>NC_143566.1:15377500-16076250 GCF_054136105.1 Typopeltis vanoorti | reverse complement strand
ATAGAACAACACTATCGGCAAGATTTTTTTTTCAAGTTAGTATATCTGTCATAAGTATCCGTGTGAAATTGCAAGTCAATTTGTTTTATACAGCTGTATGAAGCAAAGGTGTTGTCTGTACCCCTTGAAATGGATAAAATCGAGTACCGTGCTGTTATAAAATTCTTTGTAAAAGAACGTTTAACGCAAAAAGAAATTCATTCGAAGTTCATAAAAGTTTATGGGCACTCCCCTCCTTCGTTTTCGACAATTAAGAAATGGGCTGCCGAGTTTAAACGTCGCCGTACCAGCCTTGAAGATAATCCATGTGAAGGACGTCCAAAAAGTGTAACAACAAATTGATCAAAGAAATCATTGATCAAGTGTACGATATGGTATTGGATGACCGGCGAGTCAAAATCCGTAAGATTGCTGAGATTATAGACATTTCATAAGTAAGTGTAGGGTATATTTTGCATGAAGAATTGCAAATGAAAAAGCTTTGCGCATGATGGGTGCTGCGCTTGCTCACAGCAGATCAAAAACGCACACACATGCAAATCTATGAACAGTGCTTGGAGCGTTTTAACAAGAATAAAACTGATTTTGTGCGTCGATTTATTACTATGGATGAGAATTGGATTCTACCGGCTTCAGTGGACAGAAGCCGGTTGTTCAGCACCAAAGATAAAGTCGGTTCCATCAGCAGGAAAGTTCATGGCATCGGTGTTTTGGGGGTTGCTAAAGGCATTTTGTTTATTAGTTATCTTGAAAAGGGTAAAACAATAACTGGGGAATATTATTACGATCTTTTAACCAGACTAGAAAAAAAAAGTTCGTTAGAAAAGACCCGGTTCGCAGAAGAAAAAAAAATCGTCTTTCATCAGGACAATGCACCTGCACACAAAGGTGATTTGGCAATGGAAAAATTAAGGGATCTGCACAATGAATTGTTGGAATATCCACCCTAATTCCCTGATTTAACTCCCGCTGACTTCTATCTCTTCCCAAAAATAAAACTCTTCCTCGCTGGTCGGCGTTTTTCTTCGAATCAAGAGGTGATTGCAGCTGTAGAGGGGTATTTTGCAGATCTTACTGAGAACCACTACAGGGACGGGATTATGGCGCTGGAGCATCGCTGGAATAAATGCATTTATTCCAGCGATAATGGCTGGAATAAATGCATTATCAGCATTTATTCCAGCCATTTATTCCATTTATTAGTCTTAAGGGAGATTATGTTGAAAAATAGAAATACTTTTGAAATTATAAATTCTTTTTTTCATTGTTTGGCCGAGAACCTTTCACACCACCCTCGTAGGGTGTCCAAAAGCTAAGGACAGACTATATTTTTACTTCTATATGAAAAAAATACTTTCATGACTACAGCCAAATGCGAACCCAAATTTATTGCCATCATATTAATGAGTTATATTACAAAAAAAAGAATGAATTATATTACACAAAATTGATAAAATTTTCGTAAAAATTAAATTACAATATTTTTTTGGGCAAAAGTTACAAATTTCCTGAGGACATAGTAAAGGAATTAATGTACAGTACTTACAGAAAACTAGCAGGGGCATTTCAGTATGGAATATGTCCAATCCAAACTGTGGTAACCTCGAACCATGGTTGCACCTAGTGATTCAGGAGTTATTGATTAAAACTGGCCCACTCCTTCTTCAGAGCAACAATTAGGCCCCTGTTTGTTTTCCGGAAGGAAATTTCGAGCAGCAATGCGTTTCTCTATTACATTCCAAATGTGTTCTGTTGGGTTGAGTGCTGGCGACTCGATTTGATTATTATCCTCGGTCTCAAAAGTATCTCCACTGCTTGTGTATGCACTTTGCAATGCCATCCATAGAAATGAATTCTTTGTCTAGAGCACCACGGAACAATCGAACACGACGTTGAAAAACTTCGTTGTAGTATCGTTCACCAGTCATAGTCCCTTTTTCTTAGCACATCAAGCTCAGTACATCCATTAAACATAAGGCATACCGACAATATGACCCCAGCACCTCTATATATATCCCTTTGAAGAACATTCACGTGATGGTAAGCAGGAACATGTTTAAGCAAAATCAAGTTTCCTCTAGAATTGGAGGAAAGAATAAAATGACTCTCATCTATAGAGTACATTAACCTATTGGTGTATTATCCAGTTTTTATGGATACAACAGTATGAAAGTGTGCACTACGATGAGCTGTGGATAAAGGCCTTCGGCCGTATAGGCCTACTTATCGCAGATGTCTTGCCACAGTTTGTAGGGATATCTGTGTACCTGTATTTGAATGGGGCTGACTTGCAAGTTAGCCTGCCATGGTGCGTCCATTGAGTTTTGCTGTTATAACCAAAATTCTATCTTCATTTTCTGTGGTAGAGCGAGGGCGACCTGTTAACAAACGTCTGGAACACATTGCATTGGTTTTAAACGCTGCCTAGCACCTGGATACAAGCTATTTGAGATTCCAAACACTTGGCAATATCATTAATTTTGCTACCTTCTTCAAGCTTTCCAATAAAGCCTCCCTGCATGAAATCATCAGATGATGTCTTTGAGACATTACAAGACATCCAAGTTTACTCTATTCCTTCACGAAAAGAGCTTCCTTCATACACAATTCGCTTATCTGAGTCTTTTGCCTTTCGCGCTGTTAAGTGCCACCAGGTACTCATTTGCGCATGATTCGACAATTTGAATGTCTACCCCCTTTCTATTCAAAATCGTCAGGTATACGAATTGCCACAAGCTTATTCAGCCCAATTTGCGGTTGTGATCTACAATCGGGGTGGAAGGGGTGGTGAAGCGCAATACATAGCCTGTCCCATTCAAATGTCAACCTCACCTTCCCGTGGTCCATCCTGTTCTAAAAGTAAAAACGAGGCAGTGGCGACCGACCGTGTGGGCGGTATAACCTTAACATTCTAACAGAGTAAATGCTGTTAGATCTGCCTGTCCAGAGGCGTTAGGTAGCACCCCCTACCACTGGACTTACCCAGCGACAGGTTAGTAACCTGCCCTGGGGAAATTCAAAATACTTTCAAGTTTCATGCAAAGAAAAGCCGCACGGACTGTCAGGGAAAATATCACAACCCCGGAAATGGTAAACGAAATTGGAAAAAGGATCATACAATGAAGATTGCAACATGGAATGTGAGAAGCATTGCACACAAAGAAGAAGAACTTGATAAACAACAAAACCAAGCTAACATAAAGATATGTATAGTAACAGAAACAAAGAAAAAACAAAAAGGTTCAAAAGAAACAAACAACCATATACAAATCTACAGTGGGGTAAAAAAAGAAGAAAGAGCAAAAGCAGGTACAATGCTTATGGTACATAAATCGCTAAAGAACAATATTGTACATTACAACTATTTGAATGAATGACTAATAGAAATTAGACTCAAGACATTAAGAGGCCACATAACAATAATTGGTGCATATGCACCAGAAGAGGGAAAATATGACAGTAATATATTTTATAAAGAATTACAGAATGCCATAGACATAGATAAAACAAACAAAACCGGCTATTTACTGCTAGCAGGAGATTTAAATACCAGAATAGGAAACAAAAAATACAAAACAAACATAGGTAAATTTGGCGAAGATACATGTAATCAAAATGGTCGCAGATTGCGTGATTTTGTCATTTATAATAATATGAGAATAATGAATTCAATGTTTAAACACAAGGAAATACATAAATATACTTGGTCAGCCAGAAGATACAAATCAGTAATTGACTACGTTATCACAAATTTTAAATTAGCAGAGTTAATTTTAGACGTAAGAGCATATCGATGCTTTGAATTAAACTCTGATCATTATATGGTATCAGCAAAAATTCGATTTAAACCAAAGTGGATAAGAACACATAGAATTGAAAATTCTTACCAGCCAAGCTACAAAATGTCTTCATTACAGGATTCTCAAGTCAGACAACAATATCAGAAATGCACAAACTTAAAAACAGAAACCACACATGAATCAAGTGACATAGAAGATGAATGCGAAAAATTGAAACATTCTCACAAAAGCAGCAACAGAAACCTTAGGAATAAAGCACAAATGGATTAGAAAAAGAGGACCACGAGACTGGAACAAAGAAATAGAAAATATAATAAAAACCAAAAAGGATAGTTACCAGAAATGGCTAAAATCCAAAACAATAGAAGCAGAAATAGAGTATAAAAGAAATAGTGCATTTGCAAAACGAGAAGTAAGGAAAAAACATAGAAAAAGATGTAACAATTTCGTAACAGAACTAGAAAAGGATTTATTTAAGCCACAACCCAAAACCTATAAAGTAATAAAATACATGAATAAAGAAATAAAAGAAAAGATAAAAATACAAACAACAGATTTAGAAATATTGGTGACCTATTTCCAAAATCTCTAGACATATGAGAACAATGAAATAAAATTTTATAAGACAAAGAATGACCTAATAGAAAATATCACAATGTTAGAACTGAAAAATATAATAAAGAAGATGAAAAATATGAAAACACCAGGAGAAGACAATATAAATATAGAACTATACAAAAATGCAATTTATTTGCTCTCTTATAACTTGGCATGATTGAAAAATGGAACATCCCCATTGATGTAAAATAAACACAAGTAAAATGCTTCAAGACAAAAATATGAACATTACACTTGCTTTACAATCTATCGAAAACTTAAAAATATTCTTACAAGAGTATCGATCAGATATAAATTTTAAAGAAGTTCTGAAAATGGCAAAAGAACTGAGTGAAGAGGTGGATGGAGAAGAAGAATTTAAAACTGGTACGGAATTCGACGACGAAAGAAGATATGACAATTTGACTACGAGCGTCATTACGAAACGCCACAATCGCCAGAAGATAAATTTAGAGTGAATGTGTTTTAGACACTTCTAGAAATTGCAATGTGTTCGTTAATAGAACGTTTTGAAAACTAAAAACATATTATGATAATTTCAATTTCTTGTATAGATTACTATAAATTAATAACGAAGATTTACGAAAAAATTGTGACGATTTAGAGATTATCTTGAAGGACGGCGAAATAAAGATGTAAATGCAATAGAACTATATGACGAGTTATATGCTTTCCGGGATATTTTTCGGAAGGTTAATTTAAATATTCAAAACCCTTTCGATATTTTTAATTTTATTGTATCCAATAATTTATCTTTCCCTAACTTTTCAATTGCTTTAAGAATACTATTAACCTTAGTGTAGCGAGCGGTGAACGTTCCTTTTCCAAGAAATTTTAATCAATTTGAAATTGATTAAAACCTACTTAAGAACAAGTGTGTCACAAAAAGGGCTTGTTAGTTTGGCGTTAATAGCTATTGAAAATGATATATGTGCGGAATTAGACGTTAAGACCATTATTTCTAATTTTGTGAATATGAAATCAAAAACCCTAAAATTTTAATAAAAAAATTTCAAGTAGATTTATGTAATTTAATTTATTTTCTGTTATTCTGTAATGATGTTATTTTTTGAATACTTATATTAAATGTTCTAATTATTTCTGAATAATTGTTTTTTTCATCTATCTTGAGTTTCTTTTATTTTCCTAAAAGATAGTTCCACTTATAAAAATTATTAAAAAATTTTTACAAGTTACTAAGAATTTACTAACTTGTAAAATGAAAGAATTTTTTAAACTTTAGTTCAAATAAATTTTAACTTTAATTAAAATTCATTTTAATTTTGTTAGCGATTCGGGTCGGTGAGAAGGCTATAATCCCTGTATCATTATATTCAACGATTAAAGTTAAGTGGTTTTGTCAAAATTTGCTTTAACTTTTACGAATTTTTTGAATATTCGGGTTTTTAACGATTATCCTGCCTAATCAACACTCCCGGTTCGTTACATTTAGCGAACCAACGTGTGGCTAATCTGTCAAAATTTATTTAAGAAATTTCAAATAATTTAAATTTTTATTATCGTAAAAGAACCACACATGTCCGGATCGTTACAGGTAGAAATTGCATGCGGGCGCCAAAGACCCTGGTGCCGATTCTGGATGTAGATTATTGGTAGTAGAGAATCGGTGTAGTGGTAGAGACGGAGAGTTGTACAATAGGTGTCCTCCCGCGATGAATCTTCGGATTCCTTGGAGGTGTCACGAATAAGAATAAGAATATACTGTATATATGGTTTTAAACATTAAGATTAAATAAATTAAATTATACAATATTTTCAAAAATTCGTTAAACAGATATTTCACAATTCCATCGCATCTCTTTGATTTCACTGTGTCTCCAGCCTTGATTGTTAGATATGTAAGAGTCAATATATTTCCTTAGACATAAATTACGAAACTAACTAACTAACGCAAGAACATCTTATCTGGTTTATCTTGCTCGCAATGTATTCTTGCAACAACGTTAGTTGAATAGGGAAGGATTCCGTATAAATGCGAACTGACTGATAATTACGGAGACTTTTCAGCGAATATTTCTGACTTGCGTGTTCATAATGATGATTCTCGTGTAACCTGTCGCCATCCCTCTCGTGTTACCATAAGCAACTGCATTAATAATAAAACCTAACATGTAGTGCAATTTTCGAAATATTAATAGGGTTTCTGCCACTTAGTTATTAATAAATATTAACATAGAATGACTGTCGTGCTATATTAATATTTTGCAGATCGACTAGTATTCTTTAATTGATCTGGTTCTTAATAACGTCTAAAGCGTTTTTTTTTTTTTTTTTTTTTTGAAAACAATATAGGCGGCATTCTTTACTAGAAGGGAGAGTTGAATAAAACATAACGTATTCGTATGTCACGTGTCACTGTTGATCACCCAACCTGCCAAGACGTCCAGGTTACCATGGATGCGAAGTGCATATTAAAATTTTAATACCATCGATATTACACTGACTTCAAAAATCACTGATTGACTGTAGCAGGCAATTATAAACTCATAGCTGGATTCAAATGACTGCGTATTCACGCGAACAGCTTGTACCAATAGAATTCAATTTTTTCGTGCTGAAAAAGTTACTGCAATTATATTATAGCAGGTCGTTGCATCCATATTGTAACTATAAATGTTGTATGAAAATGAATAAATAGATGCCGTATTTACTCAAATATAACTCGTACTTTTTTCTCCCAAAATTAAAGCTAAAAAATCATAGTGCAAGATATATTCGGGGAATTTTAGAAACTAAAGTTTTTAGGGAAAAAAAAACAACTGAAAATGGGGATGACTTACCGATATTATATTGAAACATCGTATCCATCTTATGATGGAAGATGGATACGAAGTGTAGCGGAGTGATGTATTTTATCCATATTGACGGCGACGTGGTTAATAAATGTGCCGACGTACCATTCCTCCCCCAACACACACACACACACACACACACACACACACAAAAAAAAAACCTGTATATATATTTCATTTTATGGCATGGTGTAGCGATAATTAAATTTAGACGTTATTAAGAACCAGATCAATTAAATAATACTAGTCGATCTGCTAAATATCAATATAGCACGACATTCATGCTATGTTAAGTTAATATTTCTTAATAACTAAGAGGCAGAAACTATATTTATTATTTCGAAATTTGCACTACATGCTAGGTTTTATTATTAATGCAGTTGCTTGTGGTAACACGAGAGGGGTGGCAACAGGTTACAGAGAGTCATCATTATGAACACGCAAGTCAGAAATATTCGCTGAAAAGTCTTCGTAATTATCATTCATTTCGCTTTTATACGGAAGCCTTTCCTGTTCGACTAACGTTGTTACAAGAATACATTTCGCGCAAGATAAACCAGGTAAGAAGTTCTTGCTTCAATTAGTTAGTTTCGTAATTTATGTTTAAGGAAATATACTTTTACATATCTGACAATTAAGGCCGGAGAGGCATTGAAATCCGAGAGATGATGGAATTGTGAAATATCTGTTTAACGAATTTTTGAAAATAAAGTTTTCCAAGGACAATGAAGCATTTATAAACTCTTTTCTGCAATAATTATTTCTGAATATTTTAGGAATACCTTTTCAGAAATTTTAGTTTATGTTTCGTATGTTTCCAATATTTCCCATTATTCTTTGTTTTGTATAATAATCTTGACGCCGAGAAGTATTCTGTTGTGCTATTTTCGTATTCATTTTGCTTTTTTTTTATTTATTTTTTAATGTAAACAACATTTATATTGATATCGAAGTATTTATTTATTTTTTCTTTATAAGCATACACATTTAACGGTTTCCTCCATATTTTATATTGTTAATTCTCTAATAGTTTATGTATTGCTTATTTCAGTCTCACGTTTGTTACAATTTGTTAATTAATAAACCCAACTATTTTAACACACTCTATTAGACATTTGATTGGCTAAACTTCCATTTATCTTTTGTAGTCTAATGAAGCGTTTCCAGGAACACGTGATAAACATACAAGTTTTACCGTCATCACAAGAAACCCAAGAGCAGGAACAGTTGAGATATATACTCTTGAAGAACATTAAATCAATTTTCCGTCTCAAGACACTGGGAAAATATATTATATATCTTTTGTGTACATCTGGCTTCTGCTACCAAGTCTATACGTTTCTGTGTTTGTACTCTTTCTATCCTGTGGTACTGGTTATCAAAAAGGAATCAGGAGATGTCGAGATTCCTGCCGTTACTGTTTGCAACAGAAATAAGTTAGTGCAAGTATAATTACTATTTCAATGCTTCATTATTTCTCTTTATTTTCATGTCCATAGTATAACCCTGGTGGATGAAAATTGAATCAAATTAGTATAAACCAGAGTTCTGCTTAATTCTAAAAATCAAAAATTCTCAAAGAAATACATGCTCTGTTATAAGATACTACACGGGGAGAAGGAGAGGGAGGTACACATTTCTTAATCGACCACGAAAGCATTGTGTCTACTTTCGTGGTCGATTAAGAAATGTATACCTTCTAAAAAATGTGATTCTTCTAACACACAAACTTTAATTTTGACAAAAAAAATATTATATACGAAACAAGGCACAATTTAATGAATTCTGGGGATTCATCTTGAATTGAGTGGAGAGAGAAACCAAACAGCTTCACAGTAATGCTTTTTATTGTAAAATTTTTTCTTCCGAGAAATAAGTTAATGTTCATAAAAATATCTTTACATGTTATTATTTTATATAACAAGTGGTATTTCTCACCCGCTTTTAAAACTGGTAAATCTTTTCTAGGAAGGGATACAAAGCATGATAATTGTAATGATGTCGAAACGTTACGCTAACAGAGCAAAGCTGATAACAGGACTGATCAGTCCATGCCCTCAGATTAGGGTGAATAATAACGAACTGATTACAGCTTGAATATATTGGATTCGATTAATTTTTATTCAATACTGAATGTGGGCGTCACGAGTCTTAAGCTCTACACCATTCCTTACAAGATGAAGACTCCTACCTCAAAATATCGGAACTTGGCAAAAGTGGATTGTTGATATCATAAGATCATCACCTGTGTCCACCCATCCATTTTTCTAAAGTTAATGTTTCTTTACAACAACAATGATCGGACTTAAATCAAAACTGACATATTTTAATATGTCTTAACTATAAAATTTCATTAAATTTCATCCATCTAGAGCGGAATTATTAATATCAATTCGCAACTTCTTTACTAAAATTTTCTATTAAAATTAAGCCAGTTGGAACTAAAACTGAACCACATGAATGACCCCCACAAAGTCGGTCATTCCCACAAAGTTCCGACGATGGTCAGACGATGACCGAAACGGTCCACACCCCGTAAATCCTTGCCCCAGTTTCCACATAAGGATACCCTTCCCCTTCTTCCCCCCCCCTCTCCCCACAACAAAATAATATATATATATTATTAATAGTAACCCGGGTTCCCAAACTTATTTCCCGTGTCTCAAGTACATCCCCATGTTCTTTCCCTCTCTTCCCCCCCTTTCAACAAGAGCTTGGATTTAGAAGGCATCTTTAAACCAAATCAAGGTATGTACACAATTTTTCCACATTTTTTATTCTGCCATAATTGCCTTCTACACTCTCCCATAATGCCCTAAAATGTATACATACCCCTTTTGAGTTATGTTAGCCAATGTATTAAATATAAGGGACACTCCTAAACAAAAACAGGCTAAAATAGCCGTTAATTATATTAATAGTGTTATTCCTTATAGTCCTTATAAGGACTGGCTTAAAGGGGCGAAGCAAGAATGCTTTTCATCTTCCCCGTTATCTGTAGAGGACAGTGTAGGGATAAGGTGTTATTGAGCTATTAAAGCTCTGATCATGGCAGGAGGGTAAAAGCATTAACCGAGCCTCAGTTAGAACTTCATTGGCTACAGCACTGCCATCTATTACCCTCCAAGGGTATTAATCCTAGTGTTATTCTACAAATCGCCAGACCTATTGAGTCCAGATTATGTAAAATACACAACACGAAACAGACATAGACTGAAAGGAATATTATTCATCCTATTAAAAAAAAAAGCTCGATATAAAATATACAAGGTGAATAATCACTCACATGCCTTATAATTCATTTTCGGCGAACTCTTCATTCAACGATTTGTACTTTCGATTAATTGTTGATTTTCGATGAAATCTCTTTCGCGAAATTGTTTTCGATTAATTGTTTTTATTAATTGTTTATTTCATTAATTGTTTTTTTCGATTCATTGTTTTTCAATAAATTGCCTTTCGGTAGAATGTCGTTCGAAAAACTCTCTTTCTATGAATTGTTTTCAGAAATCTAGCATTTCTAGCATTAGATTTCTGACGACGAAGCAGATCGTGTCCTGCTTCGTCGCAATCCGCACGAGTTACGCCACGTTTTGTGTCTTCTTAATTTTATTGAGCAGTATAGGATAAATTCTCCTATGACAAGAGTTTTTTTAATATATAGAAACGTTGCATAAGTGTCGGTTCATTCTCAAGATCATTTACGTTTGAACACTCCCATTTTTATTCTTAATATTCAGGAATATACGTGGTCAGTAATGGTTTAGGAAGTATTTGAGTAGTATGAAGACCATTTACGTTTACTGTATGTCCAAATTATCCCTGACCAAAAACATCTCGTCGAGTTTTTTGTCTTATCTAGCGGAGCAAATAAACGGATTAAAGCGGTCCTGCATGGTTGAGGGAACAATGGCATCTTTCCAAGCCACTTCAGGCATTTCAGAGCAAGGTTTTCGGATTTTTAGTAGCCTACCTATTAGCACATTAGCACATTAACAATCTCCAAGGGGCAAGGATTCACATTGATGAGAGCAACAAACTTTGGCCATATTTTATATTGAACTCTCCAATGCTGTGAATACATCTTCGTATAGATTTGATTTTAGTGGATTTTAATATTTATATTAAAACATGCCTTGTTTGGAATAGATCTCATTTATATATTTTTATCACAAAGACGATAATTATTTTATTTTTCTCTTTTTTAGTATCAAACGACAGGAATTCTGTGAAAAGTTTCCTTACGCTTGCATGGGCGTTCCTTTTTTGTTCAAATTCTTATTTTGTGAACAATACAGCATGTTTTGCAACTTGAATTCAGATGGGCAACTAGAAGATGGTTTCAAAGTAAATAAAGCACTTCTTGTATCGATATTAGATTTGTGGTTAAATGCTTAGTAAATTGTTGATTGACCCACAGTGTTCCATTGCAGATGGATTGGATGCTTTGATAAGCGTTTATGAATCACTCATGTTCTTAGACCAGTTTGTGTTATCGAATGAAAAATAGGAGTTTCCAGGAAAGAAATAAAAATTTAAAAAATAATAAACAATTTATGTGCGAAAGTCACTATCCTTAATAATATTGAATAATTAAATAATTAATGAGTTTTAATCTATAGTATAGGTATAGCGTCATCCAATACACGATCGTATATCATTATATACCAAGAGATGACGTAACCATACATTATTCAGAACTGTTATCACACTATCGAAAAGTTATATTTAGGTTGATAGCTATTAACTAGTCGGTACACCAGAGCTTTTGTATTTAAAGATATGTCTCTTAAGAACATTTTTTAATATCATCGTGATTATATACTAAAAATTATGGATTAGTAAGGCAATACCAATCTTAAGGATGAAACGACATACATTGATATCCCTGATGGCACACTGATAAAAATATTATTATTATTGCACGGGACCTTCATGGAGTCCTAAGACTCATCGGGGAGAGACCCAAACTATCAGCACAATGAAAATCTATCATACCTCTCCTTGAAACCATTACATATCACAAACTATCATACCTCTCCTTGAAACCATTACATATCACAAACTATCATACCTCTCCTTGAAACCATTTACAAGCAAAACACTCATAACTGACTCAGGCAACCCATTCCATTCATTTACCACTCTCCAAGCGAAAATTCTAGTCCTCGCGCTGATGCTAACCACACTCTTACCAATGTACAGGGAACAATAACCACTTCTTCTGCCTCCTTTAGCCAAGTACTGAAACATTTCTCCTGCATCAATCCTCTAAAACCCTTTAAATAACTAAAATGTTTCTAATATCTCCTTTTTGCCTATCAACCAACTTTTGCAATTCACAAACTCTCAATCCATCCTCTGGAAGCATTCCACAGACCATCTCACTATCTTGGTCACTCGCCTCTGGATCTTCTTCACCATTTCCATTTCCCAAGAAACTCAGATGATCAGACCTGAGCACAGTAATCCAAATGTAGTCGTATCAAGGCTTTATAAAGAGGAATAATAACACCCTTATCTATCTTTGTGAGCGTGTTCATCAATAACCAAGTAATCGTGGGAGCCACCGTGTTGATCCTCATAATAATTACTCGACTTGCACTAATTATACCACTCTTCTGATGCATGTCTTCCACATCATCCCGGGCACCGCTTGGCCTATAGCAGCAATTAATTTTATATTTTGTCCTATTGGCACCAGAGTGACTGAAAAAAACTGTCATTTGCACGACTGACTCCTAATTTTTTTGGCTGCAATTTATTTGCAATCATCAGCAGTATCCCACCCCTAGCCTGTCTACTCTATCCACCCTGAAAATAATGAATAACTTTCGGCGCGTGATTACACTAACCAATGCTAAAAACTCTTCCATCTTATTCCTTCCTCTTCAATCCTTACATTATGAATGAACTATCCCATTCGATATTGTTGCCTCAGCGACTAGATTCCGCACCTTTTGTTCAATAACACACTCATTCGTTGCATGGGTGCATTCACACACATTCGTTTGCATCCTCCCTAATTGCCTAGTTTTCCTGACTTTGTGCTTCAACACTCTCAACGAACAAAGATCTCGCCAGACACCTAACTCCAAACCCATTTAAGTGCACCCCCTCAGCATTGTACAAATCTTTCCATCCATCAAACTCAGGCCATAGATCCTCAGATTCTTCACCATTCCTTCTGCGCAAGATTTGGATTCATTAGCTATCATCGCTCTCTTTCTCAGTTCATCTCTATCATAGCGTTACATCAGACTCATAAACTTTACTCTGTCGCTCTTCTTTTTCACTTTTCCAATAACATCCTCCCTCATACAATATTTTTCACCTCTCAAATCATTGGTTCCAGCCATAACGATGAATTTTTTCATCTTCGTTTTCTGCATTCTGACAGAATTACTAATATCATTAATTTTCTCACCAGGGAAATAAGATTTTGTAGCCCTTTCATGAACTCCCCTTATTATAGAATCGACTTTATCCATTCTTTTCTATAATGATAGCGCACCTTTCTCCAAATACTAATTTTTTCATTCCTATTCTTGTTAATGTACGCGGATAAAGTTAATATCATCAATGATTATTATATTAATATTAATATAATGCTCTGTCTCATATTTTCGCATAAGAAGTAAAGATAAACGGATGAAAGTAATGCTGTCTTTATACGAGTCAGTATAATTGCATTAGAAGTAAAAGCAATGGTCAATTATACCAATTTCTTTTTGAACAAATTTCGTTTTCTAGTTCTGTTAAACATTACAGTGACTGACTAGCGAAAAGTGAGGGTTTTAACAGTTAATTTCGTTTATTTTTTGTGTGTTTTGCAGTTCAGAATTTTCAATCCCCTCGATGTAGGAGTAACATGGGAAGATATGAAAGAACTCGGTTATGATGCGGATTCTTTTATTGAGTATGCTGAAATACTACATCAGGATGGAAACCGCACCAATCTGAGGTCAGTATCTTTTGGCAGGGAATCTGTTTTATTATATTTATGTATCCAAGATTTATTATTTTATTTATTTTTATTCTCTAAATTCATATTTTATATACATATAGTCGTCCTCAATTCTGAAGATTACCACAATAAAATGCTTCAATTGCTTGAAGACAACATTACATATTCAATTATTCAGGATGATCCAACAAGGGAACTACAAAACCGCACAAACAATCTTTTAAAGACTACATTTGAACTTCCTCACAATATTCGCCTATCTTTACGTTCTCTTCACCCTCTTATACCACGCATTTATGGAGTTCTGAAGATCCACAAAGTAAACACCCCTCTTCGCCCAATTGTGGAAGGAATTGATGGTCCTACTTATAAGCTTTCGAAACATCTTGCAGAATACCTCAAGTGTTTCTCCAATAAATCTTCATCGTTCATCAAAAACACCACAGACTTTGTTTCTTATATCAAAAATATTTCAATCAGTGAAAATGATATCATTGCAAGTTTTGACATTATCTCATCATTTACTAACGTTCCTACTGAGGAGGTGGTGTTAACATTACTTAAGGACAAATTGTCTAAAAAAGATATTTGCTTTATTAAAGCATTGTATTAAATCTAGCTACTTCAGATATAGGGACTCCATTTACAAACAAAACCAAGGCCTAGCAATGGGCAACCCTTTATCTCCGGTTCTAGCAAACATTTTCCTGGAAGATTTTGAAACGAAAGCCATATCGTCCTTCTCACTTAAGCCGAAACTTTGGAAAAGTTATGTGGACGACATTTTCATTATATGGAGTCACAGACACACATCTCTCATGGATTTTCTTCAACATCTTAACAACCAGCATTCTAATATAAAATTCACTGCTGAACTAGAACGTAATGACTGCCTTCCATTTCTGGATATAATTCTTACTCGATGCTCTGATAGATTTAAAATCTCTATATATACCGAAAACCAACTCATGCAAACAGATATCTGCACTGTCAATCTCATGACTTTCCACCACAAAAGCTAGGAACCATTTCTACCTTAGGATACAGAGCATGAGCTCTTTTAAATGAACCAGATGAATTCCAAAAAAGAAATCGAACAACTTTCTCTTATCTTTAAACAAAAGGGATATTCTGAAAAACAATTAAGAAATTTCTTCTGGGTCCTCCTAGGCAACGTACTACGGAAACTACTGATTTTAAAGGTAGCATCTCAATACCTTACATTAGTTCAGTCTCAAATAAATCAGCTCAAGTCCTTAAAAAATACAACATCAGGACTTTTTTCACTTCACTCCCTAAAGTCCGTTCTGTTAAGCCATCCGAAGCCTATTCATCATAACCTGAGATATCCAGGTGTTTACAAGCTGTGGTGCGATTGTAATATTCCTTATTTTGGACAGACTAACAAATCTGTTGAACTACGTATTGAGGAGCATAAAAGGTCTCCTATAAAAGGTCTCCTAAAAAATCTCCTATAAAAGGTCACATGCATCTGCGCTATCCAGTCATGTTCTTTTCTCTAACAATCCTCATGATAATCTACAGAGTCACTCAGTGTGCTGGGATAAATCCGAAAACATTTTTCGCTGTAGTGATGAGTTTGAAAGGAAAATCGTGGAGTCCAGAGAAATGCTCCTTAATCCAGAACATTTGAACAGCAATTTGAGTTATAACATCCCTGATAGTCACTGCAGTTGTTCAATACTGGCGTTCACGAGATCCTGCAAGCACGCATGCAACAAACAATAGCGCGTTAGATAGAACGACTTGAAAAGTACAACGTTTTTGTTTCAATTATGTGTTGCATTTTTTGCCTGTAATTCTCAGTTTTTTTGTAACTTTAATTTTTATTACTGTGTTCTACCTTTAGTGGAAACCTGAAGAAGGCTGTAAAAGGCTGAAACTAGTTGTATCGTTATCATTAAATTTAATATTTTATCTCAGTTTAAAGTCATTTAAAATTTACTCTTCAAAATGTATCGTTACAACCGAGTAGAAGCTGAAGAATATATATATGTGAAAAAAACCAAGTTTTACATATATATATATATATATATATATATGTTTTTTTTTTTTCTCTCTCTCGACCGGTTCACGAGTTAGTCGATCTCTGGCACGGGCAAACCGGTTTTTACCTCTCGGAAACTCAAGAAAATCGTTCATAGAACATACACTATTTCAGACTAAAAATATTGTGTTAGGGTTAGGGAGCACGAGATGACAGCACTTGTTGAGCCGCATGTCAGCCAACCAGCTGTCTCTGATTGGCAATTTATTATTTAAGATTATAGTAATAATCTTAAATAATAGCTTAGTTTAATAGTTGAATTAAAACTTTTCTTGCGTATTTATCCAGAGCAAAGAGCAACTAGCTTGAGGACTGGAAAGTTTCTAGCAAAAATGTGTAATAGTGAAACATGCTGCTAATTATGATAGAAATTTTCGGCTATCAGAAGGTGATAGATTTTGCTTTCTAGCATGACGCATATAAAACTCTTAACACTCAAGCAACCACTGGTCGACAGTGATGAATTGCCTTCTTGGGCTACTCGCGCAAGTGTCAACATGCTTTAGAAGTAAGCAGAAGTCTATGAAGGTGTGTATCCATACGCACCTTCTTAGACTTCGTTTGCCATACATACCACGAGTGCTTTTATCTGTAGTTGTATTTCAAATACTTTTTATACTCTTTAGGAATTTGATTGATTGGAATATCTTGAAGATAATTTAGACAGAAATATGGCTCTCATTAGAAATGATAAGTTCAATAAATGTCTGAAAACTTTAACGATTTAATAAAATTCAATACACCCTCTTTTTCTAAAGAGGGTTAGTCAAACAGCATATTTTCAAAGTTTATACGTTCCCCCCTTCAAACCGACTGATTTATGAGCCATATCAAAGTTTCTTTTCTTTCATCTTATAATCTGTGACATCACAGACGCATTTACTTCACTCTCCTTTGCCTGTAATGTGACGTGCATAATAAATGTTAATTTGGCATTTAATAAAATATAAAACTTCATTGAGTCCTAGCAGAGATTCGAACCAGGCTTTATCGAACCAAAGAGCACCGTCAATATTGACACTTGGTTATTGGTTGCTTGTCAGTATGTTTGAAAACCATCTCTCATCAAAGCGTTCTTCAAGACGAACATATTGATGTAAAAACTGTAAGTATCTGTTAAGTAATAAGTAAATTATAAGTATTCAAAATTCGAAGTATACATTGGTCCACTACGCGAGAAGAGAACAAAGGAAGTCGCCATATTAGAAATTACAGCAAGATCGTCAAACAAGAAATATGAAGTGCTACAAATGCCAAGAAGACTTAACGGGGGAAGAAAACCACATAACATGTAGGAACTGCCAGAGAAACATGCAATTTCTATGTTCAGAATTGTCCGAGGCTACTTGGCAGCGAAAATCAAACAAGAATCGTGACGAGTGGAAGTGTCCCCATTGCAGAGACAACAAGGGAATGTCGCCTTCGACCGCAGGCGGAAAACAGCACATGCAGAAAACAACCGCTGGCTGTAAACAGCTATCAATAGCAGAGGGAATTAAAAAGAAAACAACAATGGAAACCCAGGTGAGCCAACTTTAAATGCATTACTTGAAAATAGATTACAAAACCTAAAAGACTGTTTTATCGATTTTGTTGGAGAACTATTTCAAAACCATACCGCACAAATTACAGAAAAATTCAACCAATATGAGGAATTTATTAAATTTAATAATAACTCGGGAGAAGGTGTATTACAGACCGTTAGAGAAATTAAAAACTGCGCTAAAGAGCTAACGGAAAGACGGCATAATTTAATTAAAGAGACAACGGAACTACGA
Organism: Typopeltis vanoorti; assembly: GCF_054136105.1. Taxonomy (NCBI): domain Eukaryota; kingdom Metazoa; phylum Arthropoda; class Arachnida; order Uropygi; family Thelyphonidae; genus Typopeltis; species Typopeltis vanoorti. Next base: position 16,058,206 of record NC_143566.1, on the reverse strand, counting down.
CAAGAACAAAACTCTCTAAAGCAACAGTACGAACTCTTAAACCAACAGCAGTACAAAAATGATCTCCTCTTAGATGGTCTCCCAGAAATTGCTACGGAACATCTAAGAGACACCGCAGTACAACTAAGCCAAAAAATTGGCTCTCCGATTGAATCAAAAGATATCCAGTCAGTGCATCGGTTACCACAAAAAAGGAAAAGAGAAAACATTTCCCGTCCTCCCGTCGTAGGGTGACTCTCCAACAACCCAACAAAAACTGCACTTATAAAAGCTAGCAGGATTAAAAAAAACAGTAGTCAAGGATCTGAAAGGAGACCCTGACAACACTCCAATATACTTGTCCGAATACCTAACACCATATTATCAGAAACTATTCTACCAAGCATGGAAAGTAAAAACAGAAAAAAATTGCCAGTTTATATGGATAAGAGAGAGCAAAATAATCCTTAGAAAGACACAAGACGCAAAACCAATCGAAATAAAATCCGTAGAAGACCTCAACAGGATGCCACATTGAACGGAATATTGACAACTCGTAAAGAAGGAACAGCACACCAACCAACATGAATGCAGACCATCAAGCAGACTTAATCACCCCGGAACATGATAATTGCCACATTTTGAAATCAATAACAGAATGGAAACAAGTGACAATCCCCAATTTATTCTCCACATAAACATCAGAGCATTTCAAAATACTGGCTGACCCTGCAAGCTTATCTGAAAGAAGATATAGACGACATAGACATTTTAATACTGACTGAAGTATCTACAACAAACGAAGAGGCATCCACCTACCAAATGCCACACTATCAATAAAACACACACTGGAGACAAACAAAACGAGGCGGTGGTATAATAATATTTACCAAACATAAACTAGAAGTTTATATTTACATTAACAGACATACAAAGAAAAGATGCCCTATGGAAACAACTTAAGAAGTCGCCGAACAATATCGCTTTAAAAGCTGAATACAAAAGAAAACGGAATCTCCTAACAACACAGATTAGAATGGCAAAAAGAAACTATTACAGCAACAAATTAACAGCAGCTCAGAATGATATAAAGGAAACCTGGCACCTGATAAATGAAATGCTGGACAATATACACAGAACCACTGCCACAGAAACAATAAAACAAAGCTTTACCTGCTACCACAAATCCCTCAAACAGTTGGCAAACAACTTTAATCAGCACTTCATGAACTCTGTCCAAAAACTACAAGAAACAACCTTTCCTCACAAAAACGAACATTCTCCACTAGGTCCACAAGCAACCCAGACGATGTGGTTCCCCACAGTAACAATAGAAGAACTATCACGGGCAATTCAACAAATTAACCATAACAAAGAACCGAGAATAGACGGAATCAGACCAAAAGACATCAAGAAACATTCAACGAACCTACTACCAGTTATGTAACACTGTTAAATAAAATCTTCAAAACGGGACACATACCTGAAACACTAAAGACTGCATTAATCACACTCATACACAAACATGGAAAAAGAAATACGCACCTATCGCCATGTTGTCTATAATCAACCAAATCATGGAACGCATCGTGCATCACAAACTCTCTACATACGTTGAAAATTTTCAAATAATACCCAAAACACATTATGGCTTTCAAAAAAATAAAGGGACAGCAACACTCCTGGAAGATTTCACAGACCTAATAAACGCTGCATTGGATAAAAACAGAATAACATTAGTGATATTCATTGACCTTACAAAAGCATTTGACACATTAGCACACAAAACCTTGTCAACGAAACTAACGCATATCGGAATTGCAGGTCGTCTGCTCCAGTGGTTTAAAGCATACAGAAAAACAGAAAGCACACCGCACGTATAGGATCAGCATACAGCAAAGAGGTACATGTAACCTGTGGAGTACCGCAAGGAGCTGTCCTATCACCCATTCTATTTAAAATATACACACACGACATAAGCCACCTTCCCCTAAAAGTAAAATCTTCCAGTACGCAGACGACACGGCCATAGTATCCATTCACAACAACGCAAATATCGTTTCCACAAATATGCAACAGGTCATCAATCAAATCACTAACTGGTTGACCTGGAAAAACAAAGCTAATGATATTCAAAAACCCCAAAACCCTGCGCATAGGAACTGAATATCTCACTATCCGCCATTCATCCTCCTATACACACAGCATAGAACCTGAAATCACAAACATCACACAGGTGGAAACAACACGCTATCTCGGACTTCGCTTCGATGCTGATCAAAGTTGGAATAGCCATACAAACTACCTACGTACTAAGCTTAGGATAATAGCAAGCAAACTATACAGATTAAAAGACATTGCCCCAACCCACATAAAATTACTAATCTATAAAGCATTATTTGAAAACATTTTAAGATATGCAATCACATCATACGCATTCTGCGCAGACTACAGACTTAACAGGTTACAATGGTTGCAAGATAAAATGGTAAACTGATATTCTGGGAACAACCCACACTTATGCAGGAAGCACGGACAAAACACAAAATATTTAAGGTGAAACACTTATGCCACTACACAGTCATGTTAAAACATTACTACAGCCCAACTTATAGAGTAACCAGACCAACATATCAAATAGCGAAACCACAGTCAACAAACTACATAACATACAAGTACAACAATCACAACCGTAAAGTCACCCGAAACTTCTACGTACCTGAAATGATAAACAAACTGCCGTTGGACAACGGAAACCTAGGAACACACAGAGAGCTGAAACAGGCACTATATAAATATTATAGCGAGAATGAAAATTAGAGCAATTCCTGTTTCTCTCTCCCCACACACACCTATGACACCCCCTCTGAAAAACCATCACTACAATAATAATAACAATAATAATAATAATTCTTTTTATGTCTCAGATAAATTACATACATAGATATAGTAATAATTATATATACACGATTAACGATTATATAACAGATACTTGTAACAATTATGTAACAGATACTTGCAAGTTAATAATATTCTTAAATTTTTATTTTTATGTCTCAGATAAATTGCATACATAGATACTGAATTAATTATATACAGATAATATTTATAACACATTATAACAGATACTTGCAAGTTAATAATTTTCTTCCTTGAAGCTTAGCAGAGCTTATCTGAGGAAGATAATGGATGATAGATGGTGGTAGTTTCATGGTTATGTTTCTATACTTGTCCCAACCAGGTGTAGATTTTAATTATTTAAGTTAAGGGATATTATTACATCCCATATTGTTTCTTAGCCAAATAAGAAACTCAAAGAGTTTCGTGCCGAATATAGAAACTATATAAAGTTCGGCGATTCCAAGCATAAGCAAATACCTGGATAGCAGCAACTGACCCTTGAAGGTAGTGCAAGCTGAGGGAATCGCCGAACTTTATATAGTTTCTATATTCGGCAAGAAAATCTTTGAGTTTCTTATTCGGCTAAGAAACAATATGGGATGTAATATCCCTTAACTTAAATAAGTTTTGTCGCCGAATTGAAGCCTTTGGCTCTTCATATATTTAGTACGTGCTTGGAAGACTTCAACTGCTATTACAGTTTAACTTTTTTTTTTCTTTTTTTTGCGCAAGTAGGGTTGGATTTAGACATGGTGTGTTTGTTTCTTTGTGTAATGATGGTTCTTGAGATTGTGAGCGGGTTTGTCATAGGTTTGTGTGTGTGTGTGTGTGTGTGTGTGTGTGTGTGTGTGTGTGTGTGTGTGTGTGTGTGTGTGTGTGTGTGTGTGTGTGTGTGTGTGTGTGTGTGTGTGTGTGTGTGTGTGCGTGCGTGCGTGCGTGCGTGTGCGTGCGTGCGTGCGTGGGGGGAAAAGAGAAACAGGAATTGCTCTAATTTTCATTCTCGCTATAATATTTATATAGCGCCTGTTTCAGCTCTCTGTATGTTCCTAGGTTTCCGTTGTCCAACGGCAGTTTGTTTATCATGTCAGGTACGTAGAAGTTTCGGGTGGCTTTGCCGTGGTGATTGTTGTACTTATATGTTATGTAGTTTGTTGATTGCGGTCTTGTTATTTGATATGTTGTTCTGGTTACTCTATAAGTTGGGCTGTAGTAATGTTTTAACATGACTGTGTAGTGGCATAAGTGTTTCACCTTAAATATTTTGTGTTTTGTCCGTGCTTCCTGCATAAGTGTGGGTTGTTCCCAGAATATCAGTTTACCATTTTATCTTGCAACCATTGTAAACTGTTAAGTCTGTAGTCTGCGCAGAATGCGTATGATGTGATTGCATATCTTAAAATGTTTTCACATAATGTTTTATAGATTAGTATTTTTGTGTGGGTTGGGGCAATGTCTTTTAATCTGTACAGTTTGCTTGCTGTTATCCTAAACTTGGTATGTAGGTAGTTTGTATGGCTATTCCAACTTTGATCAGCATCGAAGGGAAGTCCGAGATAGCGTGTTGTTTTCACTTGTGTGGTGGTTGTGGTTTTCGGTTCAGCGCTTTGTGTATAGGTGGGTGAATGTTGGATAGTGGGATATTTAGTTTCTAAGGGAAGGGTTTGGGGTTTTTGAATATCATTAGCTTTGTTTTCCCAGGATTTATATATATATATATGTATGCCGTTTTCAGTTATCCAGCTTTGATCAGCATAAGTGTGTGGGGGGGGGGTGAAAGAGAAACAGGTTAGTGATTTGATTGATGTCGTTTTGCATATTTGTGTAAGCGATATTTGCGTTGTTGTGAATGGATACTATGGCCGTGTCGTCTGCATACTGGAAGATTTTACTTTTTAGGGGAAGGTGGCTTATGTCGTGTGTGTATATGTTAAATAGAATGGGAGATAGGACAGCTCCTTGCGGTACTCCACAGGTTACATGTACCTCTTTGCTGTATGCTGATCCTATACGTGTGGTGTGCTTTCTGTTTTTCATGTATGCTTTAAGCCACTGGAGTAGACGACCTGCAATTACGATATGCGTTAGTTTCGTTGACAAGGTTTTGTGTGTTAGTGTGTCAATGCTTTTGTAAGGTCAATGAATATCACTAATGTTATTCTGTTTTTATCCAATGCAGCGTTTATTAGATCTGTGAAATCTTCCAGGAGTGTTGCCGTTCCTTTATTTTTTTGATAGCCATATTGTGTTTTGGGTATGATTTGCAATTTTTCAACGTATGTGGAGAGTTTGTGATGCCCGATGCACTCCATGATTTGGTTGATTATAGACAACATGGCGATGGATGCGTAATTACTAATAATGTTTCTTTTTCCATGCTTGTGTGTGGGTGTGATTAATGCAGTCTTTAGTGTTTCAGCTTTGCATACCGTTTTTGAAGATTTTATTTAACAGTTTTTACATAACTGGAAGTAGGTTCGTTGAGTGTTTCTTGATGTCTTTTGGTCTGATTCCGTCTATTCCCGGTTCTTTGTTAGGGTTAATTTGTTGATTTGCCCGTGATAGTTCTTCTTTTGTTACTGTGGGGAACTACATCGTCTGGGTTGCTTGTGGACCTATTGGAGAATGTTCGTTTTTGTGAGGAAAGGTTGTTTCTTGTAGTTTTTGGACAGAGTTCATGAAGTGCTGATTAAAGTTGTTTGCCAACTGTTTGAGGGATTTGTGGTAGCAGGTAAAGCTGTGCTTTATTCTTTCGGAGGCAGTGGTTCTGTGTATATTGTCCAGCATTTCATTTATCAGGTGCTAGGTTTCCTTTATATCTTTCTGAGCTGCTGTTAATTTGTTGCTGTAATAGTTTCTTTTTGCCGTTCTAATCTGTGTTGTTAGGAGATTTCGTTTTCTTTTGTATTCAGCTTTTAAAGCAATATTGTTCGGCAACTTCTTAAGTTGTTTCCATAGGGCATCTTTTCTTCATACGTCTGTTAATATGTTGTCTGTTGTCCACGGATTTTGTTTCGTTTTGGGGGCGTTTTATATATTTTGTTAAACGCAGGTTTCGGATTATTATATACAGCTTCAGCAGGGTCTAAAGATTCTATCTGCATTGAGTCTGTTTTTCTGATTTCATCGTTTATTATTGTTTCGTTTAGAATCCTATAATACTGTTTTGTAGTCTCAGTGAATTTTATGGGTTCTGGTTCAGTGTGTATAACTGTAATGCTGTGAAATAGTTGTCTGCCAGTTTGCATGTTATGACGGCTCCTGTGTGGCTGTTTGGAGGGGCCGTTAGATTTATATGATCAATTGATGAGGTTGAGTCGTGTATACGACTGTATGGATGGGGTTATGTTATATGCCGATAATAGGTCTAGGTATTGTTATTTATGTTCCTAATGTTTATATTAATGTCTCCTATTATTATCAAGTATTCTGAGGTGCCTACTTCTGTGGCTGAAAGCCATCTGTTTAGTTCTAGGAATTTTGTGGTGCTTAAGTTGGGTGGTCTGTATATTGCGTTTATTATTAATGACTTTTCTTGTTTGATGTCGTTTAATTTCGATGCACATGTTTTCTGCGTATTCTAATTTATAGTTTATTTCTGTTGCTTCTAGTTTATGTTTGGAAAATATTAATATACCACTGCCTCGTTTTGTGTGTCTGCAGTGTTTGTGTTGTTGCAAGTGTGGCATTTGGCAGGTGGATGCCTCTTCGTTTGTCGTAGATACTTCAGTCAGTATTAAAATGTCTATGTCATCTATATCTTCCTCCAGATAAGCTTGCAGGGTCAGCCAGTATTTTTCAATGCTTCTGATGTTGATGTGGAGAATAGGTAGTCCTTTCTTGGGGATTGTCACTTGTTTCCATTCTGTTATTGATTTCAGAATGTTGCAATTATCATGTTCTGAGGTGACAACGTCTGCTTGGTGGTCTGCATTCATGCTGGTTGGTGTGCTGTTCCTTCTTTATGAAAAAAAAAGAGTTAAACTGTAATAGAAGTTGAAGTCATCGAAGCTCGTACCAACAAACAGTAAAATCATCACCTGGCTTGCGACCAGTATAGAAATATAACCATGAAACCACCACTATCTATCACCTGTTATCTTCCTCAGATGAGCTCTGCTAAGCTTTGAGGAAGAAAATTATTAACTTGAAAGTATCTGTTATTCACAATTGTAATGTGTTGTAAATATTATCTAAACATAATTATTACAGTATCTATGTATGTAATTTATCTGAGATAGAAAATAATTATTTAAGAATGTTATTAACTTGCAAGTATCTGTTATATAATTGTTAATCGTGTATATATAATTATTACTTATCTATGTATGTAATTTATATGAGACATAATAAAAATTAGTTATTCATTAAAAAAAATATAATTTAGGAACTGCATGGTGTGTGTGTGTGCGCACGCGCTTAGTAGTATACCTGTCACTAAGAACAAGAGCAAGGTAAGAAAAGGATTCGTGATGTTTTTGGCTGATAAGATCAGTGACGTCATTATGTGATTAGATAAGTCACGTCATGAGTATGGAATGCTTGGAATTTTGCTGGTGGACACATCTGTCTGTGATGTCATGTTGCTCCTTTTGGTTTGCATATGGAACTCTGGGTAATTGTTCGCATATCGAATGCTGGGTAATTGTTCGCATATCGAATGCTGGGTAATTGTATGGGATCCTTATCACTAACCATCACCCAGGACACACACACAATTCCATACAATTACCCAGCATTCCATATGCGAACCATTACTCAGAATTCCATATGCGAACAATTACTCAGAATTCCATACGCAAACCAAAAGGAGCAACATGACATCACAGACAGATGTGTTGCAATTAGGGTGAGGGGATATTGTGTTGCTCCAATGTCCCATCACCTCTCTCTCTTTCACACACACACACAAGCACACTTTTTTTCCTTTAATATTCACATTTTCTAAAATAATTAATTACATGAATCTCAGTTTTACTGCTTCTATGTCATATTTAAGCTCTTAAAAGTTTATTATTTTTCTGATTAAATGTTAACATTATTACAAATGATGTAATAATGTTAACATTTAAAAAACAGTTAAAAAAGTGTGCGAATTCACTATGACTTCAAAAATAGACGTGAATTTTCTTAAATTTGCAGAACACATCAATGACACCATAAGTTGTTCATTTAAGTTTACACATTTTATTTGACTGAAATATTATTTATAATATTGTATTTTTTGCAGAATCTAACATACAGAAATTAAATAAACTGAAAAATGCCTTCGATTCTTGTTCCTTATAGGATTCTTTACTCTTGTAACATATTGTAACATTCCATAAGATTATATTTTAGAACTGCCGTATTTTTCTTTGACATTAATAAGTTTTAACTAAAGGAAATGAGTATGGGTAGTCGCCCTTCCCTTAATGCATAGCACTATACATATCGACAGGGAGATGTGATTTGCATTATGGGAGATACTAAGACAAGTGATGAGGGCTTAGACCACCTTTACCACGAGTTGCTTCAGTGCTGAAGATGCTTCAGATGTAAACTCTGTTTGCTTACAGTTGGATAAAGGATTAAACTAAATTTATTATAGAACAGAGATAGGCTTTGCCCTATGATGTCACAACGTAAGATAAAATCACGTCAATGTCATATCCCCCAGCATGTGAAAAACATGCCAATGAATCATCTGTGCAAATGTTACATTTTGAAGAAAAACGGTCAGAGTAAACAGTACTAAAAGGAATAACACTTGAGTGCATTTTCGGTTTACTGTAATTCGTACATACATTGCAGATATCATATTGTGTTGTGCTGTTCTGTGTTCAGTAAAGTAAAATAATGGGTAACCCCGAAAAGAATTTGAAATTTCTTTCTTCAGGAAAATAGTATGAGACAAAACACTCCACATAGCTCAAAAATAATGGGAACTGATCATTATTTTGGAAGATATGTGCATTGTGTTTTGGTTATCGAGAAGCACATGGGAGAGGTTGCATCGTTGGTGGAATGATATCCTAGGATACTCGCAAAAAAGAGTAGAGTACAGATTGGACATTGGAGACTGTTATATTCTCAAATGCCAAGATGGTGAATTAATGATCGAGGAAACAGGAAATGGTATAAGTAAACTTTTCTCTATTACCTGCAAAGAAGCTGAATGATTTTCATCTAAAATGTAGGACATTGATAGCCATTTAGTATTTTTGGAAACTGAATTACGAGCTATTCATATATGGGAAGAATTATCGCAATCCATTTAAATTCATCGATGATTAAATTAGACCTTCAAGACTTTATTCAATTTGAAAAAGATTCTTTATTTTGGAACATTTACCAACACTATATGAAGACTGCTTGTGTATATCTGGTGACAAAAGAATACATGAAAAGTTTATGGAGGCATGGTGGCATTTGCAGACTGATGCAATATCAAATGTATGGAGCTGTACTTCCTATGGTGTCCGATCTTAAGACTCTTTTATGTGACCAATTATTTTGATGTAATATAATCAAGAAACAGTGAGTAACGAACATTTTCTTTATTAAATTCATTGGAAAATGTTGAGTGTAAACTAAATCTTGTGAAATATTTGTAGGTAAATACATGATTCCAATTATTCTCTGTTAATATACCTGTAAATAATATTTCCGCAAAATAAAAGATGCATTTGTGAACTTAAATGAACAAAGTTTGGTGTGATTGGTGTGCTTTACACATTTAAGTAACATCACAGTGACATTTTTTACTCGGTTATTCTGCTTAGAAGTTGATATTTAAATCCATAATTTTAACTTAATGCAATTCTGTTTAATTATGGTAAAAAAAGTTAAAATTTCATTAGGAAAACGTAATGAACGTTTAAGATCTATTAAATGACACCTATACAAAGACTGTTTGTGTATATTTTGTGCAAAGGAATCATTAATAGAGATCAAAATGTTACATGAGTTATATATGTAAAAGGATTATTGGAAACATAGATTTCTGCTTAATTATGTATACAAAAAATATTTAAGATTTTTACTCAGTTATTCTGCTTGGAATTTGATATATCAATTCATAATTTTATCCTTAATACAGTTCTTGCATTAAGAAGCAAATAGGAGTAAGGGTAAAGGAGAGGGGATGGAAGGTCACTGTCATCCCTGTTCTATTCTTATCAGATGTAATCACATGCACTAAATCACCATTTCGTACTGCCATGTATTATCATTACTGTGAAATTAATGCAAGGAACAAAAGGAAAAAACGTGGGGAAGGATTATTGGAAACATAAAGATTTCTGTTTATTTATGCATAGGAAAAATATTTATGAGTACACTGTTATCCTATTCTGTTAATTTCATACAACAGTGTGAAATTAACAGAATAGGATAACAGTGCCTTTCTAATAAGAAAATGCTAATGCAGAGTCCAATCCCTCGTTTGTCTGATTTCTTTAGTCAAAACGTACTAATGCTAAAGAAAAATATGGCAGTTCTAAAGTATAATCTTTGGAAGTTGTAACAGATTAATTAAGTTGAAAATTATAGTACCAACCTAATATTCAGTTGAAATAAGAATAAATTATTATTTATTTGTGGTGGAAAAAATATGTAACATAATAAGAATGATGAAAATAGAAAACCATTCAAATATACACTAATTTAATGGATTTTTTCAGTTTATTTAATTTCTGTATGTTAGATTCAGAAAAGAGTAAAACATTGTAAATAATATTTCAGTCAAATAAAATGTGTAAACTTAAATGAACAACTTATGGTGTCACAGAAGTGTTCTGCAAATTTAAGAAAAATCACTTATATTTTTGAAGTCACAGTGAATTCATATTTTTTTGTAATTTGTAAAAAATTAACATTTAATTAGAAAAACAATGCACTTTTTAAGATCTTAAATATGACATAGAAGCAGTAAAACTGAGATTAGTGTAATTAATTATTTTAGAAAATGTGAACATGAAAGGAAAAAAATGTGTGTGTATATGTTTTAGGGGGGGTGAGGGGGACAAGACTGATATCCAGTAATTAATTATATTTGAAATTGTCTACTGTTACCTATTGACAAATATTTTCCCATAGTTCTACATTCGAGCCAAAGACCCCATCACTTGACCAAATATCCACCCAGTATTCCAGTTTTTAATCATTACCATAATGCCATATGCAAACAAAAAAACTCATCTCACATCACTGACAAATACTGCTACATCCCAGAATTCCATGCTCTGACCATTACCCGGAATTCCACACTCAAACCAAAGACACAACGTGACATCAACGACAGATGGTCCCCCCCTCCACAGAAATTCCAAATATTCCATACTCTAAATATCACCAAGAATTCCATACTAAAATCATTACCTATAAGCCACCTGAAAACATTACCCAGGATTCCATAAAACTCGAACCTTTACTCACAATTCTCCACTCGAACCAAAGAAACAATGTAACATCATTGACAGATGTGTCACCTTGGGAAATTCCAAGGATTCCATACTCTAACCATCACCCAGAATTCCATGCGCAAACAATTACCCAGCATTCCTTACTCGAACCAAAAGACACAATGTGACATCACAGAGAGATATGATCCTTATCTTATCAACATCTCAATCTTGTCAGAATTCCTTACTCAAACCTTTACCCATAATTCCACACTCGAACCAAAGCACAACATGACATCATTGACGGATGTGTCACCCAGGGAAATTCCAAGGATTCCATACTCTAACCATCATCCAGAATCCCATATGTGAACCATTACCCAGAATTTCATACACAAATCAAAAGACACAACATGACGTCACAAACAGATGTGTCCCCCAGCAAAATTCCAAGCATTCCATACTCATGACGTCACTTATCTAATCACACAATGACTTCGCTGAACTTATCAGGCAATGAGGTCACGAATCCTTATCTTACTTGATCTTGAACTTGTTCATAGTGACAGGTATACTACTGTGCTTTTATATCTCATCTTCCTTTTTCCCCTCTTTTACCTTGCGGTGTAGAAGGTTTATTAATCATCGGACCTCAAACTGTACGCAGGATAAGGTGGTCAGCCCTATGCCCTGGTGTATCCTATATCTGTAGTGTTGAGTTCTCAAGGCTGGTTTGCCTGCTTTGTGGGATGAAAAACCCCAGGATAAACTGTGGAAAAAACCCTACTGTCCACACTCAAGAGTGGCTAACTTATCTATGTCTGAGGAAGATCCTTCAGCTCCTCACGTCTCCGACGAGAATCGAACCTAGGACACTCCATCCCCAGGCATATGGTTGTGAAGTGCACAGCCAGTAGGCTAACCGTGCAGACCTGTGCTTTTATATTTCTGCTGGGGGGGAGGGTCTTCCCCCTTGCACCTACAGTGTCCAACCCCCTGAGTTTTTGACTGGTAGGTCGGTTCTCCTTGAATTCTGAAGACTCGAATTTTCAAGACTCGAAAGGGGGTTCCTCCCCCTGGCGCCTGAGACGCGCAATCCCCCGAGTTGCGGACTGGTAGGCCAGTTCTCCTTGAATTCTGATGAATCGAATTTTGAAGACTTTTTGTCGAGTCTCGACAAAATAGGTGACACAAAAACGTGACACAAAAACCTTACAAAAAAAGCTTATCATTTTATATTATAGAGTAGATTACATATTTTTTACTGTTGTTGTGCGTTTTTTGTTTACTGTGTTGATTTTTTGTTGCCATTTAAGATCTTAAACTTTCACTGATATTATGAAACATTTTTGTGTAGAGAGGTAATATTTCTAATTTTCTTAGCAAGCTGTGTATATATATTAAGTGAATACATTCCCTTAAATATTGTGTTTGTTATTTTTATAGGTCAAATATCACTTTTACACCAACGATGTACATCAATTATTACCGTACATATTTATACTATTCTACCACAAATTGCTACACGATTAATTCACTAATTGGACATCCTGAAATGAAACCAGAAGTAACAAGAAGTGCAGGTACATATGAAAAATATCATAATTTATCTTTCAAAAATATAAATTTGTAACTATTTTGGTAATTAGTCTGGATCATTTTGTGCAATAGAATGAATTATTTATTCTGTAAAAGTACGAGACTGATGCAGTTTGTTTTTATAGTTGCTAGCTATAATTTGGATATTATGATCAGGAGAGGCTCGTGCATAGACACTACGGAACTGCGGCACCCCCCAATTTTTCTCGATACATAAATATATTTATTAATTTATTTATATTTGCTTGTAATATTTAATTTTATCATCAACAATCCTATACAATTCTCTTATTTTGTATAAAAAATAATAAAAATCCATCTTGTAGCACTTAGGAGGGTGAAGGACGCTAGCAGCACTGTGTTTACCACAGTGTCATATTGCTACGCGCAAGCATATGCACGTCATAGTGAGATGCTAACTATTAGCGTAATGCGGCACTGTCCGTCGCGCAGTTCCACTGTTGTTTATATGCAGTTTGCGCCAGTAGTAGAGTGTTCGTAATGCTGATCGTGTTTACTCCGTCTCTTTAAATATTTGGACATTACAATTAAAGGATTTAATTGTAATGTCCAAAAATTGGAAATCCATTCCTTTAATTACAATTAAAGGAATGGATTACAATTTTATTTTTAAGTAATTTTGAATTATACTAAACTGTATAATTTTATAGATAATAAACAATATTTTTTCTTGTTTAATTTTTTTTTTAATTTTTACTATAATTTTGATATTTTATCCAAACACGTATACACTGTACTTACAGTATGTATGTATGTATATGTGTATGTATATTTCGAAAGTTGCAGCATCCCCACGATTTCAAGTCACGAGCCGCCACTGATTATGATGCAGCATTGTGGAGGAAGAAAATCTCAGCGACAGTAGTTTCTTCCTCCCTTGAGATATTCTTGAATTTCCAGGCAGCAGGAGTGATGACAATGCACACTTCTCTTAATATCTGTAGCTATGACACTCAAATACATCTGTATTCCCGCAACTATTAGCAAGTTTGCACGTGAGCATACAAATCGCACGAGTAACCGAAAGACTTAAAATGCTCTTATGATATGAGCAAATAGATTCTTAGTCAATCTCGTTGATTTTCAAAATTTTATACAAAGTGTAAATCTGAAACTAAATCAATAGTAGTCTACTCATTTAAAACTATTCTTTTACAGTTCTAAAAATTGGACTGAACCTTCAGTTACAAACGTACAATCCCAGTTATCTTCCTCCCGAAGCCCAAATTGCTATTCACTGGCCTTATCATTTACCAAATGCTTTTATCGAAGGATTTTACGTCAGGGCTGCATATCACTCTCAGATATACATCAGAGAGGTAAGTGCTGCATATTCATATTATTAAAAGAAGATTCTGTCATATTTACTCTGTACAAAATAAATTATTTTTTTCTTTAGTATATGCATTGATGATTAATCAGTGAGTTTATTTATCGTGCAATATGTTATTTGTTTTTATTTCCCAGAGGCAAGAACAAATTTTGCTACCTGCACCGTACGAAAGCCAATGTTTTGATTATTTAGCAGTCTGGAAAAGTCGTGGAGGTTATGGACCCGTTACAAAAGAGGTACTAAATAAATATCCAATAAATAAATAAATAAATAATTAATTATATGAAGAGCCAAAGGCTTCAATTCGACGACATGAACTTATTTAATCTAGCTACTCACTGATGAGACCTCAAAAAGGGTTGAAACTGGTCTGGGTAGTGACTGACCTTCTCTCTCTCATAATGTAGAACAGTAATACAGCTCCTAGGAGCTGGGTTTCACATTATGGGTAAATATCAAGAATAGTGATCGAAGCTTGCTCCACCCTTACTATGAGTTGCCTCAGTGTTGCACTCCTAAATGGGATCAGATGTAACACTATCCAGGTATTTGCTTACGCTTGGACTCGTCGAACTTTATACAGTCACTATATTCGGCATGAAACTCTTTGAGTTTCTTATTCGGCCCACACAGGCACTGTTTTTTTTTTTTTTTTTTTTCACTTGAAGAGTCCTTATAAATGTTCTAGAGGGATTCAAGCCTGTGTTTCCAATCGAATAGAATTGGCGCCGATGCAACAACTCCATTTGACTACCCTCCGCCCAAGCGAACAGTAAATTTAGTAATTAAATTATTCATTTTGCATTAATTTTAATAAAATTGAAAGCCTAGAAAGTCACGAAAAAACCCCTCCTACATACATTTGCAAAAGCATTGAAAGGAGAATAGCGAAAAGCGACATACTCCTAAGAACTTTTCTCGAATACTCTGAATTCATAATGACGGTTCACAACGAATGCCTCAAGAAAGGACGATTTCGCTTATGGAACTATTCTATCTATCTATTTATTTATTTATTTAGCCTATGACTCACATATGAAACGTTACATTACATTCATCCTTAATATATTATGAACACAATACTTAATGACATATGTACTAAAATAATACATAATACAGTCATAAAAGAGACATTCAAGAATAGACTACAATTGTATCTCTAGGTTGATTATCCAGTCAACTGCTCTTGGTGTAGAATGGATGAAGCCCGACAGCTTTCCATTGTATGCACGTTGGATACATTCTACTGTAATAGGATTAATTGCCTGGCGGGATGATTCGCAGTCGCACCTGGGTGAGTCAATCAGGCCCCATTTGTAAAGATGAGCTGCGCATCTGCCATGATTGGTGCGGATTCTGTTAAGGGTAGACCAAGTTTTCCGAGGCAGGTCAAAATCCAAAGGTATCTGTGTCGGGTCTACTAATTCATGGAAGACCCCTGTTGGAGTGTTACATCAAAACTCTTTCAACTTCTCCTTCATGTTGAAACTGTCGCTGTAAGATTTTTTGCTTAAGATTGGAGGGTGCCTTGACTTTAGCCTGTTTATTTCTCGAGGTGGGATGTCTTCATGGATTGGAAGATTTTGGATTTCCATGATTTTGCTGTATTCATGTAGAAGAAAAGAAAGTTGGATCTGCCGATGTGTGGAGGTGGGATGGTGCTTAGCACCGGGAGTCAGTAGGCTGGAGTTAATTTCACTGTTTCAGAAATAAGTCGCATGGTGGTGTTAAGCTGAGCATCAATCAAGTGCACATGGGCGCTGTTCAGCCATATGGGTGAGCTGTTCAGCTGCAGAGTAAACCGATAATCAAACCAGGAAAAGAAGTACTGACGAAATTGGTAAATATAAAATACAGGCCAATAAGTCTCGTAAATGTCGCTGGTAAGGTGCTAGAAATACTTACGATAAACCAAATAATGCACTTTGTCTATTCAAGAAACCAATTAAACAGCCATCGGTATGCATTTAGACCTCAATTTAACATAGCAGATGCTATTACGGGGTAAAAAGTTCACCCAAGACAGCAAAAAAAAAAAAAGTACTGTTGATTAGATTTCAAATGTTCAAAAACCTTTTCTGTTTTACAAAAAAGAAAAAAAAAGTATTTTACAGAAAGAAGAGCAACCATGATATTGAAAACCACGACTGTAACGAAAGAAATCAAACGAGGCTGCCTGCAAGATTCTTGCTGTGGAACAGGTTTCTGGAACATCCAGTACGACTCGCTATTAACATTTCCTTTCACTACTGAAGCAAAAGTCATAGCTTTCCAGATGATGCTATGATAATGATTCGGGAACGCGACAGCTTATAATTAGAAGTGACGACCTACGAAGAATTTTTTAAAATTTAAAATGAAACATTGTTTTAACATTATTTAATTGACATTAAATATGCGCAAAATAATCAACTTCGCATTTATAATGCAGTATTTGTAAGATCGGATTTTTATTGTATATTCTTATTTTTCGAGTTTGAAATATAACGAAGAATTGATCTTTTCATAGAATGGGTAATGTTTTGGATCAACTTCGCTTGTTGTAATCATTCATAACTGATTATGAATATGAAGGAACGAACTAAAATAGTTCGTTCCTTCATACTTCCATATGAGTGATTTACGTCTTCCGATGATACATCCTGATTTTGCCAAGAATTCGAGAAAAGGTCATAGAAGAAAACACATCAAGTGCCGGATAATCTTCTCATTCAGCTTCATACAATAATATTCCAAGATAGTGGATAATTACTTCACTAGAGCAATTAATAAATCATATTCAGCTTCATTAGGATAACTATATTTTTTAAATACAAATATCTGCTTTGAATAAAATACAAAATTATATATAAAAAAAAATGTAGGGGAAATTGAGAAACAGTATTTTGTTCCACGAGAGAAGTAAGCAGAGTTAGTAAAAAAATGCAGCTTCAGATTTCCACTTTTATTTTCAGATGTGCCTGGAGGAATGCAAATTAAATATCTCTTTGAAGACTCGTGGGTGTGTTGTGAGAAGTATACTCTACCCTCATCAAATGAACATATGCCAATCCGAACAAGTAGTACTTGATCCTGCTGATCCAGATAATGATCACTATGAAAGTAAGTTAATTTCAACAAAACACTGAAAGAGAAAATTACTTATTTATATTTCAGTTCAGTGGTTCTTTGCAAAGTCTAAAATGTAACAGAGAAATGCAACCGAACAATTATTTTTAGCAGTTCCAAGCACGAAAATTTGTTAAAACTGTACTGCACTAGTACTACGCATACCGGCGGAAAATAATCTCCCAATGCTCATCTAAGAGGCGTGACTGTGGTCCTAAGACAGTCTGTCAGGAACGAGATCGCCGTCGCTGAGAACGCTTGTATGGACAAACAGAACTTCATGTGCGCAGCAATCGCATGGCTATACGGAAACCACTGATTTCTACGAAGAACCAGAAAGTTCTTGTACATCGGTGTCAGAAACCCTGTCAGTATACACTGGAGGAATGGACAAAAGTCATATAGTCCACGGGTTACCGTACACCTTGTACTGTACCGACGGTAGGCAGAGAATTTGGCGGGAGACTCATGAAGCAGCGAACTCTTTGGGCAACGCTAGGCTGCCCAAAGAAAGACATTCTAAGTTCGATTCTGGTTGACGACTAGAGGCACGTTTTCTAATCCTTTCTTCTTCTACGATTTCCGAGTTAGCTGATCTTTGGCTCGAGCAAGGAGGTTTTTCTCGTAGAAAATAATCGAGTTTTTCTTCCTAAACTCAAGAAAATCGACAGAAGAACCCACGCTATTTCAGACAATAGTAGAGAAAACGAGATGGTTGCACTTGTTTGCCGTATTATTTGCACCCAATGCCGTTAAAATGAGTGATAGTCTTGGGGGGACCAGCTATATCTTCTTGGCTAGCGATTGATATTGATTGCCCCTCAGTCTTCAAAAGTTAGATAAGGTTAAAATGGCGTCGCCTACTCGTTTATGAAGAATAAAAGTTTAGCAGATTTTATTTTAATTGATGTATTATATCAATTAAAATAATATTGTAATATCACAATACATTAACAGAGTACAGTAACAGAGACTCAGTTATACGAAACCCTGTTAATGACGAGATAATGTAAAAATGATTTTGTTAGAGATGTTTTGTTTCTTGTCGAGAGAATTTGCGTAAACTACGCTTTCAAAGTTTCACTCCTAACCTTTCGAAAAACTGCAACAATTAATTTTCTTGATCATGGAAAGAGGTTGCTTCTTCCGTAGTGATGAAGGGTGTAAATATTATGAATCATTAAATTAGGTGCACCCCATTTAAATATGAATGTTATTAAACAAGGAAGTGATCAATAATACTAAAATAGTTCGTTCCTAACAGCAGTTCTGTACAGCGTCATCATCCAGTATCCCAACAATTACACTCGTACTTCGAAATTTTATTGAAGACCCTCCGTAGAGTAAATGCAAGGATGTAGCGACATAATTCGATTAATGAGCTACGTAAATAACTATTGTATCTTTCTAGGTTTAGACGATTCCTTTCATTTAAAAGTCCTGCGTTCGAATCTCGTATATGACAGGAGAAATTTCTGTCAGTTTTTTTTTTTTTTTTTCAATCAAATGGTCAGAAGCTAGTCTCATAAAGCGGTTAGTTTTTTTTTTTCTTTTTCTTTTTTTTTTTTTTCTACCGGATAGTCAACTTTTATCCTTCAAAACAGGCAACTGGCTAGGAAAAATTTGCAGACAAAAATACATTACAGCCAATAGTTTAATATTAGTTTCATGAGATGACCGTTCTTCCTTATAAGGGGGAGGGTCGCACGACCATTATACGAATAGAAGTTTAATGATCGTGAGATCATTAACCTTCTATACGTATAATTAAAAATGTTTTTTTTTTTTTTGCTGAATGTGAGGATAGTTTCATTGGACATATCACCTCTCCTACACTTTACATGCTGAAATTCATTCAAAAGTTGAATATATCACGCTGTAAATTGATTATTTAATTAATAGGGCTTAGGCAATAAGTTATTTATTTTGTGAAAACTTCCCTTCTATTTTCAGGAATGAAAGTATTGTCCGAAGAGGAATTTGATGTTTGTTATTCCCTTTGCCCTGATCCATGTCGGTAAGTATTGCAAGTCCGCCCCACGGAAAGCCTATATATAGTCTCTCTCTCTCCCTCTCTCTCTCTCTCTCTCTCTCTCTCTCTCTCTTCCGAGAAGCCAGAATGGTCCAAGTAAAAAATCACTTCGTCAAAATGCCATACCGTGCAACAGACGAGGTCAACGTTGTATCAACGTGCATAAGTCATGGCGGATGCGACACCACATTATCATGCAGTGCTTTCAAAAAAGGAAAGAGCATTCGCATGATACTGTTAGCTCAGAAAGTACTTTTACCAAATTGTTTTATGAGCAGTCACTCTATCTCAGAGATCGAGTGACTGCATACTTTAATAATAGTTACAGACGCAGCACTTGAGAGGTTCCCCGCAGAACTGTAAAATGAATAAATAGATAAACGTGTGCAGGCTCATAAAAATGCCTTTACACAGATTAATTAATATCAATATGTGTTTATTTTATGCCAATTGAAATATACACTAGTTTGACAAAGTATTTGGACACCTTACACGCCATGCAAATTTTAGATCCTAACACATGCAAATATTCAGGGAGTGTCTGCATAAGTCTGATAATAAAAGGTTGGATGTGCTGCGTGGTTTGCGCTATACTCCATATCAAGATGCCACGTTCAGTTGAACTGACAGCCTTCCAACGTGAGATGGTAGTTGTCAGATCAGTGATATTTCTGTCCGTGACATTGCTATCCGTCTCAATATACCAAAATGTACCGTTGCTTATATCTTCGTAGATGGAAAGCTCATGGCTACTACAGCAGGAAAACGCCCTGGGAGGCACCGACATTCACTGTCCGAGATCGACGAACTCTATCTCAGAATGTTAGACCATCTCGCAAGTCATCAGCGATGGACTTTGCAGATTAACCTGGACAATTCTGCAGGGTCATCTGTCAGCACTCGAACTGTCCGCAAAGAGTTGGATGCCTTAGGTTACCACGGCAGAGCTGCTACGAACAAGCGACATAATACCCCCCTCCCTCAATGCCAAACAACGTTTAGACATATCTTTCACACCGTTCCTGGACTGTAAATGATTGGGAAAAGGTTCCGTGTAGCGACGAATCACGCTTCCAAATATTTCACTCTAATAGTCGTGTTTGGATCTGGAGATTACCCGAGGAACAGTTCCGACAGGACTTCATCATTCCAGCTGTCAAGTTTGGTAGAGGCTCAATAATGGTATGGGGGTGTTTCAGTTGAGTGTGGCTTGGTCTATTTTGTGGATGTGCCCAAAACCATGACGTGTAATGGCTACCTGGACATCCTAGACAACTTCATGCTTCCTACGCTGTGCGAGTACTTCGGCAATGACCCTTGCATGTGCCAGCACGACAATGCTCCGTGCCATATGCACTACGTATCAGAGACTGGATTCCAGAGAACAACGTTGAAGTGTTGCACTGGCTGGTTCGGAGCCTAGATCTTAACCCCATCGAACATCTTCGGGACGAATTAGAACGCCGAATTCGCTCCAGACCACAGCGGCCGTCATCATCATCATCAGCAGCAATGGGGTAGCTTTGTGCGAGGAATGAAAGAATATTCTTGTTGCAAAGTATCATAAATTGGTTGAAAGCATGCTCGAAGGGTAGTTGCTGTCATTCAGGCCAAAGGTGGTCCCATTCGGTATTAGAAATGTAATTAAAACCATTTTTTAACCATAACTGTGTGTCCAAATACTTGTGAACGTGGTGTATCTCTATATGTCTATGCATAATATTCCTGTACAGTTTTTTGTGCTTAATTCTATATTTTCTCGTCGACAGAATTGTTACTTACATCAGTGATGTTGAAAGCCGCCCTTCTTCTGAACACTATTATACGGTAAGAAACTAGATAATAATAAATCACTAATTTCGAAAGGTGTGTGTGTGTGTGTTAATCAAATTCTTCTTCTTCTTCTTCTCTCTTCCATCATCTATGTGGATGATGATGAGGCCGAATGAACTCTTTCCACTTCTGTCTGTCCTGGCAGAGTCCGAACAATTCCGTCCAGTTTGGTGTCGCTTGTTGTGATTTGGTTTTCAGGTCCTCTTTTATTTTGTCTATCCATCTAATTCTGGGCCGTCCTTTGGATCTTTTACCTTCCATCGTTGTAGTCAGGGCTTTAGATGATAGTCTTTCTGTTCCCATTCTGGACACATGGCAAAACCATCGCAGTCTTCTTTCTTGGGTTTTGTCTATTATTGTTATTTCTTGTTTTAGTCGTTTCCTTATGTTTTGGTTTCTTATTCGATCCAGCAGAGATACTCCAAGTAATCCTCTTAGCCAACCCATTTCAGTAACTAATAATTTTTTATCTTCAGCCTTTTTGAGATTCCAGCATTCCCTTCCATAGAGGAGTATTGGGAGGACCATTGTTTTATAGATTCTTACTTTTGTTACTTGTTTGATGCCTCTTGACTTCCATATTTTATTAAGTCGTCCAAAATTTTGGGATGCTTGATTGATTCGTCTATTTATATCTTTTATAATTCCACCATTGTACTCAATAACTCCTTGGAGGAGTTACTGAGAATCTAGAGCAGGTAGAAAACTTCACCCAAGTTTTCTACCTGCTCTAGATTCTTAATATCAATTTCAGTTTTCAGATTGGTGCTTCTTTTTTCTATTTGAATAATTTTTGTTTTGTCTATATTTATGTTTAATCCAGATTTTATACACTCCTTCTTTATTTTATCAGAAATTCGCTGTAGATTTTCTTCTGTGCTTGCAAGTAATGCAATGTCGTCTGCAAATTTTAAATGGGTTACATTTTCCCCATATATTTTGATTCCGGAATCTTCATTGTTTAAGGCCTTATTGGCTGCTTCTTCCAGAGTTAATCAAATAATTGCACACTAAATGAATGAAATTATGAATTCCTAGTTTCCGTTGACCAATGCAAAAATATATTAATACACTTTTCTTTGTTTTGCGGTTAGACTTTGTTTTAAAGAGGAGAAGGACAGAGAGTGATAAATACTTAGGATTCTCTGTTACTGTGATGAATTGCAGTATAAAAGACAGAGTTTTATGGAAAACAAAAGAATGATTTGTTAGCGAGTTATTCAAGAAGTTACCATTCAATGGTCTAATCTTGTTTTGCATTACGATGTAAAATGGTCTTGCAGTACTTTACCTCTGTATGCTCAGAACTCATGAATTCTCCTAGTTTTACAGAACTGTCACCGTATAAGTATAATGCAATATTTGAACTCAATATGAACAAAATTATTTTTTTCCTTCTGAGGGGCTGATACAAAGAAGGAAACAGTATATATCTTAATCTCTGAAGCAATGCCAATAGAAAAAATAGTTGGAACACTGATATTCAAGATTCATTTCTGCAAGAAATGGTTGATATCAATCTTAATAAATAGTCATTTTAATTCTCTTTCTTTAATTCAGATGATTATTAATTTGTATTGCTTTGTGCATCATTGCCATACTTTTAACAGTTGATAATCGCCTTTCCGTATTCTCTTTGCAGAACATGTGTAATGAATTCAAGACTAACAGGTAAGTAGGTTTAGTATATTTTATCCGTAAAGTGATTAGTACGTAAATATTTCACACATGCAGTAATGTTTGCTTTTAGAGATTGCGATTCTGCCCAATTTAGTTTCACTACTAAAATGCATTCTCGTTCTTCATAAGCGCATTGGTAATTCAGGAAACCTTGCTCGTGAAATCAAGATGATTTTTCAAGCTTACAATTAACACAGAGTCTTAAGCCATGCGATGAACTCACTTCATTCATTTAATATGCAAAGACATTCAATATCCAACACCCATTCCTGTTCTTCTGGGATTAGAAAACCGCAGTTGGGCAGCAAAAGATCTGCCCACTCGACTAGGCGAGGCAGAAGGAACACATCAAACAAATGCATGAAAAATATTGTTTGGTTTCTTCTGTTTAATGTCAGTTACTGAGGGATAAATTGTTTGATCTCCTGCATAGGTTCTTCTATTATGTTACCCATAATCCTCTGACATTGCCAATGTGGAGGAAATTAAATAAAATTAATTATTATTTTTTCATTGTTTCTGCGCATTACGGTGTTGGTCCATCACGTGATTTTTCCAACGCCCAAACAGGTAGTTGTCTGAGGGAGAGCGAACAGACTGTAGGAAGGATAGAAATGCAATTTTCCACTATTCTTGTCATGTGTCCGTATTGTCACTAGTGCGATGTAAAGTTTTGTGTTGTGTAGTGCTGAGGATGACATTTCTCGTCATCGGATGTCGTCCACGATTTTCTTCTTATATGTCATCTGCATTATGTCATCTTACACAGGACATAACCGACATCAAGCTTGTTGCTCTTATTTGGTGGGGAGCTTCCCGTATCACCTGTTACTCGTTCGTCACTTCTGCGAAGTTTATGTCGCAGTTTCTTGAGTTTCCCTTTTGCCGTTTTCTTAGTGATCCCCCCTTTTGGCCAAAAATCGACCAGCGTGCATCTCAGAAGACAGGTCGTAGGGATAGATCTGTCTTCTGAGATGCACAGTTCTAACCCCACGACCTTATACTGCTTTCCGCAGCATGTCGGTGAAGCATTTGAACACCAGTGTATGCGGAATACGGCGACAGATGATGAATCATGAATCATTATTATGTGAAAATACTGAACTTAAAATTGTGGCAGTTATGAGAGAGTTATCATCTTCAGAAAATTAACTGATAGGCGAAAAAGAGGGGAAGTGATACTAATTCAGTAGTTGGTATTACACACAACATCCGCTGAATTAAAAACGTTTATTTAATACAATGTTGGACTTCCTTTAGCCGAATTACAGCACATGTGCAGTTGAGCATAGATTCCACAAGGTGTTGGATTGCATCTACTTCTACCACATACCAAGCGTTCACCAGACAGTCCTTTAACTGTTCGAGATTTGACGGAGGAGGAGGACTTTGTTCCAGGATCTGTTTTTCTAACATCTCGCTTACATTCTCAATGAGTTTCAGATCCAGGCTCTGTGGTGGCTAGGTAAGATGATGGATGTCGCTGTCATGCTCGCTGAACAATTCTTGAGCGATGGACAATAGCATTGCCTGCCAAATAAAAAGTCATTGCAGGATGAACTTGATCGGCAACAATGTTCAAATATTCCTTGGAGGATACCCCCCCCCCCCCCCCCAATCCACCAATATCAGGGGATCCGTTCTGAACCAACAGAACATGCCCGACATCATGACACCACCTACAGAACCTTGAGTTGTGTTGACAAGGCAAGCTGGGTTCATTGCTTCATGGGACTCCTGCCGAACTCCCTGCCTACCCTTCGTAAAGAACAAAGCGTACCGTAACGCGTCGAACCACATGACTTTTTTCTGGTGTCCAGTCAAGATGTTCCTGACATAATTGTAGACGAACTTTCTGGTTCTTCGCAGAAATCAGTAGTTTTCGTATAGGTATGTCAATCCTGATCCTCTTCAATTCCCTGCGCATGGTTCAGTGAGATATGGGTTGACGACAGCCTTTATTAAATACTTCGGTCAGTTGCACGTAGGAAGTTTTGTTTGTCCTTACAAGCAGATGATGGCGATCTTGTACTTAAAAGACTTGGGACCACTGTTACGCCTCTTAGACAAGCAACGCGGGTTATTTTCCCATTCATTAAACACACGGGATATCTCACCTTTTGAGAAACCAGTCAGCTCTGCTGTTTTCAAAATCGTGTTTCCAGCCATCCGGACACCCACAATAAGTCCTTTATCGAACTCCGTAAGATCCTTTGTTTTTCCCATTGTGATCCACGCTATTGATGATTACTGACCAGCACCATTCTTAAACAGTTGAACACTCACGTGGCCAAGTATTTTGCATATACGCTGCGTAAGTGACGTTTACGTACATCTGCATAGAGGTTTTTAATTGAGTGGTGGTATGTGTAAAAATATAAACTTATTTTAGGGTTTTACATGACTGACAGAAAAGATTTTTTCAATACTTTTTTTTTTTTTCAGGAAGGGGAAGTACAAGAATATAATAATAATAATAATAATAATAATAATAATAATAATAATAATAATAATAATAATAATAATAATAATAATAATAATAATAATAATAGCTTCCCTATAGAAAAGTTTTTAGCGTTTTAATTTTATAAGCTGTCTTAATTGCTTATTTTTTGCAACATTGTAACTTTATGGAGTCACCATGGTAAAAAAAACAAACAAAACAAGCAAACAGAAAAAAAAACAATTAACAGCTGATTTTTCGTCAAACCATCCATTTCGCATTCTTTTGTTTTGTTGCTGAATCGACAGACTGTTCACCTTTTTCGTAGATTTGTGAACGTTGACTGCTCTTCTTTCTTTCGTTGGTAAAAAAAAAATAAAATTGAATTTTGCAATCCTGATTCAATTTTGGGAACATCTACGAGATCTCAGTGGACACCACTCCAAATTTTTGTCGATGTTCACTGATGGGATCGATAAATTTTTTTTTTTTTTTTTGTATGTATCATTATATCATTTCTATTTTGTGATTGCTCAGCCGGTTACTAAAGTATGGGAGTTGTCAACTTTGCACCTGAAGAATCGCTATATACGACCAAAACAAGACACAAAGAATATCCAACTCTAGATCTAGCGAAGCACAGATTTTCCTTCTTGCGAAATATATGCCAGGGGAGGGGGGGGCTTAATGCGTGAAGTAGGTAAACGAAGCACTTCACATATAAACCAAATCATATTGAATTCATATCAAATCATATTATGAATCCTAATATATTTTTATTTTCGTAGTTGCGGAATTGTTCAGATAGATGTCGTTTTTCACAGAATGTTAGCGAGGACTTACGAATATCAACCGAAATATGAGGTAAGAAGGTCTGATATCTGTCGTATATAGCCGCCTATTTTCGCTCTTTCTTTCTTTCCTTATTTTTATTGATTTATACATAAACATATGGTTGCAGAAGCTCAAAAAGAATTAAAATGTTGTTAATTCGCTTTCTTAATAATCACAAATATTACTTACAATAAAAATAAACAGCAAGTCAGTTGCGCGTTCTGAAAGAATAATTTTTAAAATATTTTTAAATTTTCCGAATTCCATCGAAATGTTGCTTTTATGATTATGTTTTATAACACAAATATATTAATTTTCCAGTCCAAGATCGCACGTGTTTTGTCAATCACATGCACTGTTTTTACTAAACCAGGAAATTGAGTATCAAAGAAATGATATAATGCGTTGAATATTATGTTTTGTTTGCTCTTTTCTTGTTTGACTATTGGATCCAGAATTAATTTAGCCGAATCATTAATTTATAAGAATTTATGAGAAATAGCTGTTTACTTTCAAACATTGACGTAGGGCGTCAATGTTTGACTCCAAATCTATGGTGAGTATGTCATCAGTAATATCATTGGTAGTGTTGTTATTGCTAATTGGTGTACTTATTTCATGCAATGTAGACCTGCGTTACTATCAGGATGATTATTGACTCTAAGTAGAGGAAACTGCACTAGTTGCTTGCATTCCTTTCTCGATGTTTTATACAGCATCTACAGGTACACTTAATCTCAGAATGTGTTCGTTTATTTAATAACAATCTCACATGCAAAAGACCGGACATTAGTAGAGTCGGTGTTTTAAAATTATATTTAAAAAAAAAACACATATTACTTATTAAATGGATGAAATTTAATAAGTGTACAATTTTCTTTTACTCTATTTTCAGAGTACTGAACTTCTAAGTTATATTGGAGGCTACAGTGGAATTTGGTTAGGCGTCTCTCTTCTGGTGCTCTACGACTTTTGTGTGCACCTCTTCACCTGTATTCGCCTTCGTAGAAGATGAACAGTTGCTTCTAACATAAGAAAATATAGAGACATTGAACACTCCCTTAATTTTTCATTTAAAAAAAGAACACTGGGTTAGTTTATTTTCGGACTACAGTCATTGAGATATCTCAAAAGGTATCTCCGTCAATTCTAAATCCTGCCGACTCAGGAAATTAACCAAAACGCTGTAGCCAAACTTCTGAATCATTCCTCGCAAGAAACAAGCATCTGCAAAATTTATTGCCAAAGAACAGCTGTTCTGCTTCAAGGTAGTTCTCTGTTATCCTCTTTTTTAAAGAGGACATTGCAGATACATTGAACCCCCCTCCCCCCCGATATATTTTAGTTCTCTTCCTGGAAGGAATTTTTTCCCTTGTGTATTCTAAATGATACACTTCAAGTTGCGGGATTCCGTAAACAACAGACATTATAAACAAACTTTTCGAAATTCAATGGGAGTTATTTCTGAAAAGTGTTCAATGGGAAGTATTTCTGAAGCTACAAACGCAAGAGAATTGAAAGCTGCTATTTTGTTCTCATCCAGATATCTGCATTAAGGAATGCGAGATGTTAATGGTTATTGTAAACATTTTTGTAATGTTTTAATTTCAAACGTGATTTGAACACACGTACATTAATAATGCTGGCATAAAATTGTTTTATAATACCAATCCTACTACTAATAATAAATACATACATATTTTCTACAGAGTTATTACACTGATCGGGTAAACGTTTTATTGGAATCAAAACACTACACATATAACTAGAAGAAATTGTATTTTGTAAAGGAATTATCAACAGCAAAATTCAAATATTTTACTATACTGTATATAGAATAAGACAGACATTTAAAAAAAATTAAAAATACTAATTTAAAAGTATAAGTAATTGTTTTTTTATGCAAGTGTGTCCCTTTGAAGAGACCAAGAGTAGCCGTCAAAGACTCCGTAACTCAGACAGTATTAACAATCCCCTTTAGTTAGAAAGCCCAGTCTAGGACGCAAGGAATCTTTAATTGAATGTGGAGGAACTTGGCAGTTTTTTTCCCTTCCGGTAACTTGGTTTTTTTTTTCTCACGGCAACTTATGATTTTCATCCTTTAAAACAAGCTACTTGGCTACAAGAAAAACACATGAACAATTATCTGATATCATACATTACCTGTTCATGTGGAATTCCGACTGACCAGCAGTCTCTCGCTACAAGCATCCATCTCCTTTGCCCTGATAACATGCTCTCAATCACTATGTAATGATTGAGGATTAGGACTTAATGGAGTCCTAATCCTCATTCGCTGCATTAGTTTTCATGAAATAAGTCCAAGTGACACGGAAGGAAATTAATCTTCAGTGATATCCTGGTCCCCATCTTGCTATTTTTCATTCATTCGATGGTTTACTGATGTTCCAAAATTCTTCAACATTATCTTTGTAAACAATTTCCAGGCTTTTAGTTCTACTTTAGTGAGATTTTCCTAATTCTTCCGTCTTTTAATACCTTCCTAATGTCTAGAAATATATCTCCTTCCTTATGTTTGATTACTGAAACTTTTGGAAATCTCGTAGGGTTTGGGATGCAAAGTCCATTGTTGTCCAATCCTTTAAAAACATTTCTCATGCGATCCAGTTTCGATTTTTTATTGAGTGATGGCAGAAATATTTCCTTAAGAACAAAACAACCCAAAAATATTTCTCTTCTTCTTGTAAAATATTTTCGTGAGGTAGACCCGGCTTTCTTGACATATTTCTTCATTCCTTGCTATCCCGTACTCACAAAATGACAACAGTGTTTTGTGAACTCCTTGAATATCCAACTGCATTTCAGATGTTTTTGGGACAGCGTCGTATCGTCCACAGGAAATGCTTGAAATCATTATGAGGTAACAGATGTGCCGTGATTGTATTGGATGAATGATTGCTGTTAAAACATATGCCAATGTAAAGTTGCAATAAAATAAAAATGAATAAATTGTTTTGACATTAAAAAAAAATAATCATGATGTCTTTAATTTTACCATTCTTTCAGTACAAAATTTTAGTACACAATTAATTTTACCATTATTCTTTCAGTACACAATGATCGTGTATACAAAATCTTAATCATTACGACCACTACAAGTCATGCAACTTGATGTTATTTATTTACAAGCAGTCAAGTGAATTACTGTGGAGTATTTCACTCAGTAAAGCATCAGCAACTGAAAACGAATGTATCCCATAATGAGAACTATTTCATTAACCACCTCAGACATCATCGTGTATACTTGTTCTGTGAATAGTTCAGTCTACGCAAACATGCATACATGTGAAAACTTCCTTGTTATGAAATCTTTGACCGTAGAGGACTCCTTTTTTGTTTAAGAAGAGTGAAAAGTTATTTCCTAAATGTTGTTCCCGAAAGGCGAGCGATTGGGTGATAATTTTTTATTATATATATATATATATATATATATAATATACTCTCTATAATATACTCTCTATAATATAAAATGATAAGCATTTTTTTTGTAACGTTTTTGTCACGTTTTTTGTCAAGTTATTTGAAACGTTTTCAAACTCAGGGGCTAACCTGAGTGTGAAGTCTTCAAAATTCGAGTCATCAGAATTCAAGGAGAACTCGCCTACTAGTTCGGAACTCGGGAGGTTGGGCGCTTCCCCCTGGCGCCTATAGGCGCCAGGGGGAGGAAACCCCCCCTTTCGAGTCTTCAAAATTCGAGTCATCAGAATTCAAGGAGAACCTGCCTACCCGTCCGGAACTCGGGGGGAGGGGGCGCCGTAGGCGTTTATATATATACTTCCCCCTAGTATATATATAAACCTATTAAATCCTGAACGTAAGTTCACAATTTTCTCTCTATTCTTTGTTTGTTCTATAGAACAAAGAACCATTGTTTCATTCTAAATAATCGAATTTGAAATTTGTTCGTCTTCTACTTTTAATGCAATATTTCTAAATGCAAAACATTACATCAACGATTAATTTGCCACAGGAACAAAATAATCAAAAAGTGAATGTTTCGTAACTGTTCATTATGTTTAAGTACCAAACGCATTGCTTTGGAAGTCTTTTAAATGTTTGCTTGGTTACGTTAATGCAGCTGTCGACAGGAGCACGCAAGCATAACCATGTTAATGATTCAAACGTGGGCCTCTTGCGTCGAATTGTGTGACTCAAATCATTAAGATAACGATGAATACTTCATGAAGTATTGCAGTTGCAGCCTGGTTCTATAGAAAATGTTGAATTGCACTTCAGCAGACACTCCCAACTACGTTCTTAGCATTGAAATGGCTGAAACAGTTGTCCATTTGCAGTTAAAGAGATGCAATTAGATCTCCGAACGAAAAGACAACGTCTACTATATACACATACGTAGGATCTACACGCTTAGCGTGGGTTTCACGTTTTGTTCATGTTTAAGGTTACATCAATTCATTTAATTTGAAGGTCAAAATATCCAACATGAAAATAATCAATGATCAAAGTCCAGTATACACAATATGGAATAACAGTCACCTGAGAAAGGTATTGTCATAGCTGCTCAAATGCTCGACTGTAGGGTAAATAAACCATTATGGGTTCTATAGAAGGTGGTAGCTGAGATTATCCAGTGCCAACTGAAATGTAGCTTACCTATTTTCGTAAGGATCCCAAGAGGGAGGTCACTACAGTCAGAGAGACAGACAGATTGGTATGTTCACAACACTCTGTTAAGTATGATGACTTCACCAGTACATTACGCTTAATGACTTGGAATAGCGGTTGTGACTGTTTTGGGTTATGCCAAAGCACGTCAACTATAAGGTGAGTGTGTGTCAAGCCTTTGTCTGATTCCGATGTGGATGAATCCCTTTTCGGGGCCACTTTCGCCAGTATATTTCATTGATCCTTAGCCGTCAATGACAGCAGCGAAATGGAGACGCCCAAAAATGAAGAAGCCTTAACCAGGGGCTGCTCATGCATAGGCACTGCGGAACTGCAGCGCCCCCAATTTTTCTCGATATATAAATATATTTATTAATTTATTTATACTTGCTTGTAATATTTAATTTTATCATCAACAATCCTATACAATTCTCTTATTTTGTATAAAAAATAATAAAAATCCATCTTGTAGCACTTAGGAGGGCGAAGGACGCTAGCAGCACTGTGTTTACCACAGTGTCATATTGCTTCACGCGCAAGCATATGCACGTCATGATGAGATGCGAGCTATTAGCGTAATGCGGCACTGTCCGTCGCGCACTTCCACTGTTGTTTATATGCAGTTTGCGCCAGTAGTAGAGTGTTCGTAGTGCTGATCGTGTTTACTCCGTCTCTTTAAATAGTTGGACATTACAATTAAAGGATTTAATTGTAATGTCCAAAAATTGGAAATCCATTCCTTTAATTACAATTAAAGGAATGGATTTACAATTTTATTTTTAAGTAATTTTGAATTATACTAAACTGTATAATTTTATAGATAATAAACAATATTTTTTCATGTTTAATTTTTTTTTAAATTTTTACCATAATTTTGATATTTTATCCAAACATGTATACACTGTACTTACAGGGTGTATGTATATTTCGAAAGTTGCAACACCCCCCACGATTTCAAGCCTCGAGTTGCCACTGGTCTTAACAGAACTGTAGGTCAACTTCATGTGAAAGGGTTCTATATTAAATGGTGCCAGAGACTGTTCATAGTAGACTCAGACTAAAAGCGCTTGCTGCGACAGTAGTTCGCGCAGTTAGGAACCAGTCAAGATTCGGATATTAGGACTATTGAGCTGAGAATCTTTACATTCTATGAATTGCGAATAGTGTCCTTGTAATAGTTGATCACAAGCATGATTATCAGAACGATTCACAGAGAAAACCTCAGACAAACATGGTAAAGTGAGTTTAACGTATTCATGGATATGAAATGAAACATATCGTTAGCAAATCTCCAACGAAGATAGAAAGATTGACGCTCTATCCGGTAAAAATACCAAATTTTCACATAGTTTTGCTGAAGTGATGTGAATTATCAAATGCATAAAAAATTACTGACAGGAATATACGACCTTCCCAACGTTAGCCAACAGTAATAAGGCATTATGTTGAATGCCATAAAATGAATTTTTTAAAATAAATGTTTAGTTTAAGAACAGGAGCACAGTATAAAATAAACGGATGTCGGAGAGTCGTTATTCAAATTGATTTATGTATCTATTCTTTACACACATCTTTGAATCGTTTGTAAATACTTTTACAAACGATTTTTATAGTTTATATTTACACTTTCTAATTTAGTTGAAGGTTTGCGTGTGTTCAGTACATTGCAGACACGCAAATTTGCGTGTTTGTGAAATAACACACATTAGTTTTTTTGAGTTATAAATTTAAACACATCTTCAATAACGAGGTGTTTTATTACTCGTCCTTGGAACCTAGTCCACCCTCCTATCATTATGTAGCCTCGTATAATACTAGAACTATAAATATGACGTAATGGGGGCAGTGTTGCCCACCCAGCAAACTCACAACTAACCAACCTCAACGATTTTTTACAACTGTATCCAGTGGCAACTTGGAAGATAGTTTCTACGAAAACACTTGTGTTGCAATCTGTATAAAATGAAGATAACACAAGCTGTGTACTCAATTTCAAGGAACACTCATGACTTAACATATTTTATACAGGGCAATATGAGGATAGACGTCCTGTCTATGAAATCGCATGTCTAAGTGCGTAAATGCAGCTGTGGATGTGATAGCAAATTTGAAATAGTAAACCCTTAAAATAGGCAATGCTAAAACAGAAACGGGCACATCCTTTTTGATTCTAATTTGACTTCTCTTTCTAATTTTACTGTATTTAAACTGAAGTACCTTGCTCACATTCACATTCTGACTTCTTATTTCGATAAATTATTAAACATTTGTTTTAATTTCAATCCTGTATCACAAAACAAGAGAGGGATATCTGAAAAAATATTTTTAGGTATATTTGTTGGCTAAGATTACTGACTAACATAATACAAACTTAATGACTGGTTTGATAGTTGATTTAAGATCACACACCTGTTAAAATTGACTGATTGTGCTGCTGACATAGAAGATTATAATGGTATTACCATCTGTGTTTAATGAGGGCGTTTTTTTTTTTTTTTTTGTTACAATGTTATTTGTTCGGAGCAGTAGTAACAAACATTTCTCGCTCGGTGACAACAGCGTTTAAAATTTTCGCATGATTCGAAGGGGAGAGGGAAGTGGAGAAGAGAGATGGTGAATGCATTTTCCTTTATAAGTGAATTTTCTGATGACAAAAGTGGTTTTATTTCTCTTCTTTTGTGCGTGAGGTTAATGCCGATGTGTTTAGATGCGTAAGCGTAAACGTCGTGGACCAAAATGTTCGTGTAATGCAGCAGTGTGGAAGGTGATAGTGAGTGGCATACAGCGTTTCACTTCCAAGGTTTTCATAAAGAAAGTGCTAAGTTTTAACGAAGAACTCACAGGAGTGTTTTTTGCTTGTGTAGAAAGTTTGTCGTTTTATGCAAAATAGCTTGAGAATACGAATGACATAGGAAGAGATCGGATGCCAGGTAGGAATTCGTCTAATTCGTTTTGTTGGAGTTTCGTGTGTATTAATAGATCGCAGATCTTTTTTGTAGTCATTTAATTATACGTCTGATTGATTATAATAATGTTTAGAAGCGAGCAGAATTTTAATATGGGATTTGACAAAACCTGCTTGTTCTAGTTCAGTCAAATACTTTGCTTTATTTCGTGTCAACAATTGCCTTAATTGACACTCGTTGGATTTATGGACTAAACCCGATGGACGTAAGATAACTGTTGAACGTATGGTCCGCATACATATGCCGGAGATGTGTACTTTATCTAGGAAGCTTTTTTTTTTTTTCTTTTACTCTATGACGACTCAGGCCAAGCAGCTTTTAATCAAAGAGGATATTTTAATCAAAATCAATAAATTCAACATCGGGTGCAAACCAGGAGATACAATTCTTATTGTACACAATAATAATAATAATTTTCCCCCCTCAGCCTTTATATTCCCCACTGTTGGGTAAATGCCTCTCCCATTGCAGCAGGGTTGGGTCTATTTCTCCCATGGTGACCCATCTGGGGTGATTGTTTATACACTTGTATGAATGAAGGTGGAATACCGTCACATACATTCATGCCCAGTGCGGGCTTTGAATCCGCAGCTTTTCGGCTGGAGAGCGGATACCCTAACAACTGGGCCAACCGGATTGGTGGCATAAATATTATTGTTATTATTTACTACAATACATTGTTACATAAGTTAGACACAATAACGAATAAGTTGAAGATTCCTTCGCAAGTAGTATGTCACGATACACTGCTTCCTCTTCATTTCTGTGCCATGCTGCAGTACTTCAAAGGCTTCGTTAGATAATTTTATTCAAGCTCTTTCTTCTATATATTAATAATCTTCTCTCTCTCTCTCTCTCTCTCTCCAGTCTCATCCTATCCATAACGTGCAGAGGATAGTATAGCCCAATCTTCTTCATCTGAGAGATCTTTCAATGCTAAAATGTTATTCTCTGGTAGGGAGGACAACCTTGTGAACTTCGCTCCCAACACATATTCCTATCTTCACCTTCAGATCAGTGGCTTTTCCCGGCACAAAAAAATCACGTTCTTAGTCTCCGACCTCCAAAAATGTAAGGTACGTTTTCGTTTAAGACACCACCACCACCCTCGCCTAAAGTTACAGACGCTGTACAAAACTCAAACCCGCCCAGTGTTAGAATGCAACAAAAATTTCCCTTAAATGCATGATGCTATTTAGAAGATACATGAACAGGCGATCCTCTCTCACATATGTGCTCCACTCACTCTCTTAAAGATGTTTCTCCTCATGTGTCTCCTACAGGTATTTTTCATAAACAGATTCTGCTGAGCTGTTTCTAATATTCCTTCACTTATCTCCTAAGATGCACGTGTAGCTCTTGCCCAAAACTCAGTTCAGTCTCAAACGTACACTAGATTTTTTCTTCCCCCACTATGACACTGATGTAGATTTTTAACTATATGATTTAGGACGCGCGGGAGGGGAATACCGAAAGCAGCATTTTGAAGTCCCACTCGTCCCTATATGATTGAAGACGTAGTTTATTGCGTTATTCATGAATTAAGTGGAATTTGTTTACGTATTTTGGAAATACCCATGCATTATGATTGATCACATTTCTATATTATGTGTCAATAATATTCATTGTAGTTGTCCAGTTATGAATTACATACTTAAACACGTTTATGCCTAAACTGTTTAGGATGCAATAAGAGGTTGGAATTTGAGTAAACGAGACATTTCAAAGTAGATTCGTTTATTAATGTCTAACTTTTTGAAGGGAGGAGAGACGCTGCTTTGAATTAGTTCTTAGAATTAGATGAATTAAAAAAGAAACCGCTAGAATGTCGTTTATGCTCAGAATACAAGGAGGATGATACCCTTTCTTATTCCCTTTTTTATCACCTATTTTTGTAGCACGCGCAGATATTAAATACACAAATATAGCAACGGAAACAAACTTATTAGAAAACACTAAGGGTCTAACGCAACCAATTATAGCTTCCAAGACGAATCTTTTTTTTTTTTTTTTTTTTTTTTTTTTTTTTTTTTTTTGAAAAATGTGGCTCAATAATTCACGCTTCAGTTTCCAAGACTGTCGTCATTCCTTTATAATCTTTTTTTTTTTTTTCTTACCGATGAACAACCATCGGAAAGAAGAGGGAATCAACGCATCACCTTCTTTTATTAACATTCCCGAAAACCGAGCCTCCGGCTGCGGATAAAATATAATATCTGCTTGAAGTTTTAATATCACTTGCAAGGTCGTGGATATTTCAAAGTAGCGGGGATGTTGCTGGCAATGATGACGACAGCTGTCATCTTCACCGTAAAATTAGAGGCTCAGTCCAGCGTTCATAATACGTGTCGGTTGTCGTCAGTCACAGTTGATATTTCTTAAGGAGTTACGAATTTTGCCTGACTGTATTCAATAATCGCAAGTCTGTAAAAGGAAAGAATGAATTATCTGTGACGTTCATCAGGATGCTGCTAATAATGTATGACAGACTCAAGTAGAGCAAGCACGAACGAAATAAATTCGCGTTTATTGAAAAAGTAGTTGTTCCAGTCGCACACTTAAACTGAAATGTTTTTAAGGATGTCACGTAATGGTTGTAATGCCATGCTTAAGATTAACAGACACCTTGCCGCTACATTAAGAATAATATGGTTTAGCAGATTGTAGTATAGTAGAACAAGAAGGATAACATTTAAGGGAGATGGGAATTCTCCCTGCGTGGTCTTTGTTTCATCTGGACATTGACGGATGCTTCGTTCAAATTAGTGTCACTGACATTTCAAATTCATCAGAGAATTCCAATTTAATTTAGATTTCTACTGACTGCATTCCGTTTAAGTGCTTTGCAGTGCACGCAAATGGAAGAAGATCCTATCCTAATATATTTTCCTTAAATTTCGTGCTATCAGAATGAGGATCGACCCTAATCAAATGCATGCTGGGGGGGGGATTAATCGACCGATGTCAACAAGATGGGGGAAGGCTAATATTCTGCTTGCAGCAACAAATCATCTACAGTTGGTTCCGATGAGAATAAAGTCACGGAATGTTCACTCTTCTGAAGCATACTGCATGGAAACAAGCCACTTCAGGCCTCCAATGAGCGCTGCGGTGATCTCCCACCGAGAGATGAAATCTTTTTCCTAAAGACAAAACAGAAAGTAATAAATAAAGCAAGTTAGGATTAAATGCGAATCATTTTAATTAACAAGATAGTGAGTAAGCATTTTTTAACAGTCTTACACATTTCTTTACGTCTCGTTTGTTGTTATTTTAACATCAGAAGATTCAATTTGCATCGTACAGTTTTAACCAAATGAATTAACCCATAAATATGAAAACACTCTCCCAACTTAACAGGTCCTCTAATTTTTTTTTTTTAAAGTTCTTTATTGGGTTTTGTTTATCAGAGGATATTTAGGAGAAATAAATCCCGAAAAAAAATCTTCCTTGAAAGGAGCGGAAGACTTGAAATATCAACAGCAAAAACAAACAATTTCATAAATTAGCACACCGATGACATTACCTTAATACACGAAACAGAATATTCTGATGAACATTGCAAATGACACTGGAAAATGAAAAAGGTTTGGATGTCATCGTTTCTTTGAACAGACTTAAAAAACAAAACAAGAAAGACTATTTTCTTCTTCTTCCCTTCACATATTAGGCCCAGTGGCCTGTTACGGGGACTATCCTTAGCCCTTCTAAGCCGTATCCGTTCCGAGGATAAGGTGGCTAGCCCTATGCCTCCCGGTGTGTCTTTCTGTATTCCGGTATTTCTGTAGATGCGGGTGTTCACGGGGCTGGTTTGCTTGCTTGCGGGAGGACGAAAAACCCCCAGCAGAAAAACCCTGCTGTCCACTCCCAAGACCGGCTAACTTGACTATGTCTGAGAAACAGCCTTAAGCTTCTGACCTCGGTGATGGGAATCGAACCCAGGACACTACTTTCGCAGGCATATGGTTGCGAAGCACAAAACCACTAGGCTAACCGCGCGGACAAAGAGTATTTTAAATGATAAAATTTGCTATTTTGTTTTCGTGGAAGCGTTTCCGTCTACTGAAAATCCAAAATGCATTTCGGAACAGGTCTGCATCTTCTTATGATACAATGTTTGACATTGAAAGGTATCTATGGGGGGGGGAGAAGATGAATTTAATGTAACTATGTATTGATTACAAAAATGACATCCATACTGTTCAGTCACCAGTAATTTATTAAAAAAACTTCTTTTGTTTGTCAGCATTCAGTCGGTTTTAGGTCTACACTATCCAGGACATGATATGCAGCCGCGCAAGGATTACATTGCCACATCATGTGACACATTCATAGGTCGCTGTCGTCTGGTGAGATAATCCCCTTCATATGCCTTGAAAGTACAACCATGAAGAGCGAGGGTAGGCAAATGTACAACTGCTGTGAATTACATATTGGGTTTTGTACCCACCTGAATTAGCATTTGCATAATGTTAGCCGATATTACAATAACTTTGTAGCTTCCATTTTGGCTTATTTGTTCATTCGACATTTAAAAGGCAGAATGTGTAATTGTGATCGCCTTCTCAGATGCAATAGCACGATGTCTTGCACGTTCATGAACAGTGCAGCCTCACTTTGCTATGTGTGAGATGAGTTCCATAAAATGTTGCGCAACCAGCAAGCACTTCTACGATCAGGAAAGCGCAGGTTTGCATTTTGGATATAATATGGATGATCATGACGTGTGCTGGATTCTCAAAGGTTGCAGTAAATGCTCGTGGCATTTAAGAGCATATAACCATGCTCTAAGGGTACACATACCTTAGTGCCATTCACCTCTCTCATTAATATAGTAGAAGCTAAGACTATGACGCGATTGCCTTCGACATCGGCAATATGGGCTAAAAATACAACATCGGGTTCTCATGAACTGGACCCACAATTTCAGCTGCAAAATTATCGGAGCTCCCTCATTTGATAACACTAGCAGAGTTTGAACGTTTTGTGAGTGACCTGAAACTTGCCAACAAACAAGCTCAAATCTTATGCTAACATTTTTTGTTTGTTTATAGCTGAATCCAAGCTTAATTTGGATAGTCATGCTTTTACATATGAGAAAGTATTTATTCTAGAAGAAATATTTATTCTAGAAATTATTCAAATATTCAAGAAATATAAGAAAATATTTATTCTAGAAGTGCATGCTGTCCATATGTGGAGACATACTGTGCTGTGAAAAGATCGCTTTTCTTCTTAAATGCATTTACTTCGATCAATCCTGGTGGAACATTTCGGTGATCATAAAATGATAGCCACAGAATGGTGTGTAGTGACCAAAAGAGAAAGGCGGCATACAAAATGTTGAATCGACATCATGTCCATTTAACATTTTCAAAATAGGAGAGTTTTTAAAAATTGGAACTCCAACAATCAAAAGCAGTATTTATTAGTGCATAATAAATGTGTAAGCAGTGCATTGAGAATATACCGCACACATCGTGGGGAAAAGAACATCATTGGATAAGTCAATTTTCCAAGCAGTCTTCAGGTATCCGTCAGATCCAATCAGTAATCAAAGGTTAAACATGATGGGTGTGTGTGCGTGCACGTTGCGTGAATAAATTTATACGTAGTATGGGGAGAAATATGTGAGACCCGTTACGCTTTTCGTTCGATATTTCTCTTATAGTTAGCGTTCATTGGGACCACTCTTTCCGAATTCATTAAAAATCGCTGGCCTTCACTTGTGGATTATCACATCAAACAAGAAAGGAAGGTGATCACGTGTCCAAATCATTTGTGTGGATTGGTGAAAGAAGTGCCGATGTCAGTTTTTATGAAGATTATCAATGTGAAGGTGGCCACTTCTTGCACAAAATGTGCTTGCTTTAAATTTCCGTCATTGGCATCTAACAACGTGATTTTTTTTTTTTTTTTTTTTCATTGGCACTTCTAGCACTAAATCTGCTTATCGTCAGGGGCGAATTCTCCATGCTTGCTGCGTAATATTTATTTGTTAATAAATGCACGCATTTATAAGCATTCCATTTAGGCTTTTACTTTTGTAGACAGAAGACGTCTTAAGCTTGCACGGCAATAATTGAGCTTTCGTTGTATATCGAAGGCCGATGCTTGCTCGTCTAGTCAAAGCTACCTTGGCTTGCTCGGTTGTAGGAGCTTCCAGGTCCTCGCAGCAGTACTGTGATTTCATGCGCGCGCATAGCCGTTTCACGTCGTCTCACTCTGTTGCTTAAACACAGGCCATGCGCAGTCAACGTAGCTCTAGCCAGTGAGCTTCAGCCAGCCTTTACAAGTGTGCGTGTTGCTTGGGAAAATTAAGTTACAACCAACTTTTTATGACGATGTTATTGATCAGTTCATAAAGAAGAACCGAAGGGTAGAATTTTTAAATGGTCAATAATTCATTATTCCGCTAATCAGACTTCAATCACACCTCTCACTCCCTGAATGATAACAAGAGCAAGCGTGAATTTCAAGACCAGCATTCGACCCTGCCCAATTATTCCTTCCTTTGATAGGTAGCTTGATTTCATCAACACATTTCTGAAGTAATCCCCAATGTTTCCTCACTTGCTTTGCCATCACAATCCCGTACAGAGTCTTACGTGTCCCCTGCACATTCCGTACTAATACAGTTTATAATCACATAAAATACTGAACTACAGTAAAGAAATGTATATTTTTCCTTTGAATGTACACTTAGCGAGTTCATTCCCCTAAATATTTTTCTTAGGTTGTGTGTGTTATATGAGGATTTCGGCTCCGTTCAAATAGCAATCAAAACTAACGATGCCTAAATTAGGCGGACATTGTCGTTTGTTTTTCGACCTGGGTTTCATCAAGTTAATGACCTGTTTCATTTAGCCGAGCAGAAATAATGACGCAATCCTTCGATGCAGGGTTCATTAATACAGTAAACCCTCGATTTAACGGACTTCGGATTTAACGGGCAAAATTTTCGGTCCGTATGTCACATGAAAATTAACGCCCTGTTAATTTTAAAATGCTTTTAACCAAGATTTGCTCATAATTAAATTAACAGGTTATTTTTTGTTATTAATTTCCTCTTATTTTTAACAAATTTTGGCGAATAGGTCATCATATGTTGGAAAAAACGCTGTAGTGATTTAGCTGACATATATGAGTCACCGCTCATAAAACATGTTCGGCGAATGATTAGCACATGATCACACCAATCGCGCTGTAATTGGTTCTTTTGTCGCGTGGCGTGACTTTCTGCGGCAGTTTTAACGCGTGCCGGCCGATGCGCTAAGCCACGCCCAGTAGCGTGTATTTGTTTATTCACGGTGAATGGTTTATGTACGTACGCATTTTATAGACCTATTCGATATAAATTTAAAATGAGATTATATGAATGGTAAAACACATCTTGTAACTCTAACCTTAAAATATGGACAAACGGAAATTACTTAATTTAACGTTAAATCAAAAATTAGAAGTCGTACAAAAGTTGGATTCGGGAGTGTCTCTGTCTCGTATACGTAAGCAATACGGCATAAAAAAAAGCAAACTGTATCGGACATTAATATAGATACAGTACTTAATTTTAATTACGTAAAAGTTTCTCCATAAGTAAAAACATGTAAATTAGTTAATTTGTTAATTTTTTTAACATACGCATTCGGAAAATCTACTTTATTATATAACGGACTTTTGGATTTAATGGAAACCACTCCCTCGCCAGAATTATCCGTTATATCGAGGTTTTACTGTAATTAGGGTTTAGTGAGCACTAAATTGGTGAAGGGTTCAATACCAGACGAAAGGTGTGAGAGATTCATTTGTAGTAGTCTTTAAATTCTGGATGAAGTGAAACAGTTGAATATTCTAGCAAGTAATAAAATAAAAAATAAAGATTTTGTGCAAGATGCAAGCAGACAGCAGCAATCCTTACTTCTTTATATTAAAAAAATCCGAATAATATTCAGCTAATATTCTAAATAATATTCAGACTATTTAGTAATGATACGAATCGCTTTTTTTTTTTTTTACTTTGCCAGTCAAACTAAAATTTCGTTGCGTATTTAGAATACTATTTTAAAATTAAACAGAAGTAATTGTGACAACACAAGCCTAATCTTTATTTATTTTTTTATTTTTTATATCATGCTACATCAGTGCTTCCCAAACTTATGGATGCCAAGGCCCCCTTTGGAAAAAGTAAAATATTTTACGCCCCCCCCATCGAAAAAAAATCGTAATGCAGACATATCTTATTATAATATTTATTGTATTTATATTGAATACAATTCATATT
This sequence comes from Typopeltis vanoorti, assembly GCF_054136105.1. Classification (NCBI taxonomy): domain Eukaryota; kingdom Metazoa; phylum Arthropoda; class Arachnida; order Uropygi; family Thelyphonidae; genus Typopeltis; species Typopeltis vanoorti. The sequence continues at coordinate 16,016,168 of NC_143566.1, read as the reverse complement.
AATGATTTGCGTTTGTAAGCTTTTTTGTCAATATCTTTCGAAATGAAACTTATGTGAATAAGCATATATTTACTAATATTCATTAAGCGCCGAAATACGAAGCAAGCAAAATTTGTGAACCAACACCAATGTGTGATTTTTTTCCATTAAAATATAAAAAAAACAAAAAAGAAATGATGAATAATAGTTAATTCGTTAATTTAATTTCATTAAATAACTTGTTTAATGAAATTAAATACGTTTCTTTTAAAATTAAAAAAAGAACTACTTAGTCTTAAAACATTTAAAATTTTTTATTATTTCACGACCCCCTCAACAAAACTTGGGGCCCCCAAGGGGGGGGCCGCAGCCCACAGTTCGGAAAGCGCTGTGCTACATAATTGTTTTGGACACTGAATTAACTACAGAACAGGCTAAGAGATGGAGCCACTTAACTGTAAAACACGATACTGTGTTCAAAACTCGTGTTGTTCTTTGTAGCTAATAGTAAGCTTTTTTTTTTTTTTTTGAACTAAGCTTATTTGAAAGAAAAAAACAAGTTTAGCATTAGCTTCATCTTGAAGGCGGAACCGATGTTAAGCCTTTCATAATGAAACTTAGTGAGTTAAGGTTAAATTATGCCGATAGTACTTTGCAAGTACCAAATAAAACTTGAAATAAGGAAAACTTATTCACAATTTCCTTGGCTATAAATTAAAGTCTGCCCCTTCTACTAAAATGTATTTAATTAAATTCTTCACGCGTTAGTCTTTCCTGTATGAAGTGAAATTTTCTTCGATGCATTTATTTTTATTTATTTATTTATATGATTTTTTTTTGGTTTTAGTAAAACATTATTCTACAGAATAATGTTTTACTAAAGACAAAAAAAGTAGAATGACTCGTAGCGCCATCTTGTGTCAAGCAAGAAACTAAACTTATAATAAATAATATCGCTTTTAAAGCTATTTTTGTGATTATATATGTACAGTATATTGTTTCTCGCTTTTAAAGCCTCTTTTAAATTAAATTAACATTAAAAACATTAAGGCATTAAAACTGTGTAACCACAAATTAATAAAAATAGCATTTTTGTTTTATTAAAGAAACCTTTTTAATAATAGCATTTATTTCAAATTTTATTATAATTAAAAAAACATTTAGACAAGTTTCTTTGCTTTTAACTGCGAATTCAAATTATTATTTTGCTCTTATTTCTTGAGGGTAGGAACTACCATTCCCTCTCATTCCACAGGATATGATATTGAACCTAATAACATGTTCAAAACTTATAGCGTCAGTACTTGGTGAAGAATAAACGGTAAATACTTCTGTCTTCGGAAGAGAAAAGTATACTGTTTTGAACACTTAATGACATATACAGCATTATAAGGGTCTGGAGAAGTAATTCTGACTTTGAAAACTCCAGCTAAGTTCATTTCTAACAGCCGGAAAAAAAAAGAGAAACAAAAAATCAGTAGCCATTTACTTATCTTTTTCCACGTGTTGTTTTGGGAGAATAAAACCATTTAATTAGGTTACATGTTAATAAGAGTAAATATTGTAAAAAATACAATATAAAATCCTTTTCCATATTTATACTCCGTTCCGCCATTGCTGATTTAATTTTTTTTATTAAAATAATTTGATCGAGTCTTTAAAAGCGAGAAACAATATACTGTACACACACACACACACACACACACACACACACATATATATATATATATATATACTCTTAAAAATAGATTTAAAAGCGATATTATTTATAAGTTTAGTTTCTTGCTTGACACAAGATGGCGCCACGAGTCATTCGACCTATAATATTCTGTAGAATGATGTTTTACTAAAGCCAAAAAAAAAAATAAATAAATAAAAATAAATGTGCTGTATAAAATTATTCAATATAAGCATGTTTCATTTCCACCATAATTTCTTATAATCCATTTTAATCAGGCGTCTGGTTTTGTTAATATGTAATGTGAAATAGAATCTTCTATCTACTTTTTTAATTGGAATTGGAATCTTTTCTTTTAGGCTGTTTGCACTGCCTGCATTTATGAATAAAACTTCGATAGGATTTGACAAAAATGTCAGTTGCCGTATGAAGACATTCCGCAATACCAGAAAAATAAAATAAGAAATAAAATAAAATAAATAAATATGATGGATTCTGAAAGATGACTCTCAATTGAGTTTCTTTCAATTTTATGTGCTTCAACCCCATTTCCTAACAAAGCACTGATCACGCAGCTTGGCTACCAAACATGGTAAAAAGCACTTTTCAAAGGAGCTACCAAGTAATATGGACTTTTTCATAGAGCGACACTGAAGAAACTAAGAAGAAAATAATTTTTTTAAAAATTGTAATTAACTATTTTTCGTATACTTTTATGCAAAATATACTTTCATTGTTTACTTAAATATTTTTGCATACTGCATAATATTTTTAATTACACAAATTGTAAATTTATGCAGCACATATTTTTTCGTTGCATATTTTGCATCCATAATATAATACTACACTTAAGAATTGTTTGTTCTCTTATAATATTTATTCGCAAGTATTATACTGTGGTGATAATCGCAGTGTGATGCATTCGCAGGTCCTTCTTCCAAATGAAATATTCCCAGGACTTAAAATTTCATGCGCTATAAATCGCGAATTAAACTCCCTTGCTTTATTGTCGAATACAGGAACGTGCTCATGATTATGTATGACACATTAAAACTCAACTGTCGTCATATGCGTGGCTGCTAAAATTCCGGTTGCTTTTTTTATGTGTCTGAAGTTAATTCGCTTGGAATTTCGGAGTTAGTCGCTTTGCAACAAGCACACAAACGGAATGTTCCTTTTATGTCCAAACATTTAGCTAAGCATCTGGCTCTCCAACTAGGTCTGCAAGCGGAGAATTTTTCTTGCTTTTTTAGATTTGGTTTATTTAGATTTACGTCCGAAGCAACTCAGGCTGTGAAGCCAGTATGTCATGTCTGTTAGTTACATTTGCGAAATGAAAAACCTTTACTTTCAGTCAACTGCTTGTTGAATTTTCTTTATTTGATAACCAAGCTTTTTTCATAAGAAATAAAGTTAGAATGACGTGGGGAAAAAAAACAAAAATCAAAATTTTTAGTCCATGACTCGAATTCCTCCAGCGAAACATGCTAACAGATGTTGCAATTCTTGCGTAAATGTAAATGACCCTTTTTGTTCACTGATCAAAGCCCGTTGGATAAAATCAAATGAAAATAAGGTCCTTTCAAAGTTGCATCGCTGAGGAGCAAATATCGTGCAACCAGTGGCATTGCTTCGCTGACAAATCAGCCATTAACAAGAACTTAGTTCACAAAAGAAATGAATTCGCTTTTATTACAACGCAAACAAAACATATTCGGATTAGCGTGCCAATCTCTCTCTTCGCTGTTTATCGATGTACCAGTCGTTAACATCATTAGCAATCCAATCGAAGTTTATATCCACCACCAGCGGAACGCCGTGTGGCTTCACGGAGTATACACCAAAACTGCTACAATGAATAGTCTTTCTTTATTTCGGAAGAGACAGACCACAGGATTTCAATCGCCAAAGAGATGAAGGCTCGAGTACAAATGGAACTGTATTGTCTTTAGATTGTCTTGAGAAATAAAATAAACAGACTTTGACTAATGTTAAAGATTTAAAAATTTTACGAACTATTAACAGTGCCCTCACTCACGCACGCACACACACACACAGACGGTACAAGCGATACAATGGCAACCTCCAGATGTTTATAAGAGGAAATTTTTCCAGCAAACCAAACACGACATTTTTGCTCCTTTCACTGATTTCTCTCCTCGACGTTGAACCACACAATAAATGTCAGCGGATGCTGTGGGTTTTCGAAATCTGATCCGAGTGTGATTCGTAATATTCGTTTCTTACTCAGTCTTAAAAGAAATCCGAACATTAAACATACAAGAGAGAGAGAGAGAGAGAGAGAGAGAGAGAGAGAGAGAGAGAGAATATGAGGCATTGAATCAGTTTCGTGAAAGATAACAAACAAGATAAAGAACTTTTGTAAAAGAAAAAAAGAACTCCATTTATGCTTTTTTACTCCAAAAATTCCACATGTTTTCAACCCGTTTTTTTCTTCTGTTTTTAGTTCAAACCCCACGACTGTTCATTCCTGATGGACCCCTAAAATACAATGATTCAAATGATTTAAGTTGAGTTAATTAAAGAAAATTTAGGATAATTCAAAACGAATGCTTAGTAGGTATTTCCATATAATATCAGATAAAGATGAATGAGAATGATTAAAAACTGAATCCTTAGTAGGTATAATATACAAAGAGACTGTATATTTTGTTATCTGTGCATTTGTTTCACCACTCGCTTCAAGTATCGTGTGTTTTAATCTCAAAGTCTGCTAAGGTCAGGAATCTTTCTCTGTACAGCCTTCTGTTTCTTATTTTTATGAGAAGTGCGTGTTTCGTAGGCTGTAACTGACGACCGAAGTTTATTTGACATCTTTCTCGATCACGCTTTGCCCCACAGTAATTGAAAATCCAATTGTATCTGCTCTAAGAAGAACGAAGCTTCGATTTAAAATGGGGTTAAGTCAGCTCACGTTAAACTGTGAACTCGTACCCGAAGCGAGGTCACAGCCATGCAGTTCTTTCATCTAATGGAATCCCCTTAATTGCATGTCCATTCCTTCTTTGTCACCAATTTCTCGTAAGAAGTTCTCTGAAAATCTTCTCCTGGTCCTTTGTACAAAGAAATCGGACACTGTGTGTGTGTGTGTGTGTGTGTGTGTGTGTGTGTGTGTGTGTGTGTGTGTGTGTGTGTGTGTGTGTGTGTGTGTGTGTTAAGGCTAATTTCCGCCATTACCAATGTTGTTTATGAATTCATTCACAGGTGGAGTAATAATTGAGTCATTTTCTAAATTCTTAAACGAATTTTTCTTCAGTTATTATGTAGTTCTGCATCTAGAATGTCTGACGTCACTGCTTAATGTAATCATCGCTGTCTTGTGTGACTCTCTCTGCTTAGCTCAGCAGTATTTTTATTTATTTAAATATGCAGCTGATGAAGATGCTATAGAAATATTTCTTTTTTCCCCATGCTTCTGTCAGATATATGACAGAAGGTATGATCAAACTGCAGTATGATCAAATTTCAGTAATTACCCTTTTTTCGAGGGCTTTTGGATCAGGAAGTTTGAGATTTTTGAAAATTATTTAAATTAATAATTATTATATTATTCACTTGTTAAAATTATTAGAAACAATCTAATGGGAATTTTGATGTGGTTCTGGGAAAATTAATAATTTTGCGAGTGGTAACAGACTCTGTAGTTCGAAGAGAAAACTGCTAAGCTTTCCAAGGACAAAATCAAAAAACGTTGAATTCAGCCTACTAACTGGATTCTGGTTACTTTATATGATGGAATAAGGAATTCCACGGAAGCCTGAAAATAACGGAATCCGTCTTGACTGAGATGGATTCAGTGTAAGGAGCTGTTGCACGCTCATGATCTTGTAGACTGCGTTTCCTTGAAGTTGTCTGCACCGAATGATATAAAGAATTTATTTAATATAAAGAAGCCACATTAGAGATACTTCCAGTATTATTATTATTATCGAATATTTTCTTATCACGTGCTTCACTACCATCCGAATCATTACTGGCTCGTTATAAAATAATAGATGGGCTAGCAAAAAAATCGTTTCCATTTAGCTTACATCACCAAATAATTTATCTTCAATTCTTGCTTTGATTAGCAGTTAAATCGATTCTTTAATCATGATGGCTCCATCCTAACAGATGGCTTTTCTTACTTTAAGAAGTACAGTATTTTTTTTTTTTTTTAAATTACGAGGAAAAGGTTACCGAACTTGAAAACAATATTGAACGCATTTTTGCAGCTACTTATTAAAGTTGTTTTGCGAGCGAGCGAGAGAGAGAGAGGAAAAAAAAATACGTGATTTATGCTTTCAATTTATTCGATTGCTTGCTGGTACAGTAGGGTGTCTGAAAGGGCGATGACCCAATGCCGATTTGTTGTCGAGGCGAGTCACAAATTGGAATTCTAGGAGTTGAGTTTTTTTGTCTATAACTTTTTAGACTTTTTCCGCTGTACTATGCATATTCCAGTAAAATTAAAAATATTTAATGGCATCTGTTTCCTTTCTAACTATTCTCTCTTTCAACATCTTGGAAATCCGAAAAATAGTTCCCGAATTACTTTAAAGTATCGCAAAATTGTGTAGGAAAATACGCACGTGGCACATCTGTTGTTGTGAGTGCAAGAGCGGACTTTATTCGGGCATCACCGAAATGAAAAAACTGTCCAGGGATGCCGTATGAGTTATAAAAGATGACTCAGTTTATCTTAGCAGATTTTCTCATCCTGTGATGCGAAAATAAATATAGACTGCAAAGAACTCCAATCAGAGTACAATGCAGTGTGGATGAACAGAACACGAAAATGAAAACTTGATAAGGGGAAGGTATGCGATTTTGCTCCGTAATCTTCTCCTTAAGACGAAGTCCCTCCGACCTCCAAATGTATCTGGTGGCAATTTCAGAGATCAAAATCAATCCAATCAATCGTGGAAATTTGTTTCCGCGACCTAAACGATACTGAAATACGACATAAAACACAAAGTATTTTGTTTATTTACTTCGTAGGCATATTTTTGGCAATAGCTGTTTATAGTAGGAGATGCCACCTGCGGTAAGGATAAGTCTTCATCACTGATGCACTCCTCTGCATGACAACTTCGAGACTGCTTGAACTCCTGTATGTTGTAGATGGAATCCAGTTTCTTAAGAGAATCTAAGTCCAACCATATGTGCCGTAATTTGGGCGAAAGAGGTCCAATACGATATTAAATATACTTTTTTTAATTCTCTGGCCGGTATGTGTATGTGAAGAGCCGACATATGTCTAGTGTAAGTTCCTACGTCAAGCGAGAATAAACAATTTCTCGATGTCACTCATCATAACAACTGGATCAGGTGCTGATTTTGGCTTATGGACTATACACATTATTCATTCTCTCCGTAGCACAATCGAAAGAGTGATGGGATATTGCGACCTTCGATTGGAAAAGACCTAAATTCGATTCTCGTCATGAGAAGAGGAATTTTTATATTTAGGAAACTAAGGTGAGTTTTACCAATCTCATACGCGGACAGAGTTTTCCCCCTTCGGATACTCGAATATTTCATCAAGCATACAGGCAAATCGTCCAAGAGAACACACGCAAACTACTATTGGTATGGGGATAGAAATTGTTGTGCATGTGTGTAGACGCGGGGAGTGGAGTATCTCCCACTATGATTCTTTGGATGCTTCACGTAATAATAATATTCATTGCATATCCTTTTCACAGATTTTGCAATTAAAGTGGTCCAGTTAAATCAGAATAATTTTAGAATTATTCTGATTTAACTGACAAAATTTAGAAGTGATATCTAGCACCAGATTTAAATCAATACCAAAGAGCCCAGACCTAGTTTAGTACTAGTAATACTGCTTTGGGAAAAAGTTATACTTATGCAATAAGTGCTAATTACTTTGTAATAGGTAATTATTATTTGTAATAAGTTCTCACAGCCGTAATAATGCTCGAAGATGAGGATCCTAAATTCTCTTAAAGATTTACATCTCAATAAGACCACTGTTGAGCTCGTGCGAAATCCCAGCAATGACAGAAACAGAAAATAATCGATCAGTTGCGCCAGTCAACAGCTCATCTGAAAATATGAAGTGAATTCAGTTCAATACATCCAAATAGAGTTTGAAATCTCTTTAAGAAGGCAAACAACTTTGGATGCTCCTTGTCAAAATCACAAAGAAATATTTGCAGAAATGGAAAAAGTTTCACTTTAGAGATGGCTGCTGTATTTCAGCTTCAAGACCTGCTATTTGAATCTTCGTTGCCTTTCCATTACTTTTGCCAACACAGCGTAAACTAATTCTTCTTAATTGCTCTCTTGAGATGTGCACTAATTTCCTGTGAGATGAATGCGATTAGTTCCGGGGGGGCTCATGAAGCGCAATCCTCGAATTAAGAATACTGGATGCAGAGCGAGGAGATTCATTTTAAGATGTATTCTTGTCTTGAACAAAAGCGGAGAAAGAGGAAATGATCTTCGATTTGCCTGAGAAGAAAATTGCACGCTTTAATCAAATGCGCATGAAAATAATGCAGAAATGAAAACGATCCTCCAAACATTAAATTCTGCGAGGATGTTTTCTTCAAGAGGCAAAAAATCATATCTGAATTTCTTCAAAAGTTTTTCATGAGAAAGCTTTTCCCAGATTACTTGCTCAGCTGAACAGCAACCGAAGTTTGCTTCTCAAAAAGCTCCACGATCAGTAGAGATAAACTACTTGTCGCTTTACGGAAATACTTCGTTCCTTTCGCAAATTACTCTTCTTACCACAAAGGTCAGAGTGGTAACAAGAGTAACTCGCTATTGATACAAGAACGCACGCAAATTTTCCTTCCTCCTGGATTTACAGTTTTCAGAAATATCGCCAACAGCAGCAAAGAATATCCAACACTGTATAAAATGTTTTTCAGTTATGTGTTTTTTGGCTGGTTTGTCTCTTTTGAGACAGAAAGTTACATACTGTAAAATGCAAAGTCATGGTTTAGTTCTTTTTGAGGCTAAAAACTCAACAAGACTCATTAACTATTATGCAATACGTGACTCTTGAACATTTCTTGTATGATGAGTCTGAAGAAGAAAAAACCGAAGAAAACGTTTAAGCCTAATTCTAGTCTCCTGCTAGAGGAACTTCTTCTAAACCTTTTTTTTTTTTTTTTTTTCAACCAGTTCTCAAGCACGTTCTCTGCACGGACAAATACAGATTTTCTTCAGGAAACTAATTTATGATCCAGCATCCCAAAGAAATCGACCGTAGGTCTTACACAGTTGTGTATATATATATATATATATATATATATATATATTAGGGTTTAAGGCCACAAGATTGCAGCAATATGCCGTACTCCCCCCCCCCCCGATGTCTATGAAGTCACTGATAGCTTTGAGCCAGCTGTCAGTGGCGGCGAAGAGGGATTGGCTGTTATCAGTCATCATAATTTTGGACTAAATATGCCTCGCCTGCTCTCTTTGGAAATAAAAGGAATTAGGGATTTAAATTTATTTATTTATTCGTCTGTGGTTCCACCCCGTTCCTCAACCATCCCTTAGAACTGGTTGAGCCCTCTTAGTGAGGCATTAAGTACGTATTGTGTAAATGTAAATCCGTGTGTGTTCACAGGCCGGTTTGCTTCTTCTCTGGGACGAAAAACCTGAGTTTCCGGGTGTGAAAACCCTTCACCTCCGTATGAGACCGGCTAACTCACCTGTAGTCTAAAGAGACCAGATAAAGGTTCCTCACGTCATAGACAGGAATCGAACACTTGTCACTGGCTTTTGTCTATACTGCCTGAGCTACGGAGTCTCTTTTTTTCAAAATAATGTGACCCTACAATTAAAACGAACACACAGCCGAACATGTAATTAAATCTCATTTGTTTCATAAGCGTAAATGTTATGTCGGTAATATATTATTAATGCAATCTTATTCAATAGTCTGTTCCCTTCATTTGAGGTACGGAGATCCAATGCGATGATTTCAAAATCGCCACTGCCTTCGTTACACAAAATTTGAGACATGAACGTGGTATTAGCACGCTCACTTCGTGCCATCTGATACTTTTAACGGTCGGTATACAACTGGCAGTTTATACGACACTTATCTACGTTGCCAAGGGCATTTCGCAAGGGTTCGCTGACAAACATTCTTCACGTCGATGCAATTAATTACTGCACAAGTTCAACTTTCACTTACAAATTCACCATTTCAGAATCACAAAGTTTCTTTACTCAATTTATTACAATAGAATTTCTTATTTATTCAGTTTCCATGTATCTCTCAGCTACACTCTACGATTAACTCATAACAGGCACTAACCACGGTAAATATCACTTCAATGTCTATATTTTCAACTCTCAGCCTCGATGGTAAGCTACAGTTAATGTTAGAAACAGCGCAACGGAACTAATACTTAAATCTTCATACACCGAGATAAACTAATATGACTGTTCTTACCAGAAATAATCTTCAGTACTTCCAATAATTTGTGAGCACACTTTCAAATTATATTTATTACACTTGCGAAACACATTTATAAGAATTCTCCAAGGTTATAACTAAAACATTACTAATCGTGCTTTATAACTCCAGACAACAACTATAGGGTACATTAATTATTCTTGTTTATCACTCATCTACTAGATAAACTCCGTACAATTCCTTTTATGGTAGCATAGAAATAAGTCGTAATTCTAGACTGACTGGATTTATTCAGTATTCATCTTTGAATGTCCAGTTCTCTAAATTATCCGACTACGGCATTAATTTCCTCTTATTGCCACTGCTGATTTTGCTTTCAGCCAACTATAAGATTCACTTATAAAAAATATCCACTCAACTCCTGCCCTTAAGAACCTTTTATTTACTTTTACTTCTCTAGTTTTCTTCCTTGCTACCTTTTAGTTCCAAAGTTCCGTTCCGACTCCCTACTTACTACTACGTATCTCCTTTCTCTTCTCCTCTACAAACGCTCCCTTCACTCGCGCTCGTTTATTTCACGCGTCTCTATGACAACAGTAAACGTAAACATTCTCGCGAATGTTACATTAGGCTATACAACTACTTTCAGTTATTACATAACATTAAGCTTTCACAAAACAGGAATAAATTGAATATTTGCGTTTCAATAAATGCGTAGTTAAATTACAAATATAAGATTTTATAATATTGACATAAGAACAAAATAAATTAGCTTAATAATATTTAATACAGAATCTATTTACCATTAACACATTTGTTTGATTAAGCAATTAAATATTTGACATAATTAAGATAGTTATATGATATCAATTACAATTTATGTTATTTACATCAAATAATATTTACAAATATAGTTCTTGTGACGGAAAGTCATGTTGGATTCTGAATCAAACAACATTTATTCTATTTTCTACATAATTAGAATCCAACAAAGGCTTACTCTTCCTTTGAAAAATTTTTCCTTAAAGAAAAAATTTTTCACTCTAAACCTTTAGGTGGTGGAATCAGATTTCTACTACTCCTTTTTTTTTTTTTTTTTTGTCTTAGGTTATACCTTGTTTAGATGAAACTCCATCCTGTGTTTTCTACAACGCATGTACTATCTTCTACAACTTCTCGGTCTTTACTTAGATTCTTACTGTCATTACATTTGACTGTAGTATATCTTCTACTTTGGTGATTGATTCTTCTGGTTTTCCTTCTGTAATTATTTAAGTCCTTATAATTGTCTCCTCTTCTCATATTCTTAGTTCTGATATGCAAAGCTGATACCTCAGTAAAATTAATCTCAGCTGGTAATTGATTCTCAGTACAAATTTCTTGCTCAGAATCAGATACTTGAAGTTTTGATGTCAAGTCAGTGTCAAGTTGAATAACAGGATGATCAAGTATAGTAGGGCTTAAATCAGTATTTTTCACAGCTTGTTTGTCTATAGATGATTGCATCTTATCAGGTTGTTCTTCTTGATTAGGCACACAAAATCTTCTTGTTAGTTGCCTTGTTCCTGTGCACTCAGAGTTATTGTTTCTTTTAACACGTATTCTTCTATTCAATATGGATATTTGACCTGTGGAAAAGTCACAAGAGAAGTGATGCTTCTCCATAAAATTTGTTCCTAATATTATGTGAGCATTTAAGCTAGGAGAGAAAGGGACTATCAATAGATCTTGATATACACAGAGGTTGATGACAGGTATATAAATTTGTGCACGAACTTTTTCATATGCTGTAGATCTCGAATTAGAAAGAGTGGAAATTCTTACAGGTCTCCTTAAATTGGTGACATCCTTCCATAATCTATCTCTTAACTTTAGGAAATAATGCTTACTGATGATTGAGGCATTACAACCTGTGTCAAATAGAATGTTACAATTATGACCTTTGACACATCCTGTAACCTTCATCATTAACTCTCTTGATCTAGGGAAATTTTGAACTTTATTATATGTTCTATGAGAAATATGTCCAAAATTAGAGTTTCTTCTGCTGTTAGAGTAGTTTCTTTTATTAAAGTAGCAATTCCTAGCGATGTGACCAATCTTGTTGCAATTAAAACATTTGGGAGGATCTCCATCATCTCTGAGAAATTTTCTCCTTGTCTGAGCATGAGGATCAATGGGAATTTGCTGTCGAACATTCTCCAGGGCTTCCACTACTCTATCCAATTTAGCCAATATTGGTTTATTTTGCTTCTCAACCTCCAGTTTGACAACTTTACTAATATGTTCTGCTGTGGGATTGAAATTTTCTTGAAATCCTACAGTCATTGATGTCAATTTTTTTATTACTTCATCTAATTTATTCATCATTGGCTGTTGCAATTTTTCTACTTCCTGGTGAACAATGTCTTTTACTTCCTTAAATAATTTCTTGTTGGTTTGTTCTTTTGTGTCGGACATACAGTTTTGATCAATAGGATTCTCTCTAATTATTTTCCTTTCATCTTCTTTCTTTCTGTTCTCTTTTGAGGATTTATTTACTCCTATGGAACAATCAGTTGTTTCTACCATGTTTACAAGGCCAATATTAGATGAAAGGCAAAGGTCTCCAATCATCTGTTCCTTTTCCTTGACAGCTACAAGACATTCCTCTAGTGAGGTTATTTTCTTCTTATAGGCTGTCTCCCTCAGTTCTTGTCTGACACCTTGTCTAAATTGTTGATAAACTGCCCAATCCAAATGAGGTTTGTCTTCATTGGATACATTTAAACTTTCAGAGAGAATTAGTAACCGATTGTAGAAATCACCAACACATTCTTTGTCCTTTTGTATAATTCTCTGTAGCTTCCACAAATTTGGTTCAACACTCCTCCGTTTACAAAACTGAGATAGCAAGACTTCCTTAAACTTCTTGTATTCAAATGTTTCCTTAAGTATAGGAGATGAAAAAAATATGTCTTAGCTTTACCAATTAGTTTGTTTCTAAGTAATACCAACAATTGGAAGTCTGTCCAACCTGCTGTTTCTCTGAGTTTCTCAACGTAAGTAAAAAAAGATAATACATCATCAGAGTCTTCTCCTGAAAATTGGGGAATTACTTGTTGGGGATTCATACTTCTAAAAAATTCACTGTTTTCCATCTCTGAATTGGAAGTAACAGCCATTGTGAAAATTGGAGTATCAATTCAAATAATATAATCCTTTAATTTCACAAAAAAACTTTATCTTTGCCTGATTTCTGATTACAACCAGTTCATTGTGATCTATTCAATTTTTACTTTCTAAATTTTCAGGGAGCAATTCCACAATTATTATTACCAAGTTAAATTAAATCTGTTAATCTACAGCCGTTAACTTCCTTTCTATCAATTAAATCACATCCTGTCGGCTGCGCCATTTGTCGTGACGTTCTATTTTCATGTTGTGTTCTCTTGACGTTCGAATCCGCCATCTTGCTAAAAGTCACTTTCATAAAATAAAAGAAAACTAATTGCAAATTAATCACTGATCTAAGGGTAGAGAAATTTCTATTATACTGTGCCACTCTATCCTTAGATAAGTCTAAATGAATTAGTAAGTTTAATTCAAAATTAGTTAGCAGTCTTTTCATTCAATCAGGCCGATGGTATTTATTTTCTTTCTTTCTGGGATTCCGCTAGATTCGAGTTTTTGTGAACGGTGCAGTAAAAAGAAATTCAGGCAAACACAATATTTAAATTAACAAACAAAATATTTAATATATCATTATTTGACAAATACATAAATTCCACTTCTAAATATGACAAACCAGTCAAGTTAGCACATCAAGTCAAGTCATTCATATTAATCCAATCTTTCAAACTTTCTCAAACAAATTCACAGTTTCAGAATCAGAAAGTTTCTTTACTCAAATTATTATGATAGAATTTCTTATTTATTCAGTTTCCATGTATCTCTCAGCTACACTCTACGATTAACTCATAACAGGCACTAACCACGGTAGATATCACTTCAATGTCTATATTTTCAACTCTCAGCCTCGATGGTAAGCTACAGTTAATGTTAGAAACAGCGCAACGGAACTAATACTTAAATCTGCATACACTGAAATAAACTAATATGACTGTCCTTACCAGAAATAATCTTCAGTACTTCCAATATTTTGTGAGCACACTTTCAAATTGTATTTATCACACTTGCGAAACACTAAATAACTAAAACATTACTAATCGCGCTTCAAAAATCCAGATAACAACTATAAGCTACATTAATTATTCTTATTTATCATTCATCAACTAGTTTAACTCCGTACACTTCCCTTTCATGGTAGTACAGAAATAAGTCGTAATTGTAGACTGACTGGATTTATTCGGTATTCTTCTTTGAATGTCCAGTTCTCTAATTATCCGATTACGGCAATAATTTCTTTTTATTACTACGGCTGGTTTTGCTTTCAGCCAACTATAAGATTCACTTATATAAAAAAATATCTACTCAACTCCTATCCTTAGGAATCTTTTAATTACTTCTACTTCTTTAGTTTACTTCCTTGCTACCTTATAGTTCCAAAGTTCCGTTCCGACTCCTCTACTACGTATATATTTTCTCTTCTCTCTTCTGGTCACGCTCCCTTCACTCGCGCTCGTTTATTTCACGCGTCTCTATGACAACAGTAAACGTAAACATTCTCGCGAATGTTACATTAGGCTATACATCTACATTCAGTTATTACATAACATTAAGCTTTCACAAAACAGGAATAAATTGAATATTTGCGTTTCAATAAATGCGTAGTTAAATTACAAATATAAGATTTTATAATATTGACATAAGAACAAAATAAAATAGCTTAATAATATTTAATACAGAATCTATTTACCATTAACACATTTCTTTGATTAAGCAATTAAATATTTGACATAATTAAGGGTAGTTATATGATATCAATTATAATTTATGTTATTTACATTAAATAATATTTACAAATATAGTTCTTGTGACGGAAAATTATGTTGGATTCTGAATCAAATAACATTTATTCTATTTTCTACATAATTAGAATCCAACAGGTTCACTGACAAACATTCTTCACGTCGATGCAATTAATTACTGCACAAGTTAATCAGTGGGCGCAATTCGCGACGCGTCTAGTTAAATTTTACAAACTCAGTACTAGGGAATTACATATTTAATCAAAATCTCCGAATTCCTCGGCATCATCGCGGAGGAATCCAAAAGAGATAATTGTCGGAGTGGTCTTTTGGAGATTATGTGGGTGTAGGGGAACAGATAGAGAAACAGGGTTTCATATGTTTTAGACTTCTGTGGCTTGGGATGATCTTCACTAATCTGACATTGCATTTAAGAACAAAATAAGTTTCCACGTGTGGCAGAGGGGGGAGGAGGCATTTTCAACACATGCTTTTCACCTTCTTTTCATAGTTTTTGTTGCATTAGCACAATCTTAACACCCAAAATTCTGCTTTATTGGTCCATGATCCATTTTAAATCGGCTTCTTCATGCGAATTGTTGAGTAGCTACTGCCACTACACCATCTTAGTTTAATCCTCCCTCTTTCAAGGTGAGGTCTGAATAGTTTTTCAGTTTTTCTCACTGATAGTAGAGTGAAAAATGAGTTTTGAAGTCAAGTTGTCGTAAATGAGTAGAAGATTACAGAACTTGAAAATATTTTTCGGGACCAAAACTTGAAGCTGAAAATATTCTGAGCGCATTTGTTTGCTTGACTCATTTGGAAATTCGTTCATATCTTTCTTCTCTTATTTTATATTTTTTTTAAAAATGAAGACAGGACCCGTTTTTCGTATGTTACATTGAAAATGAGCTTCTGATCAGCAGTTTGCATCCGTATTAATTTCAATCCTTGAGAGTTTGTTAAAGAAGCTCACTATCTCACAGTTCTCCAGACAGTTCTGTGTGTACACCGTCTTTCTTTGTTTCTCGTGATGGCTTTTCAATAAGATAAGCGACAAAGACCGAAAGGCACTTCCTTATTTGATGGAAATGTCTTCTAAATTTGCTCTTCTGAGTTTACTCTTGCCCCAAGATAAAAACGCAAGTATCGCGTTTTTCTTTCGTTGGATCCAATTTATTCCTCGCTTCGTATCAGTCGTTTATCTCAACACACAAAGAAAACATTAAAATCGCCCTTTGTAATACCCCGAAGTATTTTCCCTCAAGTTCAACGACCGACTTGTTACTGCACTGTGTCTTAAGGAGAAGGAAAATTGCAAAAAAGTCAGTTTACGGGGATGTGTGCATCACTAAATAAGATTCATGGCCTTCTAAATCAAACACTCATGATTGCTTTTCCCAGTGCATGAGATAAAATACTCCCATGCACTGGGAAAATCTCCATTTATAGAATGAGGCTGTTATCTGTTGAGTCCTAAAGGAGCTCCGACTATCACTAACAATATAAAACACAAATTCTCAACTTCCGTTTTAGATGGTTTGCTTGTGGATATTCATATTCACAATAGGCGCCTGTTTTTTGTATTCTAATGTACAAAGTAGTTTTGGTAGATTTACGATTCAGAAAGAGAAGACAAACAAAAGAAAATAGGATAAAATCATATACGTATGGCAAATGTATGGATATTCAGCAATTACAAAATGATTTGAATAGACTGGAAATCTGAGCAAACGAAAATGGCTTTCAGTTTAATGTTAGTAAGGGTAAAATTATGCACTTTGGCATGATTAGAGTTCCAGCGGCATATTATATTAGCGAGTTATGTTACAAGAAACTGAAGAGGCAAGGGATCTTGGTGTATTGGTGGATAAGAACTTAAAGTTGAAAGGTCACATAGCAAAAGTTGCAAATTCAACTCAGAGGATAATTGCTATGTTGAAGCGAACCTTGACATGTAAGGATACGGAAGAAAGTTTGCCTCTTTCTAAGACTTTGATAAGACCACACTTGGATTACTGTGCGCAGATTTGGTCTCTAGGGTTCCAGGGGGATAAAGCAGTGTGGAAAGGGTTCAAAGAAGAGTTACAAAGATTATATCCGGATTATGGGATTTAGATTATGAGGACAGATTGCTAGTATGTGGATTGCCAACTGGTTAACAAGAGAAAGAGAAGTGAGATAGAGGTCTTTAAACTTTTGAATGGGTGTTATAGCATTTAAAATGATGACATATTTCGTTATGTGGAAAGCGGGGAGAGAACATCCATGGAAGTTAAGGTTGTTCGCAGTCAAGAAAGGGGTAAGAGCTAGGTTTTTCTCCCAAAGAGCAGTGAGTGAGTGGAATAATTTGCCGTTAGGGGTAGTGAGCGCATCTAGTGTAAATGAATTTAAGGGAAGGTATGATAGCTGGGGTTGGGTAATTTGTAGCCTCCCTCGATGAGTCCTTGACTCCCTGGAGGTTTCAAATAATAATAATAATAATAATAATAATAATAATAATAATAATAATAATAATAATTCACTTGAAACTAAGATCGTATTGACTTGTTTGTACGCTTCCAGTTCAAATTATTGATGATTCACCAGTTGAACTGAATGACGCATTAGGCAACTGCAATAGTGACATTTGGTTAATAAAATATACGACTTTACAGATATTAGTCCAAACGAATCCCAAGTTATTTTTATTAATTTAGGAAACGTTCAGGAAAATAGTTTCCCCTATAACGACAGAGAAGCCACAATAGTAACAGCTTCACAAGTTGTCGCCTTATTGCATACTTGTAAAATCCTGACAGTAATGTAATGAGATCTTTTCATCGCGACAATTGGCAGCACTGTCGAACCGACGATGACATAGTATGTTAGAGTGATTCCCACGTTTCGGTTAGTACTAGTTTCCCGTCTGTAGGATAAACACCTATCGAGTTATCCATGTATCGGGAACTTTTTCTCTATCTTCCTGTTCCTTAGTTAGTTGATTCTCTGGCACGGCAAGCTGGTTTTTTCTCCAGGAAAATCAAGAAAATCGACCGTACGACCAACACAATTAATATAGTGTTAGGATTAGAGCCCACGAAATCGCTGAACTTAGCAGGTCTCTTCACTGGATGCAGTTTATAATTATTGATAGTCCTGGACCAACTACTTATTAAAGGCGTTGGTATATTTGTTTTTTTTTTTTTAAGTCCCTCAAAGGCTGCGAAACGCATCTAACGTATTCGTCCAGAGATTGCGAATGATTGGATCTTGCATTACAACAATGCGCCTGCTCATTTTCTCTGTCAGTTCGCGAGTAATTAGCAAAACCCGAATTCCAGTATTCGAACAGACACCGTACTCGCCTGACTTACTACAAAACAAACAAGAAAAGCAAAATGTGCTCATTCTCGAGTTATTTCGCTCTGAGAGTCAACATGCTTAGCAAGCGTAACACCAATATCACTAATTATTAAAGTATTAACAAAGTAGATTCTTCTAGATTCCAGCCAACCTCCTTCTTCGTTGCTTGGCTTATTTATTTTAAAGCGAAAAGTTTTTATGTTGATTAATCTAATACATTCACTTAAATTCCCCTTTCAAATATTAAGTACATAAACCATATACAGCTTACTATTATTATTATTATTATTATTATTATTATTATTATTATATGATACCTCCAGGGAGTCCAAAGACTCATCGAGTGAGGGCACTTGCTCTACAACTCCGCCTCTATCACTCAAATCCACCAAGTACAACGAACCGCAACTACACCAACGCCATCTACCGCCTACCACTACTAGTAATTTCACAGACAATCACAAACATCCATTCCCACGGCTGGATTCGAATCCGCAGCCTTTTGGCTGGAGAGCTGATACGCTAACCATTCGGCCAACGAGGCCGGTATCTTTGTTCAACTATTGTCATCTTGCCACCTACTGGCAGAAAGAGAATGATCGCGTATGTGAGAAAAAAATCTTTGAAATGGCAGTTAATGGTGGATTGTTCCCGTCTACTATTTGCAATTTGCGTACTAATTTAAACCATACATTTAATGCAGTACTTCTGAACACACCGGTGCATAGTGCGTTTTAACTTGAACACTGAGAGACATGCTTTTATAGAAGTTTATTTTGATATTTATCGAGAGAGAGAGAGAGAGAGAGAGAGTGTCTTTTTATGATTTTATCTTTCGTCCTCGCTCTTGATAGGAAAATAAGCCATGACGACTTCGTTGTCAAGTTGCGTTTTCATTCGGCGATTTCGCAGAACAATCCCTCGATATCCTCCCAGTGGCATTACAATGGCAGAGAGGACAAACCCGCCTACATTTTTCTAAGAATTCTCCAAGTTCTTGGAAAGAAAACGGCCACACATCACTGCATCGGCGAACTGTAAGAACTTGTTACTGTTTTCAGCTAAGCTAGTCACCGTAGGCTAGCTAAGTATTGATGCTCTCACTCAGAGCTGTAAAAATACCGATGTTGCAGATGTCTGTTTATTTTCGAGTAACCAATATAAACACTCGTGATACTAATGCTGTAAAGACCACGCTTTATCCTTATATTTATTTTCCTCCGATATCTGAGAAGTCAGAGAGTGTTTTACATCACAAGTTGAGAGAGAGAGAGAGAGAGATGCATTCTTTGAGGAATATTCAAGTTTATATTCTTTATTTTCTTCTTCTTTGTTATTTTCAGTAGCTCCTGTTAACCTTTTCGTGTCATAGTTGTGCAGCTCCAATCCTTTTCCATAATTTACTTAAAGGGAAATCTAGAATTTTGAATGAGGCAGTTCATTTATTTTCGAAATGCTGTCCGTGGTTTGTAATTTAGTAGATATCTTCGTTATCTGCCAACTAGAACTCCCACATGTTATGGTATTGTCGGAAAATTAATTAGCAATGGTAGCTAAAGAGCTACCAGTGGTGCTTAGCGAAGGATAATGGGCCTCTGTGGACTTTTAGGTACAGCTAGGGATGAATAAAGATAAGAGGAAGTCTGCAGCACTATTCAAATATTCAAAACTTCTCAAATGTGAACAGAAAGAGATGAAGAATAGTACGTAGGCAACAGACACCACTAATGAGTATTGAGTTCTATAAAGGACTTCAATCTTTTTCTTAAAATTCTAGTTATTAAATATAATCATGTCGCTTTTATCTTTGCAAGTTTGTGGGCTTGGGTTGGGTCAGGTCAGGTCAATGGGGTTGCTTCACTGATATGAGGTGAGTCTATAATGTCGCTCAATTTGCTTGGTTTATGACCAGCTTGTTTGAAGGATGCAAAATCCGATTGTTCGGAAGTAAAAAAAATTCGCCACTGCTCAGCGTGAGACTGACTAACTCACCTTCAATTGAAAAGTCTTAATTCACAAATACGAAGCATGATTTTGGAATACTGAAGAGCTATGGCACAAAGGATAGTGTAGCAAAATGAAATTATCAGCGCTCAGTGGGGGATTTCTTTCTTACGCAAATTTTATTCAAATATCCTATAAGTTTATCACTTTTATGAAAATCATGAAACCAAATCCCAAGATCGTCTTCCATATAACAATGACTTACATATAACAATCAGTTCATGAAACCCCCAAAAGCCAATCTTTCTCCATTTGCAGCGTGTTGATGAGTTTAATATTTGAGTTTCTGTTGAAGCCATTTATGTTGGGCACTACCGGAGTGGTATTTGTGTAGCATTTCCCAAAGCAACCCTTAAACACCAAGTTAATCTTCCTTGAGAGAAATACCAAGCCCTTCTTGCAGTCACTAAATCACGACGATATAAAACACTCAACACACTGCACAGAGAGGCGAGAGACATCAGAAAGAAAGAAAGTAGTTGTACACATACAAAAAAGTAGGCTGAACTTCTTAGTTTAGTTTAAGATCACTTTAGTTTAAAAATTGGACTGTTTTGAATATTCGATCATCAACTATTTTGATATGACAGTAATGTGTTCACTGTTAGTTCATGTAATCATTTTAACTCATCGGCGAGATCTGCCACCAGAGGGACAGTCCATTTCATTTTCGGTTTGAGACGAAGAACACGCAGATTAACATTTATGTAAGCGGAAATTGTAGAGCTAAAGTTTGAAAAGGTATTTCTTCTTTTCATGAGGAAGTTTTGCGAATCACTGAAATGGAAGTTAAAGCCGCCTCGAAAACATTGAGACTTGTATCGATCTGGACACAGTTTCTCAGCAACGCGGAGTTATCGGTATATTAGAGTTGCTCCTATTATTACATCCTCGCTGCAGACTTGAGGCTGATGAGCGACTTCTCCTCCTGTGGCTTTGAAGGCAGAGCAAAAGTGAGCCACGATATTGTTTACAGCCAACGCCATGAACCTTACTGTTGATCCGCGGTCCGATTCTCTCTAACCCACTTAGAAGAATTCGTCTTATGAATAGAGACGCATACAAAGAGGTAAACAGTTCCGTTCTGAAGTAACTCTTACAGAAACGATTACAAGCCGAAGAGCATAATGGTCAAATTTATGGAATTTGCGTTTGAAATATCACACAACTCTTGCAAAGCTTTCCAAACTTTTGAATATTTTCGAATTCTTCAAAAGTGCTTGAAAAGAACGCAAGAACTTTTGACGAATACAAGAATACGTGGGCGCTTATTTAATTTTGAGTTGTTTCCAGCCCCGTTGGCCGAGTGGTTAGCATATCCGTCCTGAAACCAACAGTGGGCGAGTTCGAATCCAGCCTGGATGTTCGTGAGTATGGACGCTTGTGATTGCCTTGAGGCGAAGATGAACTTCATCGCCCGGTGTGAGACTAACTCCTCTGTTATTGGAGGCCTGAAGTAGCTTCAAAAAGTTTGATGTTTGCTCTCTCTAGAGCAGGTTTTTCGGACTATGTTAACCCTTTTATTTCTAGTGGTTTCGGTGAATGACCACCTTTTGAAGTTGGTTTCCTAGCAACCCAGTGGTTTCTTAGCGTACTCGAAGCTTTTTCTTCTTGGTAATCAAAGGGTTAAATCCACAAAAAGATGAAATAAATAGAAAAAAAATCTTAATCTCCACAGCTTATGAATCGGATAATAATTAAAAAAAAAAAGGCCTAGCGTTGTACCGTTCAAACAGGTTTTTAGCAGAGTGGTTAACATCTTTTATACTGGAATAGGTTCTTCTAAAATTCCCGTTCCAGTTCCCCTACAACAAATGGAAGGATGAAAATTGCCATTGGTTAAGAAATCTATTTCTGTTTTGCCACCACTGATTTCAACCACAGCGAACTTCCCTTTTAATGTTATTCTCCCGCATCTTCATTTAAATTTCGCATATTTTCATTACACAGCTTCCTCACTGGTAATTATAAAAATAATTATTATTTTTCCTCTTCTGAAATAAATGAAATATCTCTTTTAATTCGTTTTCCCCTTTGTCTTCTCTGCTTCAGGGATCCTTGGTTATGTTTTTTGAACGTAGTCTTCTGTGGTATTCTTTTTATTTACACCCTCTGTCCAAAAAGAAATCGAACTTTTCGAAAATAGAAGAAACTAGTGGCGCCACCTTTTGTATCTTTTTGTTGTCGAAAGCGGCAACCTTCATTAGTGTTGTGTCAACCATGTATGACATTCGTTTCATTAGAAGCCAAGTTACAGTGCCAAGAGTGACAGTGTTTTGACGAACAGTCGGCAAACGAGTTTCAAACAGAGCTGCGATTAACTTTTGTGTTACACTTGGTTGGTAAAAGTTTTACCGTAACGCATCCAATGCTTCAAAAAGAATACGGTGATGAATGCGTATCCCGTACTCAAGTTTACGAGTGGTTTTAGCGATTTCAAAGTGATCGTGAGACGCTTGAGGACGACGAAAAGCCGGGCCGTCCAAAAGCTGGACTGAGCGAAATTAACATCCAAAAATTGCGTGATTTCATCAAAGAAAACCCGAAATCGCCGTGAGATTGATTGAAGATGAATTGGGGATTCCAAAATCAACTGTGCACAACATTTTGACCGAGAGTTTGGGCCTTCGTAAACTGAATTCGCAATTTGACCGACGACCAAAAAATGTATCGAATTGAACGCTGCAAGGACCTCATTAAAACCGCTTATAAGGACTCAAACTTCCTTAAAACGATCGTTACTGGTGACGAAACGTGGTGTTTTGAGTATGAGCCCGAAACAAAGCGTCAGAGTGCTGAGTGTAGACCACCAGAAGAGGGGCATCAGAAAAACAGTCGCTTGGAGAAGCCAAAAGTAAAGACAATGCTGATTTGTATCTACGATTACAAGGGCATTATCTACAATTAATTCGTTCCGCTTGGCCAAACGGTCAATAGTGAGTTTTATCTCGAAGTTTTGAAGCGATTTATGGCGAGAATTCGTCGCGTACGGCATGAATATCGTGACGACCGACCATTCGTCAAAACACACTGTCACTCTTGGCATTATAACTCGGCTTCTAATGAAACAAATGTCATAAACAGTTGACACGCCACCAATGAAGGTTGCCGCTTTCGACAACAAAAAGATACAACAGGTGGCGCCACTAGTTTATTGTGGGTGTATATTTTCTCTGCGTTTCGTAGCATTTTTGAAAACGCTACACCTCTGAAAGACCGTTTCAAGTTTTTATAAATTAATTATAAAATATGCAATGTTTGTATAAACTCCGAGAAAATATCAACATGCATATAGATTTTCGTCGTGTATGTCTTGAATCATTTTTAATCTTGGGACGGAGAGATAAAAATCAGACTGTGAAAAATTTAGAATTGTTTTTGTAAATTGGTAACACATTTACCCACTTGTAAGAGAAAAAGACTCGAATAGCGGTTATCGTACACCAGTAGATGGAGAGAGAGAGAGAGAAAGTTTTATAACTGCTTTCACGAGAAATTCTTCTGACTTGAGTGTTTTAACGATTCCGATAAACTACAGCGGTTCCCAAAGACGACACTAACAAGAGGACGTCTGGCATTGGTCTGAAGGATGAACAAGCACTTGGGGATTCTGGGCTAGCGAAGAAATAAAAAGAAACAGAAGAACCTCAAGATCTTGTTAAAGCCGTTCAATAACTGCTGACATTCGTCGAGTCAGCGATTTTCGTCAGAGACAATGTGGATTTGAGATTGAATTTAATTCAGAAAGGGAACGTCGATAACAAAAAAAACTTTTAAAAGTATCCCAAAATATATGACGAGTGAAATAATTTAACACAAAGGATAAAGACGAATTATGAAAATAATTAAAACATTTAGAAGCTTACTCTCGGCTACTGTGTTTACAAGTATTATCAGATTGAGTTTGACACTCAAATGGTTTTTTCCTGACGAATTGTTAGTCAAAAGCTAACGGAATTATTATTTCCCTCTCGGAAATTATTCCGGTTTAACGTCCGAAGATCTGATTTGAAATTTAACGTGTACGAGCGTGAATATTTTAGGATATTCGCGATAGATCCTATTTTCCAAGGGATGTGTTACCAAATGTTGCGCCATCTTCCACCTGAACTCTGTCTTATCGTCTGAGAATGTCTTAGAATAACTTGCGTGATATTCTCCGTTTAAATTCAGTTTGCACCTTCTCATCCACAGTGCAAGATGGTCGGACAACATTCTCCTCCTGCGACTGCTCCATCGCACGAGAAAAATCAATAAATCGATGCTTCAATTTGACTACTTGCTTAGCATTCAATGAACCAAATGATTTTCTTTACGGTTTCCGAAATATCGCTTGGTTCCCGTATGTGGGAATAAGGAAAGGTGTGTTGCTGTTTTCGTGGTGGAGTGAGTCAGAGGGATTGACGAAACCTGCGAAAGAAGAAAACATCTAGCGGGAATTCATGGCAAATCATCAAATTCCGATAGCACAGCGGTGAAAAGGAGTTCGACGTCCATTTTAAGGAGCATCCCTGAGAGATTGAGATGCTCTATTAAGAAACTATTGCGTATGTCGAAAACATCGACAAATCCTTTCAATATGCTTATCCGAAACAATAAAGTTAGGCAAATATCCGTTTGTGTAGAAATAGGAATAGACAAAAAAAAAAAAAAAAAAAAAAAGCGCAAATCGAAATTGGACCTCAAGAATAATGTCGGTAAATATTATCGATTCACTTGCTTTTATTTAATAAATGTTTTAAATTTAATAAGGATATAATAAGGATCGCTAATTTATTAATATGATTCAACTATCGTTTAAACCATTCAACTATGATTAAACGTAAAACATCGTTTTAGTTGCAGGGTTGAAGACTCTTAGGTCTGAAAGATTTCTTTCCATTCAATTGATGTCTTCTTATTTTGGATACTCTGCTTAGAGTTCGTATGTAAAAAGCAAAAAACATAAAAACACGACAACAACTCTTACGAGGCCATTAGTCTTCGAGTTGCTGCATTCATCGCGTCATCAGGGGCATTCGTTTATTGCGATAAGAAAAACTGCCCCCCCCTAAACAAAGATAAGAACGGGGAGTAATTCTTAACAGAAGCGGAAGTCTTGGAAACAACATTCACCTCGTACACACCACACACGCTTCAATGATTCATTAAGGGAGGTGTGTGTGTGTGTGTGCGCGCGCGCGCGCGCGCGCCGCTTACGTATTCCATAGACTGCAAGTAGCTGTGGGAAAGAACATCTCTCCATCCCAGTTGCTAAAAATGAACCACTTTTTTCTTTCTTTCTTTTTATTAACTTCTTTCAGAAAGTTGATTATTTGGATTTATTCGCAAAAGAAGTTCAGAAGGTTGATCTGCAAGAGAAATAACGTCAAGAACATTTCTGTGATGTTGAAGCGAGACTAATAGAGTAGCGCTTATTTATGTAATTACTGAGTTCTTTCCCCCATTTATATTTTATTGATTACGGAAAGAAATTTACATCTCGAAAGGCGTATCGTTCACTTGGAGGGAGGGGGCATGCATATCTAAGCAACGTTAGAAGACACAAAGGACTTTTTTAATTCTCAGAGTATCACGCCACCTGGTAGCGCCTGATTGTTTCGATTCTGATGTGATTGTTGCAACAGTGGCGCCTCCGAATGGTGTTTTTAAACCAGCCATTTTTTGATGCGGTGAAAATCTCGCATGGAGATCACTTTGAAAAGCGGTGATTTACCCACAAAATAAAGAGCATCAATTCGATAGTCAAGTCACGTCTTTCGATGATAGACGACCGTTCGCATCGGCTGACTGACTTGATGGATGGGGTTCCTTCTTCCAGCTTGACCTAAACAAGAAACTGCTGTCACTGACTGACGCGTATTGACAAACACTATGCTGTCCACACGATGTCTGAAACCGTACAAAAATTGTTTAGCTTATTTAGGGTCAGTAAGGGGTCTATTGAGCATGTCAGACGAGAACACCGTTCTTCCTCATGGATTATTTGAGAACTATCTTAAAAGAACATTTTTTATAAAGTGGTTTTAAGATCGATGCTGGACCAAATCTTTGTTTAGGAAGAAAAGTCCTCATGTTCGGTCAATACATCTTTAAAAGCATTTCCAATGCCATAAATAGAAAGTGTAGAATAATAAGCACCTTATAATTTTTTTTGTTTTTAAAATTAAGAAAACACATCGACTGTCGCAGTCATCATTGGAAATGAATTTCACGCATCGCAGATGTTAATTCAATGCTTACATTATTTGAAAAAAAAACAACAACATCGGTGTACCAGAGGGGATGTCATTAAGAAACGCTATTTCCTCAGTATTCAAAGGAAAATAGTATTTCTTTTGTGCTTATTAATTTCTACTTTGCATTTCGTTTGCACAAAGCATATTCTAATACTTTGTACTGCATTACATTATTGTGAATGTGAATCCTTTTCCCGGTGTTGATTCTCTTCATAACGTCCTTTGACATTGTGCTACCGGGAAGTCTGAAGACGCAAAGATAAGACAAATACATTTTACTTTTCATATCATACCATCGTTGTTTATTTAATTCTTTTCTATTTACTTAAGTGCCTCATTGCTTGAAGTAATTGCTCTTGCGAGCAAAAAAGAAAAACACCAATTAAACTTGGGATTGTCTGTTGTCTCTTTCTGATTGCGATTCTGTTGACTTTACGGACACTTTGTATTCGTCATTCCCTCTTTGATTAAGCCTGCATGCAACGAATTCCATCACGCGAGTGAGTCATCTTATTTCTTTCATTAAAGATTCTTTAAATCTTCTGGATGCATTATATTTATGTAACGATGTGCATGTGTCGTTGAGGGATTCAATTAACTGTCTTCACCTTTTGTAATTTCGTTTTTCCTATTCATTTTTGTTCAGTTTTAAATGTCTTAGACATTTTTACGATCTCTTGGAACTGTGGCATCGTCAATAACGTATTGTCTGATACTTCACTTATCGGGATACCACAGCTAGCTAACAGCTGACTTTAATATTTGCTATCAAATATTTGCATTACTGGTCATAACGTCAATATTTGTGTTCTCCATGTTAGACACGAATTGTGCTCAGTTCTGCCAGTTAGGATTCTGATTGTTGGGAGAGTGTGTGCTGTCATGTTGTTGAGGGATGCATAATGGTATTACAGATATTAATAGTAATTGGCGATCAAGATTCATCCTGATTCTCCACCGGATTATGAAATACTGAATTAATAATTCGGAAGGAAGTATCTCTGTAATCTGGACTTGAACTATCACATTTGGTGCATTTTGTTAATTTATGGATTTCATGCATTTCAGCATTTTTGAGAATGCTGAAATCCACGTAAAGTTGTTGGAGTATGAATATTAAAAAACCCATTCATGCTCCAGTTCTAATTTAACCTTCACAGATCCACAAATTAATTTCTTATCACAAACACCAACTTCACAACAGCTGTGTTCTGATGTTATTCACCCGTGTGTGTCTCCGACATGTTCCCAAATGCGAAACAAACCAGAAGGTTCCATTCGACAGATCGATGCACCCGAATCTCAATTTTGCTTTTGATACTAGAGGGAAGGGGTGGTCACAGACGAGCGGGCATTGAAATATTGCTTATTGGAATTTGTTCAGTCTTATTTTAGGAGAATGGAAAAAGCCTAAACAAAATTGGTTCGTTGATCCATCCGTTGGGTGAATTCGATATTCCACTTCAAGTTCGCAGATGACGAAGACCTCACGCACTCCGTGCATTAAGTTTTGACTAACAGAGACAAAAGACAGGGAGTATAAATAGTCTAACGAAGGATGTCTCTTGTTATAAAAATATTTTAATTTTTAGTCAGGTGACACACGGTTGGATGGAATGAACATCGCGCTATGTTTACTATTGGCGCTATTACACACTGTGTTGATGGAAGTATTCCAACCCACCAGCCGAAGCTGAAGAGTGTGAAGAGAAGATGTTAGCGCGATTCTTTTCAAGAAGTATCTGATTTTTACGAATGGGACGTTCTTATCCCTACGAAGATCAGTCTGGTTGGCTGAGTGGATTTCGTATCCAATCTCCTAACAAACATCGGCGACTTATTTTTTGAAATTTAAAATTTCAGTAATTTCAAATTTGAATTGAAATTTTGATTGAAAAAAGCACATTTTATTTATTTGATTTGCGAAATATTATTTCAAAAGTTTCCATCCAGTTTTGGGAATTTTTCTGGCAGTATTAGTTTAAGGTTGAATACATCGGCATCCGATTTTATGCCATAATTTCATTAGGTAGTACTAAATATTGTACGACTTTATCATTTACAAACCTAATTAACAGTCTTAGCATTCATGTTAAAGTTATGCTTTTATTTTTTCTGAATCGTTTCCAGTATACTTCTGACATGAGCGTAACAAAAACCAGGTGTTCAAAAATATAAACATTTAAAAAATCAGCAGCACGTAGAATAGGAATACAGCTAAAAAACCAAGCTTTAACGCTAATCTTTCTTCTTATCTCCTCGTGAATGCCTTGCCTCGTGATATCAGCACAAAACTTTTTAATGCTCAGAGAGTTGCATACCAGCCCATGTTTCGTTGATAAATTCATATTACAAATAGCTTCGTATGAAATATTTTTCTCCAAATTTATCTATTTTGTATGAGAGTCCCATTCACAATAGACTGTAAGTCAGTAGCATGGCAGAGTATCATTAGTAGAAGTGATGTGCGTGGGATGTGATTTGTCATTTGTCATGTG
The DNA here is from genome assembly GCF_054136105.1 of Typopeltis vanoorti. Taxonomy (NCBI): domain Eukaryota; kingdom Metazoa; phylum Arthropoda; class Arachnida; order Uropygi; family Thelyphonidae; genus Typopeltis; species Typopeltis vanoorti. Next base: position 15,987,105 of record NC_143566.1, on the reverse strand, counting down.
TCCATTATTGCAAATGTGATATTTCAGTTCACGAGTATTGTTACGAGCCTCTAGTCTTCCTAGCCGCCTTAAGAATAGAGACTGGCCAAATTAAGACGGAGGTAGCCAGATGGCTGCGCATGAGTTGGTCTGTGGTTCACAGACTGTGGAATCGGTTCCAACACTCACGAACACCCTTCCTTCGTTATATCTCATGAGTGATGTTTGTGACTGTAGGAACTGTTCAAAGGAATTTTATCTCGAATCGTCTATGATTTGACCTCGCGTCGGATTTACGGCAACATAAGTATCTGCTTCCACTGTGCGTACAAGGCTTCATGAAGATGGTCTGAATGTTGGACAACCGGTTGTTTTCATTCCCATTATCCCCACGTCACAGGAGAGAACGTTTGAAATGGGTCAAGCTCCACATCAACTGGACCAAAGGCCAATGCTGTTTGATATTGTTTACAGCTGAGTCCCAATTTGCTGTACAAAGCGATACCAGGCGTATTGTGATCTTAAAAGAACCAGGAACACCTTACAATCCTCCAATATCCATGGAAGAGACAATTGTGGTGGAGGCAGTATGATGGTTTCGGGAGGCATCTCGCGGAGTGGATGTACCGATTTGTATGTGCTTTCCTGCAAACCACGAATGTTGCAGTTTAGAGAGACGAGACCCCTATGCCCCTATGCTGGTGCGATCAGGGAGATATGTTTCCTACAAGACTATAATGTCCGTCATCATCGAGCAAAGCCCTTTGGATCAGTATGGAGCCGTATGTATGGAGTCAATCAGGTCTCAGGATGCTCTAGGTAGACGTGATGCTTCTCTTAACCCCCCCTCCCGAAAACCAAGAGGAACTTAGGAGAGCTTTTAATGAGCAACGGTCGTTATTCTCAAATGAGCTCCTGGATATCATTATAAACAGTAGGAAACATTGTTGTAAGCCGTGCAGCTGAGCTCGCAACAGTGAGGTCATCTGGAATATGGAGCCTCAATAAGGAATGTGGTCAGCCCTCATATCAATGGCGGCTGATACTGTTGTTCTTCACTTTTGTTTTAATGTACTCATTTATTACTGAATCTGAATTAAGCTTATTTGCAATTTTTGCAGGCTTTTCTTTAACATCTCATATAATACTGCTTTTAAGAGAATTATAAAAAATTTCACCATACAGTGTTTGAGTTATGTAATACTTTAATTTATGGAAATGAGTGTGATTTCGTGGTTAGATTTCTAGTCAACCCGTCTTAGTCTAATGATTTTTGAGATCTTGATTTTTTTTCTGCATATTTTCTCAATACCGAATGCAGCAATCGAAGTTCCTCATGGCTTCAACGCGCAGGTTTGAAAACACATCTGACTTATGTTATTAATATCCCGTCTTGAATTTCTGGGAATGGGCTGAGAGTGAATTCGCAGAATTTCTTGAAATCCACGATGTTGAATTCGTATTTCAATATTATTAGTTAGTCCACACCATCAACAGTTGAATGAAATGAATTTCAATCAACATCCCGTTTGTCTGTTTTCATTTTGCAAAGACATGAGCTCCTGGATATCATTATAAACAGTAGAATGCTAAACATTGATGTTCAGTATTGGTTATTTCGTGGGTGTTTCCTCTTTTCTTACCACCATTTATTTTCCCCACGACGATCAGAAGCTGATTGATTTCGTTTTATTATTCTGCCAACGTTCTTTCGGTATTTCTCTGCCGAAATCAAAACGACCTTCCATATGAAGAAGCCGGAACTCAGTGAGGTAGCGAAAATTAGAAGACCTGGTGACGAAATAAGAATAAAGTACTCAATGACAGAAGACATTTCTTTTAATGCCTTTCATTTCGCTTGTCGTCGAGCATCTCTACGTAAAACATTTAAAAAAAATTCATTTCTCTTCATACATTTAATTGAGATTGAAGCGACTGTCTTCCTGCCTACTTCTCAAGAACTTTCACGAAGACAGAAAATCAGGACTACTAAATATGTCTTTAGCCGACTCGTATTAGGGCTGACGTGGTAGCCCAGCATGAATATAGCTAGAGGGAGACGTGCTAATGAAAATAAATGGCTTTTATCAACCTGATGCGGATTTATGCCGAGGTTGGATTTTGCAGAAAGAGTTGACAGCTCAGATGTGAATTATATTCCTGTGAATAATTGGGGATTTGCAAGAACAAAGAGGTCGGGTTGATTAAGATTTGTTCTTGCAAATCTTCCTGGCTAAAGAGTGTTTGGAAAAATGTCGGAGAAGATTTGGATGAATGTACAATAAATGAACGTTATTTACTTTGCGTGTTCAATTTATTTGCTTTGAATAATTTCAAATCACTCAGTTAACAAGAATGTGAAGATAATTATGTTAGCTTAAGTATGCTGAAATAATATTTTATTTTATGGGCTATTTTATACAGCAGGGTTTGAAAACACAAATGCATTATGAAAAAGAAAGCTTTTCGTTTACCTGCATGTGCTTCCCTCTAGTGGCAAACTGAAATCGAGAAAGTATTCAGAACATTACAAGTTGGTAGCAAAACGGAGGAAGTAATTTTTCTCTTTTGCTTTTTATTGTTCACAATTTTGTAGTGTGACAACTGCGGTGACCTTTGTTTTTATTCTGTTAAATGCCAGAATTACGATAAAGTGATTTTTAGTGCGTGATGAATCTGAACTCGTCTGTGTTGTGGGAAAGGCGAAAGGCTTTCAATATAATATCGCCTGGTTGTTTGCTGTTTCAATTGGACGCATCGTATTATATGAAAGGTAAGTTTTCAACGACTCATTAAAAGATGTTTATGGGGAAGTAAGGCAGTGTTAAGTGGCAGCATTAGCAAGATTGCTTACGGAAGGAGATGTCACTTTCTATTAATATCAGATTTCGACCATCCCTTCTACAATCATTTCCCTCATGCCGAAGGATTGATAGACGATGAATGACTTGTTTAAGAAGCCTCGTTTCGACTTTCTCTTCCTATCTTGTAGTTGTTGTTAGCGTCCAGTTGCTTTAACGAAATTAGCCAACTTCAGTTCATGTCACTAACTAGCAGCATAGCTACATTTCCGTCCACCCCTTAATCTGCCCCTCATTCTCACTGTCTCTCTAAATTACGCTGAAGTTATCGAAGGCGCCCATTACTTTGTTGTGTCATTCAAAAGCGCGGGCTTCACCAGCTGCGATAGTAATTAGCGTTGACCGCAATTAAGCTCTCGACATCCGTCACCTTTCCTCAACTGATGTCTGCGCGCGCCAACTCGTTTGAAAATATTTGAATAATTATCAGCAGGTCAAGTTTCATTAACTGAACACCAGGGGTCACGCAACTCTCATCGAAAGGTTAGAAATATGAATTATGCGCATTTATAACCAGGTTTAGTGTGGTTAGCCTTAATGCTTGTAATATGCATTTGTTTTAATGCGCTCGTGAGTTTAAGCAGCGTGAGGATTATGCAAATGGCATCCTCGTATACTTATGCAAATGAGATTTTAGTGTAAGATAAACTCTAATCTTTTGTGATCAAAAGTGACTGTCACGTTTAATCTTTAAGAAACAATAAAGAGAAAATAATCCATTTTCTTCTCTAGTTTTGTTTATCGAGTTTGTTAGGTTAATAGCCCCTTCACTGACTTTGAAGGTTACGACAGTTTGCCAAAGATCTCAGGTTCGAGAAATGCTTTGTTTCTTAAAGGAATGGTTTAATGGGTAAAACCCATTGCTGTTACCAGTGATTGACGTGTTTGTATAAAAAATTGTGCAACAGTTTAATCGTTGTTACGTAAATATGTCAGGTGGATTTTAGAATAGCAACCATTGGTACGTGCAAATCCATCATGTTGTCTTTTCACCCAATGGTGAAAAGACAACACCATTTTTCACTTCATCACTGGGTGACTTATGGTATTTCACCGTTGCTCTGCTTACCATTGAGTGTCACACGTGATGTAGTGCAGTGGGAAAAGAGAAATAGTTGACTGCGATCTCTGACTTGATACTGCGAAGTCGTTACTTGGTGTCTTATAATACCACATCGGTCATGGACAGACTTGAGCACCAAGGGTCCAAGATAGCATTAGTTTCACGACTGCTACCCTATTAATATAGCTCCCCTAAAATATATTACCCCTCCCCCATCAGCTTGTTTCTCGACCATTCAGTTGTGGGATGAATTAACCATATGCGTATCTCGTTAACGATCCATCAAACTACACCTCGAGTTTTATAACATACAGCAAGAATAATCTAGTTTAAAGTACACTTGGAGGTAAATGTTAACAATAGCATGCATTCATCAGAAGAGAATGAGCCGGCCTGGCTGGCCGAGTGGTTAGCGTATTCGCTCTCCAGCCAAAAGGCTGTGGGCATGGATGTTTGTGATTGTGTTTGGAAATACTAGTGGTGGTGGTCGGCGGTAGATGGCGTTGGTGTAGATGGTGAAAAGTAGTTGTAGTTGGTGGATTGAGTAGTGGAGAGTTGTACAGTAGATGCCCTCCCTCGATGAGTCTTTGGACTCCCTGGAGGTGTCTAATAATAATAATTCCATCACATTCCCACCTTCCAGCAGAAATATCACCCTCTGTCGCCGCTCATGCCCTTCTGATGACAAGAATTGCGACACGCGTAAAATCTGATTCATGAAACAAATGATAAAATTAGTAAAATCAGTTCAATGTGATAAGGGAGAATTTAAGTACATAAGAAAACAGCTGAGCAGTAGTTTTGTAGGGGAGAGGGATACTACCCTTTCGTGAAAGACCCAATTACAATTACAACTTTAGGTGTGCTATAGTTGGTTTATGCGTATAAATTTAAAATGGACAAGAAGTTATGACATTGTCCCAAGAGAAGGATCTCATTCAATGTTTCAGTTCTGATGAAATCAAACTCTTGCATAAATACGAAGCGAATTAAAGGTGTCAGTTCGGGGTCTACATTTATTCACGAACTCCGTTCAGTCATCTACCCATCTACAGTGAGATGTACGAAATATTTAATAGACAATCTCCATTCCAACCGTCTTTTTGCATTCTATTGCCTTAGCCATTTAGTTCGGTTGTGTTTCCATAGTGACAGCCTCCGAATACTCGCGTATCCGTGTAATGAAGAGAGGATCTTCCACCTTCAAAAAGGACAGCAAAGCCTGCTTCTACAGATAAGCAGAAATAATCCCACATGCTGATGGACGATTACAGTGCTGCCATCTAGGATGAAATAATTCGGACCAAATGGCCTCAATTTCCTGACAACGAAGCGCCCAATATTTGTCCATTTGTCTTTTCTTCAACTGTGCAGAGGTCTAGACCTTGATACGACCTTCTAGCGAAGATGGAACTTCTGATATTTAGGTGTCTTAGAATCTTTATTACCCTTTTCTATTGCTGCAGCTGACTAAGAAACGCGTTAGGAAAGTCTTCTGATGGAGATGAATGCCCCAGTTAGCTTTTATAGCAGGAAATCTTTCCTAGAGTGAGGAAATTTTCTCCTAAAGGACACTGTGTTTCTTATTATGTACCGTATTTCATGCTGCAATAAATTTGTTAGTGAATCATATAACGTAGTCAGATTTCTTTCATTTCTTTCATTTTTATAGCTCTAAAAGAAGATATTTCAGACTATTTCTGTATTGATTAACAATACGTAGAGACGCGAGTCAGAAATTGCCCTGAAGCGATAAGAGATAAAAACTGATTGCCCATCAGTTTTTATCTCTCCCATTTGTTACGTCATCTTTTTTGGATACATTGTAGAACTAATTATTAGTCGCATATCTTTGTTATGCATATATTCCTACACCGTTGAAAGTGCCTAAATAGAAACGTTCACGGCAGGTATAACACATTGTTACAGATGCAGGCTGTTTATCTGATGACACGCCCAATGGCTTCAACGGTCACTTCTCTTATTTTCTGTGTTTCGTGTCGTTTTTTGACAATTTTGTTGTCGTTTTTTCCCTTCTGACACCATTCATCTTCATGTAAGGTCACCTCTCATTCCTCCCAGATGAATAGATCAGTCTCATGTTATCCACCCCAAGGTCGTGTACCATCAATGAAAACACACTCACTCGCATTGACAACCTTTGAAGTTTCATCGCTTTAGTAATAGGAAGTCTCCAGTTCACTGAGCATGCGTGCTAATTGCGTGGAGGAGGTCATAGCGGGTTGATGTGATCACTCTTTAGTGTATTAATTTTAATGTTGTTAGCACAGACTGAGTAACTTTGGGTTGTATGTTTTAGGAAACATACAAGAAGGGTATGTTTAATAATGTAAGTTTATGTTTTTTCTTAACTTTCCACCAGTTAAGAAGGGTGTGATAAAGTTAGAGATGACTGCGAAATAGGGATAAACTTGTTTGCTCTTTTCTAAATAGACTTAAGCGGCACTATTCGGATTAAAAGAATGTTTGATTAGTAGTAGAAAAATATTAATCTTGTCCTGATTTTGACAGAGTAAAAATCAATGGACAGACGCTATAACACTTTACGCAAAGTACATGAAATTTTTAATAGAGATCATCGAATGATTTATATCATCACAGATACAAGTAACTAATTTTCATGAAAAAGAATACGATTTTGAGTGAGACTACAAGTTTACTGATTGAGTATTATGCCTGTATTAAGAAAAACTGTTCACCATCGTGTTTATGCAGTGGCAACAACTAAAGTAATTGACTAGGATTTTCTTAGTTTAAACTCTTTTTCGTATTCCCTTCCAATTGAGAGTCTTTTAAATTCAGTCTTACTCGTTGAGTCTATTATGAGAAAGAGTGTTGGATTATTTTTTCTAAAGACTCCAAATGAGAAGCGCGATAAATGTGATACAATTAGCATGACTTAGGGAAGAATTCTCCTCAATGCAAAAAATATCACCGACGAATTAGAAGAAGCAGGGAAAGTAAGACGTTCAAGTACTAACGTGGAATCATTCAGGAAATGTGACCATGAAAGGGCAGCAGCGAATTCAGTATTCAATGGTCACGGAGGAAAGCGGCCATCCAGCTTCACAAACGCAGAAGATAATCGCGAGCACAAGAGTTTACTTGGCAAACCTTTTGTGAAATCGATCAAACGTGAAAAACGAATGCTTGCGAACTTGAAGACTTCGTGGCATTTTGTTCGAGTGGAGGTGGTGTACAAGAAACTTACATCACCTCCGCTATGGATCAACAGTGACTCAAGCATTAGAAATTGTTCCTTATGTACCCGTTCTTAGGTACCGAAATCTCACCTTTATTTTTTGTTCTAGTCTTTGCAGCAAGAATAGTTCAGTATACTCAATCTTTCTGAGATATTTTTCTATTATAAACAGATTGATGTGGTAGCATTGCTACGATAATTACTACCAATCTCCTTTGCCAGAATAGATCGGACACGCCCTGCCTACCTTCCATCATAAACTCTTTTTTCGTCAAAACGATTCTGTTCAATTCCAAGTAATAACTTATCTGAAAAGTTCAAAATAAAATGTTTTTTTTTTTTTTCTATTTTACTGTGGGCATAAGCCGTGCTTGATCATTTCACTTATGGATAAAAAAAGGAAAACTACTTAAAGATCTAAAGAATCCATCTCAACCGATAGTAAAAGCGAAAAACATCCTTGTTTATAAAATACAGACAGCAGAACTTAAAGCATTTTAACTTAAAGAATATAAAAGAGATTTTCATATTTCTAAGGTTTTCTATGCGATGCAATACATAAGTTCCTGACCTCGCCGATGTTGAATGTCAAGTCGGTAGTTTATGTACTCGCATCATGTCGATGCCTGATATCGCTTCTCTCCCACTTATACATAACCAAGTTCCGTTGGGCTTCGGCTGATTTACTGGATATCAGTGGAATTTATTTCTTTCTTTAAGTCAGTAAATCTTTTCTATGCAGCCTCCAATGGAATCGCGCAAGGTCAGTGCAGAATACGTTTTGTGTATACGAGGAATTCCGATGAGATCTGTACTCACAATAAAAGAAGACTACTGTATTAAGAAAGATATATTTCCTTTCATCGCGGTAGTATTAAAATCATTGCATGAAATTCGTAGGTTTGAAAGAGTTTTCATTTCGAAAAGTGACTCGTAGCTATTTTTAAAGTACCGCTAATGAGAACTTCATCAGAATGAAAACACTAGGACACATAAAGCTATCGTGTTAACATAAAATCGAGATTACAGCATCTCCTTGTGCCATTTGTGTTTGTATTCCACATTGCAATGGCACTGAACTCACTGTTGTCACACAGTGGGAAATCTGAGCCTCAGACTTCTCTCTGTACAGCAGCATTCAAAAGACTCGCATTCGTGTTTGGTAACTAAATTTTGTTGTTGTCTTCCGAAAATATTTTTGTGATAGGTATGTGAATTAGAGACTGCATCAGCGGAAAGATTTGTTAGTTCAAATGTTAGTTCATTTGTTTTTTTTAATATGTTATATATTTTATATGTTGCTTAATGTGTAGGACAAAATGACAGTACCTTCTTATAGACTTTGTTTTTCGGTCATATTTACACCAAAACTTGTAGTGTATGTTATCAATAATTTTCAGATTATAATTCGTTTAGAGCAATTCACTTGAGGCCTGGCATTTCATCCGACATCAGGTTATTTAGAAACTAACAAGAATGCTTATGTTGAATTTAATAGCTAAGTTACAAGCTAAGTCTTAAAATGACGCGATGTCGAACCCAATGTAATAAGCATCAAGGCATTATTGAAAACTAACTGGTTGGCTTATATCGGTGTTTCCCAACGTGGGGTATACGCCCCACAAAAGGGAAATTTGAATATTTTGGGGGGAAATTAGAAAATGACGTTGCATTCGTCACCTCATCACCAATGAACTCACCATTGTCGGCGATAAATTGTCCATGTTGCAACCCTGACTTTCCGAGAAAAAAAGCTGACATCATTAGTACAGCAGTCAACATAAATACAGTATCAAGAAGAACTCCCAGAAAAGCAAAATGATGAGTCTCTTAGAACTTTATTCAACGTAAAAGGAACAATGGCATGGCTTTCTGACGAGACAGAAACGAAATACCGAAATTCATCTAGTCTTGCAAAAAAAAAAAAAAAAAAAAAAAAATACTATTGCCCTTCCCGTCGTCATATTTAGTTGAATGTGGCTTTAGTGCTGTAAATGACTTGCTACTGAAAAAAAAAGAAATCATCTGGATATCACAAACCATGGGGATTTGAGATTGAAATCGACTAAATTAGTACCTCAAATAAAAACTCTTTGCAGCAGACATCAAGCTCAAGGATCGCATTAACTTGGATTTTATTTTCCCGAGTTCAGTTCGATTTATGATTTATAATATACAAAGTGTAAGATAAAATTTATATTCATTGAAGAAAGTCAAATTAAAAACAGTTTTACCTTTTTTATTTAAAGTACATATTTATATGATACTTTTTTCAGAACTTGGCTGACTATTATGCTAGAGTGGCGGTCGAAATCTTTGAGGGGCATGATCCAAAAACCGTTGGGAAACGCTGGCCTTATATAAAAAACTAAAAGTCACATGATCAGGCAATGATGACGGACGATGCACATCACTGATCAATAATCAAGTATGTTGTACGTCATTGTTGTTAGTGAATCAAAGTTAGTTTGACTGCCAGTGCAAATCAACACCCTGTGTACTTATGTACATAGGGTGTTGATTTGTACAGAAAATTACAGGTTTAATTTTCTGTACATTCCACCACTGGATGTGCAACTTAGTGCTGGAAACATTTTTATAAGAGATAACGGTCAACGCGAGTATCTGCGAGACAAATTACAAGTTTTTTTTTTGTTTCCTTGCTGCATTGTGGAGAACCTGCTTTTTTTACAGGTGAATATTGAACGCCAAGAAGCAGCCATTGCTGCACCGAGCGAGGGCGGATTCGCCGATGATTTTTAGCTCGTTTATGACGGACTTTCCCAGTGAATAACAGCGAGAGAGGATGTTTCGACATAATGTGGCTCTTCTAATGACATTTGAGGGTGCAAATTGAATTGCATTTATAACAGCAAACACGTGACTGTTTAGTGGTACATTTGAACACGCTATTTAACATACAATTCGTGATTTGCCGAATCGAATGCGAGTTATCAGATGATGTAACTGTAGATACGTTTTGGTGCCATTAACCTGAGATGCAGATACATTAACTTAAACATTTTACTGTGTTCTGGATAATAAAGTTAATCTAAGTTGCCATCGACTCCGGTTGAGAATAAGACTGCGCCCCCACAATAGTCTCATACTCATCCTAGCTTATCTCCAACGATGTCCACTTTATATAAGTTGGAAGCGTTTCAAGGAAAACCTAAAACTAGCCTGACGTTTCCATTTAACATTTTATGCATTTACGAGTCTTTCGGTGGAAAACGTAAGGCTAAAATCAACGCATGAATGATGCAGGCTAGAAACCTAAAGGCTGGACTGTGACATCATCATCAGTGTCGTTGTGTTTTATATTTTTAACCTTATTAGCGGAAGAATTCACATTATTTAGAAAGAATTGGAGAATTACAATATCAGAAACCGTCTGTAGTATTAGTTTGGTAGCTGCTCTAGATGCCCTTTCTTTATTGTGTAGTTTTGGGACCTGATCTGTAGCATGACCGAATATTTTATGGATAATAACATTGAATAGGACTGCAACGAGAAGACGCAAAACTGCATTGCATACCTCCTAATAAAGTTACTGGTTTTCTGAAGAGTGCTGATTCCAAAATCTGGCGATTCGTTTTAAAGCCTAAACTGTAAGCAGAAATTTAGATGCTCTTAAACTGTGGAATATTTCAGATCTTCATTTGTAGATAACTCAACATGTTTTGATTCTGAAATTAAGAGATGATTCCACAGACTTAACGAACAAATGCTAAATATGTTCAGGGGCTGGTGTCAACAGTTTACTTCCTGCAGATACAACCCTTTGAGTTATATTTTGAAAATATTGAAGTCAGTTGTTCGGTAGCCGAAATACACAGCAGAAACAAAAGTCTGGCTTACATCATTGCTATGGTTACTGCTAACAAGATTTCACTTACGTTTTCGAGAGGTTGATTGATTCGAAGTGAGAAATTGAAAAGAATATTTTTCTCTGATTACTTTAAAGAAAGAAAAAAACATGCTTGGCTAAAAGGGCTAATTCTCTGAAATGTGTTTCTTGCTTTTCATATTTCGAGGTGGAAACTGTTAGCAGACTGAAGCAGAAATCATTATTACAAAGAAAAGAAAAAAAACTCGCATCACAAAAAAACGGTAGGAACGTCTTGAGAAAGTTTAAAGGACTAAGATAAAAGGGAAAAGAAAAACACTTCTTTCCAGGTAATGGGTTTAGTTAACTTTTTTTGTTTCTCTTCCTCTCCGTTAAAAATAATCTAAATGGCAAGTCGAGTGTAAAATTCTTTACAATCAGGAGAGAAGATCGATGAAATACTTCCCTCAAACATTGTTTGTTTCAAGTGACTTTTACTATGTTACAGAAAACGCTTTTTTTTTTGCAATTTCAATTTTTAGTAAAAGGGATGCTAATAATGGGAAGTATTGGTAGATGATAAATATAAAAGCCGGAGGAATCAAGCAAACTACAATTATCCACTGACTCCACATTCATTAAATTCAGCCGAAACTAAATTGTTTTCATTTGGTAGAAATTGGTCGGATCTCTTTCTTGATGTTGCATTAAAATTAGTTCTACATTCCGTTTCTATTTCTCTCCCATTCTTCTAAGGCTATTAACTCATTCACTTAATTGAATTCATCTTTTAATATAATTATTTATTAACGAGAAGCTCTCGTAGGTTAGCCAGCTAAATATACTTGTGATAATCTGGGGAATATTTTAACTAGAAACTAGAAAATTGAATCGCACATTTGCCAAGAAGCGATGCAGGTCATTTAAGACGGATTGATCGCTTCACTTACTCCAGACATTAAAGTCTGTTAATTATTTCTTCTCTGATGTGATATTAGTGGAAGGTTTGAGAAGGAAAGAGGCTTGTGCCAAATAGAAACGAAACAGCATTAATGCGTTGGTCACGAAGTGCTCTTTTAAGCTTCAAGGAATGTGCAAAGTTGAACGAATATCACTAAATGTCCAAGGTCATCACTCTTCACGTGCTGCCGATGATCCCGAAGAAATATGTTCCGCACCAAGAATAATTATGCAATATTTATTTAAGTTACGGATAATGAATGAACCAGCCTAAAGAGCTTCATTTTGAAATCGAAAACTGTCGACTTAAAAGATGTAGTAAAGTGAAAACCCTTTTGGCTTAACCGGGCTTTTTGAATTCTGTCTCCTGCCAACAACTTTTTAGCCGTTACTTCATTTTCGGGTGCTGGATTTGAAAACAAACTGATATGCTTCTTGACGTTGCGACAAGAAGCATGTTGACATCACACAGGAGAAATAGTACACCAGCCTGTGTAAAAATTTAGCAGATGGCGCTTTAATTTTCGAAGCTGGTGTCAAAGAAATGGTTTTAAGTGGAACTGAAAATGGACGATCTAAAAATGAAGAATCACAAAGAAAAAATAAATCGTTTAATTTCTAAAACCCATTTTTTAAATATAAAATATATTAAAATTGTCCATTTAAAAAAAAAATAGAATTAATTTTAAAAGGACATTTTGGGATCCTCCAACTGAAACCAGGCTCGTTCTTAGATGTGGGTTTCCTCCCACAGCGTAAGAATTTTCCCGAGAGCTCGCGCCATCAACAGATACCGTATACGCTCGGCTCACCTTTAGTTTTTAACCTTCAGAAGCGGCCAAGGTCGATATTGCAGTGCAGGTTGTCGTGTGAGGGATGCTGGCTTACGATCGTGTTAGGTGTGTTCTGGGGGAGATTGATTGATGTTTCGCGCCATTAAGTTTTCCGTTGGTGACCCAGATTTTCTTTCCTTCTGTCGTTCATTCACTTTTACCTTCCTTCCTTCCCCTACTCCATTGGAATAGGCACGCACTTTAGCAACTGAAGATGGCTAGTAGCACAGCTTTACGATAACAACAGTTTGCAAGATGCACTCGTTAGGAACCCACACGATCTCCGTGTTGCTAAATGCCAATTCATTGGATGCCAAACACGAAGGATTTACATCATGGAATCGGCACGAATCAATCAGGCTACACAAGGTAAGCCTTTAACGTACGCGCATTCCGTCAGGCTGATTTCATTGCTCAGAAATAAGGCAAAATTTGCTTCCTTGCTCCGAAACTCAAAAATTCCAGAATCGTATTCGGGAATTTTTACTTCCCCCACTATCCAACCAATAGGATAACATCAGAGTAAACTTGTTGACGGCAACTGTGACGTCACCGTTGCCGAAACAGCAAGAAAAATGTGACGCTTGGTGTCTGGGAGGAATACGAAACCGCTGCTACGACGTACAGCGACATTTCCGAAGTCGTAAACTTGGAGAGCGATGAGAAGAAAAGAAAGACAAGCAGAGATTGAGGAATATTCTGTTTTCTTGGAAGAAAGCATCAACAAGAAATGCGATGTTCAACTGAGATGTTTTTAAAGTCGCTCCGTTTCCAGTCGAGTGTTTTGTATCCAACCAGGGGGGGGGGGGGGCACGTAATATAAATGTATCCTACGAGATTCAGAACTGGTTGCATTTGCCTGTGACCCAGAATTTACGGAAACGTACACCAAATGTTTGTTTGAAGCGATTATTCTGACGTGCATTTGAAGTTGCAGAAATGGTTTAGGGATGACTAAGAATGATTAGGAATAAATATTTCTGATCGGTCTCAGAATTCCGAAAGGCAAGCTTTACGAGTGTGGATATCCTGTCAATCTCGTGGACTTGGAACTATAAGAAAGTGTTCAGTTTCTTAGATGCATCCCAATAGATTTCCCAGAAGAATATCTTCGTGAAGTTTCTTCAATCTCTCACCCCGTACTTAAGGGGTTTTAGTTCAATTACTTGAAGTGCCTTCGCCGAGTTTTGTTAGCTCTGCGTTGTCATCAGGAGTGCGGATTAATTGTCTCTTATTAAAACGTAGAAATCCACCTTTTTATTTGGAATACTTCAGTAGGTTTATTATGAAGAAGTTAGTAATACTAATACATAGTACATGCTGATTTTTTGTCGAGTTATACTTTTGTTGAATACTTTTAGTTTGCGTATCGATTTAGCAAAAGTGTTTTGCTTCTTCTTTCCACGGTTAAATTTTTCTGTTTCTGCGCATTTTAGGTATTATGATTTAACGGCGTAGCAGATGCGATTTCAGTCCGTCACATTTACGACTTTTCGAAAAAAACCTTTTCGTATATTTTCATAATTTTTATTTGGCCCGATAACATTATTAATCCACTACTAAATGGTTTGCGCTTTTAATTATTACAAACGTTTTCTTTAACAAAAATGTTGCTAAAATAAAATAAAAAATCAAATTAAAATGTTTTTTTTTTTTTGTTTCGAGAAAATTCTCTAATGAATACTACAATAACACAGAAGATATTTTATGTAGCAAGAAAGTTATCTGTGACCACCTTGCCTTACTTTAGTTAATAAGGTGGGCTATCTCGAGTAGTGAAATATTCAAACACGGGCTGTACACTCGTTCCGTCGGAGAAAATAATGTCCGCAACAAATAGAAAGATAAGCGCACGATTTCATTGTGAACGGCATAACAGTGTCGGCCCGAAAGTCTTGTCCGAGTATATTTAACTACGCTCGTTATTGTTAAAGTGCAGCCGCTGTTTCGTATTTACATCTTGCGCGGGTTAATGCTTTTAGTGTTGCTTTAAGTCTGCGATTTTATTTTGCATTGTTTACAAACGTTTTTGTGATTTGTGTGTTCATGAAGTGACTTTATGTAAAATATAATAAATGAAATCTGTCAATTTCATTTTGATGCTTGTAGAAAAACATCCAAGTATGAATATCCAAGCACAATACTAGCAAATCAATTTAACTGGAAGTATTCTGCTATAATAAACTCCAAAAGATTGATTGTATAGTTAACATAGTTGTGATGTAATGCAAATTCCATGTACCATGAAAATCATTGTTTGATTAACTAGTATTGTTAACTTCTGTTTTAAAGGTGCAACAATGCTTTTAATTGTGATCTGCTACCAAGTGGTTGCAGAGCGTCAGTAAGGGGCGATGCTGATTTACAAGCTTCAAAGAAATCGAAAAGATTAAAATATTTTTAAAAATAAAACCTGTCGTTACTTTCATAGTTTTCTTTGAGCAGAGGAATGTTTATTTCCCTTACTTTTATATGCGAATGTTTATTGTAAGGTATTAACGAATAGTTGGCTTTAATCTATGCAACAATTTTAACTTATTTTTAATTTTTAGGTAATGGTTTGGAGCATATTTATGTTTAAAGATCCGGACTTGTGTGTGTATCCACAGATAGCAACCGTGGAAGTATCAATTATAATTCATAAATTACAATTCGTTGTAATTCATAAATTACAACGAGATCGAAGCCTTGAAGCTGCTCGTATTACACAGTGCTTGGTATGCTTACACGACAACCATCTTTTAAATGTGTACAGCT
Source organism: Typopeltis vanoorti (assembly GCF_054136105.1). Lineage (NCBI taxonomy): Eukaryota > Metazoa > Arthropoda > Arachnida > Uropygi > Thelyphonidae > Typopeltis > Typopeltis vanoorti. The sequence continues at coordinate 15,971,600 of NC_143566.1, read as the reverse complement.
AATCAGGTTCAGACTACAGAAACATTTACTCTCATAATCTCGTTAATTTTGCGCGAACCTTCGTTTTCGTCAGATATTCCTTGTGTGCGCGCGCGTTGTAATAGACATATAACATGCAGTTCAGATTTTTTCAAAAAGAATTTTTTTTAAATTTAAAACTCCTGGCTGGCGTCATCTTCCTGCGCCCACCCAAATAATTCTCGCTTAGTTCTGTAACGTGGGCAAACACATTAAGCATTCGGACGAGTTCTTACTACAGGAAGTGGATTGCTGTAATTTTATTTTCTACTCAAACACCTTTCTTCACCTCCTTGTGGGGTTGCGTGTGTCTGCTCCACTCAGAAAGTGACTCAGGCCAGAAACACCTTCTTTGACACTAAATGCTCTGCTATAAGACAAAACACTTACACGAATCTGATATTACGTCACTCATGACTAATAAATGAATTTCTGTTGGTTAATTTTGCACTGCTTGCAGAAAACGCAAATGCCTAAAAATGTTTTGATTTTGAATATTTAAAAAATGCAAATCAGCTAATCAATGTATACTCTCAACGCACGTAGAAAATATTTGAAAACAAATCGCTAAGCGCGTAGTTCGAATCGAGTCATTTACGTAAATGACTCGATTCGAACAGATGTCTAATTAAAATGATCGTGCAGTTAAAACCGGATGTATTTTTAGTTTTAATATTTGTTTGTGAAATCATAACATTTGATAGAGCATTTTTGAATCAGTTCTGAGTTAGTAAGTCTGAAACAGTAGTTGTAATTTTTTTTTCTCTGATAGTTTTCGGATATGCGTTTTCACTAACAGATCAGCCTCATAATACTCGAAATACACGTGGAAGTAAAATAATTGCTGTACTTCTGATACTAACGGAAGCGTAAAACTCCATAGTTTTAAAGCATTACAATCCGAACTGTTTGCGCAGTTTAGTTCGGACTATCTTCTCGTCTCATCATCCATTAAATATTTTATTAACGTCATGGTGTGCAGTTACACCCCTTCATTGATAATTAATGGTATGCTAAGGTAATGACGCTGTGCAAATCTCTTTATTACTATGCGGTAACTTTCCATAAATTCCATCATACCCTAGCGTAATGAACAAGTCGCCTCCTCTTCGATAAACCGTTCCATCAAGTGTTTACCACGTGGACTGATCACCCGTGGGTCATCATTGCTGATCACCGAAGGGTGTGAAATCGATCCGGTTTACGAGCAACGTGGGTCAAATTTGTCATCCAACTTAACGCATCTTAGACAAGTTGCAGAAATTGCTGCTGTTGAAGTTTTCCATTTAAAGCCGACTATGATTTACGAGAAGAATATTTTAGCAGTGGATATTACAATACTCACTTCAGATGTTAATAAACATGAACAGTCTTGTGTCAGGAAGGTATTGCTACTCAGAATGGTATCTGGGATTCGTATCAACGATTCGTGCGTAAAGAAATGGAAATATGTCGTTAATCCTCCTCTTCATCAATTTACAATCTTGTGGTCAACGATGTCTTAAGCGAGTAAACGAAGCTGATAAAATAGAAAAACAGCAGTATTCAAAGCACGAGTTTGAAATGATGACTTTTTCAGGAAGGCGTAAGTAATCCGTTCAAACGAAAGCAAAATTCAAATTGAGATATTAAACACACAAACCTAAGGAACCAGAACAAAATAAATTAATGCGAAGTTAAATAAAAAACAGAAAATTAAATAACGTACGTGTAACAGTTAATTGGTATTGGAACTGTTGCTAGTAATTTGATGAATTCAACACGTTTTTCCTTTGTAATCCAGAAAACTGTCCAATTTGTCTAATCGACAAATATTTCTAAGGATTACACATTTTCAAGATGATAAAAATCCGTTCGATGTGTTTGTTAGAAAACAAAGTTCAATACGATCGAACACTGTGTGTCTCAGGAGAGTGAGGAAGAAACAGTCGAGAGGTTCTCCATTGGCTTCTGAGGTAGTACACGCGATCTTATACCGTAGAAAGGAAGACGATGAAACTGTCTTAAAGAAAGTCCCAAAGCAGAGTCCCTGGTGAATAGATCTCCTTCTTTGATGGCGACTTCTCGTCTATAATGAAAATTATCCGGGGCGTTCCGAACGCTTCATAGCACACACCCCAGGGACTGACTTGTCTGTTTCTGTGGCTTTCAGATGAGAATTGCTCCCCATTTCATGCCGGATTTCACAACTCATTCTGTTGTCATGGAAACACAGTTTGGTACGGGGATCAATGAAGAAGAAAACGGGTTGTGTTATGATTTTTCAACAAGGAGACAAATAGGAATGGTTACGATGTGAGCAGAATATCAAAAGTTTGTTTCCCAGCCATTACAGATGCTGCAATCGCTTCAGTGTGGAAATAAAACTGTTTGTTTTATTTCTATCTTCGTATTCGTAATTTATGAACCAAAGGAAAACGGTTGTACATCGCGTTATGTATGCGGCACAGCATCCCGAGGAATCGTGTAAGTTGTCCACCTTGATGTATATTGGTCTGAACACACTTGACATGTTTTAGGAAATCGCGTTGTTCAGCGCGACCAAATACGACACTCCTCCAGAGAGATGCCCGCAATGTATAATAACAGAGCGTGGGCAGGAGATTTCACCGTGCGATAAAAACATCCTCTGATGTCACATTTCTCATTTCCAAAATCTTCTCTTGAAAGCAAAGGCCATTGGAGGCAGGATTCAGTCTTTACATTTTTTTTTTCAAAGTTTAAAGACAGAAGAGGCTAAAGGATCACATGACTACATTAAGACATTTCGCAGTAGCAATGAATGAAGAAAAGAACAAAAACTGACGCACTAATAAAACAGATGAATCAGAAAAAAAATAAAAAGAACGAACGTAGGAGACAAAATGGATTTATAGGATGGATAAGAGTTGCAAACAGAATGAGAGGGGAGCATTTCAGAGATGCACACTGGGGGGGGGGGTGATTGGATTATCTAGCAAAGAAAGTAATCAGAAAGTACTTACACTTTTACTACGATGAAGAGCCAAGAACCAAAATAGCCTAAAATAGCCTCGTGGCTCTTTATCGTAGTCATAATAATAAAGGGGTACACCGGTCTGGCAATTCGTTAGTAGGGGTATAAGTTCGGTTCACTTAAACCTTGGTATTCCGGATCTACCTAATCACTGATGAGACCTCAATAAAGGTCGAAACCGGTCTGGGTAGTGACCTCGCCTCATAATGTAAAACGTGGGAGCTGCGTTTTACATTGTGAGAAAATATTAAGGATAGTGATGGATCTTGCTCCACCTTTGCTACGAGTTGCCCTGCCACCCAGGTGTTGACTTACGCTTGGACTCGCTGATAGTTCTTCGGCGTGTCCAAGTTCTTAGATTTCGGTAGATTTCGATCTCCGAGTTTCGTATCCGGCTTTAAAATAATGAGGGATTTATTATCCCCCTTAACTTAACTTTACTTACATCTTTGTTTTCTTTATATTTACAGGAATAGCAACAGCCTTTGTTTTCACATTAGAGGATGTGCAGGCCTTCCACACATCCGGGCACCCTTTTGATATATTGCACGGATGTCTTCTCGGAGAATTGGTTATTGTCATCAATATCCAACTTACGTCAATTGGCCTTGAGCTTTTCTTCGTTCCTTGCCATTACCAGAATTATTAGACATCGTTATTCCTTATGAACTCTCCCAGATATTGAGTACGATAGCCGTGCGCTCTTCCCATATGTTATTTTTTTTTATCTTGCATTAAGTTGGGACTTAACACCGAATTGATTTCGTAGAAGAAAAAAATGGCTTTAAGTTAGGAAAAAAACATTTATGCTTCGATTCACAGATATCTTTAGTGCATTACGATACTGTTATTGGAAAATGACAAAACCGCCAGCTATGTCAACAATTTAAGTCCTATTCTTTAAAATGAGAAAATTGTTTAATCTATCTAATCAAATAATGAATGGAATTTATAATTAAGATCGCACTAATAGAGTAATTATATTTATGACAAATTAGGTTGCTTCGACTACTACCGTAGTAGTTTGATAAACAATTGTAACAGTAATAATAGAAATCAACGAATGACGTAACAATTAACTCGCGTATCTGCAATTATTAGATTCAGATTAGAGTAACGTGCTTGTAGCATTGTATATGGCAACAAAGATATCTAACTAAATAATGAACACGAGCTGAACAAAAGGTGCGCGTTAATCAGCAACTGGATAGTTGCACAATATCATGTACTGTTTACAATGTCTTGAATTAGAACTAGTAACGATTAATTATTTCAATAAAATAAAGCCCATTTTGGGCTTATTTTAATAGTCAGCATTATAATTATTGCTTTTGTTTATTCTTGCTTTACTAATGTAGTATGCACATAAAAACAAAAAATAAAATGTCCATAGAAAGATCAATTTCTTGGAACGAAGACTGGAAAACAATTGCTTAAGATGTTAAGCGCTTTTGTTTCCTAAGTTCTCATTTGCATTTGCGTAAGAGAGGGGGAAAAAAAGGATTTCCGATTTATTGATAAAAGATTTGTTAAGACGATCGTAGTATCATAGATATATTTTTATTTAAAGAGAAGAATTGCATATCATTAAAAGACGTGAAGGTGAAAATGCAAACATGAGATTTAAATATAAAATTAAATCTGGAGAGTGATTTACGGAAAATTGCGGCTTACAGTAATAGAGAGTGACGAATTTATTTAAGATGTGCAAAATGCTCACATCTTAATTTGCGATGTCATATGAACACGGACTTATACTATTAGAACTGTTATTTATTTCATGTAATGCAGTTAATTATTTCTAATAATTAGTATTGAACAATGAATCCAAATATGATTCTTACTATCACTAAACTAGTTGTATTTTTTTTTTTTTTACTTCACGCACATTGTGTTTAATGAATTGCAACGATGCTTTTCTGCATTGCACATAATGCATGCAGTGAAGTATTCTTAACATAATTTTACCACCGTTACTTATCACTCAACACATTTCCTTTGTCTGTGCGACTTCGAAAGCTCTTTTGACATTTCCTTTTAATTCTACAGATCTCACAGTGTCATTACTTAACTATACACTAAGCGATATTTTTTAGATATTACCCATGTATGTCTGCGGGTTATTGTGGTGTCCACCACATAGAAATCAGACTGTAGCGTTATTGATGACTTCAAAATGTTCAGATAAAGTCGGATAATGTCTCCCACTGGCGGTATTTCTCTATAGGATCGAATTTTAATTTTTCAAAGTTGGTGTGCGGAAGTTTTTTTTTTTGTCTCGTTCACAGATGATATTTTAAGGTCCGTTTTACAAGAGGAGTACGAATGTATATGGCGATTTTTTTTAACATAAATGTGACTACAGAAAACTTCCCCTTGAACACATCAGGGTTGCTGGGCAGCACCGTAAATATTTCTCCGTAGTATTATCGGATCGTGAGTTAGTTCTTTTTCATTCATTAGCGTCCGACACCGCCTTCATAATCTAACCCGCTGCTATTAATTACCTGAGGGGTTGGAACGCATTTATAACGTACGTGGCTACGCTTGCCGGCATGCAAGAGTCTAATTAATCATCTTGGGATTGAGAAATGGTTGTTGAGATTGTTTTCAATTAGCGATTTCCTCATTTTTGTCCGTCCAATTTTACTTAATAAATTTAACATCAAATATTAAAAAGAAAACTTCAAGTAAGCGAACTTGAAACAATAGTTTTTGCTGGGCTGGCTGAAGTATACATTAGTATTGTTAACAAGTGCAAAAAAGTATTCATTAGTATTTACTAAATGTAGAGTGCACTTAGTTCTTTCCCTTTTGTACATTCTGAAAAGGAAAAATAATGTTGATTTTGCCATCTTACTAAGTTTTGTCAATAGTAAATCTTCTTCAAAATATTAGTCGTTAATAATTAATCGTTAAACCACTAATTATACTGGACACGAGTTTTCACCCACCTAGGATTACCATGCATAATTTCAAAAGCAAAACTTATTCCATTTAGTGGGTTGTTTCATTTAAAAAAATACATTTTTTATTCGTATATAATTGAGATAGCCGGCCTGGCTGGCCGAGTGATTAGCATATCCGCTTGATTAACTGAATTAACTACCTGAGTGGTGACTCAGGTAACAGGCTGTGGGTTCGAATCCCACGTAGGCATGGATGTTTGTTATGTCCTCTCCCAATATGGACTGGGTCGCCATGGGAGCAGTAGACCCAAAACCTCCCACAATGGGAGAGGTCTTCACCTGGTAGTGGGTAGAAAAATAGGCTAAAATTTATTTTTTATTTATTTATATAATTGAGATATAATAAGAGTTCGTTATATGTTCAACAGATGGCGCCACTGTTCAACCTGCCCGGTCTTGGTATAGCTATCCGCTTTATGACAGAGATTCGATGCATTTCTTGACACAATGAAATCAAATAACGGTCATTTGGGTGAACTTGCTTGAGGATCTTCATACAATCAAGTCATACTTCCTCCATTTTAATACTTCAGGAAAGTGTACAATTTTCGAAATTACAGTTTTATTCTTCCCAATAGTACGTTTCGAACATTTATTTCTGTTAACGAACACAAAACTAACTCATCAGAGTTAACTCGTGCAATGCGACTTGACTGGTTAGTTTTGATAAGTTTCAATTTTGGTCCAAGAACGTTTTTTGCTTTAAGAACAGCCTGAGGTTTCCTTGTATGTCATGTTTCCATCTTTAAAAGACTCTATCTTAACTGACCGTGCATATTTTTAAATATGTGACAATTGCAAGAACCAAGTAATCCTTATGTGGTATTGTTACAGGTTGCCTTAGTGATCAAAAGATAAATGCTGACGTTTAATATTAAGCCATCTCCATAGTTTATTTTGTTGTCCGGTTTTTCGAGTATTGTGCATCAAAGACAAACCATGCAGTTATAGAGAAAAGTGGAGATGTCCGGAAAAGTTTGGCAACGTAGTATATGTTAGAAGTGTGCGATTGTAAAAGTTAGCACTGTGATGACTGATCGACGAGATTCTTTGTAAAACGAATGGTGTTTGGTCAACAGATTGCAATTTATGCGAAATAATATGAAAGGGGAAGAGTGGTGATGTGTATTTGCATAGCGAATATTACCGCGGAGCAGCAGCGCTTTGCAAGAGGAAAGTATGCCGCTTGGGATGCATTAACTTTCGGGTTGTTAATTTCACATGCAAAGTGATCGCTGGAGTAGAGAAGATGCATAAAAACACGGGGAAATTCTTTGAAGGATAGGGATGAAGAGGGAGCTAATGCCCGAGTTTTGCTTTGCATTTTTTTGGGATGTGTTAACAAACAAAGGTAAGAATTCTCCCCACGGAGGGCTCTGAGTCACCACTCAGGTAACTTAAAAAGCACTCAGATGAACGATTGATTTATATAAGAAAATATCATTCAGTTTGACCCACATAGGGTGTTTACGGCTGAATAAGAACGCTGTTTCAAAAATTGAATGTCATTAAGTTCGTTTATATCAACGCGAAGAGGAAAGTTCTTCATTTCAGTTAATTACAAGGCAGTAAAGAAGGGGTGGAGAATTCAGACGTAATGACGGGACAACAATTAATTACCGGATGGCACAGTTTGGTGGCTCGTGTGAGTAAAGGCTGAAAATTCTTTCAGTTTGTCTTGAACAAAGAAAATGAGGTTAATTAAGAAAGAAAACTAGATTAGCTTCTGCATCAACAACCTTGAAATTGAGGAGGGTGATCATAACGTACCTCGAAAGCCAAGTTGTGAAGGTGATTTTGTATCGCTCGCCCCTTTTTGGTGAATGATTTGCCATTTACGTATACTGGAAAATGAGATTTAGATCGAAATACTTGGATCTTATTTAAGAGGTCTTGAGTGGTGGAGGGATTCCCTTACTGATTTGAGACAGTTAAATCATCACGGAAGATACGATGAATATAAGCGTACCCCCCCCCCCCAATCGCAGAGCATTTTCAGTAATATGCTAGAATCAGTCACTGAAAGAAAGAAGCGATATAACTTGTATCATAGTTTTAAATTATCTCATCAGAAACTAACTTTAGACAAAGAATCGGAGGTGCTTTGAAAGCTATAAAAATGGAATCTGTTCGGGTTAAAACTATAGATGGACTTTCTTTGGAGATGATAATTATTACCGTTCTGAAAACCCCTACCTAGGGTAAGAAAATGGGACGTAATTTGTGTTATATTATAAACAAGGCTATTAATCCAATTTAGCAAAAAATAGGCAAACATCTATTTTATAAATTTTGTTCTTCTGTTGCTATGGATACTGGTTCTTATCTTTGTTTTCCAACAAATTCCGCACAGGTTTTTCTCAACAGAACAATTTTGTTTGTGACAATAAGTTGTATTGGTAATATAAAAGATGTCACAAATGTAGAAGAACCTTGATCATTGGAGAAAGATGTCTGACGGGCTCAAGAATGACCTAAATTTTATTACTGGTGTTCTAAGGAGATGAGTTCTCTTTTTAAAGGTGGAAAGACCTCAATTTCTAAGTAGTCCCATCCATATTTCCCTTACAACGACCTAGAAATGTATAATAATTCATACTGTCTGAAAAAAGTTACAGATGATGCTGTGATTTCGTAGAAAGTAGCAGCGGACTTCTCTGATATGATATTTTGCTCACTTGGAGAGTTTATTAATGCCTTTTTCTTATGCTTCGAGACGGACTTGAGAATTCATTATAAAGTAGTTATTAGGATGGATGTAACAGCTTATTTGACATCCTTCAATGAAGTTTCTTACAGTTAACGTTTTGATTATTTTATTTGTAATTGAACTCCGTCCGTCCGTCCCCTGTGATTCAAGCGCTAATATTGCATTGGGAATGCCAAAATAAGATTCGTAATCGGGAGTTCGATCGTTTTACCGCAGATACTCCACTTTCCACTTCACGTCTATCACAACTACCATCCGTGTAGACAGGTCACGCTTCCCAGGAATCTTAACTATTAAATCTTAAGATAGTGTTTTGTACCTACCGCACATGACTCCGGGAATGGGGAAGCATATTTTAGGGGCCTTCCTCACTTTGGAGTAATTTGTAGGCTCGTTGAAGGGGAAAAAACTGCGACGATGTTGGTTGGGAGGGATGAAGAAGCTGTAAAGAGAGAAATCCTCCACTCGACAATTACGTTTCCGGTGATGTTATGAAGGTCGTTCTTCTGTTGTTGTTCAGGGTTTCGGTGATGCCACTGGATCCAGAGTCTGCGTAGTTGTTTTCGCACCATTCCGTATATAGTGTCGGAATAAAAAATAAAAAAATACCCAATCTCCGAATGTTTAATTTACCCAACTGCTGGAGGCATATCGTAGAATAGAATTTCCTTAAAAATGTGTGTATGTTCTGATTTGATCTCTAAAGAGCAGCTGGGATTAGGAGGTTAAGGGGTTTATCCTACGACAACAAGGTTTTAACAGTAAACCACTTTCTACTATTTGATCAAGCAAGTTTATGAACAATTTTTGCTTTGCCGCTAGGTGGAGTTAGGATCTAGAAACACCAATAAAAACGTAAAACGAATGATATAAGACATTATTTAATTCAATTAAAAATTTTAACTCCTTTTAACAACTCTCATTCACGCTCAGCGAAACAAAGCACTTGCCAGCATCGAAAATGGTTATTCTTCAGTTATTCTGTGAATGTTTTTGTACTTACTGCATTATTATAAAAATAACTGACGAAATTATTTTTTGAGAGTTTGGATTGCAACGTCCGGTTATAATAATTTCTCACTGGAAACCTAAGCATTTACGTGGAAAGATGGGAATACGCGTTGTGAGTATTGCATGAAATCTCCGGCTGCAGAGTTGCTTTCTTTCGAAGAACACTTCAATTAAATGTCTTAGAATTTTACTAACAAATGATAACATCAGTGAAAAAGAAAGAACCCAAACATTCAATCTTGATATATATATAAGACGCTTAAACTCTTATTTGAACATCAGTTATAATTTTTTCTTTCACAAAAATTGCATTTAAATACTAAATATGTAGGTTAAAGATGATATATAATTTCAAATGATATGTAACTAAAAATCTCAAAAGAATTTAGTTAAATAACAAAGCTATAAAAGGATGAAAGAAGTTTACTAATACACCGTTTATTTATCAAGATACAATTACTTTAAAATGAAACAACAATGTGTGGCATCCATAGCACGATGAATAAATAAACCCAGGGTAATGCCGTAGCCAACGAAGTTTAACTGACGCTCGGCATTTCCGTTACTTGGGATGCTGAGTTTCGCTATCTTAGGTTTCATCCGAAATTTGAAATTTGCTCTCGATGAGGGGGGGGTTTACATTTCGGGGGGGGGGGGGTTGCCCTGAGAGAGCATCTTGAGTCTCCGAGGAGGATGTTCTCCGGCATGGTCCGCTGAGGAGCTGTGTCGGTGGATGCTTTTCCTTGGAATATGAGCGGTGGTGGGGGAGCCCGTCATTGAGTGGAGCCAACGCCGAGTTGGACGGTCTTTCGGCTACTCGTAGGGAGTGGTCCGGTGGATCGCCTAATTTTTGGAGATGGCTTTATTTATTCAGTAGCCATCCACACATTTTCTTCAATCAATCAGGTGAAGGGATAAAGAGTCAAGGACTTAGTCCATCCCCCCCCTCAAAAAAAGTTGTTTCATAGGAGATGGTTTTTGGCTTATGTAAGAAGTTGAACGCATGATCTAAGATGATTCTCCTGGATCGATAATTTGAAGCTAAAAGTTAGTTTCAATACAAACTTGACTATTCACACAGACATCTAATGAGATGCCCTAACGATCATTTAAACTTTCAAAAATGACGGATTTCTTGCAGGTAAAATTACAGAATAATTTCGCTTTTTTTAATGTTAGCATCGGGAAAACAGCTGCGTGGTTTAGCCAAAAGCAGCATTAGTTTCATTGACCGTTTGCTGGCATCAATAGTTTTGTACAATCGAAGCAGTCAGCGTTGTTTACCCAACTAGAAGTCCATTTGACTCGTTAGAGACTTAAACGGGGTCCCTCTAAGGCTAGCAGTTGCCAGAGCAGAGAATAAGGATCTACTTGGGACCTGAATACGACGGAGAGAGTTTTATTTTTGTGCATTAAACTGCCACATGTTCCATTCCCCCAAAATACTGGAATCACATTCTTGTGTTTTATTGGGCGATTGGCTGTTGTCAAGAGTTCCGTTGGGAACCGAAGAATTAAGGGTGTTTTCTGACAGGATCGCAATATTTACTACAACTATGTTATTAGTTCGAATATAATAGAGTTAGGAACGCAGTTACCTGCCACAGAACGCTTTTTTTATTATTGAGTTTAATAGTTTACAGAAAGGATTCATAACAAAAGAAAAATGCATTTGTACACTAATTACGTAATTTTAATTAAGTTTTTGCACGGTACTCGACAAAAAGGTAATTGCATCTGAAATGTATTGTGTCCTCACCCAACAATACAATGACGTAACAATTACACGCATGGCTAATGCTCAGACTATAAAGAGAAGCTCTCTAGACCTGTCTTCATTGAGTTAACACGGTGTTTTTTATTTTTTGTGTTTTCAGGCTGGCTGCCTGTAGAGAAAACCAGCGTAAATATGTATACGATTAAGTAAGTAACCGAAGCATGTTCGAAATGGATACGTGTGGCATGTTGGAGTGTCCTTTTAATAGCCGAGCCTTTCTTTTGTGTGGCAGAATATAACAGAGAAATGTCGACAGCCCGTTTAAATAATCATAACTTAGTTACATGGAACGTCCTTCAGTAATTTATAGAGAACCTACTTCCTTGAATATTTAGGGCATAAATCAACGCAGACATAAAACTTACTGCAATATTTCTCATCTTTTATCGCATTGTTTCTCTCTCGATATATCAGCTGTTTCTCTTTCGTGCACTTCTGGCTAACTGCTGATGGCATTGTTGGAATATCGATTGGACAATTATTATCTCTCATTGTTAATGGATTGTTTGATTGACAAATGAGAAGTTTGGTATAAAGTTCTGAAGCTGTTCCTGCTGGTATGTATTCGGTCGATCCTTTGGTTGCTGGAATAATGAACGCCGATAGATCTGCAACGTGGAAAATGCAATGCGTGTTTGGGATAATTTTAAAGAAGTGGCAATGCAGCATGTCATACCACATACTTTTATTTAAACTATAGAGAAAATGTTCACCGGCGCTCATAGATTTAGTGGGAATGCTGAATACAGGTGAGATTGTGTTTAAGAAAGACATACATTTGGACTGGTTGTATGGCGGCCATCGTATACGCTTTCCAGCCAATCAATAGGGTACGGGTTCGAATCTAATATTCTGCATGGATGTTTGTGATTTGTTTTTAAGTGGGAGATGAATTGTTGCTTCGTGTCAAGCTACTTTTCGCTTATTGGAGGCCTGTAACGTGACTTTAAGGTATATGACGCTATTTCGTAATCCTGCGTTATTATCCAAAATAATTCTAGGTCCATTTTAATCTTTGAGACAGGATTAAAAATCAGTTTCGAGAGAACCCTACTTTGCCTCTAGCAGAGGTTAACCAAGTGGGGAACTGAACCTACAAAGAGATTCTCTAGTCGGCGACAATACGAAAATCATTAACGGTGTTGTTTCTCTACAAGTATGGTACAAGAAACATTGCTACAGAGACACGTTTAGTGGAATGCCTCTAAAATCATTGATACTCATGGAGAGAACTTTCGGTGATAGCTAAGGATGAAGCCGACTATCTCGCTATTTTCAAAGTTGGTTCAACGAGTTCCGCTTACTCTTGTAGAAGGAGAAAGCTTAGACTATGTCATCCTTTAATGCAAAATATTCGGCTCCTAAATGACTCATAGGAATAATATTTTGAATTTTGTAGCTTCCAGTATATATTTTGATACATTTCTCTGAACGTGAGGGGAATTTATTCTTGGAGACAAAAAAAAAAAAAAAACACACAGCCTCATTACAATGGTATTATCAGTCTTGTTTGGTTTCAATTTGTAGAACCAAACTTGGAAATAACAACTGACTAGTTATTTCCAAGTTTGTTATTTCCAAGTTCATTTATCGCCGAACCAACTAACTGATGAGGTTGCCTTGTTACCTGTCCGTCGTCCTTGTTTAATTTTAATTTCCCTCTATTCCATTACTCCTTATGTAAAAAATGCTTCGCCAAAAATCGTTATTTCGATATTCACGTACGAAGGACTAATTTTAGTTACGCAAGCCTCGTTTCCCGTAATGGTCATCCGTAACTTCGCATGCCAAACGAACTCCATAACTGAAAGATCAGGCTGCGGCTTGAATTATTCAAAGCCATCTTGCATTGGGAGGTTCGCTGAACCAGGAGAGTGTTCCCTGAAGTCTGATTCGACTAGCGGGTTAAGATCGTGCAGCGGAGATTAATATTGGTGCAGAAATCCTGACGAATCCCGCTACAAATTGTCAGAGCTGACAAGACAAACGTCGCTACGTCGTAAGTTGATGGCCGCGGCCACCTCCTTTACTATTTTTTTATTATATCGTACTTACCGGGTTTTGTAAGTATAAATCATTGAAGACTTCATTTTCCCATTTCAACTTTCCATGGTATACACCTAGCGCCACCTATCGGGATCTGTCCAAATAGCAACCAAATTTGTATGATCACTTCTCTACGGAAATATGTTCCGCTATATTTATGATTGTCATCCCCACTACTTCAAAATTTCTTTGACAAGCCGAACATCTCAGGTTTCCAGTTTGAAATGAGGGTAGTCGAAGTCTTCATTGCCTCGGGGGGGGGGGGGGAGAATCTATGATGGGTGTTAGTGAAACGGATTCTTTCCGTTTACATGAGAAGTGCTCGTAGAGTTAGGTTCGGCTCCGCTCTCAGATAACACTGGAGTGCATTCGGCAGGTTAAATCATTTTCTATTCCACTTTTACTAATTTTGTACAGATTAATCACCTTTCATTATTGAAATTTAACTAAGGTTCATTGCGTGCGATATTTTTACTGTAGCACTTTTTTGGTTCCTTTTGTAGTCCCCAAAATGTTTTTTTTTTCGTCATATTTCCTACTCACTTAATGCTTTCATAAATTTTAAGGTTGCGTTTCACGAAAACGGCGTGGACGCTCTCGATTCCACTTAACACGTTGAACCGAAATGGCTTCAAAAAGTATCCTGATGGGTTTGCATAATGGAGTGTTAGCTACTTTTTTAGCCCATTCATGGTACAAAGTATGATAGGTTTGCAAGTTTCGGGGCTACCATAACAAAAAAAATGTCCTGGAGTTGATTTAACTTCGTGTATCGTGCCGACCATAATTCCAGAAATCTATTGTTTGAAAAACTGATGCAAGCATTTCTTTTTAAGCGGTGAGAAAATGTGCTTTCTTCATTATGGCCAGTTAATGATTAATGGTACTGGCTATATTATCGAATTCAAAAAAAATGAGAACCTTGTGTATAGATAAAGAAATCCACATCTTCGTCAAGTATGAAAATCTCCTTGAAATGTGATAATGCAGATTATTAGCTTCTCTTTAAATTTTGGTTTCATAAATTTCATTAAACTCAGATTTTGTTCTGTTTTCATAGTAAATCCTGACTTTGTTAGGCATAGCGTCCTTTGTTAGATTGCAAAAAAAAAATGACGTAACAATACGCATTCATTGTTGCTATTTTGGTTCTACGGATTTGGATCAGAAAGAAGCGCAAGAGGATGATTACTTAGGATATTGGCTTGTTCACCTTGCTGATAGCAAGAACGGATCCTTTCATCTTCAAGATTCCCTCTTCCATCATGTACGATCTCCGTAAAAATTTGAGTAGTGTAGAGTTAAACCGCCAGTTCAAAATGTTTTATGCATTCGGGACTGTTTGCTTAATAAAATATGACTGTGGCTCAGAAAATTAATTCTGCTCAATTGTGGTATCCGACCTTTGGCTTAGGGCGGATACCTTAGGATTTAAAGTGAAAATAACTGAGGGTTGTCGGTAATAAAATACACGTGAATGTAGAAAAAACACATTTTTGAATTCAATAATGGATATCGAAATATAACTATCTCAATGTTCTGATTTGAATTGTTTGAATGACCTTCAACAATTTCGGGAACCTACCTTAGAACCCTTCCACGAAGATCTATTATCGTTTGTTTTCCATTTAAAGCATCCAATAAATTGTTAGGCCCCATAGCACTTTTGAACCAGTAGATTGTTACGTAACAATGTACTGTTCGAGAAGCCTTTGTTGACGTGTGTTTACATAATATTCTAGTAGTGTCGAATAGGCGTTATTACAATAACATTAGCTTCCTGTTTCGCAAAACTCTTTTTGTTATTTTCGGTTTTGTATCTTGTAGATTTTCGCCTGTTTTATTAGCGGATGTTTACTTTTAGTGGCGCTCCGAGCGGAAGTCTTGCAAAATCTATTTTCTCTTTTCAGATAATCATGCGGTATCGGGTATCCAATTGTAGAGTCTTTTGCTACGATAATCCCAACCCTGTTCAAATAAAGCCGATTTTCGAGAGTGCGACTGCTATAATGATGACCTGATGTAGTTAAAAACGTCTGCGTTTTTCGTAAACACACCGTAGGTACCTTCGTTCCAGATTGCCCGAGGAAGGGTTAGTGTAGAATTACGTGGCGAAGTTTAAATAAAAGCAGTATTTGTCTTTGAAGTCATCTTTAGTTCCTTGGTCAGTTGACGAATACAGCGAAGACTTACTTTACCCAAACGATAAGCAATCCTTTGTCTGGCGTGCCAGGAAAGTAAGAAGGGTCAGTCGACGTCTTGGGAAGCGGAATAGCGCCACCAACGGAAATATTAATCTTTATTGAGACATAAATAATTGTTGACATTCATAATGATTTCCTAGTTCAGCACGTTATGGTGATCTATTGCGCAACAATGGCTTGTGCACGCAATTAGGTAATCCATTATTGCGAGTAATGTAAGTGTGTGTCATTGTTAACGTAGCCTTTCAGAATTCCAATGCCATATCAGGTGTGTCCGCGCCAATACATTAATTAAAGAGATTGTAAATTTTACATTCATTCTATTATCGGACATCATGGACCCAGTATCTTTGGCATATTACTAAACAACAAAAAGAACTATATTATAATCAAGTTTCCTTAGAATGAGATTTGAAAAATTAAGTATTGTATTACTGGTAACTAATCTCCAGCTAATCTGTGAATGTTTAACAGTGTGATTAGCGTAACTGATTACATGTGATGATATCCCGCTGTTTATCTGAATTGTTAAGTAAGATTTCACATAACAAACGGAGATGGATGTAGTAAAACATCAACATTCGTGTTTTTAAGCTGTCATTGAGGTTGATCAAACATCCGGGGGCAGTTATTTCGGGAAACCTAATTGGATTCAGTTGTTTAAGCTTTGTTTTAAACTTTTAAAACTGAGTTCAGTTCAATTGTTTGAACTGAACTCAGTTTAAACCCATTTCCACAACACACAAACAAAAATTATTGAAACAGACTTGCTAAGTGGCATTAAGAGACGGAAGAATGACAAAATGTCTGGGAGAAATCCTCGGAGTTTGCTCATTCCTCATGCGAAGAGAATCTTTCTTTTTTGTTCACTTAGGAGATCTTGGAATTAGCAGTTGTGATTACAAACATTGATTTTAAGTGGATGAAAACGTACTACTTGAATGGATGCAGTGGGAAAGGAACAGTAGCTTGCAGAGGCTGCTCGAAGCAAAGAATGCGTGCAGCATGCTCGGTAGCTAAACTGGTAACCATGGTGCTCAAGCAATTAAACCTGATGGGGTTGCAGTAAAATATGCACGTGGGTCCTTTAACCAGTGAATTATCTGCATAGTCTATAGCTTATTGGTCATCTGTATCTGATGGAGGCCGGGAAGATAATGATTCTATTAACGGGGGTGATATCAGGGTGGCAAATTAATGAGTGCTGTTTGGCACGAGCAGACTTCGCCTGCTTTTGCTAAAGCGTGATTGGTCAGTTTGAGGCTCAACTTGTGGCGAATCGAATGGATTCGTTCTTTGGAATGCGAGTCTTTTTGTTCTTGTCGGAGGAAAATGACAGATGAAGAATTGTGGATGAAGACAGGAAGATTTGCTGTCAGATCGTGTAAGGGCAGCTCTCCTTCCGTTTGCATCGTACAGTCGCATTTTGTTGTGCACACCACTCACGCATTTAACAAGGATCAAGAAAGCAAGAGGGCTTTGCGGAACTTCCCCTAAGTCTCTTTTCACCTTCAGGCGAAGGACAAATAGGGGTGCGATGCGAACAGTGGCATTAGAATCGTTATTGCGTCAGCGGAATAACACGATGACAACACTCGCAATGAACTGAAGGAGAATACGAGATCGAAAAATTGCTTCTGCACGCTAAAGAAGAAAAGATGACTAAAGAACACGCGATCTTAATGTTGAAGCCCCAAGCGTCGGCCCAATGGCGTCACTGTCACTTACAGCATCGAACAGACGCGGTGTGATCCCCCTGACATTGTTGGCCTGTCACAGTTCAGAGGATTCGTTAAAACTGCTCCGTTCTTTCTCGGGCAAATATCCTCGAGGCAGATGAAGCGGGACTCGTGACCTAACGTCGTCGCCTAGCAACGCATCCAGTCACATGACTGCGAGTTTAAAATTTAAAAAAGTCAGTTTACACTTAAACGAAAAATTTCCGATTAATTCCGCTAACTTTGACCCATCTGGCGAATATCGTTGAGCAAGACGGGTCAAAGTTAACACTGCACGGCCGACACACGTCGCAGTACAACAGCTTCGGCGTGGGCAAAAGTTTTTAAGGGATGCATCGACTGGTATGATAACCTATTTGCGATTTTCATCGTAACGTATTCTCCCCCCCCCCTCTAATGGAAAAGAAATCGCATTCGATATTATTTTTGGTGTCAGAGTTTGAAGCCGCTTCCTTCCATTGCGAAGATTGCACGGATCCATTTTTGCGCGTGCCTTTAGTCTCTTACCGATTTTTTTTTTTTTTTTCTGATCACAGACATTTTACTCTTTGCTTTCAGTTATTGAGCTAATCGAAATAAAAGGGAAAAATAGTCCTGAAACAAGAATTTTCCCCTAAAATAATTCTCCCCTAGGAATGCACTTAATACTAAACATTTCATTTGTTCGACATTAAAAAGTTATACAAATGAATGCAGCTTAACATCGCTTGCATAGAACTAGATTACGTAACGTACGTCTTTCGATTTCAGAAATATTAAAAGTTGGAAAGACTCGGGGGTGGGGGGTTGGTTATAAAGCGTCAAAAAGCCGAGACTTGCAACTGAACTCAGTTAGATACTAAAATATTATGGTTTCCCTCTGAAGACTTTCCCCATCCCCCAAAAGAGATAAACCCGCTCGAAGAACACACACTGACCCTCGGAGCCTTGTTATGCTATTCAAACCAACCCCGCCACAGAATACTGATCGTATGATCTACGATTCGAATGATGGCGAGTGGAATTATCCACTTTTCGTTTTCGTAGACTTTGATTTTCACAACCCAACACTTCCGAAATGCTTCGCTATGCGAACAGAAATATCAGCCGTATAACAACCTCGTAAATGACACACGCAGCAGACCTTTTCATATGTATCAGTTATTGGATCGTGTGACGGGAGTTTGTTATGATACTCCCATCTTTTGTGCTGCTGTGATCGCAGATTTTACTCGCTCATGTTAGTCATCTGTATCTGATGGAGACACCGGGAAGATGCTGATTCTATTAACGGGGTGATATCATGATGGCAAATTAATGAGTGCTGTTTGGCACGAGCAGACTTCGCCTGCTCGTGCCAAAGCAGTTTTCCTATTGTAGGCACGTGCGCCTATTTGACTCAAATGGAGCTGTCCTCATCGTGGAAACTTTCATTCCACACTCGTTTCGTACGAACAGTTGACAGTTCAATTTCCCCATAATTACTAACCTTCCGTATGTGACGTGGCCATCTGTCGGGTGTCAACTATCGAAAAGTGTTTCACATACGTCACTCATCTGACGTTGCGAAGTCACTCACATTCGAAAATTGTTACTTAATCATTCTCCTCTTACTAAATTGTGAAGTCACACGAGAGTCGAAACCAGTTTAGCATGCGGCGCATTGAGTTTACTGCATTCCGATGGAATCCAGTAAACCGAAATAATTGAAATGCGAATTGAAAAATTCGCATTTCAATTATTCCATAAAAATCCATTTCTATAAATTGTAGCCCTTGTTTTTAAATTACTGATTATTTTTCGTGTACCCCTGAACGGCCCAGCACGTACCCCCGGGGGTACACGTACCACCGAATGGAAACCGATGTCCTAGATGATAAAAATCCCACCACTCTCATTCCGGAAGATTTTCAATGAATCCTTCCATGTTTCCATGATATATCAGTTGTGAAAAACATTGAAACGAACACTCTGGCCACCTTGATATGTATTAAAGGAAATATTTGTGGTGGTTTTGATTGCTTTCGTATTTTGTTTTCGCTCAGTTGATTTTTGAAGCCAAACCAAACCTCCTCAACCCCTACAGTATCGATCCTTGTCTTGAAGTGTGGGTCAAATGACCTCAGCGATGTTCAGCAGATGTCTTCCAACTATCAGCAGCATCCAAGTCGATATTAATGGGGTCGGAAATCCAATCAATCTTCTGACAGATTATGCCCCCTGACCGAGCCAGCACGAGAATGGCCAAGCATGTCGGAAACACCTGTAAAGGAAAAATATGACATTAAACTCAGATGGACTCGTGGCTGAAACATTCTTACCCTTGCAGTATGTCTGAGTGCAGCACACCGTCTGGGAACTATAACGACGGTTTCTCGTAGTGTAGCTCAACTCTGATGTTCCCTAACTGTGACCCGAAAACGCGTGATAAATTGCAAACATAACTACCGTTGCTTAGTAATATTTTATTGAGAAAAATAATTACGAAATTGATTCTGTAAAAGAACAGTATTGTTCCATAATATTACCGGGAATACCCATTACAAAACAAAAAAGCATTAAACATGGCAAATACTCTGAAATTCATTCTGACGTCTTGCTCACGTTTCACGAGAGTGAATGACTCAATAGCAATGCGATTTAACAGGAAACAAACTCCACATTGTTAACAATGAGAAATTTAACTAACGCAACGCAACTGGGAAATGAAGGATCTTTTGGTATTAAATAACTCATTGTTACTTGAAAATATAGGAAGGGATTCAAACAGACGTTTTTGATTCGAATCTCGTATTATTTATATTTTAAGTAAGAAGGAATTGTTGTAGATTTCTCTATTAATTTCAGATGCATCTTTACAATAAAAATAATTAAAATAGTGATTGCATTCTCTGAAATAATACGAAAGGCATGGAATTTTAAAATCGCAGAAAGTTCTTTTGTTCTTTCGTCCTCTTGAGGTTAATGGGGAATCGGCCTTTAGAAGAGTTTTTTTGTATACGTCATTTACAGTGCTTGAGTTGCTTGAATATTGTTTAAAAATTCCAATAAAGTGAACGGGGAACAAAAGCCATAATAAAGAACACCGGGATCGATCAATTGCCTTTCACAAAAGCGTTAGTAATCGAGTTTCAGTAGCGGTGAAGTTCACCCACAGTTGAATGGGAGGGGGGGGTGTACTTTAGCTCGCATACAAGCTTTCTTTCCTCATCGATCACCTCGAAGACTCCACTGATCCTCTCCTGAAGGAATATTTACTCACCGGCGGACTGTTGTCATCGAAACTCTTCCGTTGGCGTGTCCGAACCTTGAAGATCGGAATAATGGTGGATGAGTTTCTTCACCAGTGAGAGCCTACCATCCTGTTTACGGGATCCCTAAAATGGAATCGAAAAGTGTTTTGTTCTACAGCAGGATTTCTGAATTAATTATGTGAAATGTTATATAAAAATAATCAACAAAACAACTTGGCTTACATGAATAATGTTGGTAGGGTTAACATGAGATGTAGCAAACTTTGGTTATTTTGTGTTTATTTTTATTTCCCAAATCGCTTTCAAACCTCCTCCAAAGTTGCGACCCATCCCGTAGTGAACAAGTGGAGAGGACGCGACCTTGTCTGGGTGTTCCAGTGCGTAGCTGTAACGTGGGCTCGGAGTAATGGGCAAATATTTATCCAACGGTTGCCTATATTTATCCGAACGTTTACATCCAATTGTGGGCGGGAAAATAAAGAACGTCACTCCGAGCATATTGCACGAGAGAGATAATTAGCCCACTATGGCGAGGCCGGAAACGAGCGATGCTCTCTGCGTACAAAAGTCCTATCTCGCCTAGCACCCTAAATTCTGTTGAATCTTGATGAGGTGAATAATACGAATCCATTGACATTTCGAAATAATTTAGATCGAAACAAGGTCTCGTCCACCTGTCAGCAGTTTGCGTAACTTCTATCAGTAGAAACAAGAGTGGATTGTATTCTGTTTTTCGCCATTTATACTTTACAATGTACCGAAAATAACGTCCAATAGATGGCGAAATTGTAACACTGGACTTAATTGAAACGTTCATCCTCTTCAGATTCAATTTTGAACTTCCAGCGATACAAAGCAAGTCCGTTGATTCCTTTTTAGGCTTCACAGAGTTACCGCTAGGATTTCGTGAGACTCTTTCTTTGTTCGTCTGAGAACGTCCTTCAATATCTCGGCTAATATCATTCGTAGAAGAACAAAAAGACGGCCTTCTTTGTTGCTAAGATACAAAGACTTGGCACGAGATCAAAAGATAAGAAAGTCTAGTTACCGTGTGATTTGTGATTGAATAAAACGAATTTTGGGTCACCGTCTCTCCCCCCCCCCCCACCCACAGCGATGCGTGAGGTGTGCGACCTCCTTTGACAGTTCCATTTGCGTCGTGATTTACATCAGGAACATCGTAATTGAACCAATAAGAAATTGGTGAGCACTTCGTTAATTTTGGGATCGTCGAAAACAGAGAAATGATTTCAGTTTTCGCCGCGAGGGCAGACTTATTTTGAAAGGAAGGAGGGAAGGGGTCGTCTAACACGATAAGAACGACTCAACATCCGAATGAAACTGTCTTTGTACGCGTAGCAATATCAAGAAATCTTACGAATATATTAACAATATCTTCGTAGGATTTGTACGCCAGCTCTCCCTTCTTATCTGAGACATTTGACCAAGAAAAACTCCGTCGGAGGAGTTAATAAAGCAGTCCTGCTCATATAACGACACACTCTAGAGACGCGTGCCGCGAATGTATTCTGAGTTGTCTGCATATGTTATTCCACTCTTCCTAGCGTACTGGTTACACTCGCCACGTGCAAGACGCGTGGAGTGTGTAACCAATTGCAAACTAGGGCCAGATGCTCTTTTTGCATATAATGAACAGGATGAAGCACAGAAGAACTCTAATTTGTATCACGACTCACGGAAGCACACCACTAGTTGCTGTTGTCGGAAAAGACCTTGAAGAGAACTTGCGTCTATCAGCGCTCTGTGGTTACTTAGTTGTAAGTAATAGGAGGGGAGGGTGGTAGGAGATGCCGTGGCATTTTCGTACAGGAAGATACGCCAATATTTTGCTGTGTCGTCTATCTGACCACGCAGGCATGTTAGAATCTTGAGAGGCTGCAGTGTTAGCGAGTGAAACGATGTTTAAGAGAATCAGTTTGCAGAGTATTCAGTTTTTCGTGCAACTCTGTTGGAGTTTTTTAAAATATACGCCTCTGCTTTTAAAGCGCTAAACATTTGCTTGCTTCATGCGCACGGACTGAATTCTGTGAAGTCATTTCACGTGCAGAACTGCCCGAGTGTGCCATTTACAATCCGATGTTAACAAACGCATGCGCGATCACGTGTGAATCACATTGTTAACATATTTCTTGCTGCCCAACCAAGACTGCGGGTTTATAATTAAATATAAAGAGTTCTGTGTGTGTGTGTGTGTGTGTGTGTGTGTGTGTGTGTGTGTGTGTGTGTGTGTGTGTGTGTGTGTGTGTGTGTGTTCGCGCTCATGAGAAAAAAAAAGCATTTTAATGTAGCTAGCAAAGAAATAACATTTATAATAGCGCAATTGATCAGAGCCACTTAATTGCAATTACGTGAAGAGAACGTGAAAAAAATTGAAAAAAATAAATTTTTTTTTTATTTTTTTCAATTCATCACCATCACATAGTTCTCCGGTCATTTAATTTGTTTGCACTTTCTTTCTTTCTCTACATTTTTCATTTTTTTTTGTGCTTAACCAGCAGTTTAATTAAATGTACAGTCGCTAATCAAATAAGGTCCACGATGTCAGCAAAATATTATTTAATTTGAACAAACAGTTTCTTTGCAGATCGCGCGTACTCCTTTTTTTTTTTTGCCTTTTAAGTGATAGTTGATTAAGTAGGCAAGCGGGATTATGGTTAATGCGCTACAGAACTGAAATTTGTTTACAACTCTTAGATTGCCGATTGCGTTTAAGATACGCTCGTGGTGTTTTGAAATGCCTTTCTCTGTTAATCCACTTAAATCAACGAAATTGTACTTCTTCGTTGTGCCGGTGCCTTCAAATACCGGAGACAAATTTGACATTTCTCCTGATACAGTCACAACATTCATGTTGTATTAAAAACTGGAGAACTCGTCCTAAACGACTCAAATCACTCAGCAGACGAATACCGGGCACTAGTTAATTCATCTGCACCATTTTTTCAATTGTTATACCGAGGGTGGTCTGAAAAGTTCTCGGCCTAACAATGAAAAAACGAATTCAAAATTTATTTCTATTTCTCAACATTATCTCCTTTAAGAATAATACGTTTATCCCCGCGATGCTTTTTCATTTGCAATTCTTCATGCAAAATATATCCTACACGTTCTTTTGAAATGCCTATAGTCTCAGCAATTTCACGCACTTTGACTCGCCGGTCATCCAATACCGTATCGTGCACTTGATCAATGATTTCTGGTGTTGTTACACTTTTTGGACGTCCTTCACGTGGATCATCTTCAAGGCTTGTACGGCCACGTTTAAACTCGGCAGCCCGTTTCTTAATTGTCGAAAACGAAGGAGAAGAGTGCCCATAAACGTTTTTGAACTTGGAATGAATTTCTTTTGCCGTTAAACTTTATTTTACAAAGAATTTTATAACCGCACGATACTCAATTTTATCCATTTCAAGGGATACAAACAATTTACAGCTGCTTTAGACAGTTGTAAAACACAAACTACTTAATAGAATGACTTGCAATTTCACATGGATGCTTATGAAAGATGTACCAACTTAGAAACAACTTCCTGTTGATAGTGTTGCCATCTATGGCCGATGCAGATTAACTGAGAATTACGTATTTTTTTAGTTTAACAATGACGACCCTCGTACATTGTTAAACTGAGAATACGTAACAATGCAATCTGTACACAACAGGCATTAATTGGCTGTGTCTAGTGTTTCTTTTATGGAATAAATTTTAATTTCCTCTATGAGTCTATTACTCATTACTCTCCCAATTTCATTTTATTATTAAACTCTTAGACTGTTGGCGTTCGATATTCCCGAGGGTGTTCTTTCCTTTTTATTTCTTTGAACATCCGATTACATTTTTCATGATTCAAATGACCTTCTTTAAGAACCAGCCTGTGTAGATATCGACCTTGACGGTGGGGATGTCAGGTTAGGTATCTTTTTTTCATTAATAATTCAGGCCCTGCGACTTGTGTGGATCCGATTACTCATGCACCCTCCCCTCCACTCTATATCTATAACACAATCATAGCATGACAGTTTGTTATCAGCGCCATCTACCTTACATTTCTTTCAAATCATTTGAAAATAAGCAATACAAGTATATAAATAATTTGATACGCGGGATAGAAATACCCGCGATTGCTAATTATTGATATTGGACTGTTGATACTAAGTTTAATTCCCCTTCAAATATAAAGATATCAATATAAAAATAATAAATTAAAATCAGCGAACGCCTTTTATTCCGTTATAGGGAGTAGTTAAAGCCATTTAACCTTATCTAACCTTTGGAGACTGAGTGGGCAGTTCAATCTCCACTTGTAGTCGATCAGAGATAGCTGACTCATGACTATCACTAATTATAAATGGCCACCGATGAAGAGATGGGTAAGCAAGTGCTGCATCTCTTGGTACCTAACCCTAACGGGATTTGTTATTGTCTGAAATAATGTGGGTTCTGCGGTCGATTTTCTTGAGTTTACGGGACGAAAAACCCGAGTTTCCTGGAGACAAAAAAGACCCTTTCCCGTGCCAAAGATCGACTAATTCGGGAATCGGTCGAAAAAAGTAAAAGTTCCTCTACTCAGCTACCAGAATTGAACTTACGACGCTCTTTATTCTGACGGTCAAGCACCGTGGATGGCACACGCCATTTCCACAGAGCTACACAGGCACTGTATAATGATAATATATAACGATTAATGGAAGAGTTAGACTGAAGAAAATATTTCAATTTCTCATCAGAGTAGTACGTTCTTAGGACCACACCAAAATGTTCTTGATTCTGTCATTTATGTCTGGTCTTTCTTTTCCATGAATTTCTGAGAAAATTTCAGAGAGAATAATTCATACTGGGCAGCTCAGGAGTTATTTAATTTTTGTTAATTAGTTCGGACATAAATTAATTAAAAAGAGAGTTTATTAGTAAAATAAAAACGATATTTAAGCTTCTCTTCCCCTCCTCCCCATTCCAGAGGTTCAAAAAGACTTTGACAACAATATCCAATGTCCAACAATACTTTATATTCTCTGTTTTCATTCAGACGTCTTGCGTTTCCATGGACAAAAGTAGAATATCTTTGTAATCTGATCAACAATAAATTAATTATAATTAAAACTCGATACAGAATGTGCATGTCAAGTAGAAAGAAATGACAAATCCTGATACAATTAGGTTTACGTGTTCTTTAATAACGACTACATGATTTTGTTAATGGCAGTGTTTTTAGTTTTAAAACTCTTCAAAATCCCATTAAGACCATGGGAAAACAATGAACACGTATGCACGATTGGCGGGTTTTTTAGATTTGCCTTCAGGAAAATCTGTTTCGAGTACCTCCAGATTTACTTATGTTTATGACCAAACGACGAAGTACAGTGGGAAAAGGTCGCTCGCCGTTTTTTGAAATCAGTGTCAGTAAAATTCTTCGTTAGGCATATTTTCCAGTTTGAATGCGTTATTTTCATTCCTGTTAATTGGATGTTATGAGTTAATCTGCTTCTCTTTCCCCTTAGGACAAAAAATGTCAGCCCAAAGCAGTTTTAAAAGTTTTCTTAAATTGTTTAAAATTTTCATTAATTAACAAGATTGCATATTTTCATCTTGTACGCATTAAATGCGTACAAATATGCAGTTTATGAACTGGACAATCAAACAGATCTCAAGTTTTTGTTTTCCCGAAGTGATTATAAATCAGCATTTATTAATTTGACTCCGTTTGCTGAGAATCGAAATAATTAAAGGTCACGTGATTTCTACAGCATCCGCGATGCTATTCTCCAGTCCACCTCAACATCCTTCTGTATAGAACTGTCTTCTTGATTCCACCGATAGCGCCTTAGGGTCAGTTTGGAGAACTATGCCTGTCTCCGCGGTGCATCATCGCTTAGATGAAGCTGCAGAACCTTTGAACTGCTAATATTTATTCGTAAAATAAGGTGTCCCAGCCACACCTCCATGATGCATACGTTCTTATCGGTTTTATGTGTTTCGGAAGAGAAAGACCGATATCGATGATGTACAGATGTCTTAAGTTGCGCCATTTGAAGTCATGGACGTTTTTCTGGATATCAAGTACCAATAAGACGCCAGATATTATCCATCCAGGCTCCGATGTCCATGGATTCAGAAACATGACAATAAATTGCCTATGATGTCTCCAATATACACGGAGTAGTGCCAGTAAAGTGGATTTTACCCTTTTGAAATAATACAAACAGAAATCAACCAGGGAATCAAGATGAAAAAATTAATTTATCTGCAGAATTTCCTTCATCCTCTCCCCAAAATGGTCAATCGAGAATACGCTAATACAACACGTGTTATCAAATTTGCAGAGAGAAACAAAATACTAAAAATGCGTTTGTCTGTTTCAAAAGAGGAATGATAACAAAGATTGAAGAGATCGGGATGATGTGATGAAGATGGTGGTAAAAAAAAGGTGCGGCAATTATCCGCAACAAAGACGAAAAATTAAAAGAAAGAAGGAGTATCATGTCTGGAAGTTCTTCGGAGTGGAAATGGTATTCATTTCCACTTACTCATTTCTTCGTATTCATCTGAATACGAAGAAATGAGTCAAGAAAAAAGAAGGTGGATATTCACATTTCATGCGAATGGAAGATCCAAAAGACACTTTTTTGAAAGAAAGTTGGAAAAGGAAGAAGAAAAATCTGAAATCGAATAAACAGGCCGAAAGAATAAATAATTATTTTCGGTCAATCCCATCATTGAAATAAAAAGGAGGATGAGCAGATTCAACTGTACTCGGACTGCCCTCAGGGTATAATTAGCAAGGACTTCTGTCAATAAATCAGCTTAAATATTTCCATGTTGCTTCTCGTACATTAAGCGAACAAATATTGTTCATTATGTCTGCTAATGCTAAAAAAGCAGTTTATTTAATGACACGTGCCCTTAAAATTAACACAGGTTGGTTCGAATCCTGTCGAAGACGAAGGAATGTAAGTTAATGGAACTCGAGGGTGAAGGATTCCCCCTCCCCAACAGATATTTTCTTCGAAAACGAAGTATTTATCTGTTTCCTTCTTTCCTGCAGACGAGATGAGATAGGACGAAAATTGGAGCGAGTGCCAGATAACATTACTTAAGTTGTTTTGAAGCGCTTCTATTAATGACTTGAAACCCACTGCAAATCACTTCGCGTTCAAAAGAGGAATTAATACCTTTTGATTTTTTTTAATATTGTCAGGACTGGGCATTACGATATTTATGTGGACCAAACTTTGAATAGGTTTTTCTAATCAGATGGTTTAAGGTATCTGAATACAATGAAAATGACTCGAAATTGGTTTCTCCACTATGACAATGCTCCAGCTCATTTTGCTTGTCATTCATGTAATAATGTTTGGCTAAATTTGCAAGACGGTTGTTCCACACCTTTCTTCCTCGCGTTCTGATCTTATATTCTGCTCATGAGTCTTTTTGTTTTCTTAAGTAAAGTTGGTATTAGAGAGAGAACTTACAAACACACAGAACAAACACAGAACTTCTGAAAATGATATTAATAGTGAAGGGAATTCTCAGTTTTTCTCAAGTCAAGAGGGAAATTCTTCAAAGGAGACAACATGAAATATAAAGCAAAAGCGATTTAAGTGCGATGAATCAAATCAACGTTAACACTTATTACTTGCAACTCATAAATACGAACGTGTAAGAGACGAGTTCATTTCTCAAGAGAGGAGGGTGTTTGTGTTCAGCCAAAGTGATTAAGTATCATGACTTAATGAGTTGACTCTAATTTACCCGATTAAATATCTCCTGAAAATACAAATTACACTCTTGAATAGCAAAGCGTGGATTTAAAGAATTGCCGATTTCTCGAGTCCATTCTGCGAAGGTGCATCCAACTTCTGCGTCAAGCAGGACGATCACTTTCTAAATACCGGACGTGAACGGACTTTGCTCCATCTAGAGTTGATTGTTGACAAGGAAAGAAATTCAAATTGTAAGTTGCTCCTTTTTTAAGTTAACCATTAATCAAGAATAGAACTTCTTAATCGGCAAATTCTTATTGGTTAATTCGTTATCGAAGAATCGAAGTTGTAATTTAATTGTTGGACTTGCGCAAAACCACAAAAGATCTATTGTTGCCATTTTTTTGCTGCAACTTCAGTCAACGAAGTTGTCCTGTTATTGAGTTTATTGGATTCTATCCATGTTCATTGACGTAAGGTTTAAGGTATATGATTGAATAGAGTCTGGAAGACTTCATTTCGGAGATGTAAATTAATAGAGATAAGGGATATTATAAATCCGCCCTTATTCAAAGCGAAATATATAGAAACTTAGAAAGTTTCGAATATAATGTAGATTGAGTGTTTTGTATAGTTTTTAATGGTTTAGTGGAAACGTTCGTTGCCATCCACTTTTAATTTCATGCAACAATGCCTCAAACAACATCCAATTGTTGCGAGATATTGCTAATAACAACCGACTGTAAAAGTTTTTATTGTTGCAGATTATGTTGAATGTCAAACGGCAGGAAGCAAACCAAGTACTTTCCTATCCTCTGAATTGTTTTTATATAGATTTTCATCCGGAAGAAGAACTTGACTTCGAAATATTCTACGTTTGTGCCATCTTGCCTGAGTTTGCGAGACATTTTTCAAGTTGCTTATTGACGCTTCCTAGTGATGGTTCGCCCTACCTTGTACTGTTCTGTTGTAGAGGGAAAATTTCCTGAATTCTTTATAACTTGTAGGAATTGTGTACAACCGATTTTGAAAGAATTGCGCTGACCGATACCATCAATTGTGTGTGTGTGTGGGAAGTGGAGCTTTTGCATACTGGGTGTCTATGGGTTTTTTTGTTACAGCAATTTTTAATATAATTTTAGATGGATGATAGTAGAAGCAACAATGGACGTAAAATATTTGCAGTTTGTATGATGTAATTCAAGACTGCATATCTCCCGAAGTTTGTTTCTCTATTAGAGGGAACGAAGGTGTGAGACCGCTTTTTGGAGGACTGGAATTCTTAAAACAGGTCGATGGTTAGTCCCGAAAGTAGTGTTTCCGTTAAAACGAATAAAAATAAATACCAAAATGTCACTCCACAGATAGTATTAATGTAATATCGGCTTACAATTTTCTGTGGGTGGAAGTCCCGAAATTTCATCGGTCCATTTGTTTTAGATTTATTCTCTCAATTGCTCACTAAAAGTCTTCGCTTGGGTATCGCAGAACATCAGTTTCTTAAATTAGTCTCCTTAAAAGCCAATTTTGTTGATAGCGTGAGGTGGATGCTTTCGATTGCGTAATGAAGAAGTTAATGTCGGAATCATTTAATGATCTAAACCCAAAATTATTGATTTATGTTTAACATGCTGGATTATATAAAGGCTTTTGCAACTAAAAATAGTTAATTAGTCTCGTCTCCAAAGACTTATTCCTCTTGTAATCTCGAATAATTCCCTAAAACAGACGAATCGGCCAGAGAACGCTTGTAGCATGCTAACCTAATGTAGTGGCATCGAAGCTCAGGTTGTTTCGGTTTATTAGAAACAATCCATCTCATCTGAAACCCCTTGCAGTGATAACTTTCAACTCCATGTATTGATCTATAATCCTTTTGATAATAATCTATAATCCTTTTGTGCTGGTAGAGATTTATCGATTGTTCGCTAGGTGTTCAATACAGTGTTATATTTAAAAAAAAATCGCGCTTCACCAGCATTGACAACACACCGTTTCCACTTCAACTGGATAAAAATATAATCCCAAACACTTCACGTTTTCATACTTGAACTAATTATTTTACTTTTGCGTGGTTAATGCAGTGACTGAAATATTCCTTCTAATACGGTTTTATCCGTTTTTCCAATTTTCTCCGTCTGAGCTGCTAATGAAAAATACTCGACGCTTTCTCTGCTCAGGGATGAACATAATTCGGAGACTTGAGATTTCTCCGAATTGTTTTCTTCATTTCGAAGAATCTAAATTGCGAGCAAATGAATATTGGAAATTACTTATTTGAATAGACGTTGCTGATGACACAAACAGGGATGGGGGTGGGGGAGAGCATTCCTGGGTCATTCCCACTCGCAGCCGAACATTCACACATAGGAGATGAGATTGCCGATTAGCATTTCTTTTATTTCTGTATTCTTCACGTGAAATTGAACGACTGATCGCCGAAGAACTTGATAATTTCGACAGCGTTTGTCTGTGGGCGTCTGTTGGGCACACGTACGCACCACTGGATTCCTTGAACTCAGAAAATCCACTCACCTGACAACAGTTATTAAATCCGGGATCGAATTTATCGGTTGAAGTCATTCTTCGCTTAACATCGGTTGCATTTTATTGCTTTTATTACGTGCTAAGTTTGGACTGGGTTCGTTCCTTTAGTGCATCGATTCTTTGTCTGGTCATGCATCGCCTCGTGCAGTCATTAAAGACCTATTAGTGTCGCAGCAGGAGGAAGATTTCTTTGTCATTCTGTGGCACGATTAGGGCGGCCAAGTGTTGGGACGATAATAAAAGATGAAAGGAGTCAAGAATGCGAATTAAGGAAATGGTGTTCGATGAAAGAAACCGAAGAATTCCGATCGCAGCGTCGATCCGTACGAATTACTCAAACAGCCCTTCTCGAGAGTGGACGCATTCAACCTCTAAATTTCTCATTGAATCATCTCCTTCTCTCTCACACACACACACAAACAAACTCACGCACACATTGTCGTCTTCCTTTCGCATTTTATAAATTTCTTTTGCGTATTTTTCTTTTTATTTTTCTTATTTTCTTCATCCAAAAAATTACGTAACACACTGGGACGTCTTTGTTTTCTTTAGAATGTTTGTAACTTTCCAGCCATCAGATGGCGGCCATATTCCTGCAAAACCGAACGAACTACTATAAACCAACCCTTAAAGGAAACGACCGATAGAGGGCATTGAAGTAAAGATTTTTCATACTCAGATTAAAAATAATTAAAAATATATTTTAAAATCATCTTCCACGCAACAATTCGTAAACTGTATAAGAATTGTAATAGAACAATCATAATTCTTTGTTGCGTGCGTGACAAAGAGGAACTCAATACTCTTATAAAAACGTAAATATCTGCATTTGTTGAAAAATATTATAAATTGTTAGAAAGAAAAATTGGATCGTTGTTTTGTGTAAGTCACCAAGAGGCTTTTCATTCTACTCCTGGCATTCCCACCACCTGACCTGACCAATATTATTCTTAGCTTTACTTGCACTTGTGCTAATGTTGTGTTTTTATGCAAAGTTTCCTATAGTATCAATAGAGGGAGCCATATTATTTATTTATTTAATTTTTGCATTCACTCTTTTCGACAAGTGACATTTTTATCAACACTCACTCGAATTATCGTGTGAGTTTAGAACAATGACCTGCAGTTTCTCCAAGCCAGTTAACAGATACGATAGATTGGCTTCATAGCCTTACTTGCTTAGGCCATTACGGTAAATTCGGTCGAGTTGGAATTAGGACATCACAATTCCCCTCACTTGGCTCATCATGGAACTGATGACAAACAAATACGCTACTGGAAATTCAATTAGATCAACGCAAGTATATGAGAAATTTCTCCTACATCGGGCGTTTTTCAAATCTGAAAAACGACTGCAGAAATTTCAGATCCACGGATCTGAAATTTCTGCCTCACGATCTTTTATAATTGCCTTGTCCACGGACAAGGCAATTATAAAAGATCGTCAGGGAATTTATCTTGAATAAAGCCGTTTTGTGTATTTCCTATCTTGCCCAAGTCTGCTTACTTATTAGGCTTCCAATAAACAGGATCCTTATCTTAGACTGAATTTTTTTTTCACTCGTCTAAAGGCAATCACAAACATCCTTCCCAACGGCCATAGCGGATATGTCGACCACTCTATCACCCAAGGTGACATAATCCGCCTTTTTCTGTTGCTGGAAAAATAAAACAAACAAAAATTAACCTGACAGAGAAGACAGTTAACATGTATAACTTTAGAACCAAGTGATCTTCAACTGCTTTGAAAATGCGTATCCGGACGGTGCTGCCACCTACTGGTTTGTGTTCATTTGACTCGATCTTTTGTTGGTTCTTATTTTTAT
The DNA here is from genome assembly GCF_054136105.1 of Typopeltis vanoorti. NCBI lineage: Eukaryota > Metazoa > Arthropoda > Arachnida > Uropygi > Thelyphonidae > Typopeltis > Typopeltis vanoorti. The sequence continues at coordinate 15,938,807 of NC_143566.1, read as the reverse complement.
ATTTTGCCATCAATAACATACACGATATTCGCATTTCTTTCCTTAGATTTGGAGTCACACGAATTATAATCCTTAAATCCTGTTTGGAGAGAGAATTATCCTGCATTAGATCTGAAGATTGCTCTCTAAACTATAACATAAAATATCACATTATCTAATTTTTTCATTAAATGTTTAATATTAAAGATCTGAAACTGGAAATCAGTAGGTAGTAGTTTGCCAGCGCGGAGAATGAGTGCATTCCCGCTGCATGTTAGAGAAGAGGCGATGTTTCCTAATCCCCAAGTAGCACTTACACATGTTCTACGGGCATCTCGTCCGAGTTGTTGGATTAGATGCTTATAATTTTTCTGACTGACTTCGAAATTAGCTGGAAAAAATACCCAGAAATCTCTCTTGTGATAAGAGACTGGAATCAATCCCCAAGTCTTTCTTCTGAAGACCTAGCATCACGGAAATTACTACGAGGTTATCCTAGACCCTTATTTCATTAGGATATACAAAGAAATGCGTATTGTTACACATAAAGACTCCAAGACCTGTTTGTAATCCCACTTAAAGTGACACCAAATCAAACGTCGTATTGCAGAGGGAATTATCAACTTACCTCTAAATTTCTCCATTCATCCGTAGAGTGGCGCTGTTCTAAAATAGGTCTCTACGATAAAAGAGAATCTTATTCACCATGTACCTGCCTCCTTACTTCACTACGGATGAGACACACAATTGATAAATTATTACTCAACCGAATTGGAGGTCTGTGGTAAACAAGCCCTGCACTGGAGAACTCAACAGTTCCTTAGTTGTTTCTTTCTTTCTTTTCTTAAGAAGAAACAGACGTATTCTGTGGAGTAATTAAAAGCGAAGGTCAGCCAGCAACGAGAAAAGAGAAAGATCACATCTTCGCTACTGATTAGGCTAATGGAGTTTGTGCCGCAGGCATTGACAGCCACCGTACGAAGCTGTTTTTGTCCTTGTAAAGCTCTAGAGAGGCCACACGCACTTTCTTTTAATGTGTAGGTGGAGATGAGACTGACTCTTTGCGACCGATTTCTAAAAGGTCACTAACAAATGAACGCATCTTTACCGAGCTCTCTTCAGATGTCTGCCAAAGACGTGAATCAGCTCCTTTTCTTCCACTGGTCCAGCATCAACTCACTCTCCCCAATTAGATTTATTTGATACTGTGAGTTTCGTGAATTTTCTCCACTATTATTCGTATCGATGCTATTCGTACTATCATCGTAAAGAGCATACAATATATTATTCGTAAATATTGACACCTCTTCAAAACCACTGCAGGATTATGACAAGTATCCGGAAGAATGTTTGGTGCTGTTGATAGTATCAAATATTCATTGAATTTTACAAGTGAAAATACATTAAAACAAATGCATTCTGGTTCGGAGCTTGTAGTATTCACAAAATAATGGTTGTTTTAATTGGAAGTATTTTACAAATCAAACTGTTCGACAGTTTCCAATGTAGAAAGAAGATTTACGATACCATATACTACGGTTGTTCGTTGTCAAGTCGAAACGTCTGTGAAAGTTCCATTCTTTGCTCCCATCTTAAGATTCTATGACTGCTTTTTCACTCAGATATTAAAGTAGAAATGGATTTCACGTTACTAATAGACAACCTATTTATCTTTCAAAAGACGTTCAGTTTGCTCGAGCTAGTTCAGGTGGTTTTCTCATTCGTGTTCTCAAAATAGTAAAGCATGCGTAAATATTGATGACGAAACAGGCAATGGCTTTATATCGGTTTTTGGGACACTGTTGAGGGTCGTCATTACTGCCGCTTGAACGATTTCAATGGTGTCGTATCGCTTTCCTTCTATCGGCAAATGAAGTCAGGGGAGAGAAAGAAGTCACAGGGTGCTAAATCAAGTGAATACGGCGAGTGATCCAACACACAAACTTGGTTTTTGCTCGAAAACTGTCTCACAATGTTCGAACCATGAGATGATGCATTATCGTACAAAAGTGACCAGCTGCCTGCATCACGATATTCATGCCGTACGCGACGAATTCTCGCTATCGATCGCTTCAAAACTTCGAGAAAATACTTGCCATTGACCGTTTGGTCAGGCGGAACGAATTCTTTGTGGATAATGCCCCTGGGATCGTAGATACAAATCAGCATTGTCTTTACTTTTGACTTCTCCAAGCGACTTTTTTTTCAGATGCCCCTCTTCTGGTGGTCTCCACTCAGCACTCTGGCGCTTTGTTTCAGGCTCATACTCGAAACACCATGTTTCGTCACTAGTAACGATCGCTTCAAGGACGTTTGAGTCCTTACAAGCGGTTTTAATGAGGTCCTTGCAGTGTTCAATTCGATACATTTTTGGTCGTCGGTCAACTTGTGGGGAACAAATCGCGAATTCAATTTACGAAGGCCCAAACTCTCGGTCAAAATGTTGCGCACAGTTCATTTTGGAATCCCCAATTCATCTTCAATCAATCTCACTGACGATTTTGGGTTTTCTTGGATGAAATCACGTACTTTTTGGATGTTAACTTCGCTCGGTCCAGTTTTTGGACTGCCCGGCTTTTCGTCGTCCTCAAGGGTCTCGCGACCACTTCGAAATCGCTTAAACCACTCGTAAACTCGAGTACGGGATAAGCATTCATCACCGTATGCTTTTTGAAGCATTTGATGCGTTTCGTTAAAACTTTTCCCAAGTTTAACACAAAAGTCAAGCGGAGTCTGTTCGAAAATCGTTTTCCGACTGTTCGTCAAAACACACTGTCACTCTTGGCACTAGAACTCGGCTTCTAATGAAACAAATGTCATAAACAGTTGACACAACACTAATGAAGGTTGTCGCTTTCGACAACAAAAAGATACAACAGGTGGAGCCACTAGTTTCTTCTATTTTCGAAAAGTTCGGTTTCCTTTTGGACAGAGGTGATCTGAGATGTTAATCTTTTTAACCTTTTGCGTCATACTAAAACCTCTGCTTTGACTTCCAGAAAATTTAAAAGTCAGGAGAAAGGAGCGATGAACAAGTCAGGAAACAGGAGACTTTTTTTTTTTTTACTTATTTTTAAACTATCTAATCGAACTCCGTTCCTCTTGCATCGGAACCGCTACCTCTTTAGCATTTAATTTTCTTTTTATTCACTCTCACGGGGGAAGCCTTTTCAGAACTAACAATAAAGTTATCCGAAAATTCTGTCACGAAAAGGAGAATTTAACTCGAGCATAACCGGGTTACTCATTTCCATATCTTCGCCTTGCGTATCTACTTGCGAACGTTAACACCCGTTGAACGCATTCCGTATTCTTCAGATAACAGGGTCATTAATCCGTTAGGAGAAACTTATAGTTAGCAATATCACGGGAGATTTGCTTTAAACTCTCCGGATCAGTCGCCAAAAATGCATTTTGGCTATTCACAGGCTTACAAAATCCATTCCACAGTCACTGAACGGAATAATCTGTTTCTGCGCATGTGCGAACGATTCTTCACTAAAAGGATAAAATGGCAGAAGATTGCTTGCGCAATTAGATGTGAATGTTTCAAAAGGTTAAGTCTATGATGATAATGCGTGGATTCGATTGATATTCTTAGCGTAATTTAATAACAGATTACAAGTTGGGTTTGTTGTAATCCAAGAGTTTTGAGTAAATCTCTCCTTCCATCTGTTCATCCCTCACGTCATTAGATTGTGATTTATTGGAGCAAAAGGAACACAACACGTTAAGTTGTAACGAATTGGAAAATAATATTCCGAGAAGATATTACTTAGGACAGCACTTAGTTTTCTTTTCGGGAACGAGCTTTTTCAGCAGTTTCAGATACTTTGAAGATAACCTTCAGACGATAACTTAAATGACGTTTTCCTCGGAATGAATTCATTCATTTGTCAAACATCAGCAGATATTTTTATCCTCCAAATAACGTGCTGTTGATGAGTGTTTCTTTCCAGCCCGTGTAGCTCAGTGGAAATTACGTTCGCACTCCACGGCGCTTGACCGCAAGAAGTAAGACTTGAGTTCAAATCTGGTCGCTGACTAGACGAACATTTTCTAAGCCTGGCATGGGCAAACAGTTTTTTCTCCCGGAAACTCAAGAAAATCGACCGTAGTACCCACATTATTTCAGACAGTAACATATCCTGTTAGGATTAGGTAACAAGAGATGGCAGCACATGTATCCCCGTCTATTCATCGGTGACTGCTTATAATTAGTGATTGCCTTGGGCCAGCTATCTCTGATTGGGTACCAGTGGAGATTGAACTGCCCACTCAGTCTCCAAAAGTTAGATAGGGCTAAAAAGGCCTCGCCTACTCCCCCATTAGGGAATAAAAAGGCGTTAGCGGATTTTGTTTTTTTTTTTCTTTCCCTGGTGTACTGATGATAAATTAGGATTTCACTTTGTAAATTATGTCCGTACGCAATAATCATTTGTTTCTGTACTTGGAAATTAAGAGAAGGATTGAATTTTCTAGCTAAATAACAAAAGAGATAATTATTTATATAATTTTGAATTATAATGCAAATTAAAGTAGCTTGTTCGAAGTTTTAAGTAAATGATGCCAATAAAATATGATAGGTTTATAATATAATATTTCTAATTTCTAATATTTCTGTTACTGTCAGCCATAAAACTGAAGTCTTCATCCACCCCCGTCTTATCACAGCAGGGGTGAGGGAAAAGCTCCTATTTTCAAAGGCATTCTTGTATGGATTCAACTGTCAGTGCGTATACCCAAAACAAAAGTGTGTCAGACATCCGAAAATGATTTTTTGAATGAGTTTCATGAGGTGGATTATTAAGGTTATTAAGCAGCAAAGTTGTGCGGCAATTATTTCTAACTCAACTGTATTTAGGCCACTAATGATTTACTGGCACAAGATAAACCATTTTCCCTTCTTTTTAACCGCTTTTTATCATAAGAAAGAATGTCGTATCGATTATGTGTCACGGCCTGCGAGCTCGCAACTAATGAGCTCGTTTCTGCTGTAAAAATAACACTCTTAACATAAATTGCGATGCCTTGAAAATTTCAGCACAGTGTTTCTTACTTTCCGGAGTGGGGCACGGGGGGGGATGTTCTTATTTGACTGTCCAGTCAGATTTTTTCGCTCTTTGTGTTCAACGCAATCTTGAACGAATTTACCGAATGTTTAGTGGATTCTGTAAGGAAACGGTTTGCTCTATCCAAATTAAAGTTTGTGGCAAAATCTTCAATTTGCAACTAAGCTCATCGTCCATCAGAGGTTTTCTAGGAGAACTTTAAAGACTGCTTTATAGACTGCAGTACCAGAGATCCAATCACCTCCCAATCGATTCATTGATGCTTGCCTGCCCCTTCCATTATTCTTGTTTATACTTTTCCCATTCACTTGTTCCTGACCCCATTTTAGTTCAAGAGAAAGTTCAGCGATGGAGGTTGCATATTTGTTTTAGAACAAGACGTTTGAAGAAAATAAGTTAAAAGAAGGTCATTCTCGTTCATTGTTTTTCACTCTTGACGTCATTGAGGTATCAAACGAAACTTCTCTCGATACAAAAGTGGAAATAGTTCGACGTATGACCAACAGGTGACACTACTAATGTTTCTTCTGTTTGGCATGCACAGATAAACGTAAAATAATTACTTTTTTATCATAAAAACAATAGGTTTTGAGTACGATTAATAAGTAGTCTGATTAATGGAAAAATCTAGGAAGTTTAAGCGAATTTCGAAGCTCTTTACAAAGAAGCGAGCATCTGGATGTTGTAGATAGACGACAGTCATTTAGGATTAGATGCAGCTCTTAGATTAGAAGAGAACTTCCAGATTTCTCAGTTGGATACAAAGATCAGTGTTGAAGGGAGGAGTTGTAGATATTCTTGACATCGTATTGTTCACTTCTTTACGTCTTTCATATGAAAAGGACAGAAGAAAATAACATTTCTTTTCATCGGTATCGATAGACAAAATAAAAACCCATTCATCCTCAAACTTGAGCGAAAAGAAAACTGGACTCCCAGCTCCACGAGACTCCAGAGCCATGAAACTAACGGATGTCCGAGTTTGGTCGAGATTTTTGCTATTTCTTGCTGAAAGTGGTCCAGGATTTTTGGAGAGGATCTATTAGTACAGCTGGAGGATATTTCCTTTGTTTTCATTTAGTTTGGGAGACTTTTGTTGCCAAGACGTCTTTGTCATGTGACGAAGTTTAAGGAAACATATACCTGTCGATATGCATTGCCGAGTGGTTAGCGTATCCACTCTCCAGCCAAAAGGCTGCCGGTTCGAATCCCGCCGTGGGCATGGATGTTTGTGATTGTCTGTGGAAATACTAGTAGTGGTGGTGGTAGGCGGTAGATGGCGTTGGTGTAGTTGTAGTTGGTGGTTGAGTGGTGGAGACGGAGAGTTGCGGAGTGGGTGCCCTCCCTCGATGAGTCCTTGGACTCCCTGGAAGTGTCATAATAATAATAATAATAATAGTATACGCGGAAGGGAGGCAACAAGAATGGACATAAGTTGACTTAGTGATCGAATATGAAATACGACTGCTATATGAACATGCGATATGTCTTTTTATTGTTGATATTTTCAAATTTCAGATTGAGCTTTTCATTTCATGCATTAGGAGTTACAGTATACAACTGATTGCTGAAAATAGAAAACAACGAACATTAAAACCTACAAGAATTTAGTGCAACTTAACATTATGCTTACCAGCGATCAGAATTTTACGTCAGGACATCAAAACACTGGAACATCATTACGAAATGAATTCTGGCATGATAATCTTCATTTGCGTATAAATAAACAAACAAACAAAAATTATTGGGTGTAATTGCGTTTTATAATAACTCATTTTGGTGCCAAATAATTTTCTCTTTTTGTTAACGTGTAAACGGCAACGAAGAAATGACTTTAAAAATTCTTAATGCAAACAAAATAATATTGGTTTTTCATTGACAGATCGGCCATTAATACTGACAAAAGAAATGCTCATCACACAAACAAACCGCATTCAAAATATCAAGTCAATCTTATTCGGTATTTATCCACATACCAATCCTTAACATCATTAGCCACACGATGATGTGGCTAATGATGCTTCAGAGGTTATTCCGTGATGAATTAAACAAAGATTATTTTAAAATGACCCTCATATGAATGATTCAAAATCGAATTCTTAGTAGGTGTTAGCATCAAGGGGGAGGAGGTCCGTTGTATTTTATCAATTGCGCATTTATTTATTTTGACCAGTCACTCCAAGTATAATGTGTTTTAACCTCCAGGCCTGCTAAGGTCACGAATCTCTTTTTTTTTCTCTGATCTGCTTCTCGTTTTTATCAGAAGGTGCGTGAAATTTAGTTCGCTCTAATTCACGACCTAATTCGAATCGACATCTTTCCGAATCTCGCTTTGCTCCACCGTAATTGGAAATCCAATTTTATCCAAACTCCTCTAAGAACGAAGCGCCAGTTTCAACTGGGATTAAGTCAGCTCACGTTCAAACATGAACTCGTGCATGAAGGGAGATCACACGCATTCGTTCTTCCTGCTAATGGAATCCACTTAATTGCATGTCCTTTTCTTCTTCTTTGCCGCTAATCTTTTCTAAGAAGTTCTCTGAAAAGTTTTTAAAAAAAAAAATAATTTTCCCTTGGTTCTTTCTTTTTGCAAGGCAGTTGGATGGCTTGTGTGTATTAAGGCCGATTTCTGCAATTTCTATCGTTGTTCGTGGATTTATTGACAAGTTTATTAACAGTTGAGCACACAGTCATTATTCAAGTAGAATATTTGAAGTATTGCGTAACGCAATTAGTGCTGAAAGTGTACAGAGATGTGCAAGGATTTGTTCTTCTTTAAACTGGTGTTTTCACTTCCTGCAAAACTGTCCATTGAACACACGAAGACCAAACATATGCTCCGATTGTCGCTCTGAATTCCGATTAAGTGAAAAGAAACCAAACGAATCGATGCAACGATATTAAGTTGTTCATCTTGAAAGCTTTCCTCGTTACTTTATATATATATATATATATATATATATAATTCAATAAGAAATTCAGTGGAAGTGAGATCCTTCCCTGTCAAATTTTGAGAGTGAAATGAGTTCAGAGTAAAGGCTGTTGAGCTCATCATGCTCGTGAGACTTCGCTTGCTTGAATTTATTAATTTGCAGCGATTTCTGGTGGAGAGCATTAAAAGAGAAGCCACATTAGAGATATTTCCAGAATTATTATGGAATATTTTCTGATCGCGTGCTCTGCTGCGAACGGAATCATCAGTAGCTCGTTATATGGTATCAGCCCACTTTCATTGCAGAATAATTTATATTCAATTATTTGGGTGGCAGCAAATCGATTATTTAATCATGATGAGTGCACCTAACAGATGTCTTTTCTTTTGTTTAAGGAGTTGCTTTAAAAAAATCAAGGAGAAAAAGGTCATCGAACTCTAAGTCAATATTGTATCCTTTGTTTCCAACTACTGATTATTGAAGTTGTTCTCTGAATGAGCGATTGAGAAAGAGAGAAGAGAAAAACTTTTTCTCTTTTCTTCTGAATGAACATTAACGACACTTAGAAGCACGAGATTTATGTGTTTTATCTTTTTCGATTGCTTACTAGGACATTAAGGTGTCTGAGAGGGCGATGACCGAATGCCGATTTGTTATCAAAGCGAGTCTCAAATTGGAATTTTTACTTTTGCTTTTTGGCCCCTAATTTAGAGTACTTTTTAAGCAATACTATGCATACTCGGTAAAATCAGAAAGGATTAATGACACTTTCTTTTCCCTTTTTTATTCACTTTATAAACATCTTGGCAGTCCTAAAAAGCTCTTGAAATTCTTTAATGTATCGTAAAACTGTGTGGGAAAATACGCACCCAGTGGCACATCGCTTGTTGTGAGAGCAACCATCGACTTTGTTCGGTCGCTGAAGTAAAGAAAAACTGACGGATGCTGACACGTGAGGTTATAAATGACATTTCTGAGACAGGCAGTGATGTTGCGGTTGAATGGTCTGGAACTAAGGATCAACGTTCAGAAGCCAGTGGATGCACTTGGTTCATCTTACCAGGTTTTCGCTTCCTGTGGTGCATACAATCACTGAAATAAACTCGAAACATAAAATATATCACAAAGACCAAACACGTTGCGCGGATGTACAGCAAGATGAAAATGATATCTTTTATAATGGAAGAAGGGACATTATTTGCGCTTGTTATTTCCTCATGAAGCCAAAGGGTCTTTGCGAGAACCAAATGTACCCGACGGCAATTCCAAAGACCATAATGGATGCAGTGGTTGTCCTCACAAGCTAAAGGATACTGAAATACATGACAACATAAAAAACTTTCTGGTTATTTACATCTTAGGCATATCTGCCAATATCTGTTTATAGTGGAAGTGATACTTGCCGTAAAGCTTCATCGGTGATACAGCCCGAAGTTGATACTATTAAGGAGCAAATGACTACTACTTAAAATATTGATATTTTATTAAAATATCCACATTGAATAAGATGTTTTCTAGTACTGTGGGACACAATACGTCTCATTATATTTGCACTGGCCTTTAATAACTCCATTTGTGCAAATAGTGACGCCTACTGAAGTTTATTTTAAATTTACGTTAGCCTGATCTCCCTGGAGAAATTGAAATGCATTATTAATGCTTATTTTATCTTTTTTGTCCCCAAATAACGGCGGTAGGTCTTACTTTAAACGTATGCAGATCTCTATTCATGAGAAATAAAGGAGCGGCCAACATCTTAATGGATTTCTGTTTGAAAAACAGCTCATTTCGCTTCAAGCCATAAAACAAATTGATGTCTGTTTTGTATCGATGTGGAAAGTTTCAGAATCAATTTTAGTTTCTTCTCTTTTTTTCATAAAATTAGTTTTCCATAACATAATATAAACAAGGGTGAGTTGTTTCCCCCTACGATGAGGCACAACTGATGTGGCAACTGAGATTACAGGAGATCGTATTATTGTTATTGGGTATAAACAGAGCTCCTCGCGGTGAAGTAAGTTTCAATACACTTTAATTCACATTTTGATTGCTTTGTTTCTGATATATGAAGAGTCGAAATCCGTATTTGTGTATAATGGATTTATGAATTCATTTCATTCTTCATTGCCGTCCCATTACTTTTTACAACGCAGTGCCAACTAATTCTAAATTGTCCTCTTGAGATATGCATGAACTGTCTGTGAAATGAACATTTTTGTAACTTTTGGAAGAGTTATTAAAAGCAAACACAATTCCTCTTGTGAGGAAGAAGCAAAATTAGCTCCGTCCCAGGTTTAAGAATGCTGTTGGCACCTCAGGGAGTGGCTTCTTAAGATGCATTCCTGTCTCGAACAAAGCGGAGAAACCGGAAGTGATATTACGTTTATTTTAGAAGCCAAACACACACTTTTAATGAAACACGCATGAAAATAATGAAGGCGACCCTCCAAACATATTAAATGTTTTTGCTTTCTTCAAGGGAGATGGTGATAATAAGAATTCTCTGCAAGATTCTTCAAGTAGCTTCCATTTTCGCAAGAACGCTTTTCAAAAAGTAATTGCTCATACGGAGATTAGCAGCAAGTGAGAAATGCAACGATGGCAGATTTTCATCTCAAACAACCCCGTAAGTGGCTGAAGGCAAAGAGGTGCCTCTTTACGAAAATACTTCGCTCCTTCCCTTAAGGTCGATGATTATTGCGATCTCCGGAAAAACTCGAACACAAATGATCCAGAATGACCTGATGACATTTGCGTGCTCGCGTTCGTCTGCGTTATTATTTATTATTATTCTTAATTATTATTAAGAATTATTATTATATATTATTATTATATATTATTATTCCTGACACCTTTTAAGGAGTCTGAAGACTCATCGCGGAGAACACCTACTGTACAACTGTCTCCATCACTACACTGAACCTCTACTACCAATCATCTCCATCAACGCCATCTACCGCCCACCACCACCACTAGTATTTTTTGTCTGTAAATTCGGAAGTCTGTGTTCTGAAGGGCCGATTTGTCTGTATGCGGAATGAAAAACTCGAGTTTCCGGGAGAAAAAACCTCCGTATGAGATCGGCTAACTCACCTTCGATTGAAAAAGTCCACACAAACATTCCTCCCGTCACGACGTGAATCAAACTCAAGTCTATTCTGATTTTATTCATTTTTTTTTTAAGAAGCGAAGAGAAAGGGTTGATCTTAAGAATTCGTTTGGAATAATCATATCTTGCTTTCTCTAATCTTAATATAACAGTGCAGTTTAAGAATTTAAAGGATTTACTTTGTGATTACTTACAATTAATTCTAAGCTGATCAAGTCTTGATGCGAGTGAGTTTTGTCTGTCTATTTCTTTTACCACCCTGTTTCTCTGATTTACGGAAGTGTCATGACCCCACCCCACCTTTAATGAAATTAGCCGAATTTACCGTCTGTTGAAAAGACGTTCTACGAGGCATGATTGAAAAAGTTCTGAAGGGGCTGTCAGATGACGATAGTGCAATTGGTGTAGGATTCCTCCTGAGCTCGAAGGCGAAACAAAATCTCTGTATTCTCCATTTATTTCCAACTGTTTGGTTTGGGTTATTACCACGAATGTCTCTTTAAGCATGCGTACGATTTCCGATCCAGCGCGCGGTAATCAATATTGAAATATTAAAAGTTGCTTTCAGGAACTGGAGGAGGGAGGGATACATGATAAGAAAAACTCAAGCGTTTGATGGTTTATCTGAAAATTGGAGCAGGGTCTTTCTTTCTTTCACTCATGAGTGAAAGTGTGCATTGGGAACTTTCTTCCAGGGATCAAACTGTGCGTTAACATTTCTAGGCGTTTGTTCTGTGTGATCTTTACGAAGATCTTTAGTGAAGACGAACCAAGAAATCGCGCTCTGAGCGTTGGTTACTCCGTCATGGTAGTGCTTCTGCATAGTCTGAAAGGTGATTTATCTAGTCTCATATGGAGATGGAGGGTTTTTCATCCTAAAAACACTGGCATCGTAATTTTAGCTAATTTTGCTAAACATCGCGCCCTCGCACACACCAATATATATATATATATATATATATATATATATATATATATATATACACAGGGTGTTCGGGATAAATTTGACATATTTATAATTAATTATATTTTTCCGTAAGTTACATGTATTAACACACACTTCTCTTCATTTAAAAGTTTGGACCCTTCTTCATTCATATACAAGATGTCAGAAAGGATGGATAGCTGGAACCCACCTGAATCATGGAAGAGAATAACTTGTATCATGATGATTCGTGCCCGCCATCAAAATAAGGATATTACGACTGCTGCCCAATGCTCCCTGAATACAGTAAAAACAATCAGGCATGAACTAGAGACTTGCAATGGTGACTACGAGGATGTAGCAAGAAGAAAGATCCCTAGCAGACGATCTGATTGCGTTCGTACAGCAGAATTCCTCGCAAATCTGCAGGAACAGGTGTTGAAGAACCCTGGCATTGGAATTCGGGCTTTGTTCGTGGAGTTGCTAACTGTAGTCAAGCCCTGGATAACAAGGGTAGCCAATGGTAGGCCGTATGTATGGCAGCAGGATTCGGCCCCTTGCCACGCCTTTGGGAAAAGTCAAAAATGGTTGTCTGAAAATTTCTACGACTTCACCAGTCCAAATGTTTGGCCTCCAAACTCCCCAGACCTTAACCCCATGGATTATTTTGTATGGGGCGCAGTTGAAAAAGACACCAATCGCACTTCCAGTAATACAAAAGCCCAGTTAATGGATAAAATTAAAACAGTTTTTGCGGCCCTTCCCAGGGAGACTGTAGCATCAGCTTGTTCGAGGTTCCGAAGCAGAATTGAATCTGTGATCGATGCTAATGGTGGTTATTTTGAGTAAATCTTGTTGATAGTATTGTAATTAACTCTGCCTGTAATGTTTTTTTGTCAATTCATTAAATTTAATAGATACAAAGAAGATTTTCTTTTTCCTTACGAAACTGTCAACTTTATCCCGAACACCCTGTATATATATATTGGTATTATTTTGGGAAGAAAGGAATAGTATGAATCATCTTTTTTGATTCTTCTTCTTTTCAGCCATTTTCTGTCCACTGCTGGACGAAGGCCTCCTCCAGTTCCTTCCACCTTTCTCTGTTCTTGGCAATGGTTGACCAACAAAATTTGACAATTCATCACTCCACCTTCTTTTGGCATCCAGTTCGTTAGTATGGTGGTCCATTCGCTCATCTTCTCTTCTGGAGAGATGTCCATTTCCATTTTAGTCGCTTGTGGTGAAGATGATGTCGGCGATGTGAGTCTGGCTTCTTATTCAGGTTTTTCGTTTTTTATCTTTTAATGTGATGCTAGCATCAACCTCTCCATTTTTCTTTGAGTTGTTGTTAGTTTATTTGCCAGTGCTTTAGTTAGCGACCAAGTTTCGCAACCATATGTGATGACTGGAAGTATACTCTGGTTAAATATCTTCCTTTTTAAACAGAGTGGACATCATTGTTTTAAAAAATGTTTTTCACTTTTCTGAATGCACTCCAGGCAAGTTGAACTCTCCTATTTATTTCCTTTTGCAGTCCACAGTTTAGATCAACGAAACGACCTACGTATGTATATGAAGAGACTCTTTCCAAGAAATTGTTTTCTATTATTATGTTTTTTGGTGTTACAAAATGATTAAACATGATTTTAGTTTTTTCTCTGTTTATTTTTAGATCCACTTTTCTGCTTTCATGATATAGGTCTTCTACCATTATATTAAAGTCTTCTGGAGTGTTTGCAAAAATTATATCTTAGGTGTGTTAAGTTTCTGTTATTAATTTTTAAACCAAGGTTTTCCAGTTTATGTTAATAAATATTTCTTGAAGGACTGCTGTAAAGAGTTTGGGTGACAGTCTCCTTGTCGGATACCTTTTTCAATTGATATTTTACGTGTGAAGTTGGATTGTTGCTGTTGCAGTGTGGTATATTTCCTGTAAGAGGTCCATATATTCTTCAGGAATTCCCTGATTCTGGAGTTCTTTGATTATTGCATTAGTTTTGATGGAAGGGAATGCTTTTTTCATAATCAATAAAGGCAGTTGGTTTTCTTCTGCTTTATCTATTATTTGTTTTACTGCATGAATATGATCAATTTGTTAAAGCCTTTCCTGCTTGTTCTACTGGTTGATTTGAGTCTAGAAAGGTAATAACCTGCTTGTTATTACTTTTGTGAGAATTTCGTACAGATTAGAGAGAATACTAATCGGTCTGTAGTTCTTTACTTCTTATTTGACTCCTTTTTTAAATACCAGTATCGGAGTAGCATTTTCCAGTTTCCTGGTGGCTTGATTACATCTAGGAAATGTTACCTGAAGACGTGAAAATAATCAGTTATTTCAATGGAATGTTCTCAGTTACGCAATTCTTAATGCGAATTAATTCACTACATCAGATTATAAGCGTATCACTTGATTACACATCACAGTACAATACAATACACAGAAATTAAGACTAAATAAAAATAATCTTAGATTTATTAAAATCTTTTATTATAAATGTAAAATTTAACAATATCGTAACTACTTACTACTGGTACATATTTCGAGTTGTATATTTCTAATTTTTTGTTTTTGAACTTTGAAGATGACACACCACTTTACAATAATAGTGCAAATGATAATTTCAGTTTTAAATTTATTCTGTTTCGGAAGAAAATATTTGCTTGAAAACGTACGAATGTTGAGAGAGAAAATAGGAACGAAAATAGAAATAAAATATTAAACTATCAAAAACATGTGCGAGCACACGTTTTTGATAGTTTAATAATTTTCATTGTGTTGATAACAATATTGGATATCCTGGAAGAAAGTTGACTACAAGTAAAGTAGTTCTGTAATAGAGGGAAATGACGGGCTAAAAGCACCTTCAGACTGATGGCACTTCCATAACATGATTGCGTTGTACGTTCACACTTTTCGTAGAAAGAGCTGTGGTCGCATCGATGCCATAAAGAAGAACCGTTTTCTCATCCCACATGTTCAACAGACCTCTGACTCGGCTCCGGAATAAATTCGTAGCAATTTTTGTCTGTTGTGTGACATCGTCGTCGTTAAGACACGTCAGTCGGTGACAGCAGTTTCTTGTTTGGGTCAAGCCGGAAAGAGGAAAGCCATCCATCAAGTAAGTCAGCCGTTGGAAAGGTCGTCTATCAACGAAAGACGTGACCTGGCCATCGACCTGCTGCTGTTTATTTTATGGAGAAAATCGTTCCACTCCAAAGCGATCGCAATGCGTGATTTTAACCGCTTCTCCGATTGATTTAAAAGTACCAGTCGGAGATGCCATTGCCAAAACAGTCACACCAGAATCGAAACAGACGCCAGATGGCGTTGGAGACCAGGAATTGATAAGAAAACGGAGTGTCCTTAATGTACTCTAATGTTGCTGCTTCCTGAGATTTACAATGCGTATCCTTCACCTAAGGTAGCACGATGGAAATGTCTTACCATAATCAGTAAATGAGGTGGGAAAACCTCGGCGAAACATAAATAAGCCCCGCTGTATTAAGTTCGCTAATCGAAACTAAATCAGCTGATTAACTTCCACCGGGATGTTCCCAGTGGAACATCACAGAAATGTTCTTTACGACGTTTCTCATGCAATTCAACCTGCCGAACTTCCTTGCGAATAAATCCAAGTAATAAACGCCCCGAGAGAAGATAAGAAAAGAAAGAAAAGAAGTTCGTTTGTAGCAATTGGGATGGAAAAAAATGTTCTCTTCCATCGCCACTTGCAGCTGACGAGAACAGCGAGCTCACGTGCACACCGCTCGTCATAAATCACCGACGTATCCGTGGTACATCCGCGATGAATGTTGCCTCCGAGACTTCCGCTTTTGTTAAGAATTTCTCCCCGTTCTTATCTTTGTTTAAGGGGACAGTTTTCCTTATCGCAATAAACGAATGCCCCTGATGACGTGATGCGAGCAGCGACTCGAGGACACGCAAGAGTTGTTGTCCGATCTTTTTGGTTTCCCGTTTTTTGCTCAAGCCCCAAGCGAAATAAGAACACATCAATTTGACTGGAGCGAAATATTTTAGCCAGAGCTAAAAATTGTTCAGTTAATTGGTTATTCTTATTAAATATCGTAAAATGTATTAAATTAAAATGTACAATCTTACGAATTATTTTGTTCGACATTTTCCCTTAATGCCGTCTGAGAGAGATGTCCTTAGTGACTTCATGCAGCCAGATATGTACCATCGCTTTCATAACGTCATCACGTGAAAGATGCAGTTAGTGCCGAAAAGGTGATAATCATGGACAATTCATCGTGTAGTTTAGATAAAGAAATATTTCAATTTTAACTTTCGATTGCATCGATTTGATCTGCGACCTTTCGCCCACTGTTTTCACATTTTCTTCCAAATCTTAGGTTTGTCCCTTATGGCCCAACACTCAGATAACAGCGCATTATTCGCTATCCATGCAACTGGAAAGCGAGCTTACACGTCATTCCAGTTGACGGTGCAAGCACCGTCAACTGGAATGACACATTTAGCATTATCTACTTGATATGATAGCCATGCATGAACTGTTAATATTCTTCCGAAGTACTGCTTCATCACTGAAAGCGAATTACTTTTAATTCTTAATGTCCTCTCGCAACAGCGCCAAAAAGCTTTGCTGAGATTAGCACGTATTTGTGATTTTGCTTTTCTGCACCTGAATACATCGATGCATAATCTGTGTTAGATTTTTCTTGAATTCTATAATGGAATCTTCTTATACACACAATCACTCCAAGCACTTTTATGGTTAGAAAAGACAAGAAAATCAGACAGTTCATTGCAGTTCAAGCAAGTAGTTGAATCGAAGCATCGATTTATTGATTATTCTCATGAGAATGAGGCAGATGGAGCAGTCGCAAGAGGAGAATGTTTTCCGAAGATCTTGCACTGTGGACGAGAAGGCGAAAACTGAATTTAAAGAACGGAGAATATCACGTCAGTTCTAAGATATTCTCAGGCCGTATAGGACGGAGTTAAAGCGGGAGCTGACGCAGCATGGATACCACACCATGGAAAACAGGGTCTCTCGCGGATATCATAAAATATTCACGTTCATAGATGTTGAATTTGAAATAAGACTTTCGTACTTTAAACAGCAAGCGCCGAGACGGAAATAATAACGCCGTTGGCGTTCTGCTAAAGTTACACGAACTGAATTAATATTAGCAGAAAGACAGATCGTATTCATTTGAAACGCTGTTATATTATCCATCTTCGACAGAAGCAAAACTTTTACAAATCACCCCGGGGTGGCAGTTGTGGAATAAATGCCCGCATTTTTAAAAGAAATGGATTCTATAAGCGAGTTGATAATCAATTTCGAAACCTCCTTAGACATATTATGAAGAGAATTCATCAGTTGCTTGTAAAAGCACCCCCGAAGCTGATTGTTAACAGGATGTTGTGTGATGATATTTCTTTTTCACATTATTTCTTTATTGCTGAATGCCGCTGTCTTATCGTAATTGGTCATCGTTTGAATAGATACGATATTCGTGTGATGATTCTAAAATCACAGTTAAATCAATTTAACGCCCATTACCTCCCCTTCGCTCCCCCCCAAATCGATGTTTCTGAAGCCTGCTTCTTGTGATTTGCGAACAGTTTAAACTTGTATACAACAACTTATACGATCATTTGGATGTCTTACAATATACTTGGTATGCATTCGCGTCATCTGCATCCGATACTCCTCACAGATGGGAGAGATATTCTTATAAAGTATTTTTTTTATTAATCTCAAGCAGCTGATGTTTTCTCTCTAAATCTCCATCTTCATTCCACATTGTCTCCATCGAAAATCGCTTACCCGAAGCATCTGCAGTTATTGACGACATCTAACAAGACCCTGGGGTTGTGCTATTTATTTTTATTTCTTCTCCAAAAGCATCCCCCGGTGTGTTTCATTCCCTTAAACCAATGCCAGACGTCCCCTTGTTAGGGCTGTGCTTTGGTGAACTGCTGTGGTTTAATGGAATCGTTAATGTTTGAAAAACACTCGAGTCAGAACGTTTTATTCCCCCCCCCTGAATGACTGAATAAGGTTTAAAACTCTCCGTATCCTCCATCGATCTTTGTTCGGTAACTCCAACTCATTCAGCGACAAGTGGGACTAGAAAGGAAGAGGAGAACGAATTTCAAAAGGTTGTATTTATTTCAGAAGAGAAAACTCATTAACAATGAGGGGTGGGGGTGTAATGAAAGCAGACGGGATTTAAATGACGATAAAGGAGAGAATATAACTCAAAAGGGAAGTTTGCTTAACACAGATGATTGCAATTGAGATCAGCCGAGAACAAAGAACCAGATTTGCATATTTTGCGTTGTTTCTATGAAGTGCGTGCTTCAATAGATTTGTCTGTATGTGTACGGAAGATTGAACGATGTCGAACATACTTATGTCTTCCTTTTCTATGGAAGTCTGAACGACACGAGAAGTGGAGATGAACGGCGAAAATATTCCCGAATAAAAGAAGACGACTCTGGTAAGAATCTGTTAACAGTCTTCGTTAATTTATTTGGAACCTTTCCATTTATTTGGAAAGGTTTTTATAAACCTGTCGGGCATTGGTATACTATGAGTGGACTAAGGATTTTTTCCCCATTTTTATTAATGTTTATATATATATATATATATATATATATATATATAGTTTTTTATTTTTTTACATCGCCAAGAAACCTCGCTTTAGAGACCGAACGTGGAACTTTTTAAGTCCCCCCAGTGTTTTAATGTTCGGTTTCACTTGTTTTGGAATCACAGGAGGAGGATGAAGAGAAGTCGTTCATCACTGTCAAGACTGCAGCGAGGGCGTAATTATAGAAGCAACACTAATTCACAGATAACTCCTCGTGTCTTCAGAAAGTGCGTCCAGATCGATACAAGTCTCAATACTTTAAGGTGCTTTTAAATTCCATTTTCACGATTCCCAAATCTTCCTTAAGAAATATAGAAATACTTTAAGCACAGACAAATTGAATTCGAGACTTTCCGCTTACTTGTCAATGCTTGTTTTATTACTGTCAGCCCTAAAGAGAAACCGACTTTATCCCTCTGGTGGCAAATTCCGTTACCCGTGTTAAGGATGATATGAATTGCCAGTGCGTCAGCATTTGTAACTGACAGTGAAAGCATTGCTGTCATGTTAATGTTCGTGACAGTAAAGTGCCTTTAAGATTAAAAAATGATCGGAAACAGCTTCAGTTATTGATGTTCTTCGCGATTTCTCGAGCCTTCATTTTTTTCTGGCAAATGCTTCGATCCATCTGTCTCTCGCCCTTCCGTCTTGAACGTTTTATTTTGCCGTGATCTAGTGGCTTCACCAAGCGCGTGCTATTTCTCTCACGGAAGATTAAGTTTGTGTTTAAGGGTCGCTTTGGGATGTGCTTCCATTCCGCCAGTGCTAACATAAATGTCTTCAACAGAAACCCAAACCTCATCGGCGTTGAACACACCGCGAATGAAGAAAGATTGGCCTTTTGGGGTTTACACGGACAAACAATTCGGTGAATGTTTTTGAAGTTGAGATTTGGTTGAGAGTTTCATCACATTAGGGGTGATTCTTATATGGGGGACTGTCCTGTAGATTTGGTCCCTTACGTAGATTTGATTTCATACTTGTCAAAAGTGGTCAGTTCATCGTATAGGAAATTTTCAAATAAGATTTCTGAAATCTAAGATATCTCACTGAGTTGTAGTAATTTCGCTGTACTACACTAACCTCTGAACCATAAGCATGTTTTTCATTACTCCAAACACATGATTTTTTTGAATTATCCAGCATCTTGTAATAGTCGAATTACGGGTCCGGAGAATCTTAGCTTATTTGATAACCTAGCGAATGTTATTAGCTGCCTTCATTCTGGTCAGCGGTCGCAAACGATGGATTTAGACGAAATTTGCTATTTCATTGCCACTAGAATATTTGGAAAAAATCGAGACATTAATTAGTTTAATTTGATCACTTTAATGTCATTTTTAAAGTATGCTCGAAATATAAACCGTTTGCCACAGTATATCAGTTCTTTAGTGTTCAACTGAAAGTGAAATATCGCATGCTTTATGAATGAATTAATTGTTCAAAGTTAGGTCAGACTTCATTGTTGTCAATTCCCCGCATAAAAACAAGGAAGATGGAATTCTATCGGACTTCAATTGTTTAAAAGGGAATTTAGTTCTTGTTTAAACACTATTTTATATTTAATGTTAGAATTCTGATTGTTTATAATGTACTATAAGTATACAGGGGGTGGCAGCCACATGAAACATTAATTTTAAATTAAAGTGAAGTATCTTTTTGGCATAAATAATACAGTACTTTGATAATTCTATTTTTTTTTTTTTTTTTTTTGTAACGCGTCTTTTGAATTTTTTCGCCAACAGTTCTAGTTAGCGAAACTAGTCGGCTTAATGTGTTATTAAAATCCTCGGCCAATATATCCCAGTCTAATTTTATTATTGAATTATTGCAGTCCTTTGTAGACTGTAAAAATATTTTAGCGAATAGGACAAAGGATATTATTTTCCAATAAAAAGATTAGCATTTCGTTTACAAATTTAACTAATACTGTTTTCAGCAAAAAAATGCATATAATTATGTTTTTTATAGATTTCAATAATTATTAGAAGGGATTCTTGCATTCTACCCAATGTTCTTCATCGCTTTCAAATAGCATTTGAAAGCGATGAAGAACATTATGCATTCTTAGCCGTAGCTTAAATTTCACGTGCAGCCATTAACTTTCGCTAAGTGCCACGTTCAGAGGTCGCTGCAACGGTCTTACGGAATTCTTGGCCATAAAGTCAGTGTGTCCTAATTAGCAGATAAAGATGTCGATTAAATTACCCACCGGTACGCCATGAGCTGAATTTTAAAAATAAATTAACCGACTGCGTCCAAATACGTCGACTTAACGCGTCTCTTTAAGTACATCATGGAAAAGGATTCAGTTATCGGAGATCCACAGCTGCACACTTTCTTTAAGGAAGCGATGAGTTACGTAAAGAAAGAGACGGCGTCTTGAATACTGAATAAATCGAATTGCATACACGAGGCTTAACAGGGGCTGCTAGGAAAGCTCAGAGAGAGATTTTGATGTAAAACGCTTCTCAGATATCGGAGGAAAATAAATGTGCTCATCCATTACTATCACGAATATTGGCTACCTACTTACTGGCAAGTAGTAACTATTCCCCTAATAGTCAGCACTTAGTTATTCCTTGTGATGTCACACTTTTCCTTATGAAACGTAAACTCATATTTTTATCAGATTTTTATATTTGTGGTAGTTTTCTGGTTTGAATCGTCGAACGAAAGTGTCACATTCCGTGTAAGTGATCTTTCCCCGACAGCCAACTACGACCATCCGGAAGTGAAGTGTGATACAACGTAGTATGCGAGTCATTCGTGAACTTTAATCGGCTGCAAATATTTGCATTCGTTTCGGCTACAACTTTCAAGTTTTTTTAAAACTCTCTAGATATCTTTTAAAAGCACTAAAATAGCTTTCTCTTCTAAACAAGACGCACACTTTTGGGTATCAAGTCAATTTTCGGTAAACGCATGTCTTCAATGTCACCTTTTCGTTCACAGAAAAGACATCTCCATCAGTTTTTGCTGACGGTCAGAAAATACCGAACAGTGGGCGGGTGTACTCACCAGTACTGCAGTAAAAGTCCCAGTTTAAATGAGTATGGAAATTGCAGTATTCACGGATCTGATCTGGAATAGTTAACTGTTAAGTCTGTCATAAAAGCATTTCCCATAAATATTTTAAGTCTTTTTTTTTTGTTCAATTATGTAATCACACAATAAATTACAATAAAATTTGAACTATTCGCTTTGCAACTTACAAGAATACAGTGAAATTGTTTAAAATATTACAATAAAAGGCGATATTATTGTTCCCGACGCATAGCAGTCTTTAAATATCGAGGCAATTCATGAAGCGATTATACGGTGCGTGATTCGTTATTTATCAATTCCAGACTTGTGTTTGCTATGTAATCATATATCACTATTGAACATAGCTCGTGTGGGGGGGTTCAAGCAGCTGGTAAATCAATAAAAGACGGAAATTTTGGAAGAATGTACAAACACGTTGATACGATCTTGGTATCAAGTGAATTTTTATAGAAAACAAACGTTGCCATCCCATTACAAATGTACAACAAACTAAGTGATTAGACTTTCATTTGTGCTTCTTCCTACTGAATCTTACCGTCTGTCAAGACAACTTTCTGCATTCAGATAAAAAACAGAAGCCTGACATGAATACAAAGGAGAATCGGAAATCATCTAAATGGAAGTGGGCAGGTCGTGTTTTATATTGGAAGTAATAGTCGGAGCTCCTTTAGGGCTACAGATCACAGTGTCTCATTCGGATGTGAAAGGCCACGAATCTTATTTTAGTAATGCACCCCTAAACTGACTTCTCCTTAGGACATAATATGGCAACAAATCGGTCGTTGAACTTGAATGGAAAATACTTCCGGGCTTTACAGACAGCAGTTTTAATGTTTTCTTTGTGTGTCGTGTGATAAACGACTGATACGAAGCAAGGAACAAATTGGGTCCAACGGAAGAAAACACGATGTTTGCGTTTATCTTTTGGGAAGGATAAACTCCGAAGACCAAATCTAGAAGCCTTTTATTTTCACCAGAAAGAAAGTGCCTTCCATTCTATCTTATTGAAAGCTTGCTGCAAGTAACAAAGAAAGACACTGTGGGGCTAGAGTGATGACAGAAGTGAAGTAATGGTCGTCTTGAACAACATCTCGAGAAATGAAACTAACACAGAGAGAAAATTATCGATTAAACGCTCCTTCAATAGATGACGCCATATGTAAACGATCCTGTCTTCGTCTTTTAAACAAAAGACAGAAAATAAAAGAGGAAAGATACGAAACACTTTCCAAATGAACTCATTCACCTAATCTACTCAAGATTTGAAAAAAATACATCTTCAGATGCTTTAGTTATCTGCTCGCTAATGACAACTCGACTTCGCGACCCATTGCTGTTGCGACTGTCATGCACATCCGTGAGACAAAAAAGACTGTGCAGACTTAGTTGAAAGCGAACGTGTTAGATTAAGATAGTGAAGTGACATTAACCACTCAGTCCATTAACATGACGCGCCTGGGGAATCAGAAATTAATAAAACAGATCCGAATTTTGGCTGACAAAATTGCGCCAAAGCAATCAAGATTATGAACGGAATGTCTTATTCCTGTGAATTATGTGTTCTCCTGCTGTTTGGTGTCTAAATTGGCGAAAACTCCTAGTTTCTGACACGAATCACTTTATTATATTCACGTGTCAGAACATAGTACTAACTTAAATTTAGTTGATAATCATCGATAAAAGTATTCCAGTAGTACCACGACATTGTAATTCCCGGTACCGAGTTTGCGAAATTCATCTAGACGTGGAATTAATACTGAGCGTAATACTGATTGGTCGCTTTATTAGGAAACTATCAGATCCATAAATAACTTATTACATATCTTGTTGCATCTTGGAAAGAGCCAAAGATATAGAGAGGAAATCATGTATCCATTTAACTGTTCATTGGAGAAAGGTATTGTTGACGTCCACGTCTTTGTTACGACATTCGTGTTGCAGTCCTGATCAACATAAGGACTGTAAATTGTCGTTTTAGAGAAAATCTCGTTGCAAATAAATGCCGTGTTATTGTGCATCCGTAGATGCAATTAATATTTGTGACGATTAAGTTTCACTAAGGGTGAGTTATCTTTAAGCATAGAATTATCCCTCAGTTATGTTCTTCTAATCCAGAGAATATAAGAGTCCTTCGCCTTCTATATTTAAAGAAGACATTTAACTGAAAGAATGGGCCTTTGCTGTTTGTTGTGTTTCATATCGGAATTTATAGGAAAATTAATAAAAAATTTTAAGCCGCGGCTTCTTTATGGAAAGAATAGAAATGATCGAGGGATTTTCTCGATTACAGGAAACGGAATTACAGGAATATACATTGCTCTTATATTCTTGCTGTTGAACAATGACAATAGATGTTTGCTGCGATTCTTCATTGTTCAACATTGTTTTGTGCTCAGTTGTATAAAAACAACTCCTGAAATCCTTTAGGCGCGTTTTGAGCCTGAGGAAGAGGAAGAAATCATTTCAGGGGACAACCAACGTTTTGATAAGGGAGACTTTACTAAGAATTTCTTCCTGAGCATTCAAGACCATGTGGTCTTAAGTGTTGTCCAAGAGATCGAGTGTCCCTTTGTGGCTTTCACAATTTTTCTTTATGTAAGGGTCTTACGAAAAATTGCTGAAGTCACGAAGGGGTAGACATCGTTTACTTCAGAAGCTTTGCTTTTTTGTAATTTTCATTTTCTGGTTTTCTGTAGTTTATTTTAAATTTATGCAATATAAGGTCTTCTTTGCTGCTAAATTCTTGAATCATCCACAATTATTTATTGGCTTTTACATCCCGCAGGCCGTTTTTCACTTTTCAACGTATCCTCCATGTTATTACAAAGAATCAGGCTTCGAAGTACATCGGTTGTTTTCATTTATTAATATATGTTTTAATCTTAGTGGTTTATTTCTAACTGACGTCATGATTTACTTCACTCTCTTTTGAGACCGTCCATAGCTGGTTCGGTTTCGATCCTCTCCGGATAAATCTTCTTTAAGATAACATTATGGAAAATTTTCAAGTGAGGTGTATTCAATTTTTTTCCTGTGGTGCATTACGTTATGTTAATATTGTTATTTTTTTAATTCCCTGAATGTGAAATATTTTCGCACATGAACTGTCACACATTTAACAGAATATTCCGATGCCACTCAACCGCATTTGTACCGCCAACGTTTCCCCAAATGACGGAAAACCAAACGACCGCCACCGGAAAGTTAAACGCACCTGAATCCCACGTTCCTTTTGTCACAGGCGAGTGGTCATTCACATATGGATTATCGTAATTCGATGAGGCATATTTTAGGAGAATGGAAAACAAAAAGCAAAATCACTTCGTTGATGCATTCATTTCGATGTATTTAATGTTATGCGAACTTCAAGTTCGCAAAGACGAAAACCTCTTCCGCACTTATAGGATCAAAACCAAGCGTTATTAGCAGCAGTCAGTCACCGGAGCGATTGACACCGGACAAGCAACAGTATTGTTATTCAGGTTTCTTTCTCTCTCTTATAAATTCAACTATATCAACGATATATAATGTAAAAACAGATACTTCATTGTCACATACATTCTTATCTCAGTATAAAATCATCTGGAAATTATCCACTTGATTCGTCGAGAAATGCACCACACAACCTCCTTTAGAGAGATCTAGAACATGTCGACTTTACAGGATTTAGATCGAAGTCCTGACAGACATCGTACAGTGACCCAGCTTTTACAACTCAGCGGAATTCTGCCATTAACATTCCCATCTTTGATATCCTAGCAAATGAGTGTTGGCAGAATACTCGAAATCCACAAGGTCGAATGAATAGGGTTCGGGAGTGTCAGTCCATTCGGCTTTCTTGATCAACAGTTGCGTGAAATGAATTACAAGCAACATCCTTTTCTACATCTGCGCAATTTTCATTAGAAGGTAATTTGGTGGTTCCCTCTTTTCTTAGAGCCCTTCATTTTCTCTTCATGTTCTGAAACTAATTGACTTCATTCTTTCTCGAAATCAAACCAACCGTCCATAGTAACAAGTCAGAACTGAGTAAGGAGGCAATAAGAATAAACGTCTTACTTAACTGATGGAAGGTTTTCGTATTTGGGTTGCGTCATGCATATCACATAAAGATCTAATTTCTCTTCATGCATTTAAAGTGAGTTTGAAACGAATATCTTACTGCTTACTTCGCAAGAAATTTTTTGAAGAAAGGAAATCAGGAGCGCTGACCATGCCTACAGCCAAATCTGATATGGGCTGACGTGGTAGCCCAGCATGAATAAAGCCGGAGGGAGACGTCCTAATGAAAACAAATGGCTC
Source organism: Typopeltis vanoorti (assembly GCF_054136105.1). Taxonomy (NCBI): domain Eukaryota; kingdom Metazoa; phylum Arthropoda; class Arachnida; order Uropygi; family Thelyphonidae; genus Typopeltis; species Typopeltis vanoorti. Next base: position 15,912,788 of record NC_143566.1, on the reverse strand, counting down.
TTATCCACGTGATGTGGATTTACGCTCAGCTTGGATTTTGCAGAAAGAGTTGACAGCTCAGATGCGAATTATATTCCGGTGAATAATTGGAGATTTGCAAGAACAAAGAGGACGGGTTGATTAAGATTTATTTGTGGCAATATTACGTCACACATCTTAAGATATTTGAGAGGTGCATTGCAACAGTGGAGAAGGTTTTTATGGATGCACAATAAATGTACATAATTTAGTGTAAGTTTATTTCTTTGGATACTTTCAAATAGATGATGTATATCCCCCCCCCCCTAACTTTATATTATATAGTGTAATGTTGGCAGCACCCTCTGTAGGTAGCTCAGTTCTGCGTTTTTTACATTAATTGAAAACATTTGGCGTCATAAGAATGAGAAGATTAACTTAAGAATTCTGAAATGATATTTTAATCAGCTGATAAAATGATATTTTTAAATAGCACAAAGGTATGAAGGGGGCATTAAAAACTGCGAAGAACAAGAATACTCTTAGTTAACAGATAATACTTCCCTCTGGAGACAGATCGAAATCGAGAAAGTATTCACAACCTTACAATTTGCTGTAGAACTAATGGGGTGGGGGGGAGAAGGACTGAGTAAACGTGGAACAATTTTTTAATAAGCCGTTCCAACTTCCTCTTTCTGTCTTTTCGTTGTTGTCGGTGTCCAGTTGGCACACGGCAACTGGACACTGACAACAAATTTTGCAATTCAGATGACCAAGAACCGACGTCACATCATGCAAATGACTAAACGTCTGTCCATCCCGTGAACTGTCTTTATTGCCCTTCTCTTTGAACTACAGTGCCGTAACCGGAACGCCCATTACTTTACTTGGTAGTGTTACTCAAAAGCCCGCGCTTCACCAGCTGCGATAGTAATTAGCGTTGACCGTAATTAAGTCATTGACATTTGTCATCTTACCTTAAGTGACGTCTTCGCGCGCCAACTCGTCTGAAAGTATTTGAATAATTATGAGCAGGTCAAGTTTCATTAATAGAACACCAGGGGGCAACTTTCATTGAAAGGTTGGAACTGTAAATTATGTGCATTTGTTTTAATACGCTTGTGGGATCATGCAAATGCGCAGTCTCATAATACTTACGTAAACGAGATTTTAGTGCAAAACAAACGAGTTTCTTCTGCGATCAGAAGTGACCGTTGCGGTTAATCATTCAGAAACAAAACTAAACTAGTCCCCGTTTTCTTTGTCCGGTTAATAGCTTTTATTACTTTGAGGGTCATATTCGTTTTCGAAGGATCTCATTCTACCAATCCAGGATGCAACAGAGTACACAAAAACTACCACTTCGCAGCCGTCATTAGCAAACAGCTCTTTCCTTTGCTAGATCCTGAGCATGTAACGTTGTTCAATCTGAGATAGCACTGCATTTGCCGAATAAATTTAAGATTTTTAGTTCAGCGCATATAAAGATTTCTTTAACTATGCAGCTTACAAATCCGAATGAAGTTCACTAAATGAGAACAAATCCTCAATATCTCGAATTACAAACCCCCCCCTTTATCCGTCTTGTGGCCTTGAGGGACGTTCTGAAATATTTAACCACGCTACCGGCCAAGATGTCTATGGACGTCAAAATTATCATGGATACGAAGTGCATATTAAAATTTTAATACCATTGATATTACATTGAAATATGTGATGGATACTAAGCGTGTGAGGACGCGTATGTGATCCATAATGGCCGGTAAGGTGGTTCAGGCACTCCATTCCAAACATCTCTTTTTGCATAGCCTTGCCGTAGCTCTTTCGTTCGGTTATGTTTCCATGGTGACCGCATCCTAATAGTCACGTATTCATGAAATGAGAATCTTCCACCACTAGAAAGAATACCCAAGCTCTTAACGATAAGCACAAATCGTCCGATACGCCAATAGATACAGGTGCTGCCCTCTAGGGTTAAATAGTTCGGACTTAATGGCATCATTGTTTGTTTCCTACAATGAATCGTGCAATATTTGTCCATCTGTCCCACTTCTCTGCCACGAAGGGGTTTCTTCTTCTATGTGGATGATGATGAGGCCGAATGAACTCTTTCCACTTCCGTCTTCCCGGGAGAGTCCGAACAATTCTGTCCAGTTTGGTGTAGCTTGTTGTCATTTAGTTTTCAGGTCCTCTTTTATTTTGTCTATCCATCTAATTCTGGGCCATTCTTTGGATCTTTTACCTTCCCTCGTTGTATTCAGGGCTTTAGATGGTAAGGGGTTTAACCACTTAATAATAATTTAATAATATTTTTTCTCAAATAATAAATTATCTAAAAGCTTCAAAATAAAACATTGTTTTCATTTTGTCTTGATCACAAGAGTTTTTCAAACTTCTTAAGTTCCAAGGAATTCCTCTCAACCCCTTAGCAAAAGTGAACTGCAAAACTTACCAGCATGAGTCAGAGAGAGTTAAGGGTTTCTATTTGGTTCAATACATAAGCTACTGACGTCGCAAATGCAGCTTATGTACTTGCGTGATCTGTGATATGATGCCCCCCCCTTCCTTACATGAAACAAGATCCCTGGGCTTCGGGTCGATTTAATGGTAGTGAAATTGCATTCTAAGTCCGTAAATCTTCTTTGTGCAGTCTCCGTAAAATCGTGCCAGGTCAGCACACAATACGTTTTATGTATACGTGGAGTTCCAATGAAGAAAGATGAGATCGGGGCTTCCAATAAAAAGAAAGATGATTCCTTTCAACTCGGTAACATGTTAACTTTAAATCAGAACAAATGAACTGTTCATAGGCCGAAGGAGTCTTTTACTCTAAAATCGACTGGTACTGCATTTTTTCTTCTGATCGTGTAACCTTTCTAACCCGAGTATATTATGTTTGTGGAGAATAATAGAATGCAAGGTTTACCGTTATAAATACTGCTGACGATGTGTATTTCAGAACTGGATGCACTAGAATGAAAGTACTTGGAAAAATAAAGATCGTTTTAAGATAAAATTAAGACTTGAGTATCTTCTTGTGAAATCTGAGTTCAGTATTGTGTACCGCGAAAGTAATGGCAGGGCGTTCTCTCCGAGTATTTTCATACGGTGAGTGGGAAATTGGAGCTCAGACTTTTTTCTCTACAACAGGATTCCGCGTGGGATTCAAAGGCTTGCGTGTATACCTAGTGTCTAAATTTTCTTGTCTTCCAACCTGTTTTCGTAACTAGGTGAGCGGTGTGAATATAGAGAGTGCATCAGTTTCACTGAGTGATTCTCACAAAATCAACTTTGCATTGCGTTTGACGAAAGGACGCACGCATTTTAAATGCCAATATTAATTGAAAAACCCTCCATTTCCGTGTGCGACCAACTCCATTCAAAGTGAATGGAATTGCGCAACTGTGTCCGTATTGTGTGCGCACATTCTGTTCATATGTGACTGATGTTTTCCTTGCTGATCAGTGCTGTGTAACGTCCGCCATCAAATCCCGATAATGTGAATTTAATTGGTTTATATAAGCAGACCATTTCGTTTATTTAATTAAGTCTTCAGTTTTGTGCACTCCATTCGAAATCGTGTAATGTTGTAGACTTTTTTAAACAGGAGATTGCGGCTATTAAATTCCCAATAAGCATCAGGTTTTCAGTCCCGAAAGAATGTTAATTGTGTTCAGATTTGGAGATGTTCTTCATGAACATTTAACTGCGGAGATTCCATTTCTTGTTCCTATCGTCAGTTGATATAGTTCTGTTTTAAGGGTCTTTCAGTTTCTGTGCGGGATGAGAAGCAGAATGCAAAGATTTTTACAACACTGTTTAAGTAGTCATTGATACTATTAAATGTTTCTTTGAGCTGTAACCAGACCAGGAAAATAAGAATATCCACGTAATATTGCCTTGTTTTAGACTGTGTGGCGATTCCCAGTGGCCATCTTTTCAAGCAATTAGACATCTGTAAAATATGCTGTTCAGTTTGCACGAGTAATGAGACAAATTGGATTACGTTGTGGTTTATTCCGGAATTATTACAAATCTATTTATAAACAGAAATGTATATTTACTCCGACTTTTAAACCAATCTGCAACAGAAATTCGATTTATGGGATTTTAAAGCAAAAAAGCCCCACCAAGACTGGTTTCAAATATTAATGGCGAGTCTGATTTTTAACCATTGTGACTTACGTCCACCATCCCATCTTATGCGATATTCATGTTTTGGACAAATTTAAGCGAATATTCGTGGGTCTGCCGACTTCAAACAAATATATCTTCAGTAGGCCGCACTGAAGAAAGAAACCAGTTGCTATGGAAACGGATCACTGCGAACTGCAACAAGAGAAGAAATCCTCACCACACGATTTTATTCTTAGAAACAGAATATAATCGCCACGGAATATTTAAAACGAAGATTTATATATGGCCATTATATAAAGTGCAGTTTCAATATTATTATTTCGTGACACCTCCAAGGAGTCCAAAGACTCATCGAGGGAGGGCAGCTACTCTACAACTCTTCGTTTCCGTCATTTACACCAACGCCATCTACTGCTCATCACTAGTATTTTGTGTGTGTAAATTGCGTGTCCTAAAGGCCGATCTGTCTGTATGCGGGACGAAAAACCAGAGTTTGCGGGAGAAAAAAAACCCTGCTATCTATGGTCCCAATAGAGCTTGACGAAGTTAATAATCTCTGCTATGGACTCACTAAGAATCTTAATCCATTTTTTTCTATTTCCTGGTAAAGTCCACAATCATTGACGTATGCATTTGTAATGAGGGAAGCAGGAGAAAGTAAAGGAGAAGATTTTGTGACCATAAACAGGGATTTATCCTTTTTACTGTGTACTGGAGAAATTCTGACACTTAGGGAAAGAAGAGAAAGGGAGATTTAGGAATAGAATAAAATTGAGTTGCATAATCCGTGTGTGATCATTAAGACGTATTAGAGTCAACTGGAGAGTGAGTATCAGGCATAATGGAGTTGAGAATATTGAAGAAATTTTTAATTCTCTTCGGTTGTATCTTCCTGTACATTATCCAATGTACAGGAAACCGAATTAAGAAACTTTTGCAGTGTATATTGGGAAGGGGAGAAGAGTTCCTGGCTTACGCATCGATTCCCAATCTTCACAGAACTGCTTGGTACTAGAATTAAATTGGAATTCAAATAATGCCCAAATATATGGCGTCACTCATCACTTGCCAATATTTCTTATTTCTCATGATTTGTAGTTTGTAAAAGGTTTTTTCTACTGACCAGTTTAGTAATAAATCGCAGCTTGCTGGATAAATTTTCTTTACCGCTGGATATTCAAGACAGTCTTGAGAAAAGGACAGTGGGACACGTCTCTTCAAATTACTCCCTGGAGACAAATTACGAGGTTTAATTAAGTTTTTGTTTTGTTTCAGTGCTGCCTTGTGGAGAACCTTCTTTTTCTACAAGCGAATATTTAATGCCAATAGTAGCTTGTGATGCACGTGCACCGAGCTAGGGCGGATTCTCCGACGATTTACAGTTCGTGAATGAAGTCTAGAGAGAGAATTCTCCCGTTGACGCAGGAAGTTCGGAAATAATGGACTTCTGATGGCACTTTATGGGAACAGAATAAACTTCATTTATAGCATCAGACACGTGACTGCGTGTTTCGTGGTCGTATTCAAACTGGCCACGAAACACGCAGTCACGTGCTTTGATTCGTGCTTTGCTGAATCGAATGCAGATTGGGTGACATGACTGGAAACAAGTTTCCATGCCATTAACATGGAGAGAGAGAGAGAGAGAAGTACAAATGCATTAACTTAAACATTTCACCGATCGCTGAATAGCAAAGATATTCTGAGACCACTGATATTAAGAAGACGCATTATCCGCGACACTGACCTAGTTAATGCTACGATGACATAACGAGTGTGTTGTCATCGTAGCATGATGAGATTGGAATGCTCGTAATGTTTGAAAACTACTTGTAGACAGCAAAGCTTCTATGCAGAACAGAGTCTTAGTTTACCTTCTAAAGAATAACGTCCACTTGAGATCAATTGGGAAGAAAAAAATGTTTGGAGTTTCCATTTAACATTTTAGACGACTGGTGGTAGAAATGTAAGACGCAGATGAGTGATGAAGGATAGAAAGTTTAAGGCTGGAACTTTCTGACGTCATCGGTCTCGCTGTGTTTGTCTTTTTTTCGTCGAATTATTCACATTATCTCGCAAGAATTGAGCGATTACAGTATGAGGAACTGTGCAGTTGTAATCTGGCTGCTGAGTTACGCGATCTTTCTTTAACGTGTTCAACGCAGACGTTTCTTTACTGTTATTAAGGTTATTGAGCGTGCATATAGCGTGCCAGTCCTTTCATTTGAATACACCGTGGGAATAGACATCCTCTTAATTTCCAGTGCCGTCTGTTCAGAACGTCTTTATATCTAGTTCTCTGCGTTAGCCGAAGTAGAATAAAAGGAATTTTGCTGGGCCTTATTGCTATGGTTACTGCTAACAAGATTTCACTTTCTTTCTATAGAGATTTTCATTTCTTTGCACCATACAAAAGGATTTTCCCGTGACGTACTAAATTCTTTTAAGTATGTTACGTTAAAGAAAATTTCCTTCGTCTAGAAAAAAAATAATTTTGTGAATGTAACAGTCAAATACAAAGGAGATGGAGATAAACGACAAAAGATAAGAATTGATTAATTGAATAGAAACTTGTGTAGCACATCTCTTTGTCTTTCATAAATGTCTTGGACTTTTCCTCTTAGCACCACGTCGAACTAAGTCCAGGAGATATTATTTCTGGAAACAGTGTCGATTTATTCCAATCTGGAATAAATAGAAGCTTCTTATTTCACGTGATTTTAAACGCGTAATTGTTCGTGAGTGTTTGGGACAATTTCCTGAAAGTGGGTTCGATTTGTTCACTGAATAAAAATTATTCTATTTTATTCATTGGTATTTGTTGAGGCAAAAATTGTCTGTGCATAAAAGTAAGACTTGACGACATTAAATTTGAATTAGGTGAAATGGAAGGCGTGGTCGTAATCAAGTCGTTTGTAGGTAATAAACATAAAAGCGGGAGGAATGGAACGAATAAACCATGATTATCCTCTTCGTTCAGGATTCATTACACTCAGCCGAAGCTAAATTGCGTTACAGATTGCAGCAGTTTGCCGAATTTCGTACTTTAATTGCATTAAATTATTTCCACATTTCGTCTCTCTTCCGAGGCTACTCATTCACTTGTCTGCATTTTCATCTTTTAATGAAGTTATTTCTTCCTGAGAAACTGCCCTCGTAGGTTAGTATATGACAACTAAGTGTGCTTACGATAATTTGGGAAATGCGTTTTCTCATTAGGAACCTCCTTTCGTCAATTTGTGATTTGTCTTGGCGCTGATGAAACCGCTAAATGAGAAAATTGACTCTTACATTGCGAAGAAGCGACTCAGGCCATTTAAGTCGCGTTGATCGCTTCACTTACTCCAGACATGGGACATTAAGTTTTATTATTTCTTCCCTGATGTGATATTAGCGTAAATATTTAGAAGAATAGGGAAAAAAAGGACTCTTTGTGCCAAAATAGATACGAAACAACTCTATGGTCACGAAGTACCTTTTAACAGAGTTGAACGCAAATGACTAAATATCGAAGATCGCTACTTAACGTGCTATCGGATAACCCCAAAAAAATTAAAAAAAAAATCTTTATTCGAATAATGGATAACCATTATTGTTTAAGAAAGTGGTCTAAGATGCTTCATTATGTCATCGATAATTGTTTAAGAAAAGGATTATCCACTGTTATTTCATTAAAAAAAAAACCAAATTGATCAAATAACTATTCCTTCTGTGACAGGTTGCAATATTTCTGAATCCTGTCTCCTGTAAATGCTACTTCACTGTATAGCATATGTTCGTCGGTTCTGCATTACATACAAAGGCTTATACGAAACTAATACATTAGGACGTTCAGGAGACTAATTTATCATAGTATTATGCGCCCTTTGCCATCACAGAGAACAAAGAGTGCACTAATTTGTAAAATAATTTATAAAGATGGTGGTATTTTAATTACCAACCCGGTATCAGAGAATGGCTGTAAATGGGATGGAAGTCGCATCACAATTTAGGCCTAGTCAAGGATATTCATTGGAAGAAGAGTTTGACTTTTCAGATATTCTCTCTAGATAAACTGTTGTGAGCATTATGGATACGAAATCAATTGAACAACATCCATAGAAGTATATAACTTATAAAAAAAATAAATATTTTGTTTCCAACCCAAATGAGGAAAAAATATCATGAAGGAAAACAAAATGTTTGATGTTTTGAAAGTTAAAGAAGTTATATGTTTGTGGTTGAAAAGACTTGGGATTATTTTAATTTCAGGGTTAATTAATGGAAAGTAAAATTAACTCTAATCTAATTACACTAAAGCGACCGTGCTGTTTCCCAGAAATAATTTTTAAATGTCTGATTAATTGAATGAGACGTGACAGATGCTATCATCATCATTGCATCCATTAAGTCTTATAGTGGAATCTACGGGTTGGGTTTTCCGCCCGCCCAACAACAGAGAAACTAACCTGAGCGCACGTGCCTTTAGCAGACGCAGTAGAGTAATCTCAGCATTAACTTCTTAATCTTCAAAAGTGGCCAAGGACAACACTACCTTATCAGGTTGTCGTGCGAGGGATGCTGGCACAGTTATGTGGCTTGAGGTCGTGTTGGTTGTGCTCTGGGGGAGGGAGTTGATTGATGTGTCGTGTCATGGCTTTCCTCTGGTGACCCAGATTTCCTTTCCTTTTGTCGTTCACTCATTGTTACCTTCCTTCCCCCTACTCATTACGATAACAACAACAGCTTGGAACATGCACTCACAGGATCCATTTTAATGGGGAATTCACTGAACGTCAAACATTGACGTATTTGCAGCATGTAAGCAATACCAATCGATCAGGATACACGCTAAGCCTTTCTTGGTACGTGGAGTCCGCCCGGTTGATGTAACCGCGCACCAATAAAGTAACATTGGCGTTACTTCCTTGTTCCGAACTTTAAAACTCCAGAATCACATTTAACACAAGAATGCGTTTGAAAGGCGCTTACACAATAGACGTTTGTATCTTTCTCTTCCACGTGAGTCGTACATCATCCATCAAATGCGAATTCCTATCGCAGACTCATTCTAAATCCTCCGGTAGCGCCAAAAGCGAAAATTTCGTTGAATGTCTCGCAGATGGTGGCACATTGTGTAACTCAGGAGGGATGAGAATGATCAATAGGATAACGTCAGAGTAAAGTTGCTTACAACACATGTGACGTCACGAATAATCGACAGAGAAAGCAAGAAAAGTTTCGTGTTTGATGTTTGGAAGGAGTAAGGAACCACTACGACATACAAGAAACATGTCCGAACTCGTGACCTTTGGAGAGAGCGAGGAAGAGAAAAGAACAAGGCAAGTAGAAGATAAGGAAACCACAAATTTTATGTAACAATATTTACGGGGGCATTCCCTAAATGTTTAATTCAAATAATTATTTCAACGTGTGAAAAATGTTTGGTTGGAGATGGAGGAATTCTTAGAAATAAATCTTAATCAGGCTACCAGAATTCCTAATCAGATATCTTTACCATACTTTCACCGTGGGTACTCTCGCATTGTCTTGAAAGTTAGAAATGTAAGAAAAGCGCAGTTTCTTGGAGCACATCTACATCTTCATGATTTCCCAAAAGACATTCTCGTGTTCTTTCTCTGACACTGGATCTTTTTTTTCTCTTTAGTTCAATTACTTTAAGAGACTGACTTCGTTGAGTTCCATTAACCGTGCGTTGTTACTTAGGCCTGTGGCGTCTTGATTACTTCTTAGTAAAAAAAAGAATTATACTTTATCTAAAATGGTAGGTTTATTATAAAAATAATTATGCTGATTTTTAGCTGCACTTCGTTTAATAACTGAATATGGGCATCGCTCAAAAGGAGGTTAAGTTTGAAAAAGCGAAATTGCTAATTTCTTTCCGTGGCATGGATTCTTACGAACAAGAAAATATGTTCTTATTTCTTGCAATGAATAGCAGATAAGCGCAAGATCCCATCACGACCTAAACACGGTATTGCTTTGTCCCCTCACCAAAACACCCTCTTGCGAATCGACATAACAGTGTCAGTAACGCCAGTGATTGGCGTTTTAGCAAATACAACCTCCCATCCACGGAGGCGACATTTAGGTTTGGTCAAGAGGGGCCGTGGAGCGGATCGATCGGGAAAGACAGAGAGGGGGGCAATCTATCAGGTAGCGGGGAAAAACTGTGAGGCTGGCGACAGTGCCGTCATCACCTCTCCTCCCCTTCGTTCCTAAACGCCAGCAGAGCTTGCGGGTTTGAATTGAATTTTCGTATTTTTACGATGTCCTTTGGTGACCTGAAAGGAACAACGATGGCCACAGCACCTCCGCCGACCTCCAAGAATGTCTGGATCCCTCACCATGGACAAAGCAGCTTTTCTCCTTACCCGCATCAAGAATAGAAGCAAGGGAGTGAGTAGCGCAACCTTTGGTTGATTTCCACGGGACTACTGAAGTCCTCTCGACAGAAGTCTGATGAAGAAAGCAGGAACGCTTACGTTCCGTTTTGGCGGGAAATTTAATTGTACTAATTAACTGGAAAAGTTTGGATGCACGTGGTATGGAATGATGTTCTAAGCAAGTGCACGCCTGTTTTTAGATTATATCCACAAGAAGGTAATCTCGGGACATGCTAAAAAATATTTCTTATTTGGACAGCGATTACACTTAAAACTGCAGCAATCTCGTATTTACTTACAATAAAAAGAAAATCCCTGATTGTTCTACTCAAACGAAATATTAAAACTGCATTAACAGCCACGGGTACTAAAATCCGATTGGTTTCCACGTATTTTTATTTAAATAATTTATGAAATTGTCCTCATTAAAGAGGTCATTTCATCAGCGGTTCAGCGCTCGTTAAATGTTACAATGCATCAGCTGTTTCGTATTTATGTCCTGCGCAATGTCCAGGTTTGTGATGTTGCATGAAGCTTGAGATATTATTCTGCATTGTTAGCAACCTTTGTTTCAATTAAAGTCTTTATGAAATAATTTTGTAAACTAAAGCAGATGAAATGTATGCATCTCGTATGATTATTTTTATATGCTCCTAGAAAACCACCAAATCAATTCTATTTTTATGTTTTATCTTTAAAAACTGCATAATCAATTTAAACGGAAGCATTCTGCTATAGCAAATACCAAACGATTGTATAATTAACGGTATCTAATTGTTGACGTAATGTAAACTCATGTACCATGACAACCATTGTTTATATAATTAACGAGTTTTGCTGTGTTTTATGGTTCAGCAATATTCTTCATTGCGAAGTGGTGGCAGCGTGTCAAAGAGGCACGATGTTGACTTACAAGCTTGGAAGGAATCCAAAAGTTAAAAGAATTTTAAGAAATGAAAACTTGTTTACTTTAAAAGTTTTCTTTCAGCAACAGACAAATGTTTATTATCGTAGCTTGCTTCGTCTCTTTTGCGAATATTTTATTTATTCTGAGGTCTCTTAACAAAACAATTCTGCTTTAAGCAACTGAACAGTGTTAACTTACGGTTTAATACAGCGCGTGATTTTCTTTTTGTTTTGTTTTTATTTTTAGTGACGTCACAATACCGTTCGGATAAAATGCAACGTTGTTTTTATTGTTAAACAGATATGAGTTATTCTAGCAAAAGAATTTATTTTTTCGATTACTGAATGTTTTATTCAAGAAAATTAACAACTTATTAGTTCTACGTTTCGAAAGTTTTATTTTACGCAAAGAAAAAGAAATAAAGTTTTATTTCTTCATTATTACCGAAGTATAAAATTAAACATTTCGCAATTGGCTATAGATGATTTTTATCATTATTTTTTTTTCTGTATGTGGAGATTGTATATCTTCAGCGTTATTTATTTTCCGAAAGAGGTTTTAAATTATCAACTTCGAAACAAATATTTGAAATAAACTTCAAGAATCAACTCTTTCTCCTTTCCCTCCAATATTCCATCCTTTTTGCATTATTTGTTTTTAATGTATTCAACGATTTGGGGGAGGGCATTCAGCACGTATATCGATTATAACAAGCTGTCATTCAGCTTGTTATAAATCAGGCATAGCGCTGATAAGAAATTATTAATCAATACTTTTTTTTTGCTTTTAATTTGTTTCCTACCCCACATGAATTTCGTATTTTCATGTTGTTAAAATGACAAATGGTTGTTTATCAGCCTACGTGATGGATTGTAATGTTGTCAAAAGCAAGTAAATAATGGGAGCAGTCTTGAAGAACGTTGCACTATCATATTCAACAGTTCTCAAGAACTTTATGAACCGAATAGGACTGGGAATGCTTAGTGTGTGGGAGGGGGGGGGGATTAATTCCAAACGCCACCGAATGCACACTTTAATGTTGAATACTCTAACATTTCATTGCGGAATATTTGTATTAAGCTATTTCCATTTTATTGTCGTTATGGAGGTTAATCTGTCCACAGATAAATTGCAACTGGCGACACGAGCACATCCCTGTCACGGCGGTAATTCACCTTCCACGTCCTTTCCAAAGTTTGCTGCAAGCTTCGGTCGATGCGGATCGGAAGAATAAAATTTTTTAAACATTCCATTTGCTAGACACAGAAGAGAAAGAGATAGCACGCAAGGGTGCTGTATTTTAAAAGTCATGCGCGTTGCGATACTTTTTCGGAACCGGGGCACTCTTGCAAGTTTTGTCTTTCTGTGGAACGTAGGTGAATTGAGTGAGAGAGGTAGTTTGCGAACGTGGCTGTAGACATCGATGTTTTACTTCCAGTTCCCTTGTATGATTAGAGACGTCGAAAGGTGTCCGTGTAGATCAGATAGAAGAACAATCCGGTCGTACACCAGCTGCCCCGTTAGTTCGTTAACGCTTGCTGTGCGGAGATGATCTGAGTTTTCACCTTCACTATCGTATGTCTGACTTCGTATCAAGATCAGCAGTCAGCCATGGCCCTGCGTCTTTCTTCTGTTTTGAGAAAAGGGAAAATGATGAAACACCTCCATAAAGAACACTTAGTAGAGGTGTTGTTATTCCCTTTGCCACTGTTGTTTCCCATCATCTCAGTTGTGCAAAGGAGAGATCATCATAAGAAAAAGAATCGTTTTTTTTTCTCTCCCCACACTCTTGTATTTGATTAGAATCTGTTGGACGCATCTGCAAAACCAACTACAGATCATTGCACGAACATATTGTTTGAGATCGTTCCAGTAACTGAAGCACCTCCAAAGGCGCCCCTTTTGTTGAGGGATTACATCTATAATGTAGCTCCTGAATCGGGCTGGAGGCCATGCCCAGGCCATAGATACGAGTATAATGCCTGTGACCGCTGGTCTTTCGATCATAATAAATAACCACAGGTTATGCAGCTCATGGTTGAGGTGTGTTCGCAGTTCTCATGATAGCTGCGGGGAAATCAAAGCATCACAAAGAACTGAAATCCATAACTCTCAGTGCATTAGCGCGTGACGTTCATAAATTAAAGATGAATCGATTATTTATCCTACTGAAAACAAATCATCACGCACTACAAAACTCGTAGTATTATTTTAATTTTTTTAAACGCTTTTTCGACCGCATAGTTGTTTTTCTTCCAAACTCTTTTCAAAAGATAGCGTTATACTTTTTTAAACAATTTCTTGTACTCTAATTATTCACTACTGCGTTTATTTTTCTAATTTCCGACGATTCTTCAAATTGCTTGCACGCTTTTTTTTTCTTGATTGTTGAGTAAAAGTTGTTGCTTAGCAACTGCTACAATCGAACTGAAGTCTGTTGCTTCTTAAAATGTATTATGAAAGTTAATTGTTTCGAACTGACGATGCAAATTATTGTTAAAGTAAAAGATCCTGATATAGGCTGACCCTAAACGTACGTTTCTGTTTCCCCAGGAAGCACTGGCAATCAAAACTGAAATGAAATATTCCAAACGGCTGAGATAAAGAAGATAATATAAAACGCTAATTTTTTATGTAGTTCGATAGTTCTTATCCAAAATGGTATACTAATGGATACGAATATCCATTAAGGACCACAACGCCCTCTATTAATATTCATGAATTGAAAATGAGAAAATTTGATTAATGATTTTTGACACATAAATGACACATAATAATAATAGCTGATTAAACATTGAAGTACAACAACCAAAGAATTGAATGCAAGAAAAAGAATCCCACTGCTTACACATGGAAAAAGAAGAAAAATAATTTAATTCGAGAAATCTTTTTCTACAAACCAAATATCAATCTTTCTTCAAAGTACTTCAGGTCTCCAGTAAGTAAGATGGCGGTGAACTTCTACTGGGAGATGAAATTCAAATTCCACCAAAGACTTTCATGAAAGATCCATTCTTTGGATAGTGGACATCCGATCCACTCGGCTAACCAGTACAGTAGTTTTGCGTTTAACTTCCTATTGTTCTTTTCTTTTTCCTGGATGTGTATGCATCAGTTAACATTAACTTTAAATGTGGCTTTCTTCTATATCTGTCTCGCTGTAATAGTTAATTCACTGTGCGATCGCAAACAAACACAAAAATTGGGTTTCTTGCTGCGTTATATATGTCATTGTATGTAACGTGATCTTTCTCTCTCTTAAAGATCAATTCTCATACAAAGGCCTAGTAAAGTGCATTTTCTTTAATATGCGATGCGTTGTCGTACTACTGTGCCTAATATCGACGATCGTTTAAAACCAGAATCTTTCTCGTGAATGAATGATGTTATTCGTTCTTATTTCTACCCGTTCTGCAAGGAAGGAAGCACCAAATGCACGTGGTGGTGTGTAATTCAGCCTGGTTAGTTTACGATACTATCAACAGTATCGCAAAACCATCGTAGAAAATGACGGATACATGAATTGGTCCCATATGACATACAACATAATTTGCGTGGTCTTTTGGACTATTTGTTTTTGTTTGTTTTTCATTTTTTTGACAATAACAGATTTTGTATGTTACAAATTATCCGACTATCGTTCTTAAAAAAAGACTAACGCCTTCTTTAAGAATGTGTATTGATCGACCAGGTCGATAGCACCAAGGCGCTGCTAGAAATACGCCGTGTTGGGTGCTGAATATCAGGAATAAATGAAATCTTTTTAAGTAATTTCCAGCTCCTTGTAAAGGTGCCCTTGTGAGTCAAAAGAGGTGGGTATGATGCACACATCAGCCATACCACTCGTAGTAATCATTTGAATAAATTGGCCGCACGCTCTGTCGAATAGGACGCATTTGATGATGATACATAGTGAACAGTTTTCCATAGTTTTTGTTAAAAATAAACGAATAGTTTCTCACGCAGGGTTATTCAAAATAAACGAAGGTGATTGTATTTGTTTGTGAAATTTTTATTTTCAATGATACAAACACGTGTTATACATCAAGTACCAGGCTCTTGCTACTAGAGTGTGCTTTGCAAGTGCTCAAAACAAAAAGATTCTTCAGTCACTTGC
The DNA here is from genome assembly GCF_054136105.1 of Typopeltis vanoorti. Taxonomy (NCBI): domain Eukaryota; kingdom Metazoa; phylum Arthropoda; class Arachnida; order Uropygi; family Thelyphonidae; genus Typopeltis; species Typopeltis vanoorti. The sequence continues at coordinate 15,897,283 of NC_143566.1, read as the reverse complement.
TCAGAGTTAAAAAAAAAATGGCATCTCCGCAGGAGAAAGCGGCTTGGGTTATCGAATTTGTAATTCTGTAATTACGGTTCAACCTAAATTTCGTATTCAATTTTAGAAAGGACATCCTCGTCGTCCTAAGCAGATTTAGTCAAGGTACAAAAATGTCAAGAAGAGGGATGCATCTGTAAAGGAAAAAGTGCGGGTGGTCCACGTGTTTCCGAAGTTAATGTTGAAAGAATTTGACCAGCATTTGTACGCAGCCCAAGAAAATCACAAGCAAGGAATTAGGAATTCATCAAACAGCGGGTATGGAGGGTTCTCAGGAAAATATTGTATATGAAAGGTTACAAGTTGTAGTTAATGGAAACACTACACCCCGGGAACAAAAACATGAAATAAATTCATCAAAAGTAAAAACATGTTTTGTATAAACGTGCTTATATATATAAAAGCTATACAGTATTCCTCATTCCCATTGGCTAAATATCACTAGGCATTAGAACGTGTGTATAAGTGTTGGATCGCGCTGTATTATATATCAAATATATCTTGTGCTTCTATTGTATTAATAAATTGTTTGCCACCAACCTAATCATTAGCCCCTGAGTAGGCTGTTTCTCTGTGCAGCACTTCAGCTATACAGCGATGCGATTATTTCCATATCAATGTTGCTGACAGGCACCAGATATTCAGAATGGGAAGTTTCCCTCCCTGAAGTGAGATTGATTTGCGATGTGTATCTCAAGCATTTCAGACTGCGGTGCATTTTTAACTTGTAAACGGGTTTAAAATAACTAGTCTTAATGTTGGATAGCGTTACCAATCCCTTAAGGGATTGCGAAAGCTAATGGTTTAATTATGCGGCACGAATGAGTACATTAAGGAAAGCAAATCCCACCCATCAACGTAACGTGCACGTTTTAAAGATACTCAAATAAATTCTCTGGATTTGTTTATGTAGAAGGATGCTTTTAAAGGATTCCCAATAGATAACGAAATGCGATTTAAGTATTCCACCGAGATCTAGAAAAGATGTTTATATTAGATGGATGGGATGCGAAGTAAAGTAAATATCTGGGCAAATGGTTTGTTAATCTCTTAAATGTATACGAAGAATTTTAATGAAGAATTCGAAATTTTTTATATTCCGGATAAGTCGTAAAAGAGAAAAAATAATGCGAAAGAAAATACGATTGAAAATAATGTTTTAGCCTAATTGCAACAATGAAGCTATTGTTAGAGCAGCAAAAGACAATCACGTCCATTGTTGTATGAAGATGAGATCGTGTTGAAGATGATGAATGGAAGGAATAGACCGTACACAATAAACAATTAAGACTATTGAAGAAGAAAAATCGACAAATGCGGCGGTAGTTCTTAGATTTTTCGAAACAATCCTTCTCAATATCCAACGAATTGGAATTCCCGTCATTTTTGTTTTTCGCCCGCTGATTCTCTTCGATCAGGTTGCCTTGCCTGTATATGCCGACATAACAGCAGAAACTGTCGATTTCGATACGCCTAATAATGTGGTAATTTTGTCTTTGATGCTTCAGCGAAGTGCACACCAACCATTTGTCCTCTTTCAAAGTCGATTAAATCTCCCATTTTCCGATTTGTAAATACGAATGACCACTGAGTTCATTGATGATGTATTTGCATAATAACTAAGAGTGCAAACAACACAAACATTCAGCGCTGTTTGTTGTTTTCAATGAAGCCAACACACCAGCAATTTCTATTCCTAAATAGTGTGCCCATTAATTTGAGTTATAGCAAGTCTTCCGCATTCAGAACCCAAAATTACCTGAAGTATTTGTAACAGTAAAATAACAGCCGCCCGTTTGGTATTCACTAAAATGTCAAGGTTTTATTTATTTCCCGTAGCTATAAAAACTCAGTCTTAGAGCTTATTGTTGGTGCATTTAGTTAGGGGGTGTCTTATCGTGTCTTCATCATGTATGTTGTGAAATAATGGCATTTTATTTCACAACATTTTTGCCATTATTTATTTCATAAATAATGGCAAAAAAGGTATTTTATTGATATCTTCGCAATGATGTAGAGTTAACTTCCCTTATTGATAATTAATAAGGGGAGTGTTTGCATCGTAATGGAGATTACGACGCAATAACTTTCCATAAATCCCATCATGCTCTAGCGTATTGAACGGCTTTACCTCCTTGCGTTAGATGAATAGTTCAATCAAGTCTTCACCGCGCGGTATTAATCACCTTTGGTCATCACCGAAGTATGCACAGTCGATGTGGTTGACTAGCGACATAGTTTTGTTATTATTGAGGCGAAGATAAAATTTATCAGACAGGTTACGTGCACCGTAGACAACCGACTAGTGCCGTAACCACTGGCTGAAATCTTCCTCTTTGAAACCAGATCACGTTTATCTAGAAGGATATTTCTGCAGTGCATATTGCGATAATGATTTCAAAATACGTTAATGACATCAACAACAAACATAATAATGATGCTAAACACAGCAGCATCATTTTATTTGTTACTATACAGTTTACTCTTTTCATAAATTAAACCTGCCATTTCCTTAATTAAAGACAGAGATCCATGGTTAATAATAAAATTGAGAGCTGTCCCGTTTTGTGCTTTATCACAAAGCACGTTCATTTTGTATTCAGAAACTAAAGTAACAACCCGGATTTAAAATCAATCCGATCTCCAACCAGTAGGTCGCGGGTTCGAATCCCGGTGACGGCATGAATATTTATGACTGTCTTTAGGTGGGAGATGCATTTCTTCCCCACTTATTGAAGCGGGGTTTCCGAACTAAATAAAAATAAATAACTGATTTTCTTTACATAAAGAACATTTACAATTATTCTTTTGCTTTCTTTTACGATCCTTGAGATGTTACAAACCGAAATATGTGTTAATTGCTTTCGCTACATGTCTAGTGTTATCATCGTAACGATTGCATCGTGAAAAGTGACTTAGGAAATTAAAAACGGATAAATATATAAACAGATACAATAGAAATTTAATATAAATATATCTTAGTGTCAAAAAAGGGACCAACATTTTTGCCTTTTATTAATTTTTATGAACGCAAAAATTGCATTCCACTGCACGTAGAGTTAAATGTGGCATCTAGAGATATTAGGGGAAATATTCAAAGTTTCCACTATAACTCTTTCTCTCTCTCTCATAATATGCATAGTTATTGATCATGTATATGAGAGAGAATTCTATTAATTCTACACGACTTGATAGTATCTTTCTATGAAACACTGTTTCAAGGTATGTTTGTTTTGAAACGCAGTGCGATCCCCCTCTAATAGTGAAATGCTTGCTTGGTACAAACGAAGTAACCGAATAGAGATGTTCACTATTAACTCAGAATGCATCCAATGAACGAAATTCAATCAATTTTTAAGTAAAAGCATAAATCTGCATCTTGCGATAGTGTCGGCACTTTTATCTCTCTTACACCGATCACAAGATGTGCGTTATCGTTACTGTTAATATCGTAATAAAGTTCAATTTTTCATTATTATGCAAAGTTACTGCGTTTGCCTGTTACAAATTATCCAACTTGTAACTGCTAACAGGCAACTGTAAAAATATCCAAATATTCCGAAAAACCTCCCAATTCCTCCAACAGGCATTCTTACATTTTACTTCTGTTAACAGGAAGTTTTCGAGACAGCTCTAAAAGTAGGATTTATTTTAAATCTGAAAGGAGCATTGCTGACGTCATCATTAGGTTTTTCCTTGTTTTAGTTGCTTTCTGGAAGCCAAATAAGGAGGTTCGGAAACAACGGAAAATATATTTTTTCTTTTATGTTTATTCCGTGATTGTATGGAATTTAGTTTCCTCATTGAGAATGGTAAGAAAATATCACTGACGATGCTCCGAAGCGGTGTGTCTGGTGAATAGCTCTCCCTCTTCAACGAAATCATCCTGGGGTACTCGAAACGCAAGAAGCCTTTCTGATGGCTTCTTGGAACAACTCTAGGACTGACTCTTCTATTTCTCTGGATTTCCGGTGAGAATCACTCCTTTCATGTGGCTGTGAGGGTTCACAACTGATGCTGTTGTCTTGGAAACACAATTTGGTATGGGATCGGTGAAGGGAAAACTAGGTCGTTGTATGATGTTTGTTTGAACGTGGGTTGGCGATATTTCCTTGCGAGCTTGGGAAGACTTGATCAAGTTTTCACTCATTTTTCAGACTTCTACGAGAGACTACAAAGATCACGTGATTAGATTAAGACCTCACTTCATCGGCGTTTAGGAGTCGCCTGTGAGATCAAAAGCGTGCAACGAATAAAGAAAAGAAAACGAAACCCGGCCTACTAATAAAAGAATGAAAAAGAACAGACGTGGGGGACAAATGTGTTTATGGGGTGGAAAAGAGATTGGGAACAGAATGAAAGTAGCGCAATTGCATCTTAGAAGATGTACAGGGAGAGAGAGATTATCTAGCAAAGAAAGTAATCAGAAAGATTACTTACATCTTTGTTTTCTTTATATTTACAGGAATAGCAGCAGCCTTTGTTTTCACATTAGACGCTGTGCAGGCACGTCACACACCCGGGCACCGGTTTGATATATTGCGCGGATGTCTTCTCGGAGAACTGGTTATGGCCATAAATATCCAACTTATGGCAATTGGCCTTGAGCTTTTCTTGTTTCTTGCCATTATCGAAATCATTTGATATCACGCTGCTTGTGAATCCCACGATATTGAGCATCATAGCCGTGAATCCTTCCCCATATCTTATTACTTTAAAAGAAAACTAACTTCCGGTTGGAATACTAATTGACACATCAATTTAATTGTTTTGTTATTATTGCATTGTAGCAATGGTAAAATGCATTAACTGGCAACCATTTCAACAATTTTAATTCTCTTCGTTAAAATGGCAATGACTAAATCTGTGAAATTTCATTTATAAGAGACTATGAATAGAGTACCCTAATTGAGTTATTACAGTTAAAGTCAATTAGCTTGCTTCGACTGTTACGCAAGTTCTGATAAACAGTCAGCAGCACTAATAATATAAATTAATTAATGACGTCAAAATTAACTCGTGAAGCAGCAATTATTCGCTTCAGGTTAACAATACAGAACAACGTTTCTGTAGCATTGTCTAGTGGTAACAATATGTCTGATTAAACGATGAACACGAAGAAAAAGCAAATTTGTAGGGATACTTAACACGTATTATTCATATTTACTGTTTATGAATATAGAAATATTTTAAGCGGTAGAAAATATTGCGTCACTGGAAAAAAATTAAGATGAAATCGAAATTACTGTAAAATGTATAATAAACTACTTTTTAAGTCGTTTATTCTAAACGTTTTTTTCGGTAAAACTTGGAAAATTTCTCCCCCCATGTAACAACCAAAACTCAAATCACGAAAACATGTTAGGTGAATAAATCCTTCCACTAGATGTCGCTTCCAACATGCAACCTTCTGTGTGCTTTCCTGATAGACGTGAAGAAAGTCACGGATTGCTGTACTGTGAACTAGAAACTTCACGTGTGCATGCTGAGGATGAAATTTGTAAAATGCATTAACTGGCAACTGCCCCCCCCTAAAAATAATTGACATTAATTCATATTATAACAAAAATATAGAATTCGCTGTCCATTTCTAACATTCGAAACCAATACGCCGAAGCAGGATTTTTTTTTCTGTTTTTATAACAACTTCATCGCTGTTTTAACTGTGCGGTAATCACAGGGAAGAGTCATCACTATAACCACCTATAATAACACAGCACTGGAAGCAAGATATCATACGTTGTTACAGCGACCAAAAGTTAATTGTTGTCACTTAAATTATGATCACTGTGACAGCCTATAATGGTCAAAGTTAATTTTTAACACCGAGCACGAACTAAACAATCGAAGCAAAATGCGAGTTTGTCGATTTGACATTTTCATTGTTCTGAGTATTTACAACAGTTCGTTTGTCTCTAAATAATTAGCTGTTAGAATGTTACGATAACGTGAACTCAATAATTTATTTTGGAATGAATACCGACGTGAATCATTGCCGTTATCCTGCTACACCAATGCGTATGTATGTCTACGAGGAATAACTGAGGCGTTAAGGGACCATCCTTACATCGTACCGTTTAAGCGGATAAAGAGGAGTGATAGATTGCAGTAAACACTGAAGTGACTTGCCCTTAAGTCTAGACTCAAGAATGCTAACAAAAGGCCCGAGTTCTTTCAAGATGAGGGGCGGGGGGGGTGGCTGTCAATTTCAAAAGTATTTGGAATTTGCGTAGACTAATTGCTCGTCATGGGGAATCCTCTCATAATCAGATCAAGGGAAAATTAGTCCCCATTTCGTGCTTCTGTTACACTTGTAACCGCTCAGGTAATTCCCAGCAACACTCGGAACAGATTTTATAAGGAAAAAATGAACCTCGTTCCGTGTGACCTACGTAGCTTGTTTACGCAGAATAAGGACGCTGTTTCAAATGCTTGATGTCATTCATTACGTTCGTTGCTTCCAGAGAGAGAGAGGCTCCTGTATGCTAGTTAATTGCAGAGCAGTAAAGAAGCCAGGGTCGGCAGTTCATGTGTGATGACGGGATAGTAATTAATTACCGGACCACGCAGCTTACAGGCTCGTTTAAGTAAAGGCTGCAAATTCTCTCAATTTGTCCTCCTTCGTCAGACGCACTTTTTCTTGACGAACAATAATTCACAAAGAGAATGAGGTTAATGCTGCCTCTACGTCACGAACATTGCAATTTAGCAAGAGCGGACATAACTTTCCTTAAAGGCGTTTCGAAGGCGATCGTGTATCGTATTCATACGAGTTATTTCGCCTTTAAGTTTTTACCGGAAATGAGACGGGCTTAATTTTTTATTTATTTATTTAATTGACGAAAGGGATGCTATAAGCTCTTTTAGCATTAACTGAATAATAACAGACGGCATGTCGGTGCTAAAGCCTCTTACCTCTTTTATACCGCGTCCGGAATTTCAGTAAAGCGTTAGAATCGATCATTGGAGAAAAACAATCACGTGTGATGTGTTAGATTGCATTGTTAGATTTACATTATTACAATGCATTATTTGTATACTAATTACATCGAAGCTGAGATGCTCTAATAATGAGTCAGCTGCGTTGAAAGGATCGAATATTTTCCGATTTAAACTATAGGTGGCGTTTCGTTTGGAATTTTTCATTGCCGTCGTTGACATAATGAGGTACTTGGGAATTCTTCTTTCTTGTAAACAAGACAACTAAGTTCAGAAAAATATGCATCTGTTTTATCAACTTTATTCTCGTGTTGTTATGGGAACCGAATCTAGAATTTCGTTTCTGAGTCGAATCAATTGCTATTTTTTTTAATGGAACAAATTTCTGTTGCCGGATAATTCGTCAAGTTCATCATGCATAGGATATAATAATCCTGGAGAGAGAGATAATCCCGACGAGTAGCCGGAAGCCTTATATTTTGTTAAGGAGTTACGATAAATTGTTGTAAGGAGATGTGCTAAACTGGATTTATCGCATCTCCCTCACGCGATATTTTGCGAACTTTCCCACCCCTTGAAGTGTTCCTTAATGCCCAATTTCTTGCTATTTGAGAATTCATTATAAAGGGTTATTACAACGCACCTTATTTCGCTATCTGAAACTCAGGAGCTAACGCCGATATTACTTCCTCAGATAAACATGTTTGGCATTTCGCAATTCAATATCGGAGTCGTTAAATGAATAGAACGCAAACGTCTCACGTGAGAATTTCGGGCAAGTGCAGAATAGGAAGGATAATCCGATGTATGATTTTCTTTTCACACTCGCCTCTTTGGCGAGTTCTCCACGTGATTACATTTATCAGAATCGCCATCATCCGTTTAGACAGGTCGTTCTCTCTTGTGTTTAGTAAAGCACGTGACATTGGAGATGGGAAAGCGCATTTTAGGACCATCGTACACTTTGGAGCACTTTTCATGCTCGTTGGGGGAAGAGAGAGAGAGAGAGAAAATTATGTCGATGTTGGATGAGAGGCATAGCGAGGACATTGAGATGAATTTTCCATTCAACAAGCGGATTTTCGGTGAGAGCAAGTTTAGGAAATCTTGCAAAGGTCGTTGTTCAGGATCGTGGTGATGCTAGTTAATACGGAGTTTGCGTGGTTATCTTCGCTGTATTCCGTACACACCGATGGATTAAAATAAAACCTCTATTCACCCACACTTCACTTTATCTGCTCCCCGACCACTCCGCCACAGAACTAGAAGCCTGTCGTAGAATAGATTAACATTTTGTGCATATTCCGATTTCGTCTTCTCCGAGGGATGTGAAGAGTAGCGAGGATTGGATTAAGGGAATTATTCTGGGAAAACAAAATTTTAAAAGTAAATCCCATCACACGATAGGATAAAGCCAGTTTTCGAACAAGCTTTTTTGCCGCTAGGGGAGTTACGATCGGAACATACAGAAATAGAAACCTAAAAAGAATGACGTCACACATTGTTGAATTTGTACTTTTTTTTTGTCGCGTCATTTCTTTTTTATGTTTCTGTTGCATAATAATAATATAAATTTTAACTAATGTATAAATAAAAACCGTTCATTTATTATTATTATTATTATTTGACACCTCCAGGGAGTCCAAAGACTCATCGAGGGAGGGCACCTGCTTTACAACTGTCCCCACCACTCAGTCCACCAACTGACTACACCAACGCCATCTACCGCAATCACTACCACCACTAGAACTAGAAACTTCATGTGCGCATGCTGAGGATGAAATTTGTCAATGCCCCATAAAAATAATTGACATTAATAAATATAATAATATAAATAAAATAATATAATATAAATATAATAATGTATTATATTTATGTTTTCAATAATATATTAATATATAAATAAAAAATAAGCTTATTTATGCTAATGATAATATGCAGTCGTTTTTAAAGGTACTATCGAAAATAATCATGTAAATATGATCATTGTCGACAGCATCGTAGCATATTGATCTTGGATCTCCATCTAATGGAGTCTTATTTCAATAAAAGAACACCGTCCATGGATTTACATAACAGACGAGCGGAGCGATTTAAAAGCTTTTGTCAACGGACACCTTCATTGTTGGATTTAAATAATGAATTAAAAAATTTAAATTTTTTAATTCGTTATTTAAATAAAAAATTTTAAATTTGATGTATGAAAATGCACGCTCTGTGTATCTAAATTATAAACCTGGAAATACTCGAATCACTTTTTCGTGTACTCATCAAAAATGTTAATTACTTCTTGTGTATATTGTGTCGTCACTCAACAATAGAATGACGTAACAACTTCGCACAATAACTAAAACTCGTACTGTGAATTGGAAGCTCTCCAAATTTGTCTTCATTTAATGATCTAAAAAAGGTTTTTTCTTTTCTTTCCATTTTGTATCTTCGCTTTCGCTGTCTGTCTGTGGAGAACCAGCGTAAATATCCGTAGTTACGTAAGCCGCTGAAACATTTCGAAATGCCAGATGTTTGCGGCATTTGGGGTCGGATTCTTTTTTTATGTGACGAAGTACGAGAATGACATGTCAGCTGCCCGTGGAAATAATCGTAACTAGGTTACATCGAAGGTCCTTCAGGAGTTGCTTACATGTGCATTTAGCCCATACATCATCGCCGACGTATGACCTATTACGACAATATTTATCTTCTTTTATCGCACTTTTTTTTTTATTCCGGTATATCTGTCTCTTGTGCACCTCAGGCTAACCGCTGATGGCATTGCTGGAATATCGATTGGACTATTAAAATATCATCTCTGATTGTTAATTTTGATTTAATGGCTGACTGTGAACATGAATAGAAAACCATTGCTACGTCACGACATATAAATTCGCGTCATTTCCTCCCCCTGTCACATCTCTTTATACAGTAGATGTACTGCGTTGCCAATTATTTAATGACAAAAAATCAACTTGCACATAATGAAGTTACCATACGTGTTCTGAAAGGAATATGTTATTTGCTAAAACACCACTGAAAGGAAAAAAAATATAAATATCAGATTTAAGGGTAAAAAACCCACATTATGTGTTTGTTTTCCTAATCATAATTAGAATAATTGACTTCCTGTCGTTTTTTTCTAAATTGCTGAAAAAAATGTTGGGTTTTCACTTCCAAGTTTCGAATCAGGTTTCACTGTCAGCTCCGATCAGGGAAAGATGTTAACCAGCTTTACGAAACGTAAGTTTCTCTTCAAGCCTTAATTCAGATGCAGAAATTATTAAATTAGTTGCATTTTCTATATTTTGAATTACTTTGAATTGCAACAATGAAATTAAATGTATTGTTGCGTAGTAGCAGTTGCTACTACGAATTTTTGCATAGATATAGTTGTAGTTGTACTATTAAAAGCAATCAACATTCATTTGAATCTTGCTAAATATTGTTACGTGATGGCATTGTTATAAAGTTAATTGTTTGGCTCAGTTGAGTCGACCTAATTTTTGAAATTAATGCGGATACGTTTCTAATTTATTAGCGAGAAGAGGTGATGCAATACAGTTCGTATCCATTTCAGTTAATCACGTTCGCAGGGCTAAATTTAGATACGCGAGCCTCGTTACCAGCAATGGTCAGTCGTAACTCCACAGACCGAACGAATTCCATAAATGGAAGGAATCGAAGTGGCTGCGGCTTGAATTATTCAACGCCGTTTGTACATCTGCCTGCGAGAGGCTCGCAGAGTCAACAGAGTATTCCCTGAACTCTAATCGGACAGGCGGATAAGAGAGATCGTACAGCGGAGATTAATATCGGCACAGAAATACTGAAGAATCTTGAACCCACAGATTATCGGAGCCGACAAGACGAATGTCAGATTGAAATGCGTCCTAAATTGATGGTTGAAGCCATCACCTACTTTTATCGACTTTTTTTTTTATACTTACAGCTTATTCGCGAAAAAGGGATATTTCGCAACGCCCCATTAGTATAACATCTAGCCCCTACCTATCCGCCTTGTAAGCGAAACTGGTATCGTTATTTAAGCATATCCATTAAAAGAACCATTTTTCAGCGTATTTTATATCCACCATCCTCATCCTCCACATTTTCCTTTGATAAGCCGAACATCCCACAATTTTTCTGTTTTCAAATGAGAGTAATTTTTTACCAACGAAAGAGAGATCTGTGCACTGGAAAAAAATCAGTGACCTGACCTGATTTTTTCCAGTGCACCAATAGTGCTCTGATAGTCGCATCGTTCCTACTTTATTATAATAATCACTGGATATGAATGCGCACTGATTTAGAATTTAATGTCTTTCAAATCTGTGGCTTACAAAAATATCGAACTAGTGTGGAGGATAATTACTTAAGATGTAGGGTTGTTCGTCATGCGGGGGCAAAAAGAACAGCGTATCCCTTTTTGCATTCTGTCTTCTAATTGTAAACGATTACTTAATAAATTCTGAAGCAGGTAACAAAAATTTATATAGCAATCTCAAAATACTCTTTGAGAGTGTCAAAACGATAACTTAATAGTTGCAAGAGTGTGCAATTGTGACTAATGATTTTAACACATACAAATATTTCATTGTTGGCAAGTGTAAAATGCTAACAATTTCATTTGTTTCATTTTTTTCTTATTGTTGGCACCGACAGTTCTTTCAACTAGCACATTGTTACGTCAATGTTCTCTTGCAGATAATCATACGATATTGCGTATCGAATCGAAGGGCTTTCACCACGAATACCAACAGAACTAACGTTAAGGCTCCGATACTTATTGTAATAATGCTGATTTTCGTTTGTGCGCCTGCGGTTTTCATAAACCCACCGCAGTTACCTTCATTCCAGACTGCCGGGGAGGGGGGGAGGAAAGAATCGTGCCGAAGTTAAGAAAAAAAAAAAGAAAACGTAGAGTGTGTCTGAGAAAGTTATTATGATTGCTTAATCCGTTTACGTATATGACGAATATTTCATTTATCCAGACAAACGACAGTCTTTCATCGTTCATGTGGCGGGCGGAGGTAAGAAAGGTCAGCAGATGTCTTGGAAAGGAAAGGGAGTGCCGACAACTTCATGGTAACCTTTATTTGAGACATAAATGTTAAAAGATGTTCTGAAAGGAACCACACCAAATGAAATTTGATTACTTTGACATTTAATAATCGCAATCGGGCTCACGAGCAACAGCACTTCTCCGTGAAAATGCAGAAGGCGTTCTCTACTTTCCCGGTGTTCGTAAGCAAAAATTTTGTATTAATATTTAAAATGGACAAAATCCGAGTTAAACTTCCAGAGAAATCTAAACCATTTGGAAATATCCTGCCGGAGAAAACGAAAGGTGAAGAGAGTAGTTATTTTCACGGCGTTTGGGTTCAAGCCTCAAGAATAACGGAGGTAATAACGTAGAGAGATGGCGGAGAATAACTGCAGTCTGTCTGCTGCAGTTGTGACGTGATAATGTCGGTCTAGACGGTGTTTTCGGTAGAGAAAACACTCGGTTTTGCAAGTGAACATTCCAGACATTGATTTATGAAAACATTGGATAGCTTAAGCTACCCAACACCAGTTTAATACGTGTACCAGTGCGTCTTTCCCCATTGTCGATATTAATAATGGTTTCCTAGTTTGATACGTTATTGTAATCGATTACGTAACAATGGACTACCCATATTATTACGTAATTCATCGTTGTGAGTAGTAGTGTGTCATTATTAATGGAACTTATCAGCATTCTAAACCAAGTCGGTGAGTCACTGAATAGTTAACTTTACCCGGTTTGAACTCGATATCAGGCTCACGAATTAAACGGACAGTAAATTTTACATTCACATACTTAAGAAGAAGAGGTCTTCCTCTATTTCTATTTTTACGTGCTCCATTTCCCTTCACTCGCAGACCTATTTAGATTATATGCATATAGAATATCGTCGATAGGTGGCGCCATAGAACTCTCACTTCACTTTATTCAGATTCATTCGTACTTCTCCACACTGCCGCTCATTCAACTATCCCTTAGTTTTCTACGTTTTTTTTTTTATTATTATTTAAAGGGGGTTTACGTAATAAGTGTTGTATTGCTGCAGAGTAATCTCCAGCTGTTCTGTGAATGATTCGGTTATTATTTTAATTTTAAAATAAAACAGACTTGTTAAATGGCGCACAAATTTAAGAGATTAAAGAAAAATTCTCGGAGAAAAACCCTCTGAGGTGTGATGACTAATATTATATCACAGACGTTTAAAGTACGTGCTACCTCCAAGGGACTTTTCGTTAGCTTTTGAATCAGCAACTGTGAGTGATAATCAATGGCGTGGTTCAGAACACGAATAAAATTTTCTTCGTTTAATTGAATTCAATGCAATTAAAACTGGAATAAAAATGAAATAACCTGGTCAGGTATGACAGAAAATCGGTTCTAGTTTACATTTGCAGTTTAATATAATATTCCGTGAATGTTCTAAGACTGGTTTATGTTGATAGCTGGCCTCAGACTATTATGGTAATAAATCGATGACAACTAACTCAGTACTGACCAAGCATAAAAGCTGAAACCCGTCTCGATCCTTATGTCAGTGTGAACAAAAGAGCTCAACCAACCAGAATCTTTGTTTTCTCTGAAACTAACCTTTTAGGAGTAATTACCAGACGTTTATGGAATTTCTTCAATCACATACACCACCAGGTGTCTCTAGTCCGTGTTTGTAACATCACCATCCTCGTGCTTACTGTAATTCACCCGCCTCCCTCGTAAAAGGATCCCATTATTTCTTCTTAATGTCGCTGCACTTGTAGTCCTCCAAGTAGACTGTTGACTTTATCGCGATATTACTCTTTGCCACGTGAGACTTGCGTGAAGTTGCAAGAACCCCAATCCCTTCTCCATTCTCTCTCTGTGTAATAAACAGATGAAAGGTTATTGATTTCTACAAAATCCCGACGTTAACTCATAGCGCTAATTGAATTCCACTGGAAAATCTTTTCACCAAATGCAATTGCACTTCGAGTGAGAGCGCAAATAATTGGCTTGGCTTTTCCCTTTCCAGTTTTACAAGTCGAGTTTCAGTCAAGAAAAGCATCGAAATACTTTTGTAAGAAAATGCTAACCGGTAATGCAGTGTTTATTTTGCTAATGAATACCGTCTTAAATATTATCTTAAAAATCCGCGTTAAAGATTCCAAATTAATTCTAGTAAACATAGGCCAACAAATCAATAGTATCTTTCTACAGAAGGCGTAATTAATTTATTGTGAAATAAATTAATTACTCCTTCTGTAGGAATTATTGAGAAATACAGCACCCATATTCAATACACTGAAAACTTTGGCTGTAGAGTGTTCCTGGTATATGCTATTAGGCAAGGAAGATCAAAATTTTATGCGATCTGAGTGATATCTTAAGTGGGTTACGTTTTATGCAGGTAAAGCTTACGATAGCTCCTACACACTACAACTAATTATATATTAAGATAAGCAACATTACGTGCTTTTCAGAACCCTCCTACATCGGCGTAATCGTCTGTGGACACTATTAAACAGTACGAGGGTAACGAGAGAAAATAACTCTTTGAGTTGCCATTTAGTCAGAGCTTTGATGATGACTGGGAGGTTGCCGATTCCATTAACAGGGATGATACGATGGTTACAAATTAATGAGGGTTATTTGGCACGAGCACGTTTCGTCTACCTTTTGCCAAATCTGATCAGAAGACTAATTCGGAGGTACAACTTGAGGTCAATCGTATGCATTCATTGACCGTGTGAAACAACAATAAGCTCCCACTTCTGTTCTCTCAAAAATTATGGCGAAAGTCATCAACCAACTCTTGAACCATCTAGAGATATACCAACTAATCAGTCACCACCAGTATGGATTCTGACACTCGCGATCGAGAGCTGATCTTCATGCTTTCCCCACCCACCTCACAAATGGTAAAATTTGGAGAGACTCTCCTGGTTGCCCTCGGCATTTCAAAGACATTTGATCGCGTTTGGCACTTAACAAACTGCCATTGTATGGTCTGCCTTCTCGACTCTGCAACTAGATAGTCGAGTTTCTCACTGGTTGATCCCTATGTGTCATGGTGGAAGGCTAACTCTCCCCCAATTTCTCCACCAATGCAGGAGTATCTCAGGGTTCTGTTTTTTTCACCCATTCTCTTCCTCTTGTATATAAATGACCTGCCCTCCTTAACTTTGCCGATGACACTACACTCCATTACTCATTTTCATTTGACAAACTTTGTAGTGCTCGAGTATTTGAATCCTCAAGATCTACCAGGACCTGAACCCAGAACTTATGACTATATCCCAGTAGGGAAGGACAACCTTGTAAACTTCAATGCCACCAAAACTCAGTTCTGTCTGATCTCTAGCAAGGAACGGCTCGCATCCTCTTCCTCTTCGGGATGGATCCATACCTTTCGATATCTTCAGTAACACTGACATATACAAAAACACCATCAGATTTCTCGAATCAGACTGACCTGCACCTCTGATCTTTGCTGGTTCAACCACATTTCAACTAGAGCTTCTGCAGCCGCCTAAAAACCTGGTGTATGTTTTCGCACGAGACATTAACTACTAACTGCATGCAAATCCCTAATATGCTCAAACTATGGAATACTGTTACCATATTTGGAGTGGAACCCCCAAATCCTCTCTAAGATTGCTCGATTCTATCCAGAAGAGGGAAATCCGGCTAATCAATGATCCCACGCTCACAGCTGTTCGCGTTTCTGCCTTGTGCGTCTTCTGCAAATACTTTCATGGACACTGCTCTGCTGAATTAGCCACTGTTATTCCCCCGCTCTCCTCCAAAATCACTAAAACAACTGCCAACCAACAGCTTTTACAGTCCATCTTGGAACTCAGCGAACTGACTTCACTGCCTACCTTTTTATTCCATCTACTTCCGTCTTGTGGAACAGTTTCCCGAGCTCTGCCTTTCCCAAATATTACAATCCTCAGCTGTTTAAGCAAAATGTGAATAGACGCCTCCTTTCTTCTATTCCTCTTGCCCGCACACGGCACTGTAGGTCTTCTGGCCTTTCATGTGCGTGTGGAAGTTTAATGACAACTCGACTGTTGCAGTTGTTCGGTTCACTTTGTCGGCAGCTATGACAGCGAGTGTGTGGCATCAGACTCGCTGTGCTAGCGCATTATTTATTGAAAATAACAAAGGAGACGCTTGTAATGAACTGAAGGATAGGAGGAAATCGAAGAATAGCTTTGAACAGATTCTTCACGGTAAAGAGGAAAAGATGATTAAGGACGCGGGATCTTAATGTTGAAGCTCCAAGGTAAATCACGGCGCACTGGTGCAGTCGTGTCGCTTACAGCATCGAACAGACGCTGTGTGAGCCCCTGGCATTGTTCACCGTCACAGTTCAGCGGCGTCGCTAAAACTACTCCGTTCTTTCTGAAAAAGATGCCCTCTGGTCTAAGCTGGCAGATGAAACGGAACACGTGACGGATATGCGTTACCTAGCAACGCATCCAGTCACATGATTACGAGTTGAAAATTTAAAAGAAATACAGGAAATGGCAACTCGGTAATTAATTGCGCTAACCTGTCTGGGGAATCTCGTTTCAGCAGGCGTCGTCAACATGGCGCATCTATCGGAGCAGAACTGCCTTCGACACCAACAGTGGTCTAAAAGGATGGCAACGGCTGTTCGGGAAGTTTCTGTGCAATTTTCAATGCAAAGGAGACAGTTTTTCCTTAGAGATCACCAATGAAAGAAAAAATCACGACCTGATGAGGTCCTCAAGGCGAAATATGATAAAGCAAGAATGCCTTTTATATTCTGTGTTTTTTATTTCTTAAAATGAAAAACAGAGAACTATCCGGACGTAAAAAAGCCACGGTCATTAGACAGGGAAATGGCATGATTTTTCGTTTTAGGTTTTCACCCTACAAAAGACAAATCGCCCACAAAACGACATGGAATTAACAAAGCAAATAATCTGACCGTAGAGTTCTAGTTTCTTCTGCAGTAAATCACTCAAACCAGCCTTTGAAAGGCTGCCGAGTTGAATTTCCCACTTTCATTGTTCATAGATTTTCGATGTTTCACGACATCGCGTTGTGTTTTTCCAAAGAACTTCGATCTACGGGACCAACATCAGCAGGTGACATCCTCATGAACCTATCTGGCACAGGCAGATCCATTTATACATTTCGTCCATCGGGTCGTGTGCCACAAACGGTTTGTATAACCACCCTGCTTATCTTTGTGCTGCCATGATGGCGAAATTTGTTTACATTTCCTTGGAGGCGATTTATGTATTGAAGGAGAGAGAGCGCGTGCGAATTGGCGCGAATGCACTTTCAAAGGGGTGTTCATCTCGCATGCGATAACCCATTAAAAAGATAAACATGAAGTCATCATTTTTTGTTTTTAGGTGTGTGATGTGGCGCCCTGTCGGGTTCAAACTATTAAGTGATCGCCCCCTAAGTGTAAATACGACTCAATGAGCATTGCGAAGTCAGTGAGACTATCAATTGTTATTTTCTCCCCTTTCGGAAATTGTCGTGTTTTTTTTCACGTGACAGACAAAACCAGTTTAGTGGGTGGCGCGTTTTCTCTCCTCTTCGCCATGCACGTAGTTTTCAAGAATGCCATTGAAGACGAAAATGACTGATACACACTCGGCATGAAAACGAGGATAACTTACGACACGCTGTTGGAAGCAGGAAAGGGGGATTCGAAGTTAAAGTGCGAGTAAGTAAGTAAGGCCGCCTGAAGTTGAAGCAAATACGCAGACAACAGATGAGTACTCCCGTAACAAGGTGCTTTAAAACAGCACCTTGGGAACTGTTCGGAAGTGAAGGACGCATCGAGATGAGCTCCGCTCTGAAGCAAAAGGCAACCGTCGTCATCTTTTCTTAAACACATTAGCAGCGCTAAGTTTAGAAAGAGGGTGTTTCTTTGGCAATAAACAGGCGTCTCAGGAGTTGTTTGAAATGCTATAGATTATCAATGACACGTAAAACTTGTCATTGATGAACGTGCAAACCAGCGCCTTCTGGTTTACACTTTTGAAAAAAAAAATTACAATACGTTAGTTTTCATAATACTCGAGTGTGTTGTTTTCCAAAGAAAGTTGAATACTCACTCGAATAATTTCTGAACTCAACCATTAATTAAATTCTTAAGATTTTTTTCGTTTCCATAAAACAAATTCCAACAGCATTGCCGTTATTAGTCACACGCTATTTCTGCATCGCCAGGCGTTTATCTCTTACTTCCTTTCTATTTTAAGTTCTTCAATTCAGCGAGTTAAAATTAGGGCCTGTTCTCTGGCACGTGTCGTATTAATAATCTCTTTCTTATAAATGAAAAAAAATTCAACCTCGAATGTCTAGAATACGTCTTATCTCGGGTACGCGACGTGTCTTTTAACATGCACGCACGCACGCAATAGAAGCGCTTTCTCTGTTCCAGTGACGTCACAATAGTCGATTGTTAAACGCAGAATTGGGGTTCTCATTTCGGGTTGGAAAGTGCGATAAATTAATTTGATCTTATTCTGATAGAGGGGGGGGGGTGATTGCCCGTCCCGTCATGATTTCTTTTGGAAAGTTTTAAATTTATCTTCCATCTGTTTTCCGTCCATAATTCAAACTGAGCAGATTTCTGTTTGTCATTTTGAAAAGCCGTCAATATCAGACTCGGTCTCCGGGAATGAGAAGCCGCATTTACGGCCTCTCAAGCTTTTAAATTTTAATACTATTTGCATGTATCTGCATGACAGAATACGGTTCCTAACAGGATTTGGCATTTCAATAGACCGATGCGCATCGAAGCGACTTATAGGTTCCTGAGTAGTTCAGTGGCTTTCTTAGAGTTCCAGGAAAATTCGTCGAAAATGCCATTCATAGAAAAAACAATTATCCTAAAATTTTATTTTAACTAAAATTTCATTAAATTGATCCAGCCAAAGCGGAATTGCTAATATCATTTCGAAACGTTCTTTCGAAAATGTTATGATAAAAGTGATCCATTTAGAACAAAAACTGAACCCTGCAGGCAGCTTCTTGTACCGACAACTTCTACTAATTCCGCTAAGTCAAAGAGCTATTGTAATACATGATTTGGACTCGGGATTTCTTCGTTGCCCCGAATATTGCTAAACTGGAACGGTTCGACATTTTCTCGTAAAAGTTTCAAATAGCGAATCTGAGTAAAATTCATCCCATAATTGATAATAATAATTCCCATAATAATTGCTGTAATGAAGTCGCATATTGCTACTAGTAACCATAATAATTTTTTTTTAACATTTTATTATGTCTCAGTGTAAATTACATACAATAATAATATTTACAATAAGGATTATACAGAATTTTTGAATTTAGAATATACATAATTATAATAATAATAATTTATTTATTTTATTTATTTATTTATTAATACTTTTTTTATGTATCAGATCAATTGCATACATAGTTGCTGTAGTAATTATATGTATATAATATTTATAACGCATTACAAGTGTGTATAACAGATTCTTGCAAGTTAGTAATTTTCTTCCTCGAAGCTTAGCAGAGCTTATCTGAGGAAGATAATAGATGATAGAGGGTGGTGATTTCGTGGTTGTGTTCCTATACTGGTCACAAGCCAGGTGTTGATTTTACTGTTTGTTGGTACGTGCTTGAAAGACTTCGACTGCTATTACAGTTTAACTTTTTTTTTCTTTTTTTTTGTGCAAATAGGGTTGGATTTAGACATGGTGTGTTTGTTTCTTTGTGTTCTTGTAGTGATAGTTTTTGAGAGGGGGGTTGTCATAGGTGTGTGTGTGTGTGTGTGTGCATGTGTGGTAGGGGAGAGAGTAACAGGAGTTAGTTAATTTTCATTCTCGCTATAATATTTATATAGTGCCTGTTTCAGCTCTCTGTATGTTCCTAGGTTTCTGTTGTCGAACGGCAGTTTGTTTATTATGTCAGGTACGTAGAAGTTTCGGGTGGTTTTGCAGTGTGATTGTTGTACTTATATGTTATGTAGTTTGTTGACTGTGGTCTTGTTATTTGATATGTTGTTCTGGTTACTCTATATGTTGGGCTGTAGTAGTGTTTTAACATGACTGTGTAGTGGCGTAAGTGTTTCACCTTAAATAGCTTGTGTTTTGTCCGTGCTTCCTGCATAAGAGTGGATTGTTCCCAGAATATCAGTTTTATCATTTTATCTCGCAACCATTGTAGCCTGTTAAGTCTGTAGTCTGCGCAGAATGCGTATGATGTGATTGCATATCTTAAAATGTTTTCACATAATGCTTTATAGATTAGTATTTTTATGTGGGTTGGGGCAATGTCTTTTAATCTGTATAGTTTGCTTGCTATTATCCTAAGCTTGGTATGTAGGTAGTTTGTATGGCTATTCCAACTTTGATCAGCATCAAAGTGAAGTCCAAGGTAGCGTGTTGTTTTCACCTGTGTGATGGTTGTGATTTTAGGTTCTGCACTTTGTGTATAGGAGGATGAATGTTTGATAGTGAGATATTTAGTTTCTATGGGCAGGGTTTGGGAGTTTTTGAATACCATTAGCTTTGTTTTTCCAGGGTTTATATTTATGCCGTTTTCGGTTAACCAGTTAGTGATTTGATTGATGTCGTGTTGCATATTTTTGTAAGCGATATTTGCATTGTTGTGAATGGATACTATGGCCGTGTCTTCTGCATACTGGAAGATTTTACTTTTTAGGGGGAGTTGGCTTATGTCGTGTGTGTGTGTTAAATAGAATGGGAGATAGGACAGGTCCTTGCGGTACTCCACAAGTTACATGCACCTCTTTGCTGTATGCTGATCCTATACGTGTGATGTGCTTTCTGTTTTTCGTGTATGCTTTAAACTACTGGAGTAGACGGCCTCCAATACCGATGTGGGTAAGTTTCGTTAACAAGGTTTTATGTGTTAGGGTGTCAAATGCTTTTGTTAGGTCAATGAATACCACTAATGTTATTCAGTTTTTATCCAATGCAGCGTTTATTAGATCTGTGAAATCTTCCAGGAGTGTTGCTGTTCCTTTATTTTTTTGAAAGCCATATTGGGTTTTGGGTATGATTTGAAATTTTTCAACGTATGTGGAGAGTTTCTGATGTACAATGCGCTCCATGATTTGGTTGATTACAGGCAGCATGGCGATAGGTCTGTAATTACTTATTATGTTTCTTTTTCCATGTTTGTGTATGGGTGTGATTAATGCAGTCTTTAGTGTTTCAGGTATGTGTCCCGTTTCGAAGATTTTATTTAACAGTTTTTGTATAACTGGAAGTAGGTTGGTTGAGTGTTTCTTGATGTCTTTTGGTCTGATTCCGTCTATCCCCGGTCCTTTGTTAGGATTAATTTGTTGAATTACAGTGATAGTTCTTCTTTTGTTACTGTGGAGAACCACATCGACTGGGTTGCTCGTGGACCTAGTGGAGAATGTTCGTTTGTGTGAGGAAAGGTTGTTTCTTGTAGCTTTTGGACAGAGTTCACGAAGTGCTGATTAGAGTTGTTTGCCAACTGTTTGAGGGATTTGGGCTCGCAGGCAAAGCTGTGTTTTATTGTTTCTGAGGCAGTGGTTCTGTGTATATTGTCCAGCATTTCATTAATCAGGTGCCAGGTTTCCTTTATGTCATTCTGAGCTGTTGTTAATTTGTTGCTGTAATAGTTTCTCTTTGCCGTTCTAATCTGGGTTGTTAGGAGATTCCGTTTTCTTTTGTATTCAGCTTTTAAGGCGATATTGTTCGGCGACTTCTTAAGTTGTTTCCATAGGGCATCTTTTCTTTGTATGTCTGTTAATATGTTGTCTGTTATCCATGGATTTTGTTTCGTTTGGGGGCGTATTTTTATTTTTGTTACTGCTTTGTTATATATTTTGTTAAATGCAAGTTTAAGATTATTATATACAGCTTCAGCAGAGTCTAGAGATGCTATCTGCATCCAGTCTGTTTTTCTGATTTCATCGTTCACTATTGCTTCGTTTACAATGCTATGATACTGTTTTGTAGTCTCAGTGATTTTTATGGGTTCTGGTTCAATGTGTAATTGCAATGCTGTGATATTTATATGATCAATGCAGGTTGAGGTTGTTGTGTTTCCGACTATCTCTTCTCGTGTATACCACTGTATGGATGGGGTTATTTTATATGCCGAGAATAGGTCTAGGTATTGTTCTGTGTTGTTATTTATGTTCCTAATGTTTATATTAATGTCTCCTATTATTATCAGGTATTTTGAGGTGCCTACTTTCGTGGCTGAAAGCCATCTGTTTAGTTCTTCTAGGAATTTTGTGGTGCTTAAGTTCCGTGGTCTGTATATTGCGTTTAATATCAGGGAGTTTTCTTGTTTGATGTTTTTAATTTCGATGCATATGTTTTCTGCGTATTCTAATTTATAGTTTATTTCTGTTACTTCTAGTTTATGTTTGGTAAATATTATTATACCACCGCCTCGTTTTGTTTGTCTGCAGTGTTTGTGTTGCTGGAAGTGTGGCATTTGGTAGGAGGATGCCTCTTCGTTTGTCGTAGATACTTCAGTCAGTATTAAAATGTCTATTTCGTCTATATCTTCCTTCAGATAAGCTTGCAGGGTCATCCAGTATTTTTGAATGCTTCTGATGTTGATGTGGATAATAGATAATCCTTTTTTGGGGATTGTCACTTGTTTCTATTCTGTTTTGGATTTCAGAATGTGGCAATTATCATGTTCCGGGGTGATTACGTCTGCTTGATGGTCTGCATTCATGTTGGTTGGTGTGCTGTTCCTTCTTTACGAGTTGTCAATATTCCTTTCAATGTGACAGCCTGTTGAGGTCATCTACGGATTTTATTTCGATTGGTTATGCGTCTTATGTCTTTCTAAGGAATATTTTGCTGTCTCTTATCCATATAAACTGATAATTGTTTTCTGTTTTTACTTTCCTTGCTTGGTAGAATATTTTCTGATAATATGGCGTAAGGTATTCGGACAAGTATATTGGGGTATTGTCGTGGTTTCCTTTCAGATCCTTGACTACTATTATAATAATAATAATAATAATAATAATAATAATGGAGCCTGCGTAGGCTGGGCGTTTCCTCCCGAAGACAGACAAATCAGTCCCATGAACAGACCTGAAACAGTTATCGGACAAGAAAGACGATAAGAAGCCATATTGTTCTATAATTATTTCCTATGAAAGTAACATTGCTTTCTCAATCTGCACGGTTCAGTATTTGTTCTAAATGGATCGCTTTTATCATAACAGTTTCGAAAAGTTAAAATTTTCGGTGAATTGTTTTTTCTATGAATTGCATTTTCGACGAATTGTCATTCGACAAATTGTCGTTCGATTAATTTGCCTTTTCGATGAACTCTCCGGATACATTTGTTAGGTTTGCGGCGGGCAATGAGATAAGGTTTGAGTTCTGAGGAACTTGTAACAAAGGATTGCCAGAGGTAGCAACAGCAATAGCCTTCAATTTTGCTAGTGTTGTTGCAACAATCTTTAATGTCTCGGAGTTATCATTTTGGGCAAAATATCAAATCTATCGGAGCCCTCAAAACGAAAACGATAGTATATGCTGAATAAAATATTTAGTTTTCTACGTTTATTTGTGAACTCCTCGGGATAGGACAAACGAAATCAACCCCATACAAACTAAAGTATTATACTTTTTTAAAAACGTGTAAACCAGAAGCCGCTGTAAGTGTGCAGAATCTTAATTTTATATGTCATCGATAATCTGTAGCATTTCAAACAACTCCCGACGCCTATTTATTGCCAAAGGAACACCCTCTTCCTAAAGTTAGCGCTGCTAATGTGCTTAAGAAAAGATTACGACGGTTGCGTTTTACTTCACAGCAGAGTTCATCTCGATGCGTCCTTCGCTTACAAACAGTTCGCAAGGTGCTGTTTTGAAGCACCTTGTTACGGGATCTGTTTTCTGCGCATTTTCACGAAACAAAGAAGCACGAAGGTCGACTGACCTTTCATATTTTATTTTCCGAATGTTAGCGATCAGCATTATTCTGTGTGGTGTTCTGGATCGATCCTTCTCTTGAAATGTGGGTCAAGCAACACCTGTGGTGTTAAGCACATGCATTCCGAGTACAAACAGCAGCAACCCCCCCCCCCATGAATTGATGTTTATGTAGTTGGAAATCGAATAACCTCACAGACAGACGAAGCTCTGACTGAGCCCAGCATGGCGGAAACACCTGTTCATCTAACTGTAATTAGAAACATGCATTCAGGACGGCTAAAGCCTCGGCTAGACTCGTAGCTTAAATTATTACATTCCACCCCGTGCAATCCGTCTGAGTGCAGCACGTTGCGTTGCTACACGTGCGGCTTCTTGGTGTGCAGCTGAACTCTCATATTCTCCAGCTGTGACCCGCAAACACTTCTTGATAAACTGCTTCAGTATGGAATGTTGAAGTTAATCACTTACAGTTTTTATTGAGAAAAATAATTACGTAATTGATTCCATAAAAACAATGTGGCTTGCTGTTTGTACACAAATAATATTACCAGTCATATTCACTTCGAGAAACAGCAGTACGCATGTCAAATATTCATTCTGAAATTATAAAGTCTTATTCACGTTTCACGAGCCTGGTCCACGCTGAACTTCGAAACAAATGGTCGGCATTGTTAATGAATATACAAGTCAAATGCCATACTTGGGGATTCAACAATGAGAATATGAACTAACGCAACAATCATGAAGTCATTGTTATTTTATTAATTATGAAGTAAATGAATGCAGGAATTTTAAAAGAAACACAAAATTAATATGATATCATCTGAAATAACAGAATCGGCAGCGATTTTTTAAGATCGCAAAAAGTTCTTTTTGTTAAAACGGAAAAATCGTATATTCTTAGTACTCTAAGAAGGGTGTTATGATAAAAAATCTCCCGACAGGAATAATTGACTTATCAGCCACGAGTTCAATCTCTCGTGCATTTAAAATGCACCACAGTGGGCCGATTCACCAATAACTTTGTTTAGGGAAGAAGAGATCATGGACACCCGCACCGTCACTAGAATTTCTTGCGGAATGTCATCTGACACTTGAATACGACTCAACTGCGTCGGTCCACACTTTCATCGAAAAACAATTTTCGTGGATGAACGGTTAGAGAGGCGTTGCCGTCACTGCGGAAGACCCGCACAGCATCTCGGAAGAAAACGAAATCACCTGCTTTGCGTCACACTCCCAACAGTCCTTTCCCAGCAAATCTTCTTTCTTAAATTCTGTCAACAAACATCTCTTCGGTCCCCAGCTCAGATTGGGAATGTCGGAGCGGAAGCGATTATCGTGTTCCCCTGGCGGACACTCTGATGATGGCAGAAGGGAGTTTGTTAGGAGCCAAGGAGTGAAGCTGAGGGAAAAACAGGAGTCTGAGGAAGGCGCCGCTAGTTTTGCGTCGCTTTCTCTTCACTTCTAAGAACACACAACTAAGAAGACAACAAGTTGCCTTCTTAGTTTTCTGACATCAAAAGGTCGATGTCAAATCGAATGAAGAATTGGTCTTGGGAAGATTTTGTAGTGGCAGTTACGGTGTTTAAGTTTCGAAGATATTGTTTAAAAATTCCATTAATGGTAATTGTTGCAGGTATGGTAAACAATTACCATACCTACAACAATTATCATCTGTTACGTATTTAACAATGCTATTATTGCAGGAGGAACTGTAAGAATATCGATATATTTGTATTCGAAAAATATTTAAAATTTTGTATAGAGAAATTCGCTCTGCAAGTTCTGTACAAGTTTGATGTATTTTTTTTAAAAAAAGGCAATTTTTGTAAAATGTTAGTTTCACTAACAGTTTTTCTGAATTTTACTTATTTTTTTTAAAAAAAAACGAGTTCGTTTTGCATTCTCAAGATAAATACTAATAAAGAGTTGTGCATAACAACAAGCAAAGTGAACAAAATAAAGAAATGAACAAAAGAAGACAACACGCTAAAGAACATGGAAATCGACCATTTACTTTTTCTCACCAGCCTTGGCGATCGAGTCTCATTAGCGGCGAATTTTACACACAGTTGAATGCGTGTGTAGTTTAGCTAGTACGCATGTTCTCTCCGCCGATCGACCACCTTCAAGAGACTATCTCCGTTAATTATCTCCGGAAGAAATATTCGGTTCAAATCCCGGTGTTGGCACCGGAATTTGAACCTACCTTAGGAGAGCGGATGGTTGAATGGCTTCTAGGCGGTAGATGAATTCCATCCCTAGATGTGAGAAAGGTTTTTGGATTTTTCAAAAGTAATTAAATTATAAGAAATCCGAAGTAGACGCGACTGCGTGCTGGGACGTGGCCTCTCGGAGTGATGGGCAAATATTTATCCAACGGTTGCCCATGTTTATCGGAACGTTTACATCTAATTGTGGGCGGCAAAAAAATCTCACTCCGAGCATATTGTACGAGGGAGGCAATTAGGCTAGCCTAATTACAGCCATAATTACGGTAATACCTTGCCAGGCATCTCTTTTAATTCCTTCATAAGAATGGAGCGAATCTATTTTAAAACAATTCAGGTTGAAACCTGGACGAGGCTTAGTCCGCCTATGGGGTGTTTTCATAATTTCATAGCTGCTGTTACAAAGCAGAAACAAAAAGGGGATTTTATTCCTCCGTTTATCACTCTTTATGAGGGGGCTACCAAAACGTTAGGGGAAATTTGATGATAAAAATTACTTACCTTGTTCCCTTGCAGCGGGTTTTCCATGAAAATATTCATCTCTGGGAGTACATTCTGCTTGGATCTCCTCAATCTCGTCAACAACGCCTTTCACCTGGAATTTCATCTTGGGGTGGGAGGGGGGTAGGAAGTAGTTGCATGGAGCAAGGTCAGGCGAATACGAGTGACTATCGTATTTCTGAAAGCCAGGAAGTTGATGAAAGTGAGATTTCATGGTGAAATCCCAGCCGTTGTTCTTCCCCTGGTCTGGACGTTTCATCCCCCCCCAGCTGATTCAAAATATCAGAGTAAACCTTCCCGTGACAGTTTGACCCAGGATTGGAATTCCTCGTGGACAATGCATTGCAAGTAAAAAAAAAAAAAAAAAAAAACGATCAACATTGACTTGACATTACTACAAACTTGGCGACTTCCGATGATTGCACTTTTTCTTAGTTGCCGCAGTAGTTTTCTTTTTTGAGGCCTAAGCCAAATAATGCAAATTTTTTGCGCCTTAAAATGTGCCATTTTATTTGGAGAAGGAAATCGCCGAACCACTAAAACGCGGCGTAACAAAAGCGCACGTAACCCAAGAACGCAGCCTCAAGAAGGGTATTGCTTCTTCCTTATAACGATAGAAGGCCGTAGTACAACAGATTCGCGCGCGCTATTCAAATTCCCCGAACGTTTGCGTAGCACCTCCTATTCTTCAAAAATGCAGAGAGAAATTCAGGACCCAACTGTAGGTTAATTCTCTCTCTCTCTCCATTCTGATCTCAGAATTCTGCAATGATGAGAGTCACATGCGTTAATCCCTTTTCACTTTCGACTTCGGAGACGTGTTAGAAATTGAGGGAGAATCCTCCTTTATCATCTTGGCGATTATCAATCCCATGGAAAAAATAGGCGAAACCTTCTTTGTCGCTTACACCCAAAGACTTTTGGCAGCACGAGATGAAATAAAAGACGGGAGATAAGAAAGTGGAGTCACGTGCGACTTCAGATTGAATAAAAAAAAGCTTTTTACGCCACCGTGACACGCACAGCGATGAGATCAGAAGAGAAGTGGACGACTTCTTTTGACAGTTCCGCTTGCTCGAGAACATCTTAAGTGAACATCAAAGAGGTCGAGAGCGTCCTTAATTTTGATGCTGCAAAAAAAAAGAAAGAAAAAGCGAGAAATGATTTCAGTTTCGCTGCTAAACAGGCAGACGCATTTCGAAAGTGGGAGGGAGGGGTCGTTTAACACGATAAGAACGGACCAACATCTGAATGAGGATGCATTCGGTTCCGTTAAGAATAGCAATGTCTTTTAGATTTGTACGCGAGATTTCGCTTCATCCCCTGAGAAATTTAATAAAGAAAAATACCGTGGACGTCGTACCTGTTAAGTCTCGAGATAGACACATCGCCCACTCTCCTGTTTCTTTATGTTCAACGAATAACAAAGCAAAGCAGTTTCTCTTCAAAAAAAATAAAAATGCATAAAATTAGCTCCTGAACAGTTGAACTGCTTTGTGGTAGAAATATAAACTTTACACGTGCATGGTGTTGTAGCAGTTGCTAAATTAAATTATTTGAAATGGCATCGCGAGGAAGCCTTGCGGACATTCAGTTTAATGGGAGTTCTTATCTCAAGGTTAAAAAACTCCGTTCACTCTGAGTTCAAAAGGGGTAGAGATTGTAAGCTCGTGTTACGATTAATTTGTTGGTCCTACAGGAGGTTGTTTTCACCAGAAGAGGATGCAGACAGCCGTCATGGTGGCCAGCAGAAGACTAATTGGGTCACCACTCCGGAAGCACACACCCAACCAGTTCCTCTTGAAGGGAAGAAAATCCAAGAGAGAAATGACCTCCTTGTCAAGGTCACGTCTCACTTATGTCGTAGTAATATGTGAGTTGAGAGGTTTGCCATAACAGTTTGTCGGAAAAGAAGTGAAGCCGATATTCTGGCGCTCCGTCTAATTGAGCAGGGAAACGAGGACGAAACGTTCTTGTCGGGTAGTCTACGAAGCGAATTAAGGATTGGGCGAAACACAAAATCTAAGGAGGAGGTTTGAATCCTTGACTTCGGAGAAAGAAGTTCAGTGTTTATAATGAAATAAAAAAAAGTCTTTGGTTCGAATCCCGTCTGACACACGACGAACTTATTTTAAGCTTTTGTTTTCAGTTTAAAGTGGGTTAGCCGCCCTCATTTCGAGCAGGGAGGTTTTTTCCCCGTTAAACAACCCTTAGACATATGAACGCACTTAACTATAAGACATGAGGCTTGTTTGTGACCTTTGTTTTTCGGCCGTAATTCAAAATATCCCTGCGCATCAATGCAGAGTGGTAAAAGATATGTGCTAGTCTTCTATCGGAAATTTCCGTTTCTCTCAGCCTTTTAAATTTATTCAGAAATAAATCCCAAAAATGGTGCTTTAAAGGATTTTTTATTAAATGCGAAACAAATTTGTAATTTCAAAGCATTTCCCTTTATAAGGAGAACTCGCATACGGAGTTTTTATGGTTACGGCACGAAATTGACAAGAACTTTCAAAGCTGTTTTTTTTTTCTCGAATCATCCGGGTATGTTTTGTAAACGCCATCACTCTTCCGTTTTGGTTTTTCAATGTTCTGAATTCAAATACTATTGTAACAATTATTATCACTTTCTTTATGACGTTTCCGCTTATTGTTGTGTCATTTCCTGTCCTCCGAGAGTCATAGAGAAGATTTTTATATTATGGATATTCCCACAGAGATTATTAACTACGTACGTGATGAAGAAAACACCTTAATTATAAGATTAGGGAACTCAGAATATTATTTCTCTACGACGTTTACTGGAGCATTCCGCCAAGGCTTTGTGTTTTAAGTTGCACGTCCATTGCTTCCTTCGCAACACGACTGTGGTGCAATTCTGTTGAATTTTATTTTGTTTTTTTGTATGCGCTATTTTGGAATCAGAGAATTGCCTTTAAGCTCGGAGACTTGCCCCTTTTAGTGAATACTGAAGCTATTTCATCTGCAGAAGTGCCACTCACAATCCATTGTTAACAGACGCGTGCGTGATGACGTGTGAATCATATTGTTAACGCATTTCTAGTTGCGTGCTGGAAGCAGAACGACCAAAAGTGCAGATTTTTATTGGAATATAAAGAATTACTGTGTGT
The DNA here is from genome assembly GCF_054136105.1 of Typopeltis vanoorti. Classification (NCBI taxonomy): domain Eukaryota; kingdom Metazoa; phylum Arthropoda; class Arachnida; order Uropygi; family Thelyphonidae; genus Typopeltis; species Typopeltis vanoorti. The sequence goes on along the minus strand of NC_143566.1, from coordinate 15,867,483 downwards.
CTGCTCGCGTGCATTTTTTTGAGAAAATAACATTTTATGTAGCTCGGCAAAAATAAGACTCAAAATTCTATCTATCTTAGGCTTAATATAGAAAAATATGTTTGTAAGTTTTCTTTATATTAAGTGAATTTTTCTCTGTTATTATAATGAACCGATGGAAATGAAAAACCTTGTGGCGACATCGTGTTTGTTCATAGAGTGCACGCACACACACACATTGTTGAATTTTCGTGCAACAATGCAGATATCAAATGCATTTTAAAATACTAACATTGCTTAAAATTTTCAACTCTAAAAGAAGAATTAGAGGCGGTAATAGTGATAGCATTATTATTATTATCCTATTGTCACGTGTTTCAAACACTGATACCGGTAGGCTTCTAAATATTTTTCTATGTTGCTGACTTAAAATTCTTAGGTAGTAAACTAATATTTTATTGTTATTTATACCAGGGGTGGGCAAGTTCTTCGGTGATAAGAGCCACATATAATACTTTTCATACATTTTTGAATGTTCAAGAGCCGGAGGAAATATTATTTTAAAATTGTATTTAAAAATACTAAAAAGTACAACTTTTTAGTACAACTATATACAAGAATATGTTTAATCTCTGCTCGTTGAAGACTTTGAGTCTTCATTTGTGCAGTTAATAGCTCAAAATTTGGCTGGTAGGATCTCAAAGCTGTTCCAAGAAGCTCGGTGAGGACAGCACGATGTTTTGATTTCACAAATTTCATTGCAGAGAAGAGAGATTCGCGGCAGTAAGTTGTCCCAAAAACAGAGAGTATTCGGAAGCCAGTTTTCTGAAGATTGGGGTACTTTGCTTCTGGAATTTGCTTCCAGACGTCAGTTACAGATGAGCTTTTATGTACTAGCTTCAAACCCACATCTTCCTGCAGCTCAGTAAGCTCTGTCTCTATGGAAACAACATCCGGGGTAAAAGGTGCAACAACCGGACATCCATCGTCGATGACATCAATCATAAAAGGATTCACAAGAAATTCAAAACGTGGCTTTAACTTTTTTAGTTTCTCAAACCTATTCTCAAAATTATTATAAAGTGTTTTACAAGTTTCCTTCGTATTGTTTCAGTTAAAATCGTCCTCCCATTGTTCGTTAAACCCTCTCATTTCTTGTTCGTATTTCCGTTTTATGCTCTTCAGTTGCTCACTCATTTTAAACAAGGGTTTTATAACTTTGACTAAAATCAGTCTTAATTATTTATTCATCAGAAAAGTACTTATCTACACTACACTAGTTATGTTCCGCTACCACCACAAGCGCGTAACTTGTGTGAACTGCATGAAGAGTGATGACGCAGATTCCAGGCAACGGAGGCGGTGGGTAATGCAGCGATCATAGTAGTCACTTTTGGAAGTAATTTTAGCGGGAGCGACAAAGACCATCAAATGTCGAAACACTTTTTACCAAATAAATACAATAATAAAATCCACATTAACAATCCTTTTGACCGGTAACGTTTAGTAGCTAAATATTTAAAGTTTCAAAATATCTGTTTACTTATCTTTAAAGAATTTACGAAATAAAATATTCTAATATTGGTACATACGAATACTATAGATTATTAATATATAAAAGTTTAAGAAACATGGCAATGAAAACCAATATTCTACTGGAATTAAGTTCCTGTTTCTGGTTTATTATTCCATATTTCTTCTTCACCCCATTTCTCACGACATTCCATCAAATTCAAGGTCTAATTATAGCAATTAATCATATCTACATAATTGCAATTACGTGGAACGCGCGTCCAATATTTCTTCTTCAGTTCGGCACCTCCAACATCGGGTTGTGCTCTCCGGTCATTTTGTTTCTCACACTTTCTTCTTTCTCATAATTTTCCCATTTTTTCGTCTTATGTTTTTTTTTTCTTGTGCTCATCCTGCAGTTCAATTAAACTCAGAGTCGCAAATCAGCAAGTTCCCTGATGTCAGCAAAAGATTAATCTGAAGATCGCAAATCCTGGATTTATGCATCTTAAGAGAGAGTTGATTAATGTAAGCAAGCGGGATTATGATTCATGCGCCACCCAAACTGAAATTTGTTTAGAACTCTTACATTCCCATTACGTCTAAGATACGCTCGGGGCACTTTAACTATCATCCTCTATTAATCCACTTAAATAAAGTTAAAATGGTATTTGTTCCATTGGCTAATTCTTTCACTTTAAATGCAGACGACAAAATGACATCAAGCCTACAATTAATGCTGTTATAAAATTCACTTCGTATAAAGAAACAGGAGAACAGTCGGAAACGACGACAGCTACTTATTAAACTAGAAAAAGTTTATAAAAATCACTTCAAAGTAAAGCAAGAATAGCATAAACCACTCAGCAAACGAATAAAGGAAGTTCGTTTGCTCGGCGCCATTTTTCGATTGTTAGATCTGTTGCATTGTTAGACTTAGAAATACATAACAATGCAATGAGTACTCAACAGACGTTAATTATGAATTGTCATTTGTTAAATTTTACTAAAACTGATTACACGGAGACTTTTTTATTCAATATACAATGCACTTCACGGTATTTCAACTGTATTATTAAACTCTGTTGACGGCCCAAATTTATATGCATCAGCGTTCATTGTTTTTCATTTTCTCCTCTTTCGTTCTCCATTACCCATGACATGGATGTCTGCCAGTCATTTCTTTATTCTTTTTTGGACCTTCAATAACGCTTTTCACGGTTTTAATAACGGTCATGAAGAACCCGCCTACCACCGACGGGTACGCAGCGAATCTGACAGTAGCGATGTCACTTTTTTCATTAATAAATCAGACTGCGACTTGTGCGGATTAGTATTGTACATGCTTCTCCCATCCTTCGCTCTCGAAGGCTGTTTTCTGATATATTACACAATAATAGGTTGATGCAAAACTATTAGCGCCATCTACGTTACATTTCTTTTAAATGATTTAAACTAAATAGTTGGTAAAAAAAACTCTCATTGTTTAAAAAATTGCTATTCAAATAAAGAAATGATTCATCTTTGAGATCGTGTAATAAAATCTGTTAGTTGAAGTATTAATTTATGCAATTCCTTTGGCATATATGGAAATACTTGCGCCTTAGGTTCTCAGGTGCAAGCATTTCCAGCTAAAACAACCACAACAAAACGCGAACTGTTTACAATCTGTCATTGTTACTATTGATGAAAATTCGTTTGACTTGGAACAACAATAGCTCACATCGAACAATATACTTTCTTCACTCACTGTTACCACGTCACAGTTTCGTGTTGCTAAAGAAATATATTCTTGACATTCTCGGTAATTATAATTTAAATAATTATAATTGTAAAATGAGTAAATGTCAACGGTAGGAAAACAGACGAAAAACCGAGTCACAATTATATTAACACGATTTTTAGTCCAACACGATATGTTTCGTTAATATCAAATTAAAACTAAAAAAATATTAAGACAATGTTTCTTTAATTTCTCGTTGTTTGTTTGTGGAGTTTAAAGTGTTTTCTTTTGTCATCTTGAACTGTAACTTTCAGCGATTCGCAAGTTGACACCTCACGATCTTAATGGGAATCGCAAATTGCTTTCACTATCTCAAAAAACAGTTACTTCAAGTAGGGCGCCGTCACAAGAACTCTTTCTTATCTCAAAGCTACCTTTTTTTCTCGCCAAAAAGAAACGGAAATGGAATTCTTCTGTTTAAGTTTCCAGACTTTTTTCTTTGAGTGGGGGAGTTGCATCTTTCCAGTTCTATTCCCAGTAATGGTGTCCCAGTTCTCTGGTTCTTCTATTAAACTTCCTCCGGCAATATTTATGCGATCCCTCATAAATATATTTTTAAGCCTTCTTTATAAAAACGCATTTTTCAGGCAAGCACTTAAGTTGCCTTCAACATTAAAAAGTGCCAAAAAGTTCATGGTCCTTTGGATATCTTTCGTAATATTCCACATACGACCATAACAAAACTCCCCGAGGGAATATAATTTGCTTATCAGCAATTCTTGTTCCGATCTGATGGGGGAAGATTAGTGATGCCTTACTGTATTGTAGCACTAAAATGCACTTTTATCAAGGGAAGTAATAGTTAGGGATTGATGTGATTCATCCCTACCGGACTGCTCCTCCACAAAAAATGAATAACTATAAAAAAGTCCATTATTAATCTGAATTGAAAAAAAAAATAATAATATTGAAAGTTGCTTTATAAGAAAATTGCACAGTTTCTTTAGTTTCTAAAGTGCTAAATAAGAAATGAGACTGCGTAGCAGATGCAGGTATCAAAGAGAAGATGAAATGGACTACGCTAACAGAGCTGAGCTGATGTTTGAGTTCCCGAAGTGAACACGTTCTCAATATAAGTCGGCCATTATTAATCTGTCGTTAATTTTCCGATGCTTGCTGAGAGTGGAAATAGTTCGCGGTAATCGGGTTTCTTATCCCGTTGCTATTCTACAGGCTAAATCGGCATCTTTCTGTATGTAACTCCAATTGATTACGCTAACTCGGATAGCATGGAGAATAAACGCATTTATATATTTATATAATGCATTAAATAAATAACTTACGATAACCACAATGTACAAGGAATAGTACTTGGGGGGGGGGCAGAGTAGGTTTACATCCTGTGAAATGATAAAAACAGAAATCACCCGACAAATCAAAGATCCAAAGAAAATGTTTAAACTCCAGAATTCGCTAGTAAGACGGGTCTTATTGGGGAGAGAGAGAGAGAGAGAGAATAAAGTAACTTAATACGAAGAGCGGGTCACAATAAAGAGGGAGGGGTATTCAAATAATATTTTCACGCTTCGAAGATCCAAATTAGCCTCCGAAACTGGGAGTAATAGAAGAACAAGAAAATCTGAGCTCAAAATAGAGAGATGGGAAGAGGACATAATCATCTTCTCTCAATCCTGTGATTGAGATGACACCACGTCTTCAGATTTTTAGCACGTGCTTTTCATGGCAACGCCACAGATGGTAAGAGAAACACGTTCATCTCTCAAGAGAGAGGGTGTTTATGTAATTGTCTGTTACAGTGATCGTCATAGCAACTTCTTAGAGTTATTAGACAGGCGTGTGTCCCACCTACGGAACAATATTTCAAAGGATGGAGACACTCAAGACAAAATATTAATTTACTAAATGTGTTGTCTTTTTTACAAAAATTAAATCGTCACACAAGATAACCAACTTGTTCACTTTACGTACAGGATAACTGAGTGGAAGCCACAGATTGCCTTACAAGATAACTCATTTGATTACTCTAAGTACAAGATAACTTGCTTCGAGAAGTAGTTAATCTTTTAAGCAACACGCTGTTCGGCACTGCCCAAGTGATTAAGCACCTAAGGACTTAATGGGTCGACTCCAATTTGCCTGATTAAATATCTCTTGAAAATACAAATTACACTTAGATACGGGATCGTAGGAATTAAGGAGTTGCTGATTTCTAAAGTCCACAGAATAATAATGAATAATTTACACTGTCTCTCCTTAGCGGTATTTGCTAGAAAGAAAAATAAACTGACACCATAAAAAGATAAATAGGAAGAGAAATGTGCTTGAACAATTGAAGTAACTTCATATTTGATGTCCTTTCTATCGTTTGATTTTTTTACCTTTTGGAAGAAGCGAGGTTGTCGTTTAATTATATATCCTATTATATTCGGGATGAAGAACCCGAGTTTCCCGGAGAAAAACCCTTCATCTCCGTTTGAGACCGGCTAACACTCACCTTTAATCAAAAGAGATCAGTTAAAGGTTCCTCACGTCATTGACGGGAATCGAACCCAGGTCTTTTAACTAAAGGGCTTCGTCTACAGCGACTGAGCTAATGAGGCTCCTGTTTATTAGGCCGAGTCCAATAAACATGATGGATTGATTTTTACCTCCAGAGACACGCACGTTGGTTAGTTTAACCGAATGAACAGTAGCATATTTTGAATTTTTTAAAAACATTTGTTCACGGCTAATTGGATTATAGTTATTCGATTCTGACATGGACGTATTTCACGAGAGCCTTATGGGTGTAAAGAAAAGCTGTCGCTTCATTCCCATAACGTTTGCCTAATCTGTAATGCTAACACCATGTTTACTGTTTGAAAATAATGTGAGTTCTACGGTCGATTTCCTTGAGTTTACGGAATGAAAAACCCGTGCCGGGGATCAAGTAACTCGGAAACCGAAAAAAGCTTAGTAAAAGTTCCTCCAGTCGGCGACTAGAATTGAACTTGCAACGCTTCTTTAGGCAGGTCTAGCGCCGTGGACGGTACACGCCATTTCCACTGAGTTACGTAGGCGCTATTTCCCTTATAATCGGTGTTAATTTCTTTAATTATGTAACATGAGGTTCATTAATACGCCATTGAGGCGCCTCTTGATGTTCTCTTTACCATCAGGGTCGTTCTTGGGGATCTTTTCTTACAAGCACTTTAAGTGACCTAAGGACAATTTGAAAAGAAAAGCTGGCACATGTTGTTGCTAGGCAATCGGTCGTGTAAGATTCGTTTGAGAAACACTTTCTGAGTATTTGCATAGCACTGTGGAAGGCGACACCATCGCAACCGACACAACCATGTAGTTCGCAGTGGAGTGGGAAGAACTGTGATGACTTGCGAAAGGTGAAGGCCAAAAAGAGAATGCAATCTTATAGCCTCTGTCCGCAAACAAAAGCAGTCGGAAACAAAACAGTTCTCGTCTTAAAAGCATTTGCAATCCTTGCTCTCACTTCCTTGGTCAGAAGTTATAAGGCAGACCTCCCGAACTGCCTTATAAATTCGATCCAAGCAAATGTAGAGATAAAAACGGCCTAAAAGATGTTCATGTACTGTCTAGGTTAGATGATGGTAAGAGCTTTTAACGCATGTCTTGTTTTTTTATTAGATTGGGATGGTCAACTTCTTCGTGCAAAAGAAATGTGTGGTCGAAAGGTCGTATCTTGATGTTTGACCGTCCAAAAAAAAAAAAAATCACCGACCTATGAACTGAAAAGTGATTTTTTTTCATTTAAGAAAAAAAAATAGAACTTCGTAGTCTTCTACGTTTGTGCCTTCTTAGCTGCGATATTGAGTGTTTTTCATCTCGTTTCTTCACGCTTTCCAGATGATGGTTTTCCCGCTTTGTAATCTTCTCTTGTAGCGACAAAATTACCCGAAATCTTTAGAGCTTCTAGAAACTGTGTACGCAACGTCTTTGCAAAAGAATTGCCTGACGGGCAGCATCAAATCTGCGTGAGGAGGGACGAAACTTCCCCGAGGGAGGGGGAAGTTTTGCAGACTGGTTCGTTGCTTACAATTGTTTTCTTCGTATACAATTTTAGATGATTGAGAGTACAAAAAAGAATGAATGTCAAAAACAGCTGTTCAGAGTGTGTATAATGTGCATGCTGTGTTTAATGGAAACTTAAAGTGAATGACTTTCGTTTCTTTATTACAGAATGTGAAGATTAAATATTAGCGCGTGTCACGTTTATAGAAACGTATCGATATTTTCGGAGTAATCCTGCAGTACGCACATCATCGATTAGCTGTCAATGCTGCATCTTCTGATATGTCTAGTGGTGCAATCATAAGTACTATTTGTTGGGAAATATGCTAAATAAGAAATATAGGAAGTTAATTAGGTTTATCAAACGCTGATTGAGTTCGATCGTGTTTCTCTTGTATGGTAATTGCCTTTGCTAACATCTTTGGTCATTTTTGTGCTTTCTCATGGAGAACGGCAAATTGAATTTGCGAATTATTCTGTGAAAATCCAAACCATTTTTGAATGTTGTTTTTCTAGTGTTGCAAGTTATTATAATTCAGAAAAACTTGGTCACATACGTCATGAAAACTCTACTTGAAATGTAAAAGTCGCTTTCCAAGAAACTGCCTTTTCTCCTGTAAGGTCAAATAAAAAAGGAGTTTAGGTAACCTCTTAAAATAGTCGCTTTCAGGCTGCGACAAGTTCTGCATCAAACTTTTCCATTAAAAGATGCTCCCCTCCGAGACGGTCTTTGGCAAAAGACCATTGATTGGGTTCTGGATAATCGTTTCCTTATGTCGGTAATGCTCGGATGAGGGTAGAGATGAAATAGACTGTTTGTAGCAAATTACACATGGACGTAGTCTCGGTAAGAACACGTGACTTTGCATATCTCTACTGGTTCGTATTTGGATCACATTTTTCGAGTTCAGCAGAATTCGTTCTCGAATCGCATCATTCTCATTTGTTGGAAATAGAACAATATCCGATTTTTTCTTTAAGATCCGGATAGGATGGCAAAGAGCTTCGTCGTGAAGTATCGTAAAAGTCGATATCACGCAACAAAATCCTTAATTTACTCTTCCGTTTGTTCTGAGACTCGCAAACAGAAAAACGAAATTAAAAGAGCTAAATGTGACTTTGAAATAATCCGAAACGGATTCTCAATTTCAAATAGTAGTTTAGCCATTGGTTCCTTTTCGGTGGGCTTAGAAAGCAAGCTAAAACAGGAGAAATGGTTGGTAGGCCATGTCCACGTGGAAGTGTTTTAAACCTTAAGTTTCTTGTCAAATTCAGTACCTGCGTTTTATCATAAACGGAAAGGTTCGACTTAAATTGAGGCCAATGAAAGGTGTTAGTAATTTGTTTAAATAATCAAGACCACTGTTACACGCTCAAAATATTTTTACAATTGACTTCAATAAGGTAGCGAATTAACAATCCTTTAAACAGTGATTGATATTAAGACGTGAAAGACAAATTTGATCCCAACTAAGGCTTTTAAAATTAACAGATTTGCGAGCAAATTATCTTTTTTCCGATGCAAGGACTCGCCTTCTTCCGCTGAATTTATAAACTTGGTCAAAAAAAATAATTTCTTCTCTCGTTCCAAGCAATTTCATTGAGTCTGACATTCTACTCTTTTGAGCGAGCTCCCCTACTGCGTTTGCATCTTGTGTGACTGATTCGCCCTTTCTTGCTTGTGTTTTCTTCTTTCGTTTATTTTCTCCTGCTGTTCATCTACAATTCTTTCCCTAATTGAAATTCTCGTTTGAGGCCCCCCTTTGGTTAGAAAGACGTGGATTCGTTCCCCCTCCCCTTTAATATCAGAGAATCAATGGTATAAATAAACGACTTTTCAACTGAATGTGAATAAGCCAGTTCTCATTTATGCAATGAGTCATCTTTGAATGTCGGAATTTAACCTGAGCAAACCACACGAATCTCCTCGATTTGTATTTGTTTGTGCTGCAAAATATTTCAGTGGGTTTAATTCTGTTTAATAAAACCGTGTTTGGACAGGATTCGTTTCTTTCGTGAGTTGCTTTGTGGCACGAAGCAGTCATTAAAGAACTGTTGGTGTCGCAGCAGGAGAAAGATTTTCTTGTCGTTCTATTGCACGATGCTGGCGTTAGGGCGGACACTTGACCTCTATCTCTCTCTCTCTCTCTCACTCACGTACACACGAGTTGCTCTTTTCTGTGTTTTTTTTTTCTTTTTTTTCGTGTATTTTTTCTTTTATTCTTCTTTCTTATATCGCATCAAAATGTAAAAGAATTTTTTTCCCCAGAGATGTTAAACTGTGTATGGGGGATTAGTTTAAAATTTACTTTTCCTTTGCATCCTACACCGAATCCATTTGGCATCCTACACCGATCCGTTTGTTATTTGAAAGATGTAGCTTCGAATTCTTTCCAGGAGAACGAGGGTATTTTTGCCTCTCGACAAATCATGTTTTCCGCTTGCAAAACAAATAAACAAGTCGAAGTGGGGGGGGGGAACATACGCAAATTATATGGGTAATGTTAGAGCCTTTACAGAGCCTCCGTAGCTTTGCTCGGAAAGACCTGGGTTCGATTCCCGTCCGGGACGTGACCAACCTTTATCTGGTTTCTTTTGACTAAAGTTAACTTAACGGTCTCATACGGAGGTGGAGGGGTTTTCTCCCTGAAACTCGGATGCTTCGTCCATCAAAACAGGCAAACCAGCTACAGACATAGAAATATCTCCCCCCCCCCTAACGTCAGGCTCTACAACAAGTCGATAGGGATGGCGCGCATGAAGTCGCATCATGTAGAAGGTCGACCCCAAACAGATGGGATAAGGTACAAGAGGAAGAAGAATGTTAGCGCCTTTTCCTGCTTTGGCTTAAACATAATCTTATTAACCACAGCTTTATAAAACAGAAATCTGTCGACAGATTACGTCATCATAAAGAGTTGTTTCACGTGACCATCTTAAGTGATGATTTTCCGGCAACATTTTTTTCTTTTTAATTCCGTTAAGAGGGGAGGAATTACAAGTGAATAATTTGGTCCAGATACGAATTAAAAATGCTCTCGTTTAAAAAATAAAATAAACAAATTCATCAAATTATTTATGCTTCTGACAAAACCCTTATTGCTGCATAATAAAAAGAAATCTTAGCAGAACTTGGGGAAAACGCTTCCTTCTAAGTATACTTAAGACGTCAGTGCGTGAATTCTTATGACCCTCGAGCTTTGTGTTCTATAAGAGCCGATTAATACGAAAGAAACTTTGCTTGTTTGTTTTTTTTACCTCACTTGAGAATTCGTATCGGAACAGTGCTGCCACCTGCTAGTTTAGTTGCGATAATCAGTTAATAAAAGAAGAGCCATTGATCTCTCGATCTCTCTTTCTTTCCTTGTTTCTTGTTTTATTTTCTTAATTTAGATTAGGATTTTTTTAAATTAGATTACGAGTCTCATGAACTATAATGCTCAAGTCCAGTTTGAAGACATTCTGCGTTTTTAAGTTACTCTTCCTTTATCAGCAGTTCTTCACGTGAGTACGATCCTCATAAAAATGGGTCGTGTGTAGTCGAGCAGTGAGGAGAGTTCTTCGATGTTGTCAGCTGTTTCGCTTGTGTTGGGACTCACAAGTAGGGTCACAATCCCTACACAAGACTAGCTACCTCCCTACGGAACTGAGAAGGTATTACTAAACCGGATTTGATTTCTACGGTAAACAACCCCCGTAGAATAACTCGGATGGCTCAACAGTTCCCTGGATTTTTTTTTTTTTTTTGAAAACAACCAACAGACGTCTTCTGTGGTGTAATTACAAGCCAAGATCAGCTAGCGATACTTCTAACAAGTAATAGATAGAAACGGAAAGACGACACATCTTCATTACTGGGTAAGCTAATGAAGTTTGTGCCTAAGACAACCACCGTACGACGCTGTTTGTCTTTATAAAGCTATTCAGAAGCGACAGACACTTTGTTTTAGTTTCGGTGGCGATCGGACTGACTGTTTACGAGCAGATTTCTAAAAGGTCGCCAACAAAGGAATACGTCTGCCAAGTTAAACGTGATCCACCTCCTCCTCGTCTTCCGTCATCCACTCGTCTAAGCTGATTGGCCTTCTTTGTTATCAAGTTTCGTAGTGTAAAATTAATAGAGATATTCTATGGGAAGAAAACCGTAGAAGTCCAATTATGTTTTTTTTTCAGTGCACTCATCAAAAATTTCTACGATATAAATATGTTTTCGGACCTCTAGTATCGTGAAAGACGTTGCTGACAGTCGAACTAGCGACTGGTTTCACCAGGGACTTCAACTAGTTTGCATTCTGCCATAAAGAGAATCCTATAAGTTATTATTAACCGAAATACTGACACTTCAACCTCTTTCAGAACCACTGCAGGATGTCCAATACCCCCCATTATGACAGGTAACCGGAAGTACTTGTCAAAACCCGTGATGTTGATAAATGAATATCTTAGAAGAAAATAAACTCCACTTGGCACGAAATGAGGTATCAAATATTCATCGAATTTTATATGAAGTGAAAATGTGTAAATAAACAAAGACGGTGCTTGCTGTGCACACCTGGCGTTGTTTGTTTTACGAACAAAGATAACAAACGTATTTTTTTTCAATTTCACCAAGAAATGGATTTGATAAATATTAAATTAGAATAATGTATTTATTTCTAAGACTCCAGTAGAATACACAGGCCTTCCACAAAATAATGTGGTTGATTTAATTGCAAATATTTTGTAAACCCAATGAAAAACGAAGTTGTTGAAAAATTCTAAATAGTTTTGAGTTTTTTAAATAATTAATTTGAATATCGTGCATGACATAAAAATATTAAACCAAATGGTAATCCTTTTATGTAACGAAGTGTACTGTAACTGTTTTATTTTCTGTTTAAAACCTGTTAAGTTTTATGTTCATCCTCATAATCGCCACCTCAAGCAGAAGAAATTACGTGGAAAGCTGGTATTGTTGCGTAACTGACATCAGTTACGTAACAATGTAACTTGTGTGTCAATTTTAAACACAACACACTATTAGAATTCAATTCCCAATAAAAAAAAAGCGACAAAGGTAAGTTTTTGTAATTGAATACAGTCATGTAAATTAATTAAAAGGGATAGAGCTTCACTGTTTAGAGCAACAAACGATCAAATATAAATCTATTTGAATACAGAAGCTTGGTTTGATTCCACAGTATACTGTGGTCATTATTAGTGGCATGACCATCAAGGCCAGATATCAGATTACACCATTATGAGTATCTACTCGTGAACTTTTACATCTGTTCCGTTGAGCGCATTCTCTATTCTTCACATTATACGGTCATTAATCCGTAAAGAGCGAACTTCAAGTACGCCATTATCAATATCATGGTAGACTGCCCTACTATCTCGAGATCAGTCGCGCCGGGAATGCATTCTTCTTATTCATAGCTCATAGAACTCGTTCTAATCACTGAACTGCTTAATCTGCTTCTGCTCCTCACTAAAAGGATAAAATGGCAGATTGCTTATGTAATTAGATGCAAATATTTCCAAAGGTCAAGATCGTGATAACGTGTAGGTTCGATGTATAATCTTAACGTTCTCGAATAACAGGCTTCGCGTTGCAATCATTTGTAATTATGGGAAGAATGAAAGTTGTAATTAATTTTCACAGAGAAAAATATTGCTTTCGGTGTGCATCCGACACTACTCTTTAGACTCCAACTACGTACAGTTAAAGGAAATCCACGTCTTCATCCAAGTCCTCTCTTAACGTTCCTGTGAGCATCGATAGGGTAGACCACCCGAAAAGAAGATTTCAGATTTGTTTTTATTATTGTACTCTTCCCCTAAGAGATATTATTTACATGCATGGGAGTGCTAGAAGTGGCTAAAGTTAATTTAATAATAAAGGCATTTAATTAATATTAAATTTGACTTTTGATTTGTAGTACAGACTAAAATCCTGTTAATCGCATCATAAAAAGTCTTCTTCCTAATCTCGACAACGATCTAACAGGCAGGGTTTTACGTCCTCGACAACAAAGCTCTGGGGCATCATTACCTAAGTGAATTCCGTCATGTGAAGCACATCTCAAGAATCCGAACTGCTGGCAAAATTGCTTTCCGTAATGCCCGTTAATGGCCCCGACAAGATGGCCCTTAAAGAGGAATGCGTGCAAGGCGAAGACGTTTTTCAAAATGACAACCTCGGCTGCGCGTTTTGTATCTGAATATTGCAGTTTTGCTTAGGGTAATGGGAAGTCAATCGAAGAGCGTCTGTCTCCACCCATTTAACGTAGATAAAGGTCCCATTCCATCAGGATTCCGATTACACTCACCAAAGGAATACTTAAAATCGATGTTGTTTTTTCTCGGTCATAGCTACGAAGAAAATGGTCGCAAAATAAACTCTTTATATTATGTTCTTTCTAACCTTAATATATTTTTATCTGCGCTCGTCAAACCTCAATGTGTGTGTGCATTAGAATGTAAAAGAGTTCCTTTGTGGAGTTCAGATACGTTTTTAGTATACCGAAGGTTATTATTATTACGGGACACCCCAAGGAGTCCAAAGACTCATCGAGGGAGGGCATCTACTCCACAGCTCTGTCTACAACAATCCACCAACTACTACAACGAACCGCAACTACCATCTACCGCCCACCACCACCAGTATTTTCATAGACAATCACAAACATCCATGCCCATGGCAGGATTCGAACCCGCAGCCTTTTGGCTGGAGAGCGGATACGCTGACCACTCGGCCAACCAAGCCAAGTTATGAGCCTATAAACTTCGAAACAACGGCTGTGATCATATGTTTAAGACGTTACTTTTCAAAAATGTCCTTTCGTTCGTTGCATTTTCGGCATTCACGTTGTCGTTCTGTAAGCCTTTCAATTCCATGATTTTATTTTTCTTGCAAATTGCGTGCAGTTTAAAAATACAGGAAGGTGATGTGGAATACATTAAAAAGCTCAGACTATTTGAGTTTTCATAAATGTGTGATCTTCACTACTTCCCGTTATTATTTTGTATCCAATTTTTAAACGCAGCTAATTTCGACAAAACCCTGATTAAGAAGTACTGGAACGTATGTATAACTGGAACATAGTTTAAAATAAGTGTATAATACATTTAGTAAATTACCAATGCGATAACTAAGAGGAACATTATTCCTATTAGTATTATCGGGTTAATATGGGAGATACCATTTCACAAACTTCTAAAATATAAAGTAAATTTTTAATTAAAATTATGATTGCTTTTTTAATCATCTATTATTTCCCAGATACTCCCGACGGGCGCTGAAAAGTTTGATTAGTTACCCTCCATCCGATACACATATACCACGTGACTAATGTAATATATTTTGAAATATCTTGTGTGGAACCAATAATCTAACCCCCCAAAATTTCACCCCCCCGTAAAAAAGCGAGGCGACTTATATTTCACCTTTCAGTTACCAATAGACTGTTATCAATCCTTATAAACTTTCCGTTTTACCGACGACAAATTGGAAAGAAGATAGAACCAGCGAATCACCTTGTTTTATTAAAAAAAAAAAAAAAAAAAAAAAAACTAAAGTTTTCAAGAAAATCGAATTTCCGACCGTGGAAAAGATAATATCTGCTTGCAGATTTTAATATCACGTGCAAGCTCGGGGATATTTCCATCTAGCGGAGATGCTACTGGCAATGATGACGACAGCTGTCATCCGCACCATAAAATTAGAGGTTCGGTTCAGTTTTCATAATAAGTGTCTGTGTCGTCAGTTACAGTGACGACCGGAGACACTTATTATGAACGCCGTCGAATTTGAAACCCCCCCTCCCACAAAAAATAAGCAAGATGAAGAAAGAAAATGTATATTAATACGGAGTATGCGATAGAATGAGTTTCAGGATAGGAATAAATATCCTATTATTATTTTTATTTCTTTTATGTGATTGGCATATAAAAGAAGCTGTGAACTTGTATTTCTATGACTTTATTGTATTTGGCATGTCTAATGTAAAAAAATAAATAATTCGTCGCAAAAAATAGTGTAGATGATTGATGCATTTTCAGTTTCTTTTTTTTAATAAACAAAACTTGAACTATTCTGCCATTGAAGTTATTTGCTATCTTGCATTTTAGTCAAAAGATGACCAGGATGCGCCACAGTAATGCTTGATCGGTCTTCCAGGGATTAATATTAATCTCGAATGTTTATCAATTATATATAATTATATATAAATATTTTTTCTTTGGCATTCTTTGTTCAAACAGCAATCACAATTGAAATGATACCACTGTCTAAATTACGTGGTTGCAGTCTTTAATTTATCGAGCTGGATTACGTCATTCTTGACGTAATAATCGGATGCGCACATTCATTCATAATTAGTAAAGGGTTGAGCACCAGATAAAAGGTGTTACAAATTTGCAACAGTTTCTGTATTCTATGTCTACAGTGAATGGAGTTGCTAATATTGAATTAACTACAGAACTGACGAATAGATGGAGCCACTTAACTTCGAAACACAACTTACACTATTTTCCAATTTACCACGCTGATGAGAATACCTTACAAACGACATAATGTGAGAGGGAAAAACTATCTAATAAATGGAAAAAAAACTACTAACATCCTTAGCTATCCATTGAACTTTCCGTCCGCTAGTAGTGAGACTCTAGCTTCATGGAGTATGCACTCAAAACTGCTACAATAAACGCTTTTTTTATTCTAGAAGAGAAAGATCCCGATTTCTCTTCGTTCATGAAATGAAGGCGTCAAGCTCAAATGGAAGTAATCTGTCGCCAGCGAAATAACATAGACGTTGATTGATGCGGAAGATGAAGAGTTTTACGAACTACTAACAGTGCGCACACCGTACCAGGGTACAATGGCAGCTTCCAGACGTTTGAAGCAGAAATTTTTCCGAGCGGCAAATTTCTTCTGCTTATTTTATTGATCCCCCCCCCCTCTACCGTTGAACCTTCCAACATCCGTAAATCCACAGCGAATCCAATAAATGTCAGAGGATGCTGTTTTAGCAATCTCATCGGCGTGATTCGTAGCTTTATTTTCTTACCCAATCTTAAAAGAAGCCACATTAGCGATTTTTCCATTACTGGTATTATAATTATCGCATTGATGCTTCCATTGTTCGAAATATTCGAACAATGGAAGCATCAGTGGCTCGTTATGTAGTACTGCGCAGAAGTAAAACAACTGTTTCCATTAGGAAATGAATGATCGTAGTCTTTGTTAACAGTAAATCGATTGTTTAATGATGATGATTGCACCCTAACAGACATCGTTTCTTACTTTAGGAAGTTATTTTTTAAAGTTTTTGTACGGAGAAAAAAAGGTCATCGATCTCTGAGTCAGTATTGCATCCTTCGTTTGTAACTACTATTGACGTTGTCCCCAGATAGACAGAAGAGAAAAAAAACTTTTTTCTCTTTTGTACTGAATGAAAATTAACGACACTGAGCAGTGCGGGATTTCAGTCGTGACTTTTTTCGATGGCACATTAAGATGGCTGAGAAGGAAATCACCAAAAGCCAGTTTGTTCTCAAAGAAAGTCACAAATTGGAATTTTGGTTTTATTTTTCGACCCTTTTTGGACTTGTTTCGCACATTCCGGTAGAAGTTGAGAAAACTTGATGACAGCTGTTGACCTTCTCTAAACACACAGACTCTGTGGCGCATCTGTTGATGCGAGTGCAAGCACAGACTTTGTGTCGTCACTGAAAAAAAGAAAACCTGAAGGAGGCTGACACGCGAGGTTACAAATGGCATTTCTGAGGCGCGCAGTGATGTTGCGGTTGGATTATCTATAGCGGATGACGATCTTTAAGGAACCAATGGCTGCACTCTGTCTTGCCAAATGTTCCCTTCCTGAGGTGCATGCGATCGTTGAAATAAACTCGAAAGCATAAAACATATCGCAAAGAACACCCGTCGTAATACTTGTAGGGTGGATGTGCAGTGATGTGAAACTAATATCTTTCATAAGGGAGAGGGAAAGCGAATTTCCCCCTGCAGGCGAAGTGTCCCTGAGACGCTTTGGTGCTTGTGAACTCAGTCGGGAGTATTTTCTTGCTAGTGGGCCGTATGAATAACGATACCAACAGTTTAAGTGTAAAAGATTTGAATGAAGAGAGAAAAACGACATCGCGTATCTGTTTCGTACAAGAAAAATTAGTTGCAGTGGTGTCGATAAAAATATTAGAAATCCTGCAAAAACAATTGACTCAGTAAAGTGTTCCTGCGATAAACCCAATGGGATAAAAGAGCTTGCGATAGATGGCGTTTCGATAAAATAATTACGATATGCTGTCCGTATTTAGGTACTTTCCTTCCTGAACATGCTGTGGTCCTGCGTCGATCTTAAGAATACTCAAAGAGAATAAAACAATGTGTTCAAGATAGTTCTTAAGTAATCCCAGGAGGAAGATCAGTGTTAGCATCTGACGTGGGTACTGTGTCAGATGCGAAAGACGACCTCGCTCCGCTCCTAAATGAATTCACACCCATTTTTGTACGTTTTTAGACATCGTGTAGAGAGCATAGTTGTCGATACACTTCAGTTAATGAGAGCGGGGGTCAAGCCCGAAAAGGAAAACCATCCATCAACTAAGTCAGCCGATGCGAAAGGTCGTGTGTCATCGAATGACGTGACCTGGCCATCGAGTGGATGTTCTTTATTTTGTGGGTAAATCGACGAATTCAAAATTTATTGCTGTGCGTGATTTTCGTCGTTTCTACAGCATCTCCGAATGCATTTAAAAAGCACCATTCAGAGATGCCACTGCTGAAACAGCCACATCGTAATCGAAACAAACCGGCACCGTCAGGTGGCGTTGTATGCTTGTAATTAAGAAGACAACGAAGTGTCCTTTACATCCTCCAGTGTTCGTACTGCTTCCTTAAATGTCTCTTCAGGCGAAACGTACGCATTATAAGATGGACATTTCTTTTTGTAATCACTAAAGTTATAATGTAAGAATAAATCTCAGTAACAACATAAACAAACCCTGCTGTACAGGATTTGGCTCGCTAATCGAAACGAAATAATATTTTTTACTTCCTTTCTCTTGCAATTCAACCTGCAGAACTTCCTTTACGAATAAATCCAAGTAATAAACGCTGCGAGAGAAGATAACAAAAGAAAGAAAAGAAGTTCATTTGTAGCAATTGGGATGGGGAGAGGTTCTCTTCCAAGGCCACTTGCAGTTGATGGGAGTAGCGCGGGCGCGCGCGTCACACACCGTATTTAATAAATCACCGAGGTATCCGTGGTACATTCGCGATGAATGTTGCCTCCAAAACTTTCGCTTTTATTCAGAATGACTCCCCGTTTTTATCTTTGTTTAGGGGGACAGTTTTTCTTATCGTAATAAACGAATGCCGCTGATGACGTGATGAGTGCCGCAACTAGAAGACTAATGGCATGGCCACGTAAGAGTTGTCGGATCTTCATGTTTTTTATAAGAGCTCCAAGCAAAGTAACCAAAATAAAAACACATCACAGGTGAATGGAAAGAATGTTTTTAGCTTAAATCGTCAACTCTGGGGAGAATTCGTTTTTCAGCATTTCTCCATTAAGATCGCTGAGAAAACTGTCTTACACCACCGTTCTCGCAGCCAATAATACATCGATGCATTCGTAACATCATCGTCTGAAAAACGGTGCATCACTAGAAAAGATGATGATGCCTTCTGAGCAATCCCAAGTGTAGTTCGGGTGAAACAAAATTGTAAATTTAAGTTTTCATATTTTTCTGTAAATCTTGAAAGGTTTAAGGGTGCAGAATTCCGATGACAATCCAATATTCACTAACATTACAGCTAAAACGTGAGCAGACATGTTTGATCCTGTATTCAACGTGACACATTAAGCACCGTCAACTGGGAAAACACATTTAGCATTATCTATACAGGGAATCCCTCCCCCAAGTCCTGCTATGCTGCCTCACCTTGGCGGACGGTTGCCCTGGGCGGGATGGCCGAAGCACGTCGGGAGTATCATTACTCCTGGTAGGGCCTCCCAAGGCGTGAAGGCCATCCCACTATGCCCAGTTAAATGCTAGCAGACGAAGACAGAAGAGGAGATTGGCACCATATGTCTTAATTTACTGCCCATTAGACATTCATGGCGAAGGATTTAATACAGCACACCATGCCGACTCGGACGTCGCCCGGTTCAACATGGTCAGCGTTGCCTTTTGGTAGCAGCTCCAGGGGTGGCAATGCGAAGTTAGCGACTGGCGCTATCACTGACAAAAATAATGGAAAAACAGGATCCAGATTCAGACTCCGCAACCTTTTAGTGACCGAAATGTGGAATATTAGGACTCTACTACAATCAGGTCAACTGAAATTACTACAGCACGAACTAATAAGATATAAATGGACTGTCATGGAACTTCGTGAAATTCGATGGCCCAAAACAGGAGAACTAACAACAGGTGAAGGACATTTGCTTTTTACTCTGGATGTGACTGCAGCGGAAAAGAGGGTGTCGGGTTTTTGATACACAAATCATCACGAAATTCTGTCATGGAATTCAACCCTATCCATAGCAGAATTGCTCTGGTCCGCCTGAGAGGAAATCCTCTCAATATCGCCATCATACAGGTCTATGCCCCAACCAAAGATCACGAGGACTCCGAATTAGAGGAGGTTTATGGTCAACTTAATGCAACAATCACTAGAGTGAATAGAAAAGATCTTTTGATTGTACAGGGCCATTGGAATGCCAAAATTGGAACAGACATCGGACTCCCATTTATCGGACCTGGGGAGACAAACGAAAGAGGTTTTGAATTGATCAATTTTGCCTCACAAAATGAACTTACCATTACTAACACTCTATTTCCCCATAAACCTTCCAGAAGATGGACATGGACTTTTCCCGATAGTAAAACACAACTAAATTGACTTTATCCTTGTAAACACAAGATTTAAAAACTCCTCCAACCTCACAAGAACCAGATCATTTCCTGGAGTCGATATTGGCAGCGACCACATCACAATTGTGAATATGAAAATGAGGGAAAGATTACCTACAAAATCAACTCGCAAAAGATATAATATAGAAAAATTAAAATATCCCAAATAAAAACACTATATAAATACAAATTAAAACAAATTTTTGACACAAGCTTCAGGAAATATAATAGTATCGAATCAAAAACCAAATACTTCTCACAAAAGATAATTGAGACAGCTAAAGAAATCCTTGGATACAAAAGGAAAATAAATTAACCATGGATAATAAATAAACCAAAAAATATTTTGGACCTATGCGACGAAATAAGATATTTAAAATCTCATATTAATAGTGGTGATAATATAAAACAGTATAAAAACATTACAGATTATTAAAAACGAAATCAAACATTCTAGAAACTTATGGATATTGGATGAAGGCAAAAATATAGAAGAGGACTTAAATAAAAATAATCCTAAAAGTGCTTTTCAAATTATCAATAAGTTAACCAAACCTTTTACCGCAATTAATTGCAGCATAGAAGATGAAGATGGAACTCTTATCACGGATAACCAGAAAATAGTTGATTAGATGGAAATGTTACGCAACCAAGCTTTTTCAAAAGGACCCTCAACTGACTGATGATATTTTGGACGGACTTTTGCCAGGTGGTTCGGAGGAAGGAGATTACCCGATATTAAAAGACGTTATTACAGCAGTTAGCTCCTCCAAAATAGGAAAATCACCGGGAAGTGATGGTATCACACTGGAACTGATACGCGAAGGAGGTGACATCATCATCATAGACACCTTGCTAAATTTATTCCAGGAAGTATGGTGGTATAAAAGTTTTACAGTGGCCGCACTGCATAGTTCAGAAAGCCTGGACAGAGGGACGAATTCCCGATGATTGGAGTAGAGCTCTCATAGTATCCATATATAAAAAGGGAAATAAAACTGAATGTGAGAATTACAGAGGTATTTCCCTACTGAGTGTTCCTGGCAATATCTATGCACGTATACTTGAGAAACGGTTGAGAAGAATTGTGGAAGAAAAGCTTGGTGAAGAACAAGCTGGATTCAGGCCAAACAGAGGCTGTCAGGATCAGATCTTCACTGCACGACAAACAGTTGAGAAAGCATGGGAATATAACAAAGATCTGTATTTAAGTTTTGTCGATTTGGAAAAGGCATATGATAAGGTGCCAAGAGAGAAGCTATTCAATACGCTGCAGTTATATGGTGTCAATGCGGCATTATATCAAGCAATACTTAGTCTTTATTTGAGTTGCAGGTCAGCAGTTGGAATTGAAGGAAGTTCAGGAAGATGGTTTAATGTTAAATCTGGTGAGAGAAGGATGTACATTATCCCCTCTGTTATTCATTATCTATATGGATCACATTATGAAGGAAAGTGGTATTAAACATGATATCAAAATTGGAGATGTTAATGTCAGCTCTTTGCTTTATGCGGATGTATACTTCTAAATAAATCCGCTACAAGTCTACAAGATTCTCTGACTAAATTGAATAGCTGCTGTAATAGATATGGTATGAAGGTCAGCAATAAAAAGACAAAGACAATGAAAATAGGCAGAATCATTGAAAATGTCAAGTGTGTTGTGAATGGAGAACCTGTGGAACAAGTAAAACATTTCAGCTACTTAGGCACGATTTTTAGTGAAAATGGTAAATTGAACATAGAAATAGACAAAGGAATCAGCAAAGCTGGTATGGTGGGAAGTCAATTGTATAAATTCATATGGAATAAGAAAGAAATTAGTCGGAACACTAAATTAGCTGTATACAAGACTGTGTTCAAACCAGTTTTAACTTATGGATCTGAGAGCTGGGTCAGAAGTAAAATACTTGACCAAAGACTAGAGACCGCAGATATGAGAGTCCTGAGAGAGATTATAGGCGTGAACAGATGGCATCAATGGCAATATCATATTAAAAACGAGGATATTAGGAAAGAACTTGGCATTGTCAGCATCCAGAAATGCATTAGCAGAGCTAATCTCAGATGGTATGGTCACTTAAACAGAATGGGAGAGGAAAGATTAGCAAAACAAGTGTTCTCTGCCAGGTTGGCAGGAAAACGACGCAGATTAAGACCAAGATATAGGTGGATTGATAGTACAAAGTGCCTTAGACGATAGAAATATAAGATCTGATAATGTTGGAGTCTTGACAAGTAACAGACTGATTTGGAGGAAAATTGTAGATAGGAAGTTAGTAATGATGTACATTTTTCATGTAGTACTGTCATATCCTGTACACCCCTTGAGGGTACATGGCAGGAATTTGATGATGATGACGTATGGAACACAGAGACTTGGCCTTCTGACTGGCAGACTTCTGTCCTTGTACCTATCCCTAAAAAGGGAAACAGCAATAAATGTAGCAAGTATAGAACAATAAGCCTTATTAGTCATCCAAGAAAAATACTATTAAAAATACTATTGTCAAGAATCGAAAAGAAAATAGAAAGCAGACTATCAGATGAACAAGCAGATTTCCGGAAGTACAATTCACCATATTTTTACAATACACATACTAGGCGAAAAATACATGGAACATAACAAAATAATCTGTCACAACTTCTTAGACCTTCAAAAAGATTTTGACTCAATATGGAACGAGGCATTATGGAAAAGTTTAGAACATTACGGTATTGACAACAAAATCATTAAGATTATTAAATCTCTTTATTCCTCATCTGGTATGAGAATTGAAATTAAAAATTACAGCAATGAACCGTTCCGGGCTGAACGAGGGGGAGGTAAGACAGGGATGCATCTTGTCCCTACTTCTTTTTAATTCTTTTCTGGAATATGTCATAGATGAGGCTCTTCATGAATATGACACTGGAATAGTAGTTGGCGGACTAAGAATAAATAACTTACATTTCGCTGACGATATCGATCTTCTGTCAGAAAGTGAAGAAGAATTACAAGAGATAACTAGCCGTGTTTTCGGAACATTAAAAAAATATGGATTATACATAAACTTACAAAAAACAAAAACAGTGATAACCTCAAAATCATACATTCAATTCTTAAATTGGCAATAAGCAAATCGAGAATGTAAAGAAGTACACTTATCTAGGAAGCACGTTGAGTCAAGAGGGTCTCTCAAAACCCGACATTAAATACCGAATTGCCAAGGCAACCGCTGCCCTACAGAAGTTAAAACCATTGTGGGAAGATAACAGAATAGCCATAACAACCAGACTGAGACTAATTGAGACCTTGGTGAATTTTGTCCTCTTGTATGGTTGTGAGGCCTGGACTTTATTGAGGGAAGATGAGAGGAGACTCCTGTCTTTCGAAATGAAAACTTACAGAAGACTTTTCAGAATTCCCTATGCCGCTCTCACGAAACCAATTAAAATGTCCGAAAACTGATTGATTTAATAGATGGAAGAAAAAGGGAAAATATTCTGACAGTCATCATCAGAAGAAGAAGACAGATGAAATAGTTCGGACACCTGGAGAGGACTAATGGCATTCCAAAGCAAGCACTAGAAGGAATCCTTCCTGGACCAAGATTAGGGGCCGACCTCGATTAAAATGAACTGATAACATCAAAAAATGGGCAAATTCCTCCCTTTCTCAACTGACATCAAGAACAAGAGACCGGATGAGATTGGAGGAGACTAACAAAGAATATCACCTTCCAGCCACGAGTGACCTAACGGTTCATTTAGGACTACGGAAGAAGAAGAAGATACAGTTGGATAAACTTGAAGGCACTTTTAACACTCTGATGTACTGCTATCCGTGAACGCTTTCTTTAATATTTTGTAGTAACACCCTCAAAGGAAGGCTCTATTATGGTAAGATTAGTAGGCATATATGATTTTGTTTATTTATCCAAACATCGGCTTCAATAATCAAATCTATTTGTAGACGGTACGCAATCTTGTGTTTCAATTTCGCCCGTTTTTTATACACAAAGAAATGTTTGCGTAACTTTGTGTCAGTTGTATGCGTTAATATAATTTTTTCTCATGCGTTTGGCATACGAAATACTTTTCCTTGATTAAGCACGTGACTCTCTCGGTGTTGTCTCTTGAAATGTCAATGGAACTGCTTTTCGAATTGGATGTCGACAATATGTCAGGATATCCCGTTAGTTGTTTTTTTTCCCCGCCGGTTTCGGCCCTCCCTCTGACTTCACCAAATAAACAGTCTCCCAAACGAGAAACGAAGGGAGATGCCGGAAGCAACAGTCGAGTTGAAGCATCGATTTATTGATTTTTATCGTGCGATGGAGCAGTCGCAGGAGGAGAATGTTGTCCGAATGTCTTCCACTGTGGATGAGAAGGTGCAAACTGAATTTAAACAACGAAGAATATCGCGCATGTTATTCGAAGACACTCTCGGGCCTTATAGGACGGAGATCAGGCGGAAGCTGACTCAGCATTTGATAGCACATCCCTTGGAAAATAGGATCTCCCGCGGATATCATAAAATATTCACGGTTATACACGTTCAGTTTGAAATCGCACCTTTCTACGCCGAACAGCAAGCTCCTCCGTGTAAACTCCGATATTGGCCTTTATTCGTGCACGACAATACTCAGAATACTTTCCACGCAGAAACCTTTTACTTGGTTTAGGACCAAGTAAATAGGTTTGATTAACCGATTTAAAGTACGCTACCTCCAACCTGCCTACCCCCCCCCACCCCAAATCAAATCATTAATTTTTCTGATGCCTTCTTCATGTGATCTGTGAACATCTTAAACTGTTCGACAGACGTGCAATCCATTTAAATATTTCACATCGTATTTAGTTCATTTACATCTTGTAAAACAACATTTTGGTATCGATGTCAAACAGCCGATGTTCCCTCTCAACTTCACATTGTCTCTGCCGAAAATCCCTGACTCGAATGTCATCAGTTATTGAGGTCTTTAACAAGATTCTGGGGTTGTGCTGTTTCTTTTATTTCTTCGCCATATCAGCATTCCCCGTGTCTTTCCTTCAGCCCAATGCCAGACTTGCTTTGGGGAGCCTGATTTTCACGTGCATCGCAATATTAGAAACAGCCAGTAGATAAGAATTATATTCTTTCCAAACTATTTTGACGAATTCCTCCCGCCAAGAGATATTCTAAACTTCTTGAATCCTTCGAATGGTTCTGTGATATTCTAAACGAAAATTCTTAGATTTGACGATCGTGATCTCCTGTTTGTAATCATTTCATCGCGAAGGCTTCAACGTGGGCGAGATTGATTCGGACCGCAGAGAAGATTCGTGGTGTTGGCGCAAACAGTGGCTGCAAACAGCATCACGGCTCACTTGTGTTCATCCTTCAGAGCAGCAGGAGGATGAAGAGAAGTCGTTCATCACTGTCAAGACTGCAGCGAGGATGTAATTACAGGAGCGACATTAATACACGGATAACTCC
Source organism: Typopeltis vanoorti (assembly GCF_054136105.1). Lineage (NCBI taxonomy): Eukaryota > Metazoa > Arthropoda > Arachnida > Uropygi > Thelyphonidae > Typopeltis > Typopeltis vanoorti. The sequence continues at coordinate 15,841,843 of NC_143566.1, read as the reverse complement.
GCGTTGCTTTACAACATTCACAGTCCGATATTTAAAGCAAAGTCTCCTTAAGATTAAGAACGATTGGAAGAGTTTCGATGGATGGTGTTATGGCTAATAGTGATTTTTCCAGCCTGCATTTTACTCTCTTACCTTTCAGTACAACGTCTTGAATGTTTTATTGGTTTAAAAGTCACTTGGGATGTGCTTTAAAACTGCCACTCCGGAAGTCGCGAACACTAAGTCTTGAAACTCATCAACACTGAACCAAACATTCTTCAAATGGCCAATGATTGACCTTTTCATGAGGTTTCGTGGACAAGCAATTCATTCGTGAGCGATACCTTTTTCAAGTTGATATTTGGTTGAGGGTTTCATCCCATTGTGGGTGATTCTTGTATAGGAAACGATCTCCGAATTTGGTTTAATGCTTTGCATAAAAGTAATAGTTAATCGTATAGCAAATTGTCTAACAAGAATTATGTTTCTAAGATATTGCTACTGAGCTCTGGTGATTTCATTGTACTGTGCTATCTCTGTGCAACAGCGAGAAATATCAGGATCGGCATTATTCCGAAAACATGCCTGCTTGTTTTAATTATCCTTTAGTTTATAGTTCTGGAGAATGCAGCCCATTTCACAACACAGTGGATTTCACTGGCTGCCTTCATTCTGTTTTGTGGCACAAGAAGACGGAAGTGCCAGAAATTTTTCTGTGTGGCTTCCTGTTTTGTGCAGCAAAACAGGAAGTGTTTAGAAAATAAACCTCTCCTGGAAGAATTCTATCAGAGAACGGCTATGCGGTCATCACCAGTGCTCAACAACACTTATTGCACACAGTACAAATGTCGGTTAGTTTTGACAAAATGGTTTTCTTTTACATTACCTGGAGACAATACAAAACTTACTTACTTTTTACAATCTCGTCCTTCAGTTAATCGACCTGTGAGAAAAAAATTCTTCAAATGTTTTAAGATTAATATACAAAATAAGGGCCGAATGCATCATCATTACGAACGAAATCATGGGATACAAATATAAAAATTTAATTTAAAGTACGGCTATGCTGAGCTATCAGGGCGTGGGGGAGCAGAAGTAGCAACTCTGTCTCACTTAAAACCTCACAAAGCCCAATGACAACTCGGTGACATGGCGAGTAGTGCCACCATTAAATAAGTACCTGCTGGGGTCATCGCCCCTGACATTGGGAAGCAGCATTGTCAGTACTGACACAAGGTTGTAGCCAAATTATGACGGAAAAGCTTGTGATCAGAGATTTGCAGATGGCAATATGATTATATTGTGTACGTCTGTAATACTGCGGAGCAGAAAGCAAACGGAGAAACTACTGCTCTACCTTATCTCCAGAACAACCACCATGGCGAGCAAACCCTTACAATTGGCCCCAAGTTCCCGGCGTCCCTTAAATGGGACAGGGGTGCGAAGAATCTCCGGGCTCAAAATGGTGTCCACTTTTAAAATTGCAACTTGGAATGTCAGAACTCTGTATGAAGCTGGCAAATTAAGAAATGCCACAAGAGAAATGAAGAGGCTGGGCATCCGGATTTTGGGAATTTGCGAGACAAGATGGCCAGGATCTGGAAAGTGTCAACAAGATAATATGACAATGTATTACTCTGGGAATGATGAGAACAAACATCGCCATGGTATAGCTGTAATAGTAGATGAAGAAATCAATAAATCAGTAATAAATTGGATTCCATTTTCTGAAAGGATAATGCTGTTACAACTTAAGGGAAACCCCGTTAACATAAATATCATCCAAGCTTATGCACCCACAGCTGACAAAAGTGAAGAAGATGTTGAAGAGTTTTATGAACACCTAAAAGAGATTAAAAACTTAACAAAGAAACATGATATAAACATAGTGATGGGTGACTTCAATGCAAAAGTGGGAAGAGGGGGTGATGGAGAAATTGTTGGCGAACATGGCTTAGGCACCAGAAATGACAGAGGAGATCGCCTAGTCCAATTCTGTCAGGAAGAAGATCTAACAGTAGCAAATACCTGGTTTAAACTTCCACCAAGAAGACTGTACACTTGGAAATCGCCTCAAGATAACCAACATAATATTGTCAGAAATCAAATTGATTATATACTGATAAATAAAAGATTATTCCACAATAGTATAAAGAGTGCAAAGACTTATCCTGGAGCAGATATCTCATCAGACCACAATCCCATAGTTGCAGAAGTACGTCTTAGATTAAAATCAGCTAAAAAATCACAAAAGAAGAAAAAGAAAATTGATGTAGAAAAACTGAAAGACCCGAACATAAATAAAAGTTCCAAGACACAGCTTAACCTGCGATTACAACAGATTAACATAGAAGAAAATAAAAGTGTGGAATCTCTTTGGAATAGCTTAAAGAATGCCATCGTAACAACAAGTATTGAAGAAGTAGGTTATGTGAATAATATAAAACAACAGGAATGGATGACAGATGAGATTCTTTCTCTTATTGATACAAGAAGAATGTATAAAAACAAAGACCTAGCCAGGTATACAGAAACACATAACATCATCAAGAAAAAAATAAAAGAAGCCAAGGAAAATTGGATGAAAAATTTATGTACTGAAATTGAACTGCTTCAGAAACAACATGAATGTTGTTTCTGAAGTAATGATAATTTCAATCTGTATAAGAAAATCAACGAAATTTCTGGAAAACTGAGGAAAAAGCAAATAGTGTCTCTAAGAGACGAAAATGGAAAAATAGTTCTAGAAGAAGAGAATAAAGCACAGATTTGGATAAAATATGTAACAGAACTTTTCAATGATACTAGACAGAAGCCTATAAATATAAAAGATAACATTCAAGGACCAGCAATCATGAAATGCGAAATAAAGAATGCTATACAAACAAGTAAAACAGGAAAAGCCAGTGGAGACCAGATGGTGTGCAAACAGAATTTTAAAAATTAATCAAACCAGATAACATCAAACTTCTTGAAAAACTATTTAATAAAATATATGAAAGTGATGAATTTCCATCAGATTCGCTCAAATCTACATTTATCACTATCCCAAAGAAACCCAAAGCGAATTCCTTCAGACTTATTAGTCTAATGAGCCAAACATTAAAAATATTTTTGAAAGTAATTCAGAATCGCATTTATAGAAAAAGTGAAGAAACTCTAAGTGAAACACAATTCGGCTTTCGGAATGGTTTTGGTACTAGAGAGGCCCTTTTCTGTACCCAAATATTGATAAAAAATGCATAGAAAAACAGAAATCTGTCTTTATGTGTTTCATAGATTTTGAAAAAGCATTCGACAAAGTCAGACACACCAACTTAATAGAAATCCTTCAACAAATAAGGCTAGACGAACAAGACAAGACTAATAACAAATCTGTATTGGAATCAGTCAGCTACCGTTCAATTAGACAACATTACCACCAGTGATATTAACATCAAAAGAGGAGTGAGACAAGGATGTGTGCTCTCACCACTCCTGTTCAACGTATATGCAGAAGTAATCTTTAAAAAAGCATTGGAAGAATGTCCAGAGGGAATCACAATAAATGGAAAGATTGTTAACAACCTACGATATGCAGATGACACCGTGCTAATTGCAGATAACATTATGGATCTCCAAAAACTCGTTGACAGAGTATACATAGAAAGCCAAAGAATGAGAATAAATATAAACATCAACAAGACAAAATACATGATCATCAGCAAACATCCAGCCTCATCAATGAAACTGACACTCAATGGGAAAAATATTGATCAAGTGTCAAGATATAAATATCTTGGTTGCTGGCTTAATGAACGCTGGGATCCAGAAATAGATATAAAGACAAGGATTGAAGTTGCACGGCAGTCCTTCATGAAAATGAGAACACTATTCTGCAATAAAGACCTAAACATGGAAGTCAGATGCCGAATGCTGAAATGCTACGTGTGGTCTATTCTGCTCTATGGAGTTGAAACATGGACATTGAAAGCGACAACCATCAAGAAAATCGAAGCCTTTGAGATGTGGCTATACAGAAGAATGCTAAAGATATCATGGACAGAAAAAATTACCAATGAAGATGCCTTAAAATCCATTGGCAAAGCTAAACATCTTGTACAAATAATCAAGAAACGAAAAACATCATATCTTGGACACATCATGAGAAACAGCAAATACCAACTTCTACAAACTATTTTGGTAGGAAGAATTGATGGCAAAGGAGCTAGAGGAAGAAAAAGAATATCATGGTTTGACAACATCAAGACGTGGACAGGAAAGAGCAGTGCACAACTGCTCAGATTAGCACAAGAGCGCAGTTTGTTCGCCAAGATGGTCGCTGACCTTCGATAGAAGATAGCACAATAAGAAGAAGAATTTAAAGTATATTTTAATTTACGATATTTGACGACAATTTTATATTTGATTGACGAACTTCATTGCTGGTGCGAGGACACGGTCTTCCTTCCCGCAGGCCTGAAGTGGCTTGGAATAAGATTCATGCTATGTGCCTAAAGCTGGGTCTGCAGATTATGTAAACATTATTGAGAAATTAATTTATAAAAAATTAAAAACACCTCACCCATCCACAATGCCAAAGTTCTGTACGTAATGCCAGAATGGGGGTCGTATAAAAAGTTAATTTCAAATATGATTAAAAGCGAAGTATATTTTCGTACTCTAAAGTGGCCTGCAAAAAGTACTTTTCCGTCTTGGGTAGGCGAAGTTTCCCCTTCTTTTTAAGAGGAAAAGGGTTCAGTTATCGGAATTTCACAACTACAACTCGGACATGACAGAGACATCTTTTTTAGCTAGGATGTTAGAAAAAGAAAATGTCTCAGTGGACTGAATACGAATGTAATACACGAGAAGACGAGGCGAATACGTTAACAGGATCTGATCTGGGTAACAAAGAATAAGCTAAAGAGATATACGTAAGGATGGATATTCTTCAAAGAAAGCGTCTCTTTCTCATTTTGTGATGAAAGACACGACCTTTCAAATACCGGAGGAAAATACTTTCAATTCAATAAAGAGTGAGCTGCCTCGGTAGCATTAGTATCACGAACGTGCGTATTGGCTAAAAATAAAGACGTATCTCCATTTTGTACTTTGCAGCTCTGAGCGACATCAATACTTAGCTCGCCAACGGATTTAGCTGAAAACAATAACAAGCGTTTACAGTTCAGTGGCGAGGTCTGCAGTGACGTGCTGTGGCCGACTTGTTTCCAAGAACCTGGAGAATTCTTAGAAAAACGTTGGTGGGTTTTCCTCACTGTCATTGTGATGCCACCGGGAGGATTTCGAGCGATTGTTCTGCGGACATTCAGTCGAAAATCACCAGCTGAAAACGGAACTTGAAAACAAAATTTTCAAGCTTTCTCTGAAAGAGGAAGCTTGAAAGATAAGCAGAGAAAGAGGAAGCTTCCTCTTTCTCTGCTTCTTCCCCGTATCCATTTCAGTATGCATGAAAGGAAGGTAAAGACAGGCTTAAACGAATTTTCACTCTACGAGAGGCTGAAAATCTTTGACTTATTTTGAAATAGAAGTAATAAAAAGTAACTGTTCCCATAATAGTTACCGTTTAATGTTTCTTATGATGTGATAATTTTTGTAATTATCTCTTCTTCCTAAGCTGAGTTGTGAGAAATATTTTATTGCAATTCCGCATCAGTGATACTTTTTGGTGCGAAATGTGAAAATTCCGTCTAAGCAGTCTTTCTCCTTGAAGAACGGCCACGACTATCCGAAAGTGAAGTGGGATACCTCGTAGTATGCGAGCCATTCGTGAACTTTAACCACGGCAAATATGTGCTTTCTTTTCTGCTACGTCTTAAAACTTCTTTTCCTTTTTTGTGTAAAGCTTTTGGGAATATAAGTACGAAAAAAGCATCTTATCCTTCTAAATGCTTTTTGGATGCCCACTTTCTGCTATCAAATATATTTTACTTAAAAGCATGTCCGTCGCCCGTTCTCAAGTTAAAAGGCCGTTATCTTCCTGTAACAGAAAAAAGTATTTTTTTTTGGTTAACATTTCCGATCCAGTGTTTAAATGTACCCACTAAAGTTCGATTAATAAAAGCCTAAAATAGTAGCCAGGGATAACTTGCAGTTATTCATGATTTAACATTAATAATTGTTTTGCAATAATAAATCTTTATTGTTGTAGAGATAACAATCTGAATAATTGGATGAGCACTTGGATTGGTTACAGCTTTCGAGATATTTTAATAGAGGGAGCTAAAATTATATCTTAGCTTTTACAAGGTAGATGCATACAATTTGCAAAGATTTTCTTTTATTCTAAGCAGACATTACAAGTTGGCGGATAAAGCGCATAGATAACGGAATCTCCCCTCTAACTTTTTCTATCAAAATAACTTTCAAAAAAATATAATTTTGCAATATTTCTTAGCTTCCTACAAGAATCTAAGAGCGGTTAAGCAATGAAACCTTTTAATGCATTAAAGTGAAAAGCAACTGCCCCCCCCCCCCGCATTCTACAAATACTATGCAATACCGAGGCAACTCAGGAAGCCTTTGACTATGATTGCTTCGCTGTTGGCATCGTAGGCTATACTTGACTCATCTTTTACAAAACGTTGATGAAAAATGACATTATACTTGTTGGCCCTAAACATTTGTCGTCACTGGAGTTGACTCCTTCCATCAGTCAACTGGCGAATCTCTATTTTCTCTACCCACCACTCAGATATAATCCCCTCTAGAAGAAAAGCTAATGAGGACTTGACTTGAAAATCAGGTCCTCCTTCAGAGTCTCTGCGATTGCACAGTTTGATTAAGTGTGGAAATTCGTGGTGCCGTGTTTGCGAAATTCAACTAAACGCTCGCGCGAGCTGCTCACACTGATGAACTTGTGCGGTGATAATTGCATCGACGGGAAGGATGTTGCCAGAGAACAGTGAATTCTTGCGAAATACCCACGTAGGTAAGTGACGTATAAATTACGAGATGTACACCCGGCGTTCAGGGTATCAGATGAGTGCGAAGCGACATCTTGTTAACACCAAGTTCACGTCTTAAACTTTACACAATGGAAATTATCGCGTTCTATCTGTTTTAGCCTTTCCCAAATGAAGGGAACCGATTACTAAAATGATTGCATTAATAATAGATTATTGATATAACTTTTAATCTTATGTATATTCTCAATGGTAGCTGACAAAGCTTATTTATTAATAACTTGATTACGTGCAACCAGTTACTCTTTGCCGCGACTGATAGCTGGCTCAAGGCTAGCAGTGATTTCACAGGCATCGGGGAAACAGCTCGACAGGAAATCTCTGCCGTGTTGTGGCCTTGCCTTAACAGTATATGTTAGCAACAATGGAAGGTGTACAGTCGATTATTGATAATAATTAAATAATCTTTTCAATTACACGAGGTACACTGTAATACGTGTTATGAATGGGAATATTGTTTCTGTATTTTCGTGTTGATTATCTTTGTTCAGAGAGCTAACGATCACCCACGTGCGAGTTAAATCCGCTGAGATTGTGCTATCGGAAAGCAGAGAGATAAGAAATCTTCCGTTTCTTCTGTTTATGTTTTAAGTGCCTTGCAGCTTGAAGTGATTTATTTTTCTGGAGTAAGTTGAAAACCTCAGATTAAACTTGTGTTGGGCAGCTTTCTGATTATGATCTTTTGGGAATAATTTGTATTCGTCAGTCCTTTGAATACGCCGTTCATGTAAAGAATTTCATCACGTGATTCATAATGTAAGTCATTAATATGAAGTGTTTTAATATTGTCACAGATTCTCTAACTTTGCGGTTTTATAATATCTGTGTAACGATGTGTCCGTGTGTAGATGTTTTGTTTAATTAAATTTATCTTTATGGTTCGTAAAAAGGGACTTCATTTTTTTTTTTGGATGATACAAAATCCAAGAATAATAATTCAAAAATCCAACTGTTGCAATAAACCAAATGACGCGATTGTGCAAGAAGTTATTTGGTGTCCAATATACTAAAGCCAACCTTATAATTAGGTTGTCTGTGGTTTCTTGGATTTTTCAGCCAAGAGGCGATCTGGGACAGAAGTGTGGAGAATTTCAGGAAAATGAAAAACAAAAATAAGCACAATTGGTTCGTTGATCCATCCCATTGAATTTATCTTCAACATTTAGTTTTTAGACGGCGACGAAAGTTCTCATCGTACTTGGTGCATTAAGGCGACTAACAGGATTAAAAGACAACTAATTAGCAGCAGCTATCAGTCGAGGGATCGGTTAATGCAGAACTGTCTATAACGTGTCATTTCCAGGAACCGTATCCACTATACCTGTATGTCCTTTAGCATACATTGAGCACATCGGACTCGGTAATTAAGCGAAAGAGAGATCACAGCAAAATCACAGAGTATGAATTGTCTAAAAAACGAGTCTCGCTAACAAATTAATGTAATATTTTGTCAGGTGACACATGGTAGGATAGAATGGACATTGTGCTGTTTTTTACTGTTAGCTTAGGCCGACTATACACTGCGTTGTCAAAAGTATTGGAACCCTCCAGCACCAGAAGAGCGTGTTACAATTTAAGGCGATTCTCTTCAAGAAATGCATCATTTAGATAACCATGACCGTAATAATGTTGGCTTAGTGGATATCGCATCCACTCTTCAAACCGGCACGGGCGACACATGTTTGTATTCAAGTTTCTGATAGTAACGAATAATAAAATATGCATTTGACTTGTGAAAGTTTATTTCTTTTATGCACTTCGATGAATTTCGTCGAGTTTTAGGTAATGTTTGTTTAAAGTTGATAAAAAATAAATCAGAATCCTATTCAACTCGAGACAGTTTCGTTAGGATAGTGAAGGAGCTTGTATAATGGTTTGCAGTTGCAAACCTAATTAAGAATAATATCGAAGTTCCAGTTATGATTGAATATTTTTCCATTTCAATAATTTCTAATGCTTTTAACTATCCCGAATACATTTTGTAGCTCAAGGTTTCCCAAACTTTTTTTCCGTGGTCCGGTTATTTTAATACTTCATCTTCGTGACCCACTAAAATTTTTATGGCCAATAGGTAAAATAAAACAGATTTGAATGTTCATAGAGTTTCATTTATTATTATTATTATTATTATTATTATTACAAAGAAGCATTTACTCTTAGAAAAATATAAAGAAATTAAACTAAAGCTAAGTAATTTATTAATGAGAAGTGTGATGCTGTTGTTTGTTAACTAGAAACTCCAGGTTTGGAGGAAAAGATGATAACTTTATTCTAAAATCCGGTTCGACTTCCAATCGGTTTCTATATTTATTTTTTTAGAAAAACCAGTGTTGAAAAGACCGTTTCACACTTACAGGTTGTGAAAAGGCATTAGAAATTTTATCGCTTTTTCTGCTAAAACTGGGTACTCCTGACGGAAAGAAAGCCAAAAATTCATCAGTGGTGTTGATGTCTTTGAGTGCCGTATCAAACGACAGTTCAATTATAGATTCAATATCTGAATCCGGCAATTCTGGTTCAGATTTTGTATTCACTGTAAAAGGGTTCCTTATCCATGCTTTGTTGCTGTTGATTTGTGGGAAATATTCCTTCAGACTTGCGTGCAGTCCTAGCATATGTTCCTTGGTAACAGCTGAAATCTCATCCGGCATGGAACTCATTTTATACTCTTTATGTAAATCTATTGGCGTATTACTGTAGTTCGGATGCTTCAATTCCAAATGTCGCTTCAACTTTGAAGATCTCGTGGACTCGATTGAAAATGCCACACAAGAAATAACACATAAGGTTTTGTCATCAGCACCCTTGATGAAACCGAATAGTATGTAATCCTCAGAATACTGTCTGGTACTACGTCGTCTTCTTTGTTGTAAGAATAGTAAACAGCACATCGTGCGGCCGTTTGTTAGTGCTGTTCTCAGAACTCGTGCCCGGCTGCACGTCACTCGATTGTTCATTGGTGCTAATCGAAGAGTTTTTAACTGACACATTGCTTGTTTATTGTTTTATTACCCATTTATCCATCGTTAAATGGCTAATGGCAAGCGCAATGGAAAAAAGAATGAAATAAGTTATTTAGAAACAATTATAATAATTACGGTTGTTCATCTGAACCCACCGGGCAAGGTACACGTAATCAGTAAATACGCTCTCTCTCGATGCTTAACCCCTTAACATACAAAGACGTCTGTGACACGTCTTTTGTTTATTGCGCCAAAATTGATTTTGAATTTTGGTTTCACATATAAATACAACCGAATAGAGACGCTGGACAATCTTGTGCCTATTTCCTTTCAGCCGAGAAAAGTTGCCAACCGCGTGTATCGGCTATTTCGTTTGCGTTTGCACAAATTCATCATTATTTGAAAAATAATGATGAATTTGATCCAGCAAATCACCCTCGCCCAGAAAATTGGCAGAAAAACGACCGCTTTCTGATTTTTAATTGGTACGTTAAGGGGTTAACTCAAACTGAACAGCAGAGTGAGTACGTGGCGGGCGAGTAAAACAAACGGCAGATCGCCAAACGATTCGGCTGGTGAAGCGGTTGCTGTCGCGCAGCTTTGCCATTAGTTGAGCTACTTTACCGCTTACAAAGAGACTGTAAAATGGCGACGCGGACGGGAAGGAGCGTTTTCCTCTCTATTAATTAAATTATTTATTCATTAGTCCCGATTAACTGGTATTTTAGAGTTTCGTGAAAACAAGAAAACTCAAAAACGAAAACACCTAGGTTTTCGAGAGTTTTTTTAGGCAACCTGACATTCAGCTTTCGTGACCCACCATTTGGAAAACGTTGTTCTAGCGCATTCTTCATCATTTCTGATAGTTGTAGTTCTGTTATAGAAGACTTCATCTTCTATAACAGAACTACTGTAGAGGAAAAGGATCTCTAAAATTCCTCCGTAACAGGGAGCTTCCTCAAAAGAACAATGGCAAACATTCGTCTGCAAATATTGTGCTAGTCCAATTTGCACGCGGTTACTTTCTTAGATTTACTTCCCGAATGAACAGACGTCACAATCCCCGTGTTACAGATTATTAAAAGATTATTACAGATTATTAAAAGATTATTACAGATTATTAAAAGTATTATTAAAAGAGTTTAAATTCGCTGGTTAAAACTAAGGATAATTTCTTAAATTCACAAATTATCCCTATGCAGCTGAGATGGGTTTAATTTATGCACATGAGGAAAACACACTTTATGTGGGAACACGATGTGTATAATGACTCGCCTGTGTCTATAGTCGAAATTTTACCGTTATTCTTGTCTCTGCTTGATGTCGATATGATATTTCTTTGGTTGCTATACAGATTAAAACAGACCATAGTAAAGATGAAAGGAATCGCAATGCATTTAATAGCGAATCAAATCTCCGTAACGAGATTTGATTGATTATCGAAACGACCCGAGTAAGTCTTAAAATATGCTGAGAAACGCACTGAACAGAAAATTGAATAAGAAGAAACGGTAGTGCTATTCAATTCCACACATCGTTCGTATTATTCTTCTAATCCGGTGCTTTCTGTTATTTTCAACTAAGCCTCTCTGTATCAGCCTGCGACTGGCAACACTCCAAATCCTTCAGAGTAATTGATTGCGAGAGATGTTGACACAGAATTCCCACTAGTGCAGGATCTCAAATTGGCGTGTATTTAAAAAGTAATTTTAATATAACGTTGAAACTTCCTGAAGCAAGACATCAAGTATTGGGGAAAATTGACGCAAATCTTATGCGACAAGAGTGGAAATGGTTATCTGGAGAGAAGAAGAAATATGCCAGAAGAAAAGACAAAACAGTCGGTTCAGATGTGAATTATATTCTGGCGAATAATTGGAGATTTTTAAGAACAAAGAAGTTCAGATTTATTTGTGAGTCCATTACGTCATACATCTTAAGATATATGAAAGGTGCTTTTGAACTGTGCCTGAGATTTTGATGGAGGCACACTCCTTCTTTTTATGGTATATAAAAGTTCACGTGATTTCCCCATTTATTCCAATCAGGAATTACTGGAACAAATGGGGAAATCACGTGAACGTTTAGTTACCATAAGATACTTCCATTGATTATAAAAGGGAAGATAAATAGAAGAAGACAAAGAAGACGAAGAAAATCTTGGCTGGCAGACATCAGACAGCGCACTGGCATGAATTCTGAGAGACTGCTCAGAGTAGCTGAGAATCGCTCAAAATTTGCCAAGGTGGTCGCCGACCTCCGATAGGAGATGGCACGCAAAGAATAAGAAGACACTAATTTAGTCAAGTTCATGTTTATTTGCTTTTACTAATTTGAATAATTTCAAATATATAAATCGCTCCCCCGCCCGTTTACATTACCAAACATTATACAGCATCTTGTAAGCAACAGCATCTACAGTCAGCGTTGTGTATTCAAGAAGATATTTGTGGTCGTAAGAATGAAAAGAAAATTGTGTTGGATTAAGCATGCTAAAATTACTCTTTATTTTATGGGTTATTTTGTTTATGGCTTAGGACAACATGAAGAAAAAGCCATTATGAGCAAGAATGCTTTTATTGTAACTGTCATATGCTTCCCTCTGGTGGTAGGTTTGAATACAAAAAAGTATTTAGGATATTCCAAGTGGCTGGAGCAAGATGGGGGGGAAATACTTTTTATTCAAAATTTCGTAGTGTTACAATTACAGGAACGTTTGTTTTTATTGTACGAATTGTACTCTGGGAATGCATAAAGTCGTCCAGTGTCTCCTGATTGCCGATTTAATTAGATGAAATTTATTATTAAAAAAAGGTAAGCTTTTGAACGACTTAAAAACGATGTTACTGGAGGTTAAAACAGTGTTATCTTGCAGTATTAGCTTAGATAATTATGAACATCAAAATCAACCATATTCAGGTCCACTCACCTGAATCGTTCTTCATTCTCTTCAAACTACGGCGATGTAACCCGAATATGCATGACTTGATTATGTTATTCAAATATGCATCCACCAGCTGTGATTGCAATTAAGCTATCGACATTCGCCACCTTTCGTTAAGTGGCGCCATCTCCTTCGAAAATATTCGATTAATTATGAGCAGGTCAAGTTTCGTTAATTGAACACCAGGAGGCAACCTTCATTGAAAGGTTGGGAATGTGAATCGCATGCATTCATAACGACGTTTATAGTGGGATAGCCTTAATGATTGTAATACGTACTTGTTTAGCGCTAATGGGTTAACTCAACGTGAGGTTTGTGCCAAAATAACAACCTTATATGCAAATGAGATTTTTGAGACAAACTCTAATGTTTTGTGATCAGATGTAGTTGGCTGTGTTGGACGTGTTTTTGTTTCCAAAAATGGTGGCAGCGTTTCCATCACTGTCAATCGCTCTACTAAAATTTCCTTGTCACGTGGATTTTAGAATAGCGACCATAGTCACATCCGGTTGTATTTGTATGTGTGAGAATCGTGATTCATCACTGGGTGACTTATGGCTTTGTGCGGTTGCTCTGCTTAACCCCGACTGTCACTCGTCATATAGTGCAGTGGGCAAAGAGAAATATCTGTTCCCAATCTCTGAATGAGAGAAAGGATTATATTGAAAGTCATTCTAATTACGTCGCAACGAAAGGAACCAGTTGTTTTGAAATCAGCGATAAGGCGGACTTATGTTTTCCTATGGTGTAAAAAGGCATTCTGCACGCCAGTACCTGATAAGGCAGAACTTTTTATTTTGATTTTAGGCCTAAACTCTAGTGATAGGAATTGCACCAGGCGAAAAAGATAATACAAAAAAGGTTGAAAATAGTCCAGTTTAACAGGTATTCCCTATCGCATGGAGCATGCTCAAATGATTAATTTTTTATTTACTCTACTTAATTCCTATCATTATTCAAGGGATAGCACGAAGTATCTTCTACTTAAGGAAACGAAAGAAGAGCCTCCTCCTCCATGTTGCCTCCATCCTGCTGCACTTAATCATTCATCAAACGATAACGGGAAGACTTCTGGACTCCATCAACCAGAAAATGTCATGCGATTATTAATAAACAGTTTAATTAAAATATCGAAGGTTATCTGATATACAAAAAGTGTACACTGAGTGTCAAAAGTATTAGAGATTGTGTGTTGGTACCTGAATCATTGAGTTACAGCGGCTACTCAAAGATTCAAGAATGTGATTATCAGTTAAAGAGGGAAAGCAGGTTGTAGCGCCCTCTACAGGCATTTTGCAATGAAATTTCTAAACATCGTTCTATAAACACTGAAAGATTTTCTGAAAGAGAGAAACTTTCATGGTAGATCTAATACATCAGCTACAGTCACAGATTGTCCATCTACCGATGCGCGAAGTGTCCTTCGCCGTACATTTCTCTTCTTATTTTCCGTGTTTGGTATCGTTCGTCAAACGATTTTGTCATCGTATTTTCCTGGACAGCTGAACCCATCAGTAAACAGAGTTAATATTCGCCGGCGGATTCTTTGATGTCATTCATCTTCCTCTACGGTCACCCCTTATCGCTTCTGACGGAAGATCAGTTTCGTGTTATTCTTCGCAAGGTCGTGCACGAGAAATAAAAGACGCGATAGATTCTTCGCGCGTTACAATCTTAAAATTTCCATCTTTTAGTAATGGGGGAATCTTGAGTTGTTCCCAGCGCATGCGTGCTCGTTTCATTTTGTTTTTGGGGGGGGGGGGGCGCCATAATGGATGATGGTGATCCAAATTAGCGTACAGAAGAGAGAGTAATGTTATTAGGTTGCGTTTGAATATTTTTCGGGTATATGCTTCAAAAACACATACGATGATTGGTTTCCCACCACGGGTCAAGAAGGGTGCGATGTAGTTATTGATCACTGCATAATAAATAAAAGATACCTGGTTGCGATCTTCTGACTGTATTTCAGAGGCATCCTTCGGAATCGAAGAGTAGTAGATTGGTATCATCAGAGCTACAAATAATTAAAAATATATTTCTTAAGAAAAAAATAATACGGGTCTGCAACGAGAGGTTCAGTGATTATTTTCCTAATAACAGAAGGAAGGGAAGTGTAAATCCTTTCACTTTCATGCAGTGCCAGGAGAAAGTGACCGACTGGGATTTCTCTTCCTTACTGTAAAAGGCATCTTAAGTATTTTCTTCCAGTTACATTCCTTTTAGACTTACAATCTTATCGTTTCCGGCTAAAGTGTGATAGTCTTTGTAGGTAGGATAGAAGTTAAGTGTATTTAATCGTTTATGAGATGAGGGAGTTTTCTGTTGTAAAAATTGAGGTGGTAGCATTGTTATGATTAAATAGAAACGCTTGCTGTTCTGTTCCTCCTTCTCGCAATTGCCAGGACGATACGACATTAAACGTAATGTTGGAAAGTCTTCAGACCCCTCTTATAAGTAATTCCTTCTGTAGATGATCAAGTAATATTTCATGAAGCCTTCGATTCAGTCGATATGAGTTATCAGATCGCATACAAAAATGGTGGCAATTGTTGTCCCACTAAACACGCGCATCGGCAGGTAAACAGCCCTGAAATATTCCAGTACCAACTTCGTGGCTTTATTTGCTTCTGAAGTCATTCTAACCAATCCCATGTTTCCAGGCTAGAATAGATACGAACTAATTTACAGCCCACAGTTTGTTTGTTTGTTTTTTTTAAAAATGATTCTGTATTTTTTCCAAGTAATCTTGGAAGCTTCAAAAGAAAATGTATTTTTTTCGTTGGCTTCAGAACATAAGCTACGCAGTTGGTCATTTCCCTTATGGGGAAAAAGTTCTTGGAAATTCTTAAGAAGTCCATCTTAACCACTTAGTAAAAGCGAAAAACATCGTTGTTTATGTAAACAGCTAGAGAAACTTAAGCATTAGCTAGATAGAGAGAGAGAGAGAGAGACGTATATATTTATAAGGATTTCTATGTGATGCAATACATAAGCCCTTGAGCTTGCAAATGCAGCGTGTAACATTCGTGGCTTATATGCTCGTATGATGCTGGCTTGATATCGCCCCATTCTCTACATAAAAAGCGTCTCCTGGGCTTTGAGCCGATTTGTTGGCAGTGGAATTACATTATTTGCGTTAGTAAATCTTCTCTCTCTGCAGTCTCCAGTGGAATCGTGCCAGGTCAGCACAGAATACTTTTAATGTATACGAAAAGTTCCGATGAAGAAAGATGAGATCGGTGCTTCTAATAAAAGACTGTATTAAGAAAGATATATTTCCTTTCATCGCGATAGTATTTACCTTGGAGTCAGAACATATGAAATGCTCGTAGGCTGAAAGAATCTCTCTAAATGCGACTTGTAGAGGCATTTTTATTCTAATCGCATAACTGTTATGACTAGAATCTAGTGCGATTGTCAGAATAATTTATTGCACGTTTTGCGGGCAACACTTGCAACATTTATTGCAAGTTTTTCCCGCATCTCTTGCTATAAGTCTGCTGATTCTGTGTATTTCAGAATTGCAATGTCACCAGAATGAAAGATCTTGGACAAGTAAGGAAGCATTTTAAGATAAAATCGACATTTCTTGCTACATTCGCTTCATCTTAAGGGCCTTACAGTGAAACAGAAGAGTCCTTCACAGTTCAGTGTCCTCTGAAGGACTGGAAGTTCTTTAAAGGAGGTATTAAGATTTCTTCGTAAAGTTGCTAGAATGCATTAAACAGATCACAGCCTGGCCTGGTGACCTGAGTTCCCTCACGTAGTTCTTAAACAATCCGAACGTATTATTACAAAATGATGCAGATTTGAATGCCAATTAATAGTGACGTGATAGTTTGATGCGCAAAGGTTTAATTTGGAATGAACAAGTTCAATGTATGCTCGGCATATCAGTTCTTGTTATGTACATGAACTCCGTCATTTACGGAGTTCGTGTACTTTTACTATGTTTTCTTGCATCCTACTGGTTTTAATTCCTCAGAGTTGATAGATGTTGTATAAAGTGATTTATGCTTTACAAACTAACGTTGCTGAACCTACCAGATTAAGGATATTATAGTTTTTTTATCATTTTAATATCATTAGCAGCGTTAGTTTTTTTTATCATTTAGTACAGTGGATTAGTCGATAGATTTCCGAAGCGTGTTTTGTGTATCATAATAAAGGGAACTAAATTGCAGGCACATTGACACCCACATGGAACAGAATTAAACCAAATTTGTTCGATGGCGTAGTTTGTTGTCTTTTCAGTTATGGCCAATCACCTAAGACAATGTGGTTAACAATTTACGTGTATTCTGGGTTTTTTGGGGATTCTAAAGGAATGTTAATGATAGACTATTTGGAAAAGGGTACGACAATAATAGGAGTCTATTATGCGTCATTGTTGGACCATTTAAAAGAAGAACTGAAGAAAAAACGGCCAAAAGTAGATCACAAAAAAGTGCTCTTTCATTAAGACAATGCACCGTCACACAGATCAGCCGTCGCAATGGCAAAATTGCACGAATTGAGGTTCGAATTGGTTCTACATCTACCGTATTATCCGGACTTGGCCCCGTTTGACTTCTTCTTGTTCCCAAACTTAAAAATTTGACTCGATGGGAAAAACGTTTCTTCGAACGAGGATGTCATCAAGGCTGTCAATGACTATTTTGCACAATTTGAGAAATCCTACTTTTTAGATGGGATGAAAAAATTGGAAACTCGCTGGACCAAATGTGTAGACCTCGATGCAGATTATGTTGAGAAATAAAGGTGATTTTGTTAAAACAAAAAGGTGTTTAACTTATTTTTTTACAAAAATTTTCAAACAACATTCGTAGTTTTCCTGTTTGTGGGAGAAAATGTTGCACCTCCATACGAGGTCGAACTTTCACCTTGAAAGCCTTGACAAATTTTTTTGCCTCTCGTAGACAGACTTTTACAGATGTTTTCGATGAAGGACATCTTACTTACTGACCGAAATACGGAGGCTATCTTCAAACAATAGAAATTGTCTTAGATGGTCTATTTCGGAATTCTTTCCAAATCGATTTGTTGTTGTAAACAGAAATGTATTTGAATTCTGGCTTTATGCAAACGTGATCACCAGCAGTGCACGCCAACAAGTCAACTGCTTCTACAATGGAAATTTGATAATAGTTGATGGGATTTTAAAACAAAAAAAAGCCAACGTGGCTTCTCTGGTTTCAAATATGCAAGGCCGACTCTGAATTATTTTTAATCTTTGTGACCTTGCTCACGTCCGACATTTACCTTATGTAATATTCGTGTTCTTGATAAATGTAAGAGCATATGGACTTTTTAGGTACCAAATACATAATCCCAGAATCATATATCCTCGGTAGTTATCACTAAAGAGAGAAATAGCCAGTTGCCATGGAAAGGGACACTTCGAACTGCAACAAGAGAACATCTAACCACACGCTTTTATTATTAGAAGCTAATATTACCACAGAATTACGAAGCACACAATTGCATTTTCGATATTATATCTGCGACCACATTAATAATTTCAACACTGAAGTCTTAATGTTAATGCCAAGGCAATTTCATAAGTATTTCTCTCTACTCCCATTAGATAGAGAATTTAACTGCTTCTTCATAGAGAGCCCAAGACTCCTCTGGATTCATCAAACAATAAAATGGACGAGGTCGAAAAATCTTGAACTACTTCTTACATTTGTTTCTTCAGAATCATTTGGAGAGTCCTCAGAGTTCGTTTAAGCAGTTTCACGAAAAAAATAAAGGTCAGCGGGAGTGTCTGCGAGACTCGTCTGTACTAAGGGGAGTACTAAGTACTCCCCAGAGACAAATTACGAGGCTTAAGTGTTTATTTCGTTTCGTTCCAGCCTTGGTAGGAACTTGCATTTCCTACAAGTGAATATTTAATTCGCCGAGATACGGTTGATTCCCCGATGATTTATAGGTCGTGATGGACAATCTCCAGGGGCTTTTCTTCCATTGTGAGGAAAAATATAGCGTAATTCACGTCATTGCACATCCCGTGATCAATTTGAATTCGCTACCCGATTCATGCTTTGCGGATTGTAATTGGCTTTCTCGCTGTTATCGAGGTTTTGACCGCAGTTCGCTGCATCTTTCCTTCTATTCGAGTAGTTCTGTAGAAATGCATTCTCAAAATTAAAGTTACTGATAAATACCACATTATTTTTAGTTCTCTGTCCCACTTATATCTAAGTGGGATCAGTAAAGATGGGGACGGTATTTAGATGAAGCATCTCCTCAGTTGAGGATAATCTGAGTTTGTGTGAATTGAATTGCATTCTTGATTTTTGTGATCCGATCAGTTATGGCGCATCAATGAGATCACAGAAAGAATGCTTGAATATTTATTATGAATAGTGACAATTATTTCTTGAACAGCACTACAATCAGAAGCCGTAGAAACTAAGTTGTATACTTTCTTTTTTTAATATGCTCTCTCATGCAGAGGTAGGGTTTTTCCACCCTGAAACTCGGGTTTTTTGTCCCCAGAATAGGCAAACCAGCCCCGAACACACGCATCTACAGATATAGGCACTTCGGGAAGGCACAGGGCCAACCACCTTATCCTCAAATTACCGTTGAGAAGTCCAAGAATACTTGGAAGGTCGTGGGCACTTAAGTGCCTGTTAGAACCGCTGATGAGATACGAATTATATGTTGATAGTACGATAGTAATATCCGAACTGGAAGCTGGCGGTAGTTCACAGCCGATTTGGTTCAAATTATTTAAATACAGCTTCCTAATTGTGATTAACTGGCAATATGTGGCGGATTTTGTTAAATTTCATAATTTAAACCGGTTGAATCATTCAAGAGAGAGAAGATTAAAAGGAAGAAAGAAAAGAGAATATTTTACGCTGATTACTACAAATAAAAAATGTTTGACTGAACGGGCTAATTCTCTGTAATATGAACATCTTTTTACGTTTTCATATTTCGGACGAGAAACGAAGTCTCCTTATTGGGAATGCGAAGCAGAATCGTTATGACGGAGATGAAACGAGGAAAAACAGCTTGAATACCATGATAGAAAAATCCGTGGAGAAAATTAATACTTTTAAGATAAAAACAGCGATGAAACTTTGACTTTGTATTTCGTATTTGATTGATGGAAACTTCGTTTTGCTATGCAAAAAAAATGTTTTTGTTAAAATTTGAATAATCTCTCATTCAAAGTGACGTTTACTCGACACTTTTAAGGCCTGGTTGTAATTAAGTTGCTTGCAGATAATAAACATAAAATCGGGAGGAATCAAACAAATAAACTTCAACTCTCCACTTCGTTAACGTTTCATTGAATTATCCGAAGCTGAATTGATTTGCTGGTTGGAACAATTGTTGGATCTCTTACTTCATGTTGCTTTAATGATATTTCTGCGTTCTCTCTTTCCAAGGCTATTGATTTACTCCTTCATTTTATTGAATCCCTCTTTTAATGTGACTAAAAATATGTCTCGTATATGCCAGCTAAACATACGTGCGATAATTTGGGAAATTATTTTTCTCATTAGGAACCTTCCATCAATTTATCTTGTCGCAATTTCTTCTTCTGTCTATTCTAATGAAAAGACTTAATAAGAAAACGGAATCGTACGATTTCCAAGAAGCATACAGATAATTTAAGACGTATAGCTTCACTAACTCCTATATTATTAACTATTTCTTCTCTGATGTGATAGCAGCGTAAACATAGAAGCGTGTACTAAATTAAGGATGAAACAGAATTAATTCTGTTGGTCACGAACTGTTCTTTCAAGCTTCAACGAATACGCAAATAACATCTAGTTTTTCCCCGAGTTAAATGAATTGACTAAATATCAAAGGTTAGTACTTCAAGTGCTACCGAAGGACCAAAATATTTCATCCAGTGAGGGTGTTATAATAATTGAATAATATTTATTTAAATCTTGCATTACCATCACTATTGACCGAAGGAGTCTAAAAGGCTTCATTTTTTCATTGGATACTGTCGATGGAAAGATGAAATGTCCCGAATCCTCTTCCCTGCATTACATCAGGGTTTGCCGTTGCTGTATTTTAGAAGGCCAGGGGTCTTATACAAAACTGGTATTTCTTATACCGTGCAGAATAATTTTTCAATAGTATGAAGTGTCCTCCTCCGTCAAAAAAGATTAAGCGTATACAAATTTGTGATAATATATATTGTTGTTGTTTTAATTAGGAAATCCTGTGACTAAGAAATAACCTTAAATGGTATCTAAGTGTAATGCCGATTGGTAGACCAAATCTAGATCGTAGGGTTTTTTTCATTTACCATCAATGATTTTTTTGTCTTCATAAACATTTGATCAATAAACCGTTAAAAGATGAATAATGTACTTTCTAAATATGGTCTTGGTGACTTCCTGTTTCATCTGATATAATCTGTCAACATGTTTGAAAAAGAAATCTTGGGATTTTTCAGTTATGGACCTAACATACTTGTGTTTGAGAAGACCGGAGGTCTTGGGATTGGTGTTGTAATTTCATGTTTAGGTAATGACAAATAAATCGTTGTTTACTCATGAAAGAAGGCAGTGCTGGATTCTAGTTGTACTAAGCCCCTTATTTCGTCTGGAATGAGAAGAAATGGATGACGTCATCATGAAAACAATGTACTGTATTTTGACGTCATCATCGGGAGAAAGAGTCATTGATTTGTAAGATACAAAAGAGGTTAATCCCAGAGAATATTCAATCAGCAGCGAAGTATGAAGAAAGATCCAACCAATTCCACGCGCATCAGCGGTGCTAAAAGGCCACCCAAGAGTAGAAGACACATGGAAGAAGAATACACCGTAGCATTCACTTCTAGAAATTTCTAGAAGCATTCATTGCTATCAATCCTTTCAACGACAGATGGCGCTGAATAGAAATTGCAAAATCAAGAAGAATATGAACAGATATTGATTCTACCTCATCTGAAATTACAACAAAATGCGATCCAAGTTCGCTTAGTAATTCAACAGTGCGCAGTTTAATATAATTAGTTACAAAAATCACAATTACATAATAAGGTTTACATGATTCACGAATTTTTATGCGCATTCCTTTTGCTATCTACGTCAATATTTATATTGACGTAGATAGGATTAATAAGTAATTTATTCTACTCTCGAGCGTAACACTGAAAAGCGACCTCGCAACTAGTCGATAACAGTTCGGCCACGGAAGAAAAGAATTCACGAGTTTTGCAGCGCGGTGTTTTAGACGAGGTTTTCGGATGACAGTTGATAGTAATGATCAGTTACGGTTAATGTTAATAAAGACTTCGACCATTTGTAGATGTAGAATGACTTGTAAAACGTAAAGACAATCGGAACTACGTGTGTATTTCTTATAATATTAGACAATTTTAATTTATAAAATGATCTAGTTTAAAAAATGGACTGTTTTGTTAAAAAGCTTTTTAATAAAACGTACAATTTTAAAAATAGACCATTTTTACAAACACGTTGCAAGGGTTTTCCAAACCGAAACAAGTTAGCCAGTTTCGTATGTGGGTGGGCTTTCCTCCCCAGCAAAAGAGAACGCACAGACGCCATACACTAAGCGCTCAGTATTTAGTTCTTAACCTTGAGAAGTGGCCAAGGACGAGATCCTCGAATCAGGATGTCGTGTGAGGGATGCTTCCGCGGTACGCAGCTTACGTTCGGGTAGGTTGTGTTCTGGGCCGAAATTGATTGATGTTTCGCGTCATAGACTCTCCTCAGGTGACCCAGATTTCCTTTCCTTCTGTCTTTCATTCAGGTTTACCTTTCTCTCTTTCCGTAGTCCATTAGCTGAAAAAATACAATCACTGTGAACTCACAGAATCTGTGCTTTGCGGTATGTAAGTGCATAAATCGATAACGATACACACCAATTCGTTTAGTTTCGCGTAACCCGTCAGTTTCGTATCACTGCGCGCACGAGCAACGTTTGATTTACTTCCTTGCTCCGAAACAAAACTCCAGAATCGCATTTAACACAAGTGAAAAGGCGCTTACACAAAAGACATCGTACTTTTCTCGTACAGCATCCATCGGACACGATTCTGTGTAGCCAGCTGGTGCAAAATCCTCTCGTGGCTTCAAGCGCGAGGATTCTCTTGAATATCACTGAGAACGTGGCGCGTTATGTAACGCAGGGTAGAGGGATGAGAATGATCAATACGATAACGTCGCAGTGAACTTGTTGACGACAATTGTGACGTCACGAATAATCGACAGAAAAAAAGGTAGTGAAATTTCGTGCTTGGGGTTTGAGTTCAGTGCGAAACCACTGCGACATACAGAAAAAATTTTCTAAGGCGTGACCTTGAAAATCGATGAAGAGAAAAGAAGAACACAAACAGAACGTGAGGAAATACTCCGTTCTTAGAAGATCAACATGGAAAATGGGATGTTGTTGGAAATTCGTTAGATTTCAGAATTGTCGTCGAGTGCTTTTTGGCGACATACCAAGGACACGTAATAAGGGATGCAGAACTCTACATAACAACAAAGTAACATCCGCGTAGATGTCCTCCAAACTCAGCCAGAAACATCTTTTCCGTATCTAAGAAGCTTCATCTTAAAATTAGACAGTTTTTGGAAGCCGAAAGCTGCAAACGTCAGGGAACAATATTCGCGAGGGCATCGACGAAGTGATTATTTTAATGGAACCCTTCGGCTTGTGAAAGATTTTTTGGTTGCAAAATGGTTAGGAATTCTGATGGCCTAATTAGTAATATTTACTTCTACAGTCAGATGTGGTTTACAACTGCGAATATTTTTTTCTGATTCTCATAGACGTAAAACCAGCAGTAAACGGTGATTTTCTTAGAGCCCTTCTCCATCCTAACAGATTTCCCAGAAGGATATCCTGTTTCTACGATATCTCGCCTATAACTAAAGATGTTTTAGTTCATTTAATTTAAGATCTTTCATTGAGTTCCACCAACTGTTAATTGTTGTCAAGACTGTGTAGTTTTAATTCTTTCCTAGTCAAAAAAGTGTAAATAAATTTTTACCTGAAATAGTAGATTTATTATGAGCGCAACCCGATGTTTGTTAAACTACACTTTCAGTTTAATTGTGACCATTTTCATATTGTGAATTTAAGTATTATTTTCATAGATTTTATTGGGCGCAATAACATTATTAATCCACTTCCACCACAACAATATGGTTTCTACTTAATTGTTGCATTGGTTTTACATTGTTGGAAATGTAATGTTTCTGTATAAATACAGCAGAAGAAAATATAAAAAAATGAAACCTTATCTAGTTAGTAATGTGAATTATCTAGAGTAACAAAACACGTACTGTAAGGTCTCACTCAACCGAAGAAAATAACATCCGTAATGAATAGCAAGATGAACGCACGATCGCATCATGAAGGTATAACAGTGCCGACTCGAAAGTCTTGCTGTCGCCTTGCTTGTCTCTTCTATTGGAATTCCTGGCCAGCCCACACCTACGCCATACACACTTTTGTTATGTCCACGTGTAGCACCGTTCCCCCCACAAGAACACCCCTAGTGTGTTTGAGTGTCGAAAATAGCGACAGTAAGGTTGACTGGTCGATTCTCGTAAACAACTTCACATCCACGGAGTCATCGGCAGCAACACTTAATTTTCGTCAACAGGAGCCGTAGAGTAGGCCATTAGAGAAAGAGAGGCAACCTATCAGATGGCAGGGATAAACTACGGCGCTGGCGCCGTAAACCCCAGCCCGTTCATTCTTCGGCAGCAGCAAAGCTGCGGGTTTGACTATTCTTGTGTTGGATGTTTTAATGTCCTTTGGTGATCCGAAAGGAATAGCGATGGCCACAGCACCTCCGCCGCCCTCCAAAAATGTCGGGACCCTCACCATGGACAAGGCAGCTTTTCTCCTCATCCGGATCAAGAAGGCTTTTCGCAAAAAGAGAAGCAAAGGGTAAGTAGCGCAACCTTTTATTGATTTCCGTGGGACACGTCAAATACGCTCGACAGCCCTCTGGTGACGGAAACAGGAACGCTATCTTTCAGTGGTCGCGATAACTTATGCAATGTATCTGGAAAAGTTTGGAAGCACTATGATTAACTTTTGATGTTTTTAAAAACATCGAAGAAAGTTCCTTTATTGTTTTTGCCTTTAAATTTGCATAATAATAAAAAAAACAATACCTGCAAATTAATTCATATGGAAGTATTCTGTCATAGTAAATACCAAACGATTGTATGATTAATTGTTTTATAATCTAATTGTTGACGTAATGTAAAATACGATTACCATGACAACCATTGTTTATTTGATTAACAAGGTGCGTTAACTTATGTTTTTACAGCGAGAATAATTAATTACGTTTCAATACTTAGTGGTTGCAGCATGTGAAATAGGTGCGATGTAGATTGGAAGAAAAGCAAAAGATAAAAATATTTTTAAAAACGAAAACTTGTGGATTACTTTCAAAGTTTTCTGTGAGTAGTCGCATAATGTTTATTTTCATATCTTTCTTAGTCTCTTTGGCGAATGTTTTGTTTATTTTAAGACCTTAACAAATCGGTTAGTGTTGCGCTTTTAGGAGTTGTTTTGCAGTTCGATATCACCCACGTAAAGAATGTGATATTCAGTATTGGTGAATGTAATGGTTACTATGTAGTCATCACATTCACTAAATTGAATAAAAATCTGATTAAAATAAACTCAAAAGAAATATTTGTTAGATCATATGCAGCAGTGATGATACTGAATATAAACAAATATTTATTATTTAATTTTTTCAATTGTTTTTCCATTTAATTTCTATTTCTTACGCTAGATAATCCCCCTGTTGTTTTCACATTGTTCAAATAAAATATGACAATAGCTGTTTATCACCATAAATTACGTGATTGTAATATTTTTAAAAGCAAATAATTAATGGAAGCTCGTGCACAACAATCAAAGTCTTCGCTAGTGTTGGTTTGTACACTGTGAATTGCATTGTCGTATATTAGCTGTCCATTGTCAGTGAATTTGAATCATTTGCTGAATTATTTTCAAAACTTATTTGGACAATCTCTTGTTGGAATGGCTTTAAAAATATATTCACCTTGGAGAAATAGGTACAGTGCTACTATTTGAAAAGTGTTCGCAATAAGTCTTTTCCCAATAAAATACCTTTAATTTAATTTCATTGTCTTCCCACTGTTATTGAAGAGATAGTCTTAGGTAACACTTTCTTGGGATGTTTCATCAGTTGGTATCTAGGTCACGATCCACCTGTATTAATCACGACCTCTCACGGCACCAGACGCTTCTTCATCTGGATCATGTCGTGAGACTTGGGTAGCCTGCGCAAAAAAGTCGATTAGGCTACTGATGCGTTGAAGTCACGTTCTAGACTTCAACTCATCAGTAGCATCTCGGCTTTACTTCAATCTTATCTACCCAGCAAAGCAACTTTGACTCAAGTCCTTGCGCTGTTTTAAGAAAAATCCAAATAAGAAAATATTTTGTTGTCTTTGAATACTAAAGCGTTCTGTAAGACCATAGGGGTGGATTATATCCCAATTCTTCTTCTCATCTTGCTCCAAGTTTCTAGAATTAATGAAGTATCGATTGATGGTTTCATACAAATACATCCTTAAATTCCCATCCTTTGCATCGTCTGATTTTGTCACATTTTTGTATTTGAGTGGAACCAGTAGATTCGAAGATTCTTCTTACTGACAGGCCATAGTAGTGCAGTCACTTTAAACCAGATCAAGATAAGATAAGGAATTGTGACGTGATTGGTTGTTGATTTGATGACGACATTGTGGGCGTGACGTCATGAGATTGGAATGTTAGGAATCGCGCTGGGGGCATATGTGTCAGTGACGTGAGTTCTTGTGTTTTGGTTCGCGTATGGAATTATGGGTTATGGTCAAGATAATGATTCGTGTCGCGATTGGTGGGACACTTCTGACCAGATCAAGATAAGATAAGGAATCGTGACGTAAATGTTTGTTGTTATCAGATGAAGATAGGTGACGCTGTTGTTTTGAATGGAAAAGGGAGATATATTAGTGGATAAGGAATCGTGTCGTGATTGGTGGGACACTTTCAACCAGATCAAGATCAAGATAAGACAAGGAATCAAGTGAACGTCCATGTTTGTTGTTATAGAGTTTGGAATGTTTGGAATTTCGCTGGGGTCCTCGTCTGTCAGGGACATCACGTGGTACTTTTGGTTCGCTAATTACATTGTGGGTGATATTTAGAGACAAGAATCGTGAGGTTATGTGTTTGGAAATTTCTGGGGAACATATGTCTCTCTGTGATATCACATGGTGTTTTGGTTTACCTAAGGAATTGTGGCCGATGTTTTTTATGTAAGATATCTTGGAATTTTCCCAGGGTGACACACATCCGTCATTGTCGTCATGTTTTGTGTTTGGTTGTCTATAGATGGCTGTAATAATTTTCCAATACATTTTGGGGGATTTCTTTCCTGTTAAAGGGTGGGAATTCTTAGAGTAAAGTAGAGTCGTGATGGCGGCACTGTTCCGAGATTTTCTGAATAATTTAATTATATGCTAATGTCACTCAAACACACGTTTTTTTATTTATACATTTTGTGGTATTTCTTTCCTGTTAGAGGCTGGGAATTTTTAGAGTATAGTTGAGTCTAGTGGCAGCTGTGATTAGACTTTTCTGAATAATTCAATTATATGCCGGTGTCCCTCAAACATACACTTTTTTGTTGCTCCGAAGTTATCACTGTCAGTTGGAGGTGACATCACGAAAAGATTATTGGCAAATGACAACCTCCTTTTCCAATTAAGATTATCTTGTTTACAAATGTTTGGGTAATGGTGTTTTTTAGTTTACATGAAGACAAAAAACCAAACGTATTCTAAAAAATAAATTAAAAATAACCGGAGACTTAAGCACTTACAATAACTTTTTTGTATGTAGTCTAGAAATTCTAATGATAATTTAAATTTACTTACATTCTTTCCAGAAGGATTCTTCTTAATGCAAATAGATATTCCAAAATAGTTGAATTTTTATCCACAGTAGAACACACACACAAAAAAACACGAGGTTGGAAGAACGAAATTTCTGTAATAACCTGCAAAACTATTTGACCGTTGATTCCTTCACATTGGTTCATTCTGTCTTTTGCTGACTAATATATCCACCAGCGATTGGTAATTGTTGTGTCTACTTGTGAACTTTTCCGACTGGAATTCTCCTGGTCTTACTTGAGGGTTTGATAATACATTCCAAACGTCACCTTTTTCATGACTCATATTCTTCCTTTGATGTTTTCGCGGTATTATCAGTTCGGGGAAGTACGGCTGTTTTTCTATAGTTGACTATTTAATTTAGATTACTATCCGATTGGTTCTCTATTTAATTCCTTCCCACAGTTGCTCATGCTATGTTTCCTAAGCTTGGTGGGAAAGTCTATGCGCCTTTTTGTTTAGGGTAAGTGTAATTTCCTGTTTCGAATTCCGAGTGCTGTTAGAATATGGAATTCTGACAAGTGAAATGATTTTGTTTTAAATTGAATGGTTATTTTCTGTATTTTACTTTTAAAATTCAGTTTAACTACATATTCTAACAGAATAACCAAGCAAAATTAATAAATAAATAAAATGTATGTGAATTTATTTTCCAACACTGTATATTTCTCATTAAGTCTTATCTTTAAGGTATCTATCTTATCCGATCTCCAAATTGTTGTACGTAGGTGAGAAATCGTGTGTTTAGGTTGGAACTCTTGATTCCCGTGGGAAATTATTTCTGTCATAAATTAATGCTTACATTTATTTTTTTTAAAAAAACCAATATGACTATTAATTTTACCCTCGATTCCTTGTGCTCTTAACCTATTTCTGTAACTGGAATTTATTTATTTTATTTATTTTTTCTTTAACATTAGTCAAGAGCCTGTGTAGCTCAGTGGATGTGGCGTTTGCATACCACCGCGCTTGGCCGCACGAAGGAAGACTTTATTTCGAGTCTAGTTGTGACTGTTCAGGTGAAATCTTCTCCATTAAAATTCTGGCTATTAATTTAATACCTGATTATTCCTTTTGCTTACAAGAGTTGACAGTTTCATGAAATATTTGAGGGCTTGCATGAACAAATAAGACTTTTCATTCACTGAGTCAAAAAAAAAGTCTCCAGTTAGTTTGTGGAATGAAATTTCACAAGGAAAAAAAAATGTTATGGTCTTACTTAAATTTGTATAACGCATCAACGACACCCAATTTGTTCATTTAAATTTACACATTTTATTTGAATGACATATTATTTACAAATTGTATTTACTGAATGAATCTAACATACAGAAAATAAATAAATTGAAAAATACATCAAAGGTTCTTCCCATGCTTGTGGAATTGCCATCATGTGGTTTTTGACAATGTGACTCTCATCTGAAAGTTTCTTCATTTGTGATCGTTGGGAATTTATTACTGTAGTAGTAAAATTAAGGGTTGCATATTTATTATTTTGAAACCAATACACATATACTTCTGAGAATTATTAAAAGCATAGAATCTTTCGTTATGTTTCCAAAAGCATTTAAAAGTACACATTATGTTTTCACGTTTCGGGCATCCAGTTTCATTTAAATCAAGAACAGGCCTCCCTATTAACTTCGTTAATGTTTTTGATTTTTCTCTTCCTTTGGCAAGTAATATATGATATTTCCATGTTGATTCTATCATCCAATCTCTTAGTTTGTCCAAAGCTAGTGAACCAATTTCCCACTTCAGCTGATGGTTATATTTTATTAACCAAGAATTCTGTTTTTAACTCTTTCAGGTAATTCTTTCCAACTACAAGGTGATTTTGTCACTGCATATCTTACAATAATTCCATCAGAATTACAAATTTCTTTAGGAAATAAATTTGAAGTCTTATTCAAAAGAAATTGGCCATCAATTATCCCAATGATAACTGAAAATTCGCATTTTTCACCTACTGTCGATTTTTCGTAATCGTTTTCCTTCATTCTTCTTCTAAGATTATTTCATATGACACCACAAATAAATAGTTATTTATTATTATTATTATTTAATTGATTATTAGCTCTGATCATATATGTTATGTTAACTTTCTGTTACAAAATTCTAAACAATTAGAACATTTCACAAAGAAACTTTCAAAGAATTTTGTGGCTCACCCATTATTTTTACATTACCAAATACAAAACAGCAGTTGCAGTGGATGAACGATTACCTTAAATCCAAAGTCACTCGAGTCTATGGTATTTTCTTATAGTACTGTTTACACTTACCATGCCCTACCCTGACCGTTCCTTCAAAAATGAACCTTTTGTGCAGATGACTCAACGACATGTTTTCACATGCTGCTGGATATACTGTTGGTGTGTTTTTATCTTACTTTGTGTGGGGAAAGGTAAAATTTGTATATGTGTTATCTGGAGAGTACAAACATTTTTTCTATGCCAAAACTTTAAGAGTTTAAATCACGTTTTTGGGTTAATAATCTGCTGTCTCTCTGTAAAACAACTAAATTCTAACAGTTCAGATTTTCGATTATGTGAACGGATTGTTTTCAGATAATTCAAACAAAGTCAATAGGTAGCATTAGACAATTTCTGAAATAATCAATACATGGATATCAGTTCTCAACACTTTTTCCCCTTTCCTGGCATTAATTTCACAGTAGTGATTTTTTTTAAAAATAACTAAACAGAATTGCATTAAGGTATGAAGTTGTGGATTTAAATATCAAGATCTAATCAGAATAACTGAGTAAAAAATTCACTGTGGAAAAACACAACAACAAAAGCATACATCTTTGTACATTTAAGTTTACAAATGCATATTTTATTTTGCTGAATTACTATTTACAAGTATATTCACTGAGAAAAATTCGAAACATGTAATTACATAAAAAAATTTCACAATATATAGTTTAGACTCTAAACATTTTCCAAAGAGTTCAATGAATAAAATTTTTGTTACTCACTGTTTCTTGGTTACATTACATCAAAATAGCAGGTCATGCAAAAGAGTTTTTAAAGCAGATACCATGGTAACCACACTTCCATACATTTGATATTGTGTCAGTCTGGAAATGACACCATGCCTCCT
This sequence comes from Typopeltis vanoorti, assembly GCF_054136105.1. Classification (NCBI taxonomy): domain Eukaryota; kingdom Metazoa; phylum Arthropoda; class Arachnida; order Uropygi; family Thelyphonidae; genus Typopeltis; species Typopeltis vanoorti. Next base: position 15,810,924 of record NC_143566.1, on the reverse strand, counting down.
TAAACATTCTGTGTATGTCAGGAAATATACACAAACAGTTTTTGTAAAATGTTCATAAATGCCCAAATAAAGAATGTTCATCAAATTGGAAAAAATTTTGAAAGTCTAATTTTACCATTGATGAATTTAAATGTTGAGCGATAATTTTCCCATGATACGTATAGATGGTAATTCAGTTTCCAAAAATAGTAAATGCTTATCAATGTCATACATTTTTGGTGAAAATTTCTCAGCAACACTCACCGAGGTCCATTTCTTAGTCAACTTCTTTGCAAGTAGCCAAGGATATCAGACCACTTACTGCATAACTTTTACCAAGTGGTCCTGGATAAATACATCACAATGTACGTGTCGTCTAAAATAATAATCGGTTTCCATCCTTTTAGAGCTATGTGAAGAGTTTTATCTCATGCTATTTTCCTGAAGAAAGAAAATTTCAATGATTTTTGTGGCTCACCCATTATTTTACTTTACTTTCCTGGATACCAATTACCACAACACAATACGATAGCTGCACGGGATGAACGAATTGCTGTAACTGCAAAGACACTTGACTCGTTAGATTTTCCTTATAGTACTGTTTACCTGACCCTTAACCCTGACCGTTCCTTCCAAAATGAAACTTTTGTGCAGATGATTCATGGACATGTTTCTACATGCTGTTGGATATGATGTTGATGTGAGATTATTTACTTTGAGACATCATAGGGCAAATCTTATCTCTGTGGCTCAAAGGGTATTCTATATTATTTGTCCGTATTATGTTAAGTATTTTATCCTCAAAAAGTGTTTTTGATGTTAGACCATGTGATTATCTCTCACTCATATTTCGGATCGGAAAAAAAATAGCATTAGGTGGTGGAAGTGAAAAGGTCGTCAAGAGCGTTACAGAGGTCTTCCCTGCAATGTTCCCCCACCCCACCCCTAAACCCATCATCCCCCTATTCTCCACACTCTCCTCCAGAAGATGTCTGGAGATAAAAGATATCCGCAAATGATGAGGATATCTTTTAGTGATGTCACCTCCAACTGATACTGATAACTATTGGAGGGAAAAAAATAAAAAAACGCGTTTTTTTATTTTTTTTCCTTCCAAAGTTATCAGTATCAGTTTGTTCGCTACAAACTTGGTATTAATTAGGGCTACCTACTCACTGATGAGACCTCAATAAAGGTTGAAACCGGTCTGGGTAGTGACCTTCTCTCATAATGTTGAACAGAAATACAGCTCCAAGGAGCTAAGTTCACATTATGGGTAAATATCAAGAATAGTGATCGGAGCTTTTGTTATGAGTTGCCTCAGCTTGCACTACCTTAAGGGTCAGTTGCTGCTATCCAGGTATTTTGCTTACGCTTGGAATCGCCGAACTTTATATAATTTCTATATTCGGCACGAAACTCTTTTGAGTTTCTTATTCGGCTAAGAAACAATATGGGATGTAATATCCCTTCGCTGTGTATATTTTGTATTGAATATAAATACAATAAATATTATAATAATATATGTTTATATTACGATTTTTTCGAGGGGGGCGTGGAATATTTGCCCCCCCCCAGATGGTATCTCAAATAGGGTGATCAGACTACTGCCCCGTAAAGCCGTAGTGCACTTGACTATAATCATGAATGCCATCTTAAGGTTTCACTATTTTCCTTCCATCTGGAAACAGGCTGATGTAATCCCAATTCATAAACCAGATAAGGACCCTCCCCCCCCCCCACAATTATCGTCCAATCACTCTTATCTCCAATCTGGGTAAGGTTGCTGAGAAGGTCACCCTCTCTCGACTTCAAGCCTCTGTAAACGAATTAGATATCATTCCTAAAGAACAGTTCGGCTTTCGGCAACACCATAGTACCACCTTACAAATCCATAGAATTTAGAATTATGGAATACATCACCACCAGCTTTAACTGGCGCCAGGGCACAGGAGCTGTTTTTCTAGACCTATCCAAAGCATTTGCAAAATATGACATTTCGGACTGCTACACAAACTCATCTCAGCCGGTACCTCACTGAAATGGTTCATCCAATCCGATCATATCTTTAGAATAGATCAATACAAGTCAAAATCAATGGTTCTACCGCATCCAAGCGCCATATCTTTGCTGGAGTGCCGCATGGATCTCTACTGGCTCCATTGCTGTTTTCTGTATACATGTCAGACATCCTACACAATCCGATGACTTCCATTTTGGCCCTGTATGCGGACGATACGGCAATACTAACCAGATCTCTCCAACCACATTTCATTACCAGAAAGCTTCAAAAAAACCTTCTAAATTTGGAGGGTTGGTTCTCCAAATGAAAATTGGAAGTCAACCTCCCAAAAAGCTCGGCCATTCTTTTCTCGAAAATGCCAATATCTCCTGCAGGAGACGTATTACTATTCAATACTAAAATTCCCTGGCAGAATGAAACAAAATACCTGGGCGTAATTCTCGACAAAAAGCTATCTTTCGACCAACACACGAAGTCTGCATGCGCAAAGGCATCTAAAGCCATAGCTCAGATCTATCCGCTAATTAATAGAAATAGCAAGCTCAGCAACAGAATCAAATTGCAGCTATACCAGATGACGATTCGTCCTATAATCACCTACGCCTCTCCAGCCTGGAGCCACACCTCTAATACTAATATTATCAAGATACCACGAGTGCAAAACAAGTGCTTGAGAATGATTCTGAACGCCCCGTGGTATGTTAGAAACAATCAACTTCATGGAGATAAAATATTCCTTATATTTTCTCCTTCCTACAGTCTTTAGCAACTAAGTTCTTCCTAAAGACGTCCATACACTCCAATGATCTAGTGCAGCAAGCTGTAGCATACGAGGCAACGGACATATTCAAATATAGAAGACCAAAACTCATTTTAACTTCTTGTAGCGATGCATAATCTCCACGCCCAATCAGGGCGAGCACATTGCTCATAAATCTACCCTCGTTGTATCCGCAACAGATAGCGGAGAATATGAAAAGCATCTTGCTTCACCCCTAAAGACATAATGTCAGTTGTCAATGCATGATTGTCTCACTTGCCTTGTTCTCTTACATTACGAAAAGTCTTCGCTAAACACTTCGTATTGTATTCGACCAATCAAATGAGTCATTAAAAAAAGCAGTTGGTGACCAAAATATCGAATTTTAATGTCTCTCATTGTTAATATCTCTCATATAATTTCAGTTCTATTTCGGCTTATTTGTTTCGAATGAAAACGGGATGGACAAAGGGTTCTTTAATTGTCAACTAAATTATCCAAAGGACATTTTTCTAATTACTTCCGCAGCGTGTATGAAGTTTCTGGGAGTTAACAGAAGAGCACATTGTTTAACTCTGGATTTCTTCGTCTTTATCTTCCTCAGCCTAATGCCGAAGGAATATTTTCTTTGCGGCCTCTTTTATTGGAACATCTGTATTATTATTTGTACATTATTCCTTTTCAAAACTTGTATAGCAGCGCATCCTCCCCAAATCATTTGTCTCCGCTCTACACAATCTTGCATTTGACTGCCAAAAAGAAACATCGAGTCAGCGGTAATCTAACAAATAGAATTCCCCCCGATGACCGCCTCCTTAAATCTCTTTTACACAATTATTGGAGCACGTCTGCCATAATCAACATAATTTCCGCATTATCAATATTAATACTGATTTGTTAACTCTTTGTTAACTGATTTGTAATAATTTCATTTTGAAATGCAGAATTCTCTTTCTCTGATATTTCAACAAAATTGAACTCAAGAGATCTTTTCCAATGGAAATACCAAAAGTGAATTCTGCGCTATAAAATCGTAAAGGTAGTAAGTCTGAAGCGACATCTGGTGAAAGCATTTACACTTGGCATTTATTTTCATCATTTGGCATGCGGTGCCAAAACATTGGGAAGGGGATATGCGAGTTTTGTCCAAATAAAGTATTTATATAAATTACTCAGAAAGGCGTTTTTCGTTTTAATGTTTTGTGCGATATATTATTTGGTCAAAGTTTAGCAGTGGTGTGATTGGACGCCCGTTGCAAAGAAAGTAAGGAAAATAGCGATCTCGGACTATTTCTTGTTGAAAATCGTGACGTTAATCACTCAAGTTGGAGAACAAGGAAAGAAAATGGGAGGAATTTCATGACCAGAAATAAATGATAAAAGATTTAATCGCAGCTGCACGTAAATTATGAAACCCAACAAGGTACGTTAATACTAAAGATACACTAAATAATAAAGATGGAAAGGGTTAATACGTTGCAAGTTGAGAACCACATAATTTAGATGAGACGCCTTCCAATCAATATTTCAAATACTGAGATCACTAAAATGTCTTTCGTAGTCCGTTTTATTGCCAAGTAACAAAGCAGAATTTCGGCAATTTCAGGCTATCGAATTTAGAAGACTTAAGAGCAATCTAACCAGAAGAACAAACACAGATGCCGATCCGAAACAACCAAAAACTAACACCAAAGCCAGATGAAAAAGGATGAGCTCACTTAAATCGGTCTCAAGCGAGTGATGCGTAGATAGAAAGATTGTAGTACTGTTCACGCAACTCATTCCACGTCATTACGAGTGCAGCGCGGTATCTATATACAAGAAATAAAATTTCTTAGAAATCAATAGAAATTTTCTTTAAATAATGTAGTTGTGGTTTAACAGATATCTGATGGAGGGAGGAATATCTGTTGTCTGACCTCTAACCGAAGTTAATGATAATCTGCGCGATTTCTATTTTGTGGATCAATATTAATTTAATTTGTTCAGTTCGTCGCGACCCACGTGTACTTCTCAACGAATGCATCATTTTGACAAAGTAATGTGTATCTCAACTTATCCACAAGTGTACGAACGTAGGTAAAGTTGAGCTAAGCGGAAAGGCACAAAAACACTGCAGTATACTTGGTCGCAAATACTTTTCATCGTTTATTGTAGGTCCTGAAGTAGCCGGAACCGTGTCTTTTTTATTCTGGTTAACCGTTGGTTTTACTATTTAATTATCGAATTTCCACAGGTTTCTTTACACCAAAGAAAAACAAAGTAGGAAATATGTCGTCATTTGCTATACCATAACAATATTACGATGCCATAGTGAAAGAGTTTGGAATACAGAGCCACGTAGCGTTGGCATAGTCATAAGTGGCTGAGTAATAACCTTTAACCTTCGTGTATGTGAATGAATTCACACGGGTCGATACTATCGTTATGTATCAAGCGCATTTATAATTCTTCTGCAAATCACGTGGTGCATAACTGCGTTATCCACAATTTTAATTGTGGATAACGCAAACGTCTGTGTAAAAATCTTGAACGCATTAAGAGCAACAACATTAATAGAATACTGACGTCAGTTTAAAAGCAACTACGTAACCGAATCATTTGTACGTGGGAAATATTTTTTCTTATTGCATTATTATCCATTGCAGAATTCAACAATCAAACATGTTTCAAAATTGAAATGATTCCATTATAACGTGCTCAACAATGGTGAATTTAAGGAGACACCAGATAACGTATATTACGATGAACTATAGACGAACCAAATATTACAATTTCAATAAATTATTACAAACCAATCCAATACAATTTTTATATAAAATACCAGCTGAAGTTGCGACACCCATTTTGACATAATTTATGCAAGTCAGAAATGTCCTATAATAATCCCTACGTGTACATTTAACACCTCTTTGAGGTTGGATAATGGTTGTAAACCTTCAACCTAAACAAGCCTATCTTTCTTCTAGTAATCAAGTGTTTATGATGCACTTGGATGATAAATTTTATCTACGTTGATAGCCATAAGTAAAACGATGCAGAAACCATTTGGGTTCCAAGGCTCTAAAACCGTGGAAAGACGTTTTCGCATTTACTAGCGCTAACCAAAACCTTTACGGTACAATTACGATAGAAATACTTTACATTGTCTTTTAGTGGTGATCAGACTGTGATGTTTAACCAACAGCAGTTCGCTTATTATTCATTTCTGAAGTCACGCAATTTCAGAATCATTTAAGAACTTTAACGCTCCACCATTAAGTGCTCCAGTCGAATTGTCACATTCTGGGTGGAGCTGTAAAACGCACCTCCACAAATGAGGTGAAGAAAGGTGTTTGTCTAAGAAATAAAACGACGGCAATCCACTTCCTGTATCAAGGGCTTGCCAGAATACATAACACGCCCTGTAATTAATCTTAAACACGTCACGAAACATTGTCAATTATAAACGAAGAAGACATATGGGAAAACAAATTACGTTATGCATGCAGTATATTTGTCAAAATTCCCGAACTGTATGTTCAAGGAAAGAGAGAGATATCTGGTCAAGGGCAGCAACCTCTACATAGCTCGTTATGTAGAAGATGCTGCCGACTACACCACATCATGGCTGAAGCGAAGAGTAAAATGCTGCATGAAATGGGTCTCGATGTGTAATCACCAAAACGTAAAAGTTGCGCTTTATTACGCTAATGTTGATTACTTTCAAGTATTCCTAGATAATTCATATCCATTAATTTTAGACAAAATAAAACTTAAGAGAACTTTCTAAGACTTCGACGGTCAATAAGGAAAAAAAATGGAAATAATTTTGCAAAAAAAAATAAAATGCATTTTAATTATCTGAAAACTGTTAGCTGCTATTGCGTCGCAGACCTATTTGCATCTCGTGCTTTGTTTTGTGCATCCAAATAATGAAGGAAGTCTATTGTCCGTTTTATTCATTGTCTTCTACTCGATGTTTTTGTAATGCAACAATGGACGTGATTGTCTTTTGTTGCTCAAACAATAGCTTCATTATTGAAACTACGTTAAACAAAAGTTTATTTTGGAATTCTTCCTAATCGCATTTTTATTTGTGTTTTGCATGTTTTTTCTGTTATACGACTTATACAACATCTAAAAATAATTTAAGAAAAAAACAAATCGTATGCATTTAATCCTTTCTTTGCTTCTCGTCCATCTAATATGAACATCGTCTCTAGTTCTGTGGGGAATACTTAAATCGCATTGCATTTTATTTTCGGAACCCTTTGAAGGCAGTTCGCTTTTCATCCTGCTACTGAAACGAATCCAGGGAATTTATTTGAGTACCTTTAAAGCTTGTTACGGTACATGTTTATGGCCGGATTTGCTTTCCTTAATGTGCCCATTCGTGACGCATAATTAAACCATTAGCTATCGTAATCCCTTAAGGGATTTGTAACGCTCTACAAGATTAAAAGTGAGTTATTTTAAACTACTCTCTTTTCAATTCAAACAACTCGCCTAAGTCTCAAATTCTTGGGATACACGACGCAATTCGATCTCCTCTCAGAGAGAGAAACTTCTCATTTTAAAATATCTGTTAATTGTTAGCAAAACAGATATGGCATTCTTCGCATTGCCGCATAACTTCACTGTTCAGCAGAGAAGCCGTTTATCAAGGGGTTGAAGCTTAGATTGGTGGGTGATACCAGTGACCATATTGCATACTGAAATATCATATATTTCAGCAGGTGATGTGGATGCAATATGGTCACTGGTATCTGGGAGTTTTAATACGTGTCTGACCTGTCTGTGGATTTTATATAAGCTAAGTTGTCATATGAAGGTTTGCACTGCTCCTCTAGATTCTTTACTATGGCTTCTGCCTTGTCTACGTTTTAAGTGCATCTCTCACTGCCCCGTTCACTCTATTAAGAACAGTTTTGTCCTGGGGTGCGCGAGTGTCACAAAATCTCTTCCTAGCTCTGTTTTTCTCTCTGATCAGGTCCATAATATCCTCGGGAAAACGACCAGGCTTGGGGACTGATTTTTAGAAGGTGGCAACCGTTATAGCGGGCTTAATTTGTTGGGTGAGGCTAATCACTGCAGATTCCACATCTTCTTCTGTGCATATCTGAGGGACAGGTCCAATTTGATCCCTAAGTGCTTTAGACAATCTGTCCCACGATATGCATGAGTGAGAGGGAGGAGACAGGTATTCTTGTTCTCCCAGTTGTAGTAGAATTGGGTTGTGATCCGATGACAGCTCGTTTAGTGATTTAAGGCTCTACTCAATTTAACGTCTTGCAGGATAGCTATATCCAGGATGTCAGCAGTGCCAAACGTACTGAGATGAGTTGGTTCGGTAGGTCCAGCCACAACAACAGCATAGTTTGATCCGATGTAGTCGGAAAGGATGCAGCCATTCTTGTTGGTGGTTCTACAATTCCAAGCAGGGTGTTTGGAGTTTAAATCCCCAGCAATAGTGATGGGTACTCTAACTCCTAAAATGGAATTTAGATCAGTGTGCAGTAGAGTTTTAATGTGGCCATTGTCTGGAATTTAGTTTGTTGTTTGATTGTTCCTTAGATATCACGAATAAAGCATCACGAAGGATGATGAAGTACTTTTACGGAGGATCTAATGAGGAATATTCAGAAGAATTACTGAAGAGAGACAAAACCATCGAACCCTGTGTGTGTGCGTGCGCGCTCTTCTCAGAAAAACCTGAGAGGCTGTACATTGGGTTCGGAGGTACACGATCGTCTACTGTAGAAAGTAAGACGATGAAGCATCAAGAAATGAAACTGTCTTGAAGAACATCTCAAAGCTGTGTCACTAGTGAATTGCTCCGCCTCTTCTATGGCGACATCGTGTCGATTCTCAAAATTATCCAGGCCACTACAAACGCACCGAGCCTTTCCCGAGGGCTTCTTGGAACACTTTTGGGACTGACTCTTCTATTCCTCTGGTTTTTCGATGAGATTCGCTCCTCTTTCACGCGACTGCGAGGGAGTTCACAAATGATGCAGTTGCCATGGAAACACAATTTGGTATGGGATCGTTGAAGGTCGTTTTATGATGCGTGTTGAACTGATTTATTAACGAGAAGACAGATGGGCATGGTTACGATGTGCGCGGAATATCAAAGGTTAATAGTATTAGATCACTTCGCAAACCCTTCAACGCTGTAATAAAAACGGAGTTTTTTTTATTTATTTCTGACTTCTTCGTAACTTAAGGCACTTTTAAAGAAAAGGTACGGCTGTGAATCCAATTATGCAAGCGACATAGTACCGTGAGGAATATTGAAGTTGTCTACGTTGATGTATGAAATATGTCAAGCGTGAACACACTTGGCATATTTCAGGAAATTTTGTTGTTTGGCACAACCAAATACGACCCTCCTCAGGAGAGATGCACTCAGCATATAATAACAGAGCAGGGGTTGGGGATTTTACCGTGTTATGAAAACACACTCTGCTCTCATCTTTTTGATCTTCCTTCATCCAAAATCATCTTCTCCATTGTATTTAAGCATTACGACCACTCATCCTTTCCATATAGCATCAACTTTCTCTCGTGATGACTTGAAACAGAAGTGCTTTTGAGGGAAAAAAAGACATTTTCCAAGCGAAAAATATTTATGCTTTAGTTTAAAATTGTTATTACTATGGCATTATATTTTGTTAATTAGAAAATACACAAACTTCAAACTATTTCAAATGTAATGCTATTCTTTAAATGATAATGCCTTAATCGAGATCGTTAACTTTACGGTTACCTGTGAAATTATATAATTAATTTCACTCGTAATTAAGATTTCAAATAATTACGAATAAGGTACACTAATTGAGTAATTAGTTGTGACAAATTAGCTCGATTTGACAGTTATCGTTGTTTTGATATCCAATCATAGCAGTCGTAATATAAATTAACGAATGACGTAACAGTTCACTCATGTAGCTGCTGCATCAGCTTAACAATGCAGAGTAACGTTTCTATAGCATTGACTAGTGGCAACAATGTCTAATTAAACAATTAGCACGAACTAAACAATTGAAGCAAAATGAAACATGCAAGTTAATAATCGTTTGGAGAACTGCATATTCTAATAGGACGTAGTGATGGCATATGGAAGCTCAGGCTTCTCTGAGGCAGCTAATTACTAGTAATAATTATATTTGACTTCATTGTTTCATACTATAAGGAATCCATTTTTTTTATTTGACTGTTACGTATCGTACGCAATACATTATAATTCTGAACGTTGGCCTCCCTGCATACCACTAAATACTTGTAGATAAAGAAAGTATTATTACGTCACTATTGCCGCTAATGTTAATCATTCCCCGTTTAACATTTTTTTGTTAAACGCTCTGTGAACAATTAAAAAGATAGCTTAAGATAAGCAAACTTGAGCCGATACATTTGTCGGGGGGGGGATCTTAAAGCTCGGTATTAGAAGTATAAAAAAAAGCTCATTGGATAGAGAAGTAAAACGTGCTAATTAGACGACATGGCCACCCACGGACCTCATGGAAATAAGAGTAAAATAATATTCAGGTTTGAATTTTCAGATGGATCACAAAGGATAGTGTTTGTATAGAGGAGTGTGCTTAATCGAATTGATTCCGTAGAAGCTTTTGGTCAGTTTTTTTGCTGTTATTTTTTCTAATTTATTACTAATAGAAATTGGCAACCCTTCATCTTGAACTAACGTTCACAATCTAATAATGAAAAAATAATGGTGAATTTTGTATTCGTGTAAATTATGTTTTTTTTTTCATAGGAATATTTTGTTCATTAAACATAAGTGGAACTGGTATGTATTTTCCCCCAATAGTTGTGTAGAAAAGATGTAAAGGAAGTCAGGGTGGAATTCTATTAGTGAAATAATATTTTCGTTTCGTTGAAACTACAGAATTTGTAACACTGCAGTTCGATATTTTGATCACCGATTGGTAAGCAGCTTATTCTCGATGAACAACTTGAACATCTGACAGGCAGGATGTTCAGAGTGTCACAACAATTGGTTGAATACGATATAAAACGGTTTCCAATGATCGCTGAAAACGCATAATTGAAGACTACTGCAAAAGAATAAAGCGTGTTGTACCCTTTCTCGAATACTGCGTATCAGTGACAAACCACTCACAAAAAATTGATGTGTCCGGATAACTTGGACGGTCACTTTTATATAAGGGAAGCGAGTGATTTTAAAGATTCACTTCTGTTTTGGAGTAATGTAGCACTAGAGTACGGAAACCCATTCCAAGATGAGGTTATTAGTGAACGGGAATAGAATTTATAGGAAATGATATGAAAGAGAGAAAGATAGTTTTATTGTGTATTTGCATAATCCATACTCGCACGGAGAACAGAAACGTTCTGTAACGCTTTGTATTACTTTGACATCGGAGAATACATTTGGATTTACATCACTGGAGTGGAGAAGATGCTTCGGAAAGAAACCCTCAGGAATTCGATGAACGGGAAGGATGAGGAAGAAGTGGAACCACGAGTGGTTTGCTTTTATGGGATGCGGGGATCGAGAAAGGTGTCGATATGCCATGTTAATTCTATAGCGCGATATTTTGGTCGACCAGTAGTTTTTTCTATCCTGTCGGTTGATTTTCCTTTTGGCAAAGGATTTGTAACCGTAAAAAAGACAATTACTTCAAAGTTCAATGGGTAATAATCTATTTGTTTTATTATTTCAGATTAGCAGGAACATTACTTAATGTTGTAATGCTAATACACTGGAGCATTAAAAACAATACAATAATCTGTATGAAACCGTAGACTATTGACCTCATGACATTTCACCGCGCCGTACGGTTTGGAGTTTCCGTTTTTGACAGAAAGATGAAGCAGTGTTTTGAAATGTGATGGCCAACCTGTCCATGTCCATCATATTTACGAAGAAAAAAGACGAAATCGCAGAATTTTTACAGTTAATTTGCACTTCCGGTCTTCGGAAGTGCATAAACGTCTGTATTTTAAAACATAACATTACGTTTACGTCTGTCACATAAATTAGAAGTTGCGCATCCAACAATTACGTGATAAAAATACTTTCACCAGTAAGTGTTACGTCATCGGTCAAAAAGAGGATATCGTTGAGTTTTGCAGCCTTTTTACAGCAAACACTAACTTATGACAGATGCACCAACTTGGTGTTTATCTTGCTGATGTAAGGGCTATGTCAACGAAGATTAAGGTATGCACAATTTTTACATAACATTAATCTGTCAACGGACATCGAGACAAAATGCGAAAGATAAAGGACTAAAACGAATTTCCGATTATGCCTAGACTCGAGAATGCTAATGAAAGACTGCTGATCGCCGAAAACATTTTTGTGTGTGCAGCTCTGAACGTTCAGTTTTATTACAGTTTTACAGAGACTGATCTGTTTTCCAAGACGTGCCCTATCCCGTTTTCTAATCACTTTAAGGGGAAATTATTCCCATACTTTTGTTTCTACAAGCGCTCAGATAATTCGCAGCAACACTCAGATGCTCGACTGATTATTTTAGAAAAAATATCTCATTCCACGTGACCCATTTAGGGTGTTTACGGCAGAATAAGGAAGCGGTTTCAAATATTCGATGTCATTCATTACGCGAGTCGCTGTCAAAGCGAAGAGAAATCATTTCAGTTAAGGGCACTGAAGAAGGGAGGGTAGTCGCTTCGTATGTAATGACGAGACAGCAGTTAATTATCGGATGGCACGGTTTGGAGGCACATGTCTCAAGTTTTAGTTTCTCTTGCTTAGACTGGCGCATTTTGTTGTCATCAAGAATAATTAACGAGGAAAATGAGGGTAATGTGTTGCCTCTGCATCACCAACCTTCTTATTCCACAAGAGCGTACACAACTTTCCTTAAAACTGGGCGATGTGAAGGTGATCATAAGAGGAAGTGCGTTTCTTTCGGAGTTTTGTTATTAAGTAGGAGGCGTATTGTTTTAGTTGTTTTATTATCTTGCAAACAAGGAACGTAATCCAGTTCAACAAAAGAGTAACCGTGCAAGTAATACATCATATTTGTTCTTCTGTTGCTATGGAAACCGTCGCGGCATTTTCTATCAGTATATACATTTCAGTTCAATTTTTTAATGGAAAAAGTTTCTTTTTTTTGGAGAATTTCTTACGTTCATCATATAGATTATAAGAGATGACGCTGATATGGCATCTCTTATAATCTTAAATCTGGACCATTCGGGAGAGAGAGATACACGACGAGCTCTAGATGCCGTGATTTCATATAATTGCCACACAGTTGATTTCTCACGTGATATCTTTCAAAGTTCATTATGAAGTTCCACTCTCGTAGTTTCATCTCTTAATGAAGATTCTAACGATATGATGACGTTCTGATTACCTTAAATGTCGTTTGTCACCTGAGATTGACGCAAGAAGTAGTGTGGCCATTGCATCCTGTGAGCAATTGATCAGCTAAATATCAAAAAAGTTGTTAAAAGAAACAAAACTAACTGACATGTTTTGTTGCATCTCAGTTGCTTCTGTATATTGAGAATAGGGTTGTCTTAATCTTTCGATTTTAGGACTCGCGAGACCAGGGGCTGCTCTTGAATAGGCACTGCGGAACTGCAGCATCCCCCAATTTTTCTCGATATATAAATCAATATTTATTAATTTATTTATATTTGCTTGTAATATTTAATTTTATCATCACCAATCCTATACAATTCTCTTATTTTGTATAAAAAATAATAAAAATCCATCTTGTAGCACTTAGGAGGGACGCTAGCAGCACTTCGTTTACCACAGTGCCATATTACTTGGCCGCAAGCATATGCACGTCATAGTGAGATGCGAGCTATTAGCGTAATGCGGCACTGTCCATCGCGCAGTTCCACTGTTGTTTATATGCAGTTTGCGCCAGTGGTAGAGTGTTCGTAGTGCTTATCGTGTTTACTCCGTCTCTTTAAATATTTGGACATTACAATTAAAGGATTTAATTGTAATGTCCAAAAATTGTAAATCCATTCCTTTAATTACAATTAAAAGAATGGATTTTATTTTAAAATAATTTTGAATTATACCAAACTGTATAATTTTATTGATAATAAACAATATTTTTTCATGTTTATTTTTTATTTTTTTTTTAAATTTTTACCATAATTTTGATATTTTATCCAAACACGTATACACTGTGCTTAGTGTGTATGTATATTTCGAAAGTTGCAGCACCCCCACGATTTCAAGTCACGAGCCGCCACTGCGCCAGACGTTCCAGTTTTCTAAGAAATGTTGATCTTCAAACATACCCACACACGAGCTCTTGAAACACGTGGAAGCCTACAAGTGAACAGATCGTTATAAGGGCGCCTTTCAAAATAACTATTTTAGGCGATCACCGAAACAGAAGCACGTGTCTCGTATCGAAAATTGCGTCAGATTAATAACTACGATCGATTTATGATACACGCGAATATTTTCGTTTTCAGTTATTCTGCGCATTTTTCTCAATTATTGAAGTATTAGTAGAATAACGGAAGTGTGGATTGTAACTTCCAGTAATAATTGAAAATTAAGTGTGCACTTAGAAGAATGGGAATACGCGTTGTGACTTCCTTTCTAAGAAATTCTAAATTAAAGAAATTAAATATCCTACGTTGAGCACTCTACTAATGAATAGATACTGATCACTTAAATGTTCGATCATTTAATTGCTTAAACTTAAATATGCAAAATAAAGTATTTATATTTTCGGATAAAAGTACAGAATAATTTAGTACTTTTTCAATGCAACGCAGTTTAGAATCGTTAAACCAGCGCAAGTCATTGTAAGCATACATGAGATTGTTTAGAAAACTCCGAGTAGATAGCACTTGTGGTTCTAGCGCCATCTGCAAGTATGATAATCTCGTTTATTTCTTCCGTATCTGAGCTGTGTGTAAGATGGAATTGAAATGCAAAGGATAGTTCTTGTTCTGATAGCCACAATAACCCATGCCAACACAATATTGATCCAGTAGACCCATCTAATGGCCTCTCATTTCAATAAAAGAACTCCATGGATGCATTTACATAACAGTCTTCATATAAGTTACGGCTGGACGAGAAGTTTAAAAGCTTTTGCGTGTAGACAACAAAAGCGGACCCCTTCATTGATGTTTTCAACTAATGCTTGATTACGAACCAAATGGAAATGTGATGGAAAGGCGCTAAACGTGTGTGTGTGTGTGTGAGAGAGAGAGAGAGAGATTTCGATTTTGATGCATTAAAATACTGCATTCTGTGTTTCCATGTTCAAACTACTCGAATATTGGGCGATTGGCCGATACCATTGTCAAGGGTAGCGTTGAGGTAACGAGGAAAGTATGACTAGAGAGAGAGAAACATTCCTTCTCTCTAGTCATACCAAATCTCGCTTTGAATGGAGTAGGAAAGAGGCTTCTGAAGACATTTCAAGTAAAGGCGAGTTGGAGGATCTTCAGAAGCCTCTTTCCTACTCCATCCAAAGCGAGGTTTGGTTGCTGTTTCACTGGATTGCAATATTTATTACATCTTAATAAGGTCGTATGGAGCACAGCTTCAAAAGCAACTGCCTGCTGTGGAACTGTTTTTATATCGAACTGAATATTTTTAACACGAGGATTCATAACAAAAGAAAATAATGCATTTGTGCACTAAATGCATACTTTTAATTAAATATTTGCACGGACTCATCGCAAATGTTCATTGCTTGTGGTGTATATTGTGTCGTCACTCAACAGTAGAATGACGCAACAATTCCATACAATAGGTAATGCTTAGCTGAGGCTTTCCAGATCCTTCATTCAGTCATCTGTAGAAAAACTGCATTTCTTTTTTTTTCTTTTTGGTGTTAACGTTGGCTCTACTTGAAGAACTAGCGTAAGTAAACAGACACTTAAGTAAGTCGCCGAAGCACATTCGAAATGCCAGATGTTTGTGGCATGTTGGAGAGTTCGTTCTACAGCCAAGTCCGATTCTCTCTGTGTGGCGAAGTACCGCAATGAAATGTCGACTGCCCGCGGAAAATAATCATAAGTTTGTTGCATCGAACGTCCTTTGGCAGTTTACAGGTTTTCTTTACACGTGTATATTTAAAAGCATCACCGCATACAATGTGACCTAATTACCGCAGTATTTCTCCTTTTCTCTTTTTATCGCACTTTTCTTTTCTTCCAGTATATCTGCTCTCTTTCTCTTTTTCTTTCATGCACTTCCGACTGACTGGTGATATCGACTGGGTTATTAACATCTCTCATTGTGAACATTACTAGAGAGCCATTGTTACGTCACTAAATATAAACTCGCGTCATTTCCACCTGCCACGCCTCTTTATACAAGTACAGTACTTTGAATTGCAGCTACAACAATGAAATGATGATTATATTGTTGACATAATACATTCATTTTATTCTTAATAAATAGTATTTCCCGATTAATTTCGATTCTTTTATTTTTTATTTTTCTAAATTTAGCTTTAAAATATATACATAAAATTCTTCTTCATTGTTTCTTATATTACAAATAAATGAGTTTCAACTCTATACTTTAGTATTTGTTTATGCACCTTTCCAGAATTAGCTTATTGTGATTATAACTGTTTGAAATTGGATGCTAATGTGACTTTTGCTTTCAATTACACATATCTTTAACTTGTTAGTTGGAGGAGGTGAACAGATAACTCTCGTCCCCATTTTACTTAATCATATCTGTTCAATTAAGAGATCGAGATCCGACGAACCAATTTTTAAATTCATCTTCAACCTATTCATTATCTGATCAATGCGGATAACATTAGCTCAATGGAGTTAGCTTTTTCTCCTGCATCTACGCATGTGCAGGAGAAAAATTGAACATAATTCAATAATTTTGCGTTTATTAGTTTGGTTTTTACCACACAAAGTTCTGTTAAGAAACAAAGCGCTGATTAGCAGGATATTGAAGGGAATAGCGGCTTTCTATCCAATTATAGCGCGAGGAATGGAGATAGCGTGTGATAACTGAGATTTCAAGTAACTTGTACTTCCAGAGGGTGGAGAACGCGACCCATGATAACAAACGAAAGGAAATTACGAAGTACTTTGTGGAACAACAACAATCAGAGGCTTTTAATACTAGTCCTTTCTTGAACGAAAAATCTTTAATAAATGGCAGTGCACTTGCTTTGAAATAAGAATTGGGACACCCCATATTTAGAAATATGGGTCCTGCATTGTTAATGGCAATTGAAAGAGAAGTAATGAACTTTAAAAGCAAAGCAATATTATTGTCATCATATGAATGGCCTATCCATTTGACGTTCGCAAGTGACTCATCAACAGAAATCAACTTTTGTCGTTTGTTTACTTTCAGCGAATGTGGAAAACATCACCCTGGATACAGAAGAAAGGAAGAGATGCGTTTCTTTGTAAAGGTAACTTCACATAAGATAAATGTTAATCGCTTGCACAGAATATCGTGTAATGGAACTGTATGATACGTTGGGAATGGGAGTGACGTTACACCCATTTTGGAGGGGGATTCCCAAGTGATTGCATGGATGACAGTCAGTACTATGCTTCAGTGGATCAACCCAGATGTGAGTTCGATGTTGAAGGCATGAAGTCTGGAGTTTTCCATGCTGGTAGGACTCAACTCTTTTATTATTTCATTGACTGGAAGGATAAACACTAAATGATGTGCAACATTGAAAATTCATGTTGTGCCTCCATAATGTTGTAATAATTTTATGAAATAGACCCCCCCCCTCATTATCTCTCTTGTACGTACCACACTTGGTACTTGTAGCGCTGGTAAGTCGTTGATTGATCGCTTGGTATCCCGGAAAATGGTTTTTCTAGTAACCACAAGTAACGAATCTGGAAATATCTTTATTCTAGCATTTTGTTTGGTACATGAAACACATTGCTGCAAGGCTACAGACTCTGTGGCAGTACTCTTACATTGCCTATAAAGGCCATCCATTGTTATCAGCGCAGCTTTTGACAATGGCTGAAGGTAAAGACCAGCTACCCCCCGATTTCTAAAGTTAAAAGAGCCGCACTCATTCTCTTTAGGGGAAGGCATCACTTAATTCAATACTTAGGCACACTTTTCTTGTAATTCTTAGAAGTAATACTTTTCAAATACGGTGACTATCACATCGAAATGTAGGATTTGCTGAGATGTATAATATAATGGAGACAATTAGCCGATAGCACACTGAATAATCCATGGGATGGATTTTTCGATTTTTGAGAATTCCAGTGTTTATCTTGTCCGATTATTTCCACGAGTGTGACATCAGGGCGAATGCATTTCGATTCGTAGCCCTGAAATTCAAATGAATTTATTCTGAGATACAAAGAGGACCTCATATTCGTGTCACGTGTAGGATTTATGGCCATAACAATTTAATTCATGAGGTGGTCTACATGTGCGTGTGTCTGTTATGCTACGAATGCAAAAGATGTACGCTGGACTAATTTTAGATAGCTCGAGCCTCGTTACCAGTAATGGTCATCCGTAACTCCACACACCAAACGAATTCCAACATTGATTATTCAAAGCGGTACGCACATCTCGCTCTTAGAGGTTCGCTCAACCGGGAGGTATGATCCCTTAGGTCTGACACAACAGGCGGCTAACAGAGATCGTGCAACGGAGGTTAATATTCGGCACATAAATACCGATGAATCTCGACTCCCACCATTTGTCAGAGCATACAAGACACATGTCATCTAACTTCTTCTTAGGTTGATGGTTACGGCCATCAACTACTATATCGACTATTTTTCTTTTAAGCTTTGTCGCGAAATCATTTAAGAGTACATTTTCCCATTTGAACTCTCCATTGGTATACTCCTAGCGTCACCTACCGGGATCTAATGAAACAGAAAGAATTATTTAATGATAAATGTTTATCATTTTTTAAGGAGTGTCATTTAAGAGAACTGTTTTATTTTTTTTTTCGTGTTCAAACATTTTGCTTTATTTTTATATCTGTCATCCGCACCACTCCACATCTTCTTTGACAAGCGAAACACACGAGAAATGTGTTGTGCGAAATGCAAGTAGTTGAACTCTCGTTGACTCTACATATCCTATGATTGCCTAGGGATGCGGAGTCCGTGATATACGTCGTTAAAATTCCACTGCTCCAGTTCTTGAGCTACTTTCAAATAATGCTGGAATAAATTCTTCCGTCAAATAACCACTTTCTATGTACATGTTTTCCGTATCCTAGCAGAGTAATTTTTGGCATTTCGCTAATAACCAAGAGCGAACGCATTTCATGTTGTATCTTTGCATTACTCCCTTAATGTGTTTTACGACTGACGTTTGCATTTTTAAGTAGTGAGAGGGAATGCGTTTTTCTGATATGGGGAGGTAACACTTCCTCTCTTCTTCTTTTTCCTTTTACGTATTAGGCCTAGACGCCTCTTACGGAGCTGTCCCTAGCCCTTCCAAGCCGTACCCGTCCAGAGGATAAGGTGGTTGGTCTTATTCCTCCCGGTGTGTCCTATGTCTGTAGATGCTTGTGTTCACGGGGTCCGTTTGCCTGTTCTGGGGGACGATAAACCTCAGTTTCCTGGTGAAAAAACCCCTATCTTCGTATGAGACCGACTAACTCACCTTTCGTCGAAAGAGACCAGATTCTCATGACCAGGTCCTCACGTCACTGACGAGAATCCAACCCAGGTCTTTCCGACCAAAGGGATTCGTCTATAACGAATGAGCTACGGAGGCTCCAGTTGCTCTCTCGTCTTCACATAATATCGGATTAAAAAAATAAATAAAAATGATTAATCTAAATCATTGTCAACTTACTACCAATTAAGAATCGACAGTCAGAGATATTTGTTGCCCTTTTAGTTTAATTTGCGCAACAGAAAACAGAAACCAGCCAAGCGCATCTAAACAACCACTAATACTCTCATCACTTATTAACGACTGATGTATTCCTAAACCCTCCCGTAGTAAATCTCGGATGACATTTGCCATGTTTATCTGGGGAACCATCTTAAAATCAGTGATGCAGAAACATTGAAATCTCAATCACGAACGCAATCATTTTGGGAAATGTATCGAAAATTGATCCCCCTCCCCACCCCTTGCCTAGGGTAGCGCACGCCGAAACAGATACCGAAGTTTCAAACCAACGTTCCGATTTTCTGCAGATAACAGAAAACGGTCATCAAGCGTCAGTGGAGAGCGGGTGTCGCACGCGCGCACACACACACACTCTCGGAACGTGGACAAGCATCTACCGTGTACAAACAATATACGACTACTGCTTTAATCGGCTGAAGTTGAGTAGCATGAGACAACGCTCGCTGTGTCCTCTCCCAGCAGACTGCAATGCACTGAAACGATTGTTCTGCCATCTGCTGGTTGTATTCCTTGTGAATGTAATTCGAATCAATGCTGTAAATGGATTTTATGTTTTGGTATAACGTTCGGATTTCAACACGACAAAGTTATGAAAATAATGTTGTATCTTAGCTTACTGAAAAAAAAAAAACCCTTAAGCCTTTTTTCAGAAAATGACTCGCATTTCGATAGTGCAATGAAATAACAGATGACAAGTGGAGTTCATTTACACCGAAATATAAGTACCCGGATTGACATGAATGCGCAAGGAATAATATTTGGAGTTTAATCTGTGGCTTACAAATCTGTAAGCCATAGATTAAACATATTATTATAATTCTTACAAATTCCATATCTGTGACTTGCAAAATATTTTTGACCTTTCCGGACAAACAGTCGCACGAACCCAAATCCAGCTCTTAGGGAGGATGATCCCTTTGGATTTTTCTTGTTGACGCCGACAAGAAGAGAGTGTATTCCCAACACTGTTTTGCCTTTTACAATAAACGTGAACCTTTCCGAAATGGAAACAAAACTACAGCAATCGTCCTTTCTTGAGGAAAGTTTGTATTTGAAATCGAAGTATAAAAATCTTTTTTAACTTCTTTTGTTACAAACATAAAGTTCCTGGAAAAAGGGAAGGTGTAGACCCACAATGAGATGGATGGATGATGTGTATGGAGCGACTGTTCTTCAGAGAGTTGAAGCCTCAAAAAACATAAAACAGGACTACCAGGTGAGGACTGGTGTGGCACATCACCGATCATTTGAGTGAACATACCACATCTGACGATGTCCAATAAATAGATGGATGAATGATGCAAAGAGACTGCTTCAAATTGTTCTTCTGTATTTGCCTAGAAGCTTCCACAGCATCACATCGACGTCCGACGATAAGGGTTGTTCCACCCACATCCGAAATTGAGTATAGGATTATCAAAACAAACCTGGAGATAAAATGCACACGCAAAAATATATAATGCGTACATTATTTGGTGCAGTAAACGATATCAGAATATAACCATACAGAAGTAACTGCTTTGATGCTCTCATTTAAATTGCTTGTATGTACGTCTCCAATTCCAGGAAACTGAGACTAATCCTGCTCTGAATTGCTGTTGCCGTTTTTGTTTTCATTTAAATCCTGCAGTAAGCAAAAACATGATGCCACACCTAGAGATGAAAATTCTTTATCACTTATTCTGAAATTTTGTTCAATTTTTATACAACTTGTGTAAATTAGTCTGAGTAAAATTTAACATATCAATATAATTATTTATATTTTAATGCTTTAATAAATTGTAAAATATACCATCAAAGCCTGAGGTGTTTCTGCACAGTATGGAGTGCAAGAAAACGGTAACTGCAAGAGCGAAATTTTGAAATAATGTTTGAACATATACGTACAGCTGATCGTTGTTACGTCAAATGCTACAATGTTTAATTTTCATTCTTGTTGTTAGCACGCCCATAGCATTTCATATCTAATGCATTGTTACGTAACAATGTACTAGTTGGGAAGTTCATTGAGGAATTAATATTCTGGTAGTGTGGAATAGCCGCTATCACCAAAATGTAAATTATAGTTACACATAAATTCAAAATATTTTTTAACATTTTATTATGTTTCAGACAAATTACATACATTTAATTTAAAATTTAAGCAATTATACATTTTCTTTCATATGACTAAAGAGCAGAATAATAATAATTTTATAGACATGTTTCACTTGTTTTATTTGCTGACGTCTACGTTCCCGAGGGAAAAGTCTTATAAAAGCGAATCCATCTTCTCTTTCAGATAATCCTGCGGCATACGGTTGAAGGGATCTCGCCACGTTAATACCAACGGAGGTCAGTACTAAGCAGCGATCCCTGTTCAAACAAAGCATAAAAAGTCATTTTGGGCTCCTTTCTCTGTTTACGTGTGGAGCAGAATTCTTTTACGCAAACAAACAGCAATTTTTCGTCCTTAGTTTGGCGTCTACGAAAAGTACGAAAGGTCATCGGATGTCTTGAGAAGGGAGTGCCGCCAGTGGAATCTTTGTCGAGACATAAAGGTTAAAAGATGTTCCGAATTGGAACCACGCCAAGGGAATTTGAATGCTCCTGACATTTAATAACCACAATTAGGAACCCGCGCAACATCGCGTCTCTTCGAAACGATGTTCTGTAATGTCCCGATGGTCTTAAGTAAGATTTTCCAATTAATTTTTTAAAATGGTCAAAACCCGAGTTAAACCTCCGGAAAATTGGCGGTGGGTCAAGGTCGAAAAACGTCGTATCTGATCGATATCATTTGGAATCATCACGACGGAGAACACGAAAGGTCAAGAGAGTAGTTATTTCACGTCGTGGCATTAAACCTTCGAGAGTAGTATCGGAGTTCATAACGTTGAGAGATGGCGGAGAACAACAGCACTCTGCCTGCTTTACTTATCACGTGGAATGTGTTTACGGGTTAAGAAAATATTGCATTTTGCAACTGAATAAATGCGGGACTTGTGAAAGCATCGGATACATAACCTCCCGAACACCAGTTTCATGGCTTTCCATACACCAGTGCACATTTCTATTTTTACCCATTGTCGATATTGATATTGGTTTCCTAGTTCGGTGCGTTATTGTAATCCATCACGTAACAATGGATGGCTCGTGTTATTACGTTGTCCATTGTTGCGAGTAGTCTGGGTATGTCATTATTGGAACCTGTCAGGATTCTTGTAGCATATCAACTCTGTTAGCGTCTTTGTATAGTTAACGTTACTGAGTTTGAATTCGATAACAGATTTATCTTAAACGCGTGAATTAAAAATGAGTGTAAAATTTGCTTTTCACATACTGAATACTAAGAGTGAAAGAATACTTCTGTGACATCCGATATCGGATTGATTTTTTAACGTACTTTATTTTCCACAATTGTCCAGCGCAATTATTTGGAATACGAATTATAACCCAACATGAATTTTGGCCTTTACTACGAATTAAAATATCGTACGTGAAGATTATAACTACCATCACCTTAGCACTCCAATAACAGATTGTAATTGATGATATTGAGGGGGGAAGGACACTGCCGTATTCTCCTCTGTTTTCACATTTGCTAAACTGATTACGTTTAATGGGTTTTGAGACTAGAGTATGAATAGAAAGGTTTCAAAGTGGTGTCCCTATTGATTCTTCTCCGAGAGTAACAATTGAGCTTCAGCAAAGAACAACAGAATATTTTTCGCCATCGTCACGGTGTAGGAACCCTCAGAACATGAGGGACGTTTCATCCCACAAAGAGATTAATCGACCGGCTATCACATATAGAAGGCATGGGGGGGGGCACAGTTTCTCTAGCGTATTCTTAACCAAGAATCGTTAGAACGATTTCTGGAAATCTAATTAGATTCAATTGATTAAGCTGCTCTGCAAGGAACCAAACTCAGTTTAAAAGCCATTTCCACAACACGGAATTATTGAAACAGACTCAAGTGGCGCAGACATTTAAGAGATGGAAGAAAGAAAAACGTCTGAGAGAAAACCCTCGAAGGTATTCTCACTAAAATTAGATTTCCGATTTTTAAATGACATCCCGAATTAGAATGAGAATTCGTCATTTTGTTCACATTGATTGTGATTAGTACGTGGGTGGAGCACGAATGAAGGGTTTTGAATTCGAATTGAATTCGGTTAATCGGTACAATAAAAATGAAAGAAAAATAAAACGCTGTATTCTGTTACGGCAGACAATTAGCCTAATATTCTGTGAAATGTTCTAAGGCTGGTTTTTGTTGAGAGCTGGTCTCAGATTATTAACATAATTATCTGAGGGCTGCTAGCTCAGTAGCGAAGAAGCATAAAAGCTATTCTAAGCCGCTGTCAGAGTGTTCGTGCGATAAGAGCTAAATCAGTCAATATGTCCTGTCTCTGTTCTGTCCCAAAACCTTTTTACAGAGTAATCACAAGGCGTAGTATGGATTTGCTTGAAGCATATACACCGCCAGGTGTCATTAATGCGCTTGAGGTGTCCCATATACACATCATCCTCCTCACAAAGCCACTTCTCTCTCCTACTTATCTTGAAAAGGGTAAAACAATAATCGGGGAATATTATTCCTATCTTTTAACCAGACTAGACGAAAAATTTCACGAGAAAAGACCTGGTTTGCAGAAGAAAAAAAAATCTTTCATCAGGACAATGCACCTGCTCACAAAGGTGTTTTGGCAATAGGAAAATTAAGGGATCTAGGAATTCATTGTTGGAACATCCACCTTATTCCACAGATTTGGCTCCCTCTGCCTTCTATCTTTTTTCAAAACTAAAACTTTTCCTCGCTGCGCTGGTCAGCATTTTTTTTTTGCATCAATAGGTCATTGCTGCTGTAGAAGGGTATTTTGCAGATCTTGCAGAGAACCACTACACGGACGAGATACTGGCATGGAGCATCGCTGGAATAAATGTATTAGTCTTAAGGGAGATTATGTTGAAAACTAAAAATAATTTTGAAATTATAAATTCGTTTTTTTATTGTTAAACCGAGAACTTTTCAGACCACCCCCGTAGCCAGAGTTTTGGTGTATGCACTAACTTATACAGCGAACAATATTATCGTAACCTGACCAGAAATTATCGTCTGCAAGTATTGGAGAGTATTCCGATTGTCGGAAAAATGGAGTTACGGCCGTCATTTGATGGAGACAACAGGCATCACCCTCTGTAGAAACCGCATTCTCGTACAAAAAAGTGAATCCGTTCGTCGTATTCTTACACAATATCTATACACGAGTATATTTAGTTAATTTAAGAGACTGTTCCGTAAGTGCTTGTGTTCAAAGAGTCGGTCAGAATTCCAATACTGATTTTCTTAATTAAAATTCGTAAGCGTTTTTACTTCAATGAAAAAAAAACAAAGCAGAAGAACATTGTCTTTATTAGCCACGCTATTTCCTCATCGCCAGGCGTTTACTCCTTCTTTCGTTCTATTCTTAGTTCTTCAATTCGATTCCGAAAGACATTTTTAGCAAGAAATAAAATTATCTTTTGTAGCCTTTCAAGGAATTCACCGAGTTCAAATTAAGGTCCGTTTTATCGCACGTGTCGCATAAACTATTACCTTCACGTAAGTTGAAAATTCAACTTCGAACTTCTTGAATACGTCTTATCTCGGGCACGCGATGTTTCTTTAGGGTTCACGCTACAGAAGCATTTTCTGTTCTCAGTGACGTCACAATACTCGTGTGCTGACCAAAGAATGGGAATCACGCAGTAAATCGGAGAGTGCAATGAATTAATACGATCGTTGATTGTAACAAGCGTTTGAAAAATTCACACACGCGATTGAACGAATTTTAATTGTTGAGTAAAATAGTTAAATCAGCAGACCCTTTTTAAAATAAAAATGACTCTTCGATTAAGATTAGGGAATGCGCTCTTTGAAAGCAGCTAAGGGCCACGTCAAAGAAATGGACTTTCTGGACAAGAAAATTCTTCCGAGTTAATGTTATTTAATAAAAATAGTGAAGCGAGCTAGCACACCCGAAACTTAAAAAAGGAAGTCGCGTTTATTTACTGAATGAAATATTTAGTTTTCTATATTTTTGACAAATCCTAACGAAAAGGCAGACGATGTGTTCTCCATCCCCCCCCCCAAAAAAAAAACTAACAAACGAGAATCGCAGCTTCGAACAGGAGAATTAATTTTTCATATTTTTAGACAGTTTGGCGGTCAGGAATATTTTGTATGAGGTTGTTGGTTAAATTCGCTTAATTTGTCTTTCTCAATTCCGCCCCCACCCCCCCGTAAAATCAATTCTTGCCTTCGAAGCTGCGGTTCTCGTTTGTTAGTTTTGGGAGTGGGGGGGGGATGAATCCATCTGCCCACCACTGTGGCGTTGGGCAGATGGATTCTGAGCAGCAGTCGATACTGAGGTGGATATCGGAAATCGAATGAACTCGTTTCTGACGGATCAGGCCCTTGACCGAGCCAGCACGAGAATCGCCAAGCATGACGGAAACACCTGTTCGTCTACCCCGTCTTAGAGACATTTATGTCATGCATTCGCGTCGAATGAAGCATTAAATGGACTCGTTGCTAAAATTACTACATCCTTCAGTCTGTCTGACTACACTAATTGCCTGCGTTGCCATAACGACAGTTTGTCGGCGTGCAACCCAACCCTATATTCTCCACTGTGTCCCGAAAACCCTTGCAAATTGTTTCAATATAGGAAGTTATTTGTGCGTAACGTAAATCGCTATCATCGATTTATAATTTTATTAAAATATATTTACGTAATTTATTTCGTAATCAACATAACGTAGACCCCTTTTTTGTCAGGGATATTACCAATCATATCCTATCGAACAACCGCAGCACGAATGGCAAATATCCTGAAATACGTTCTAGTTCATATTCCGCGAGACTGGATCATGCTAAACTTTAATATATCAGCAAACAATTGCACACATTGTTAAGATTTTCAAGTCAACTGCCTGATATGGTAATTTAGAATTTCAGTTAACTCAACAATCACGGGCAATGACTTTCGTTAGCTGAAATTTTGCTTATCTTTTGTTTATCGTTAGCTGATCTTTTGGCATTAATCATGAACCATTTTTTCTTACATAATACTGGAAAATGATTTCAAATATACATTTTGATTGCTACATTATAGCTTATGTATAAAATATGGAATGCATCTTTCGCCCAAATTCTCTGATAATTTCAAAAGGTATTTTAGAATAGCAAAAAAAAAAAAAAATAGTGATGTTATTCACTGAAGGCCCTACGAACGTAGTGGATTTTTTAAAACGCAGAAAATTCTTTTATTAAAATGGTGTGATTTATTTTTAAATTTAAATTCTGATCATTATTGTTGAGAAGTGTTTTATGATCGGAAAAATCCCCTGACTGGAATAATTCAGTCATCGGCCAGGAGCGCTGAGTTACGTGGTGATCCAAGAGACGCTGAGCATCCCGATGAAAAGGAAATCAGGCGAAACGCTTGCAATGAGTTCATCCCGCTGCACACTCCCTAATATTTCTTCGGTCCTCAGATGAAATTGGGAATGTCTAAGAAGAAGGATTATCCTATTCCTCTGGCAGATACTCTGGTGGTGATGACAAAATGGAGTTTTATTGGAGCCAAGAAGAAAACCTGAAGCGAAAACAAGTCTAAAGAACTCTAACGGCGAAGACGATAAGTTCAAACACGCTGAGATCTTCTTAGTTGGATCTCGTCAACTTGATGTTAGTCTAGTGGACAATCGGCCTTTGAATAGTTTTGTACTAAAAGTATTGTTTAAATTTCGTAATAGGATGACTTTGCATATCAGAAATCTGATTGGATAGAATTGCTTACGTCACAGATTCATTCAGTTGAATTTCATTTTAATTGTTAGAATTTAACAAACCCGTTATTGTTGAAAGAGGAACAGTACAGACACCTTTCTTTTTAATATAAAAAGTGTCGATTACTTTATATTTTTATTTTTGTCAACTTAAGATTGATCAATGAATATTTTCAAACTCATATCATTTTTAACATTTCTGGTTCGATTTTGCATCCTAAAAATAAAAAAAAGATTTGGCTATAAGAATAACCGAAAGAAGAAATGAATGAAGCGAGAACAACAGGAGATAACACATTAAAGAAGGGTCGATCGTTTGCCTTTTCGCAAAAGCCTCGGCCATCCAACGTCACTAGCGGTGCAGTTTACACACACACACTTGAATGCGGGTGAACTTTCTCGACGTTGTACGCGTTCTCTCCCACATCAAAGGGTTCGTTGATTCTCTCCGGAAGAAATATTGACCCTCTGGCGTGTTGTTGTCGCCGCAACTTTTCCATTGGTGTCTGCAAACCTCAGAATTAGGTCGCAGTTGCCATCCGGCTGGTGGCAAATGGCTCAAGGGGATGGATGAATTTCACCAGCAGGTGTGAACCCGCCTAGTCTGCAATATAAAAAATAATTAAAATATATAATTTTAATTAAAATAATTAAAAGACTACGTGGATAATGTTTATAAGGCCAACAAGCGATGTAGCAGACTTTGACTATGTTATGTTTAATTACCATTTTTAAACTGACAGTTCAGACAATTTTCAAGACATTCCTCCTCACCCATCCAGCAACGCATGAGTAGCGAAGACGCGAATGTTGTCCGGGTGTTCCAGTTCGTAGATGGAACATGGGCTGTCGTAATAATGGACAAATATTTATTCAACGGATGACTGTTTTTATCCGAAACGTTTACATCCAATTATGGGTGGGAAAAGAAAGCACGTGACTGAGTCTATTGTACGAGGGAGGTCATTAGGCTAGCACGGCGAGGCCGGAAACTAGCGATGCTGTCTCTGTGTACAAAACTCGTTTCCATCACCGTTAACTCTGTTGTAGATTGCTGACAGGATTATTGGAGTGAATAAAACGAATCTGTTCACATTTGATCGCCATTTTAGCGTACAAATGAGTAAACGATGTTCATTGGGTGGAGATGTTACTGCTTACATCGGGTCCAAATGAAGGTTCAATTTGCAACTCTCCAATAAATAAAGTTCTCTCCATTGATCTCTTTTCACACCACAGACTTATCGTTAGGATTTAGTGAAGAAAGTCCGTCAAACATCTCGACAAATATTCGCAGGGGAAAAACGGCTAAACCTACTTTGTCGCTAAGATACAAAGACGTTTGGCACGCGATCAAATAAAAGAGTAGATAAGGAGTCTCGTTACTTGAGGTTAAATAAAAGGCTTTTTTACGCCACCGTGACACGCATTGCGATGCGTTCAGAATTGCCGACTTCTTTTGACAGTTCCGCTCTCTTAGCCTTTGACATCGGGACCGTCTTACGTCAACTAATAAGAAACGGTTTGTCGAGAACTTTGTTAATTTTGAGGCTCTCACAAACGACGAAATGGTTTCATTTTTTCGTTCCCACACAGGGCAGACTTATTTCGAAAGTGGGGTTAGGGGTTAATACGATGAAGACGATTCGTCGTCTGAATGAGGATGTATTCGAACGCTATTTGTGAGCGGCGTGTTCTCGCTTCCACCCCCAAAGGAATGTACTGAAGAATTAGCAAAGCAATCATGGGATTAAAGACACGCCCGAGCGGCGACCGCTCTTATTTGAGTGCGTTCTTTTGTTTATACAAGAAACAGAAATTGGTGGACAAGATCAAGATGGCGGCAAAGTTTGTAGAATCCACACATACTTTTTTTTTTGCTTCGACTGCATAAGTATTTCACCGGTTATCGCGTATTGGTTACACTCGCCACGTGCAAAACTCGTGCAACCAACAGCAGAGTTTGGCGAGATGCTATTTGTCGCAAGTTAATGTTGAGCAGTCAGTCGAGTTGCCCAGTAATGGGAGTGAGGTAGGAAGATGCAATCCCGTGAGATTCGGGCATCGGTCTGCTTGCACAGGAGGAGCAGAGGGGTGGAATTGCATCCCCTCTTATGAACAAAATATTTTCTGAAGCGCGCTCTGCTTTTTACGGGCAAATACCAAACTTAAGAAGAATCGAAATAAAAGGTGGACGTCGTTTGGCTAAAAGGAAAAAAAGTTTTTTCAAATCGAAAGCTGATTTGATTTCAGTCTTGTGGATATTAAAAACCTTTAATCCGTTTACGTTTCTAAGATTTTTGTGTTTTCTAAATGCGATTCGTTTAATTTTATATCACTTTCTATCGTTTCAGTGGAGATTTCATTTGCACCGTCATCTCCATCCAGTTTAGTTTTGCTTTTCCGTATTCTGAGTTCATCTGCTGTTGTAACCATTATTATTAGCACTTTTTGTAACATTTCCGCCTACTACGTCACGTCTATCCCCTGAGAGTCATAGAGATGGTTTTCCATTACGGATATTCCCCGAGAGACGATTAACTACCCGCGTGATGAAGGAAACACCTTAATTAGGATATCGCGGGAAATATTTGCTCGCTTAGTAGGAAGTCTCATTTTCATCCACCGATGCCTCGTGTTTCAAGTTCCGCATCCATTGCTTCCTCCGCAGGGCGATTGTGGTGCAATTCTGTGGGAATATTTTTCAGTGTGCGCAGTTCCGGAACTTTTAAAGCGCTAAGAATTTTCTTGCTTCATGCTTACGTAGTGAAACCATTTCACGTGCTGAAAACTGCCTAAATGTGTCATTTACAATCCATTGTTTACAGACGCATGCGTGATTACGTGTAAATTACATTGTTAAAGATAGAATGCCGATGAAGTTTTGATCCATGAAAAATTCTGGGGTTGTCTGACAATTTCATCCACCTCGGCCGATAGGAGGGTTAACGCGTTTCTTGCTGTGTGTTGGACGCAGAACGTCAAAAGTTGTAGATTTATAACGAATATAAAGAATGGAATAGGTGTACTCGCGCGCGCTTTGTTTCACGATTAGCATTTTAAATAGCTAGAAAAAAGGTTTTAATACTCAAAATTCTTTGCCTTAAAATGGAAACTTATTTTTTGTAATTTTAGACTTCCTTTGAAACCTTAGTGCGATGGTAACGGAAAGCCTTGTGGGTACATCGCATCTATTCATAGAAAGATAAAAAATCATTATTGAATTTTTTTATCGTTCTGTTTACTTACTTGTCTTCGAACAGAAGCGGATGAAGTACTCAACTTGAGAAGGCCAAATTGAGATCGTTGAAACCAGGAATGTACACCCTCTGTCCAAACCGAAACCGAACGTTTGAGAGAAAATAAATCAGGCCAATTATAATTATTCAAATCATTTATTAATCAATATACTCTTCCTCAGTTTCGATACAGCGTTTGGCAGGGTCAATTAATTCGTTAAATGAGTTTTTTATATCGGTTTTTGGGATACTGTTGAGAGTCGTGGTTACTGCCGCTTGAACGTTTTCAGTGGTGTCGTATCGCTTTCCTTTCATCGGAGGTGAAGTCGGGGGAAGAGAAGGAAGTCACAAGGCGCTAAGGAAGTTTTTGCTTAAAACCTGTCTCACAATGTTCGAACCATGAGATGGTTCAAATTGCGAATTCAAAAAAAATCGCGAATTCAATTTAATCTCACAGACAATTTCGGGTTTTCTCAGAAGAAATCACGCACTTTTTGGATGTTAACTTCGCTCAGTCCAGTTTTTGGACGGCCCGGCTTTTTCGTCTTCCTCAAACGTCTCACGACCACTTTGAAATCGCTTAAACCACTCGTAAACTTAAATACTGGATAAGCAGTCATCACCGTATGCATTTTGAAGCATTTGATGCGTTTCGGTAAAACGTTTACCAAGTTTAACACAAAAGTCAATCGCAGCTCTCTGTTTGAAACTCATTTTCCGACCGTTCGTCAAAACACACTCTTGGCACTAGAACTCGGCTTCTGATGAAAATAATGTCATAAACAGTTACAGTTAACACAACACTAATGAAGGTTGCCGCTTTCGACAACAAAAAGATTCGACAGGTGGCGCCACTAGTTTCGTCTATTTTGGAAAAGTTCGGTTTCTTTTTGGACAGAAAGTGTATGTCCAAGAATATGAGACTTACAGTTTAGAAGCTGATAGCTTTTAAACAATGATTATACTCGCCTTTTAATCGTAACAATCCAATCACAACTACCCTATAGTGATGTTATGTTCTTTCGTGACCAATCACCTCGTGATAAACGAGTATTGTTGAAATCCGGTGCAACAATACAGATAGGAAAAAGATTTTAAAATGCAGACATCTCAATCTTTATGAATTGTAAATAACAATGTAGCGTAACACCGCATTGTTATAATTACGCGTCGTGTTCAACAATGGTCACCGCATTATTATTTGATTTAAATAAAATTTCATCAAAATAAAGCGTAAGAGGCGACTGCACATTATTGTGAGACGCACTCATTCGGTTATTTGAAATACGATTTTTTTTAATTACGACATCCTTTTACACTCAGTGTCTTAAGACAGTTCGTTCGTTCAATTCAGAGTTATAATTACAGCGATTAATCAGAGCTACATGAATGCAATTACGTAGAGTGGGTGCTTAATGTTTCTTTTTCACTTCAGCGCCTTGAACATCGGAAGATATTTTCCGAGTTATTTTTGTCGCACCTTCGTTCTTCTCAATATGCTTCAACCTATTATGGTTTTTTTTTCTTGTGCTCAGACTGAAGTCTAATTAAATGAAGGGACGGCAATGAATAAGTTGCACGATGTCAGCAAAAGATTATTCTATCTGAAGGAACATTTCGTTTGAAGATCTCAACAACCCCCTTTACGCAATTTAAGTGATAGTTGATTAAATATGTACGCGGGATTGTGATTAACGTGCTACCCAAACTGAGATACGCTCGTGACACGTTAACTACCATCTTCTGTTAATCTACTTAAATAAAGTTGAAATTGCATTTTTTTTTCTCGTTAGTACTTTCACTTTGAATGCTGAAGACAAACTGACCACTCACGAAACGAGCCTAAAATTCTCGTCGCATCAAAAACCGGCGATAGGTACTTATTAATCCACAAAAATATAAAAATGGCTTCGAAATAAAGCAAGAATATCCCAAATCACTCAGCAGACGTGATTGGGAAAATAATCGAATACGAAGAAAATGGTCCAGAAAAAGAGAGAAGGTGGGATATTCAAGTGACAGTTTCACAATAATGGAAGATCCAAAATAGAAAACGTTTTTGAAATTTGGGAGTAACAGGAAAGTGAGAAAGAAGAAACCACTGGTTCAATAGAGAGATGGGAAGAGAAAATAATTATCATCCATCAGTTCCATTGAAGTAAAGGGAGGATGAGCAGATTGACTCGGAATACTTTCACGGTGTACTTACCTCCGAGTTCGCGTAGTAATTCAGGCGAAACGTGACGATCTTCACTGAACGCAGAACAGAATATCAAAGGATGTTGCACTGCTCACAACACGAAAGAACGTGTAGAAGAAGGCTATCATCTATGCTGGCACTTGGTTCGAATCCCGTATGAAATGCAAAGAACCTTTAAAGAGATTCTTGGCTGAAGAGGGGTTAGTTGATTTCCTATGAAGGGTTTCCCTTCCAATGAAACAGGAGGGCATCGCATTTGGCCACGTGGCCTTCTGTCGTAATATCAATTAGTATTTATTTATTTTATAAATAAATAATAATGAATATCGAATAAATAAAAATACCCGTACAGACTCGTCTTACCAAACCCACTAGGCGATTCCCCTCCCCCCCACGAAGTATAAAAAATTATTGTTATGGAAGCAAATGTGAACGGTTTTGTCTTTTCGCAAACACCATTTTGGAGTTTTGGACGTTAGCTGTTCGCATATGCTGCGCGTGATATTCTTGTGGGTGAAGTCATATTCAGGACAAAGTTTCGTCGTTCTTGTTCTTCGGTTAACCTGGAAATTTTTCATTACAAACTTGCGCATTGAGATTAAACTCTGAATCAGCATTTCCATTCAGATGGTCTACGGCGTCAGTTCACGATGGAGATTACCTGAAATTGTTTCCTCCACTATGGCAATGCTCCTGCTCACTCTTCATTCATACTTAACTTTCTGGCTAAGTTCGTAAGAAAGTTGTTCCACACCTTTCTTGCTGTGTGATCGGATATTCCACCCACGAGTCTCCTTTTTTCTAAATCTGAAGATGTACTGAAAACAGAAAAAGCATCACGAAGTTCAAAGTACACTTTCCACAGTCAAAACACAGAACGTCTTAATTGTGAAATGAACTTTGCGTTTGTTACATCCATTCGCAAGGACACTTAAGAATATGAGCGAGCAGATATATTTTATGACACCTCCCATAACTATGATTATCTCAGAATATTCGTATTTGAGAAATCAGATAAATCTTAGTACCTATTACTGGTAGTCATAGCAACGCCACAGATGGGAATGTATGAGAGACATTCATCTCTCAAGAAAAAGGGGGGGGGGGTTTATGAAATTCTCTGTTACAGTGATCACCATAGCAACTTCATAGATGTCACACAAGCGTGCATCCCACCTAAGGAAGACAACACTTTCACAGAATAGAGACACACAAGATAATAACACACGTGCAGTACTGAGTATCTTCTCCTATAAAAATCCCAATATATTCGATAATGCAATCGGTGTGTCTGTTACTTGAACTATTTTTAAATATTTTCGTAAGAGCCACGAATTTGATATTTGATTGAAAAGCAGTTCATTTGATAACAGAATTTGTTCCTAATACAGGGAACGTATTAAAATTCGAAGTAAGAAAGGTTTTTTATAACTTAAGACTTTTCTCGATGTTCACTCTCAGTTACTATGACAACAATTTCACAACGTTCTGAGAAGCATACAGTTAAAATATACGGTAAGTCCTGACCGATATGCTTACATGGAGCAGTTTCCGCAGAATGCCTCACAGGTTATCTACGTTGAGTACAAGATCACTCGCTTTGGGTTCTAGACATAGTTAATCTTTCAAGCAACACGCTGTTCGGCACTCCCAAAGTGATTAAGCATCTAATGACTTGACTCTAATTTACCCGATTAAATATCTCCTTAAAGTACAAATTACACTCTTAAGGGAGTTTGAGATTTAAAGAATTGTTCACCGAAATTGAACCGATTTTAGACTTGATCGTTCAGAAGGAAATATGTTTAATTATTTACTAAGAATACCAACATAATCACCTCTTTCTCGTCAAGTTATGGCCGCGTTTCTTGGATACCTATTGTTTCCTCTTCCACCGTCAGTTATGCGTGTTGCATTCATTAAAACAAAAAGGACGGCAGAAGTGACACCATTTTTATGTCTTAAGAAAGCTTTGTGTACAACTGAATATCGAATCAAAACAAACAAGGAATTCTCAAGCACATACACACATATATTGGTGCGTGATGATCACGATGGCTATCTTCAATTAGTTTTAGGTGTGTTATAGAACGAAGTGGAGAGTGAAATAATAATCCCCTTAGTTAAAACGTTCAAGCAAAAAAGTTTTGTATTTATTCAAACAACTAGTGATGGTTTCTATCTTTAAAAATATATTTAATTGCATATAACAATGCACGATACTAAAACCATTGTTGCGAGATATTGATAATGCCAACTAATTGTAAACGCTTTCATTGTTTAAGTTGCAGTGTATTGTTGACTTTTAAACTTCAGGACGACTAATTGCGCTAAAAAAGAAAACCAGAAGCCCATCTCTCGGTGCTTTCTCGGCCAAGGTCTTACGTTTTGTATTCCACATTCAGTTTTCTGTTTGAAACTTTAGAGCAGTTATTTTTGAAGATTCAGATATAAAAATTGGGATAAAGCTGCTCTTCGGCCCACGCCTTTGATTTCGTCGCCATTTTACTGAGTTCTTACTCCTCCTCATGTAAAACGAGTATCTGTGGAGCTGATCTTAATAGTCATGTGAATAACCGAAAATGTTCGCTAATTACGATATGAATTACAACAAAATCAGCATGGAAATGAAATTTATTTAATAGTTTCTGAATGACTGATGATTCTTTTTGACATAATCTTTGTGTAGGAAGTTTCTTGGTATGAAAATCAGAGCTTGCAAGCGTTATCTATGATGTCCCCTGTAAACGTCGCTCTTTGGCATGACACGCATGCTTTCAGGGCGATGTATTGTTATTGTGATTATGTGCGTGGGGAAAAAGAAAACGTGCTGGCATCATTCAGAACTATTATTGCTGCTTTAAAACCAGCAATAATAATTCACTGGTAAGTGTCTTCCAAGAAGGAGGAGGACAGGAACGCGTAAAACATAATAGCTCTGGAATTGAACACACAGGTGTTAATATAATAGATGCTAATTTCTTTTCGTATGTCACATGTGAACTAAGGTTCATTAATATGTCATTGAGGAGGTTGTTAGTGCACACACCATTTATGAGGAGATCTTTTCTTATAAGTACTTTAACTGACGCTGAAAGACCTTGGAAGTAAAGGCGGGCACGTGCTGTTGCTAGGTGACTGGTCGGGTAACATTTCGTGTACGAAGAAATCACTCCCTCAACGTTTGTCTGACACGAGGGAAGGTGACACCATCGCAACTGACACGTCCGTGTGTTTCGTGTTGGCGGGAGGTGCATTTCATGAATTTGAAAAAAAATGTTGCCGCTCCGACTGCAAACAAGAGAAGCAAGGAAAGAACTCTTTATCTTGTTGAAAGCATTTGTACGTTATCCCCCCCCTTAAAAGATTTTCCGGACTCAGCTAGAAAAATGAACGTTTTGTTGACTTCGTTATCCTAGCCTCATTTTTATAAGATTGGCAAGATCAACTTCTCTGCACGCTCTGAAAGAAGCGTTGTGTAGCAAATGTAGATTGTTAAGCCTTTTTTGTTCCCCAAGTATCGCGGTGTTTGAACTCCGTTCTGAAAATTCACCAACGAACCGAAAATAGATTTTTATCTTTCGTAAAAATAACTTGAACATCGAAATGTTCTGAGTTTGTGCCTTCTTAGCTACGTTTTTCAACTATCCTCTTCTTGCTTTCCCGGTGATGGTTTGACAGCCTCGTAATCTTCTCTTGTAGCAAGAAAATTACCCGAAATCGTTGTAACTTGTATGAAGTGTGTACGATCATTTTTAGCAATAGAATTGCCCTAGCGGCTACCGTTAAATGTGTGGGGATAACCACTGATGGGCGGTTTCTCACACTGGATGGTTGTCTTGGGTTATTTCCTTCTTGGCAACAAGTTTTCATATAATTTTAAGTGCAAGAGATACAAGAAAGAATAAAAAGAAAAAAGCCATATCTTTGCAGCTTGTTCGGTGTAATGGCGGGTGTTTTTGTGGTGTTTTGTTTAATTGAAGACTGTTCGAGATTTTTTTTACTAGAGAATACGAAGATTAATTATTACTGGATCGTGCTTTGAGCAATACGTGGCTGTTTTCGGTAATTGCGAACGTACACACATCAACGCGCATTTTATTAATTAAATCTCAATGCTCTTGAATTGAAAAAAAAATTAAGTGTTTATTGGCTAATATGATAAATATTTTACTTTTTGTTATGGAATAAGCAAATTAATCGTATTTATCAAACGTTAATGGAGTTTATGTTAATCCTCTTGTATTAGGTTTTTCTAAGATGTAATATTTCTATTGTTACTCCAGAAGTGCTACGCAAAGAGTTTGTTGCTGATCATTCGTTAAAGACCAAATGATTTTGAATGGTTTTCCATTGTAACAGCGTACGATACTTCATTAAAAGTTTTCATCGAAACAATGTCAGTGTATTGGATTGTTAAACAGCAAAATGAATTTGCGAAAAAAGAAATTCAATCCACTTTTCAATCTTTTTAAGACATCTGGTGTAAGCTACGGGCGAAATGTAAAGTCCACGTCCAAAGAAACTGCCTTTTAAAGTCCAAATATAAAAGAAACTTGGCTAGTGTCTTACAATGGTCGGTCTTATGGCGGCAAGATCTCTGTGCCACAGACTGCTGCATGTAACCAGGGTACACCGGCTACTACTTGACACGTTTCATCACGTGACCGTTGTTATTTATTATTTTTTTACCTCCACCTGCCTGCGTTAGTGTTATGTTTTTACATTTAGATACACACTGATTGCTTTTTAGGCGATCTTGTTGCCGGCCATGGCTCATAATAAAATGAAAGCGTTAACATGGCTTCGATAAAACGAGTCCTTTTAAGTATGTTGAAGACTTTGCGAATGCGTTCTTACGACTATTAAGTTTTGCCTTCAATAAGAGTTGATTAGGACGAGAGAAACTTGCTCTGTGGAGCTATCGGAATGCGTATCCAGATATAGCATTAAAATATTTTATTATGGATAATTATTGTGACGTATTTTCATTTCGTAAAGAAGGAAGCAGAACTATTTTAGTTCTAATTGTTGGAAATCGATGGGCAGCAGTTTCCACCGCAGAGGACGAGTGCATTCTCACTGCGTGTTAGATAAGAGGCTGTTTTCTAATCCCACGTAATACATCCTTGAACATGTTCTATTTTCACCATGAGACAGAATGGCGTAGCATTCTGTCTCATGATGAAAATAAAATTCCATGTGTGATCGAATGTCGACTTGAACCGATGCTTCAAATTCTGATGTACAAAAATAACACTGTTAACATAAATGTGGATGACCGTAAGATTTTCAGTAAAGTGATTTATTTTCGGGTGGAAGAAGGGGAAGAGGCGTAAATCAGCTCTTCGTGAGTCAAATTATGCCCGACGCATTCTTGGAAGAATTTCCTGAATGCTTAGCGGGTGCTCGAAGAGAGGCCCTTCTCTCTCTCGCTCTCCCTCCTATCAGTTGTAGCATAACCTTCAATCTGCACGTGACTTCTGAACTAAGCTCATTTCCCATTGGATTTACGGCGATAATTTCGAGTTCATTTGTGCTCCCGAGGGACGGTCGCGTGTATCGTTGCTTTTAGAGCACCAAGTAGCAAATTCTTTTCGAGTTGTTTCTCGTTCAGTTTCTTTGCTAATCAGATGATAAGCCCTAAAGAAACCGTTTTTCTTAGAAGTAAGCTCATTTTGCAGGAGATGTTGACATTTCCGCATCTTTGTCACGTGTGCAATCATTTGTAGCATTTTTGCAGATCATTTTTGACAATTTATGCGGAAAGCCAAATCTGCTGTTTTTATGAGCGATGCCCTAATGAAATCTAATATAAAAATGAATAGAAGAATTTCACACATTGTTTTACAGAATATATCACTAAGGGATCCATTCCCTCCTATTCGCTGTTGCGTGCCCGTTCATTCTTATCATCTAAATCTTCGATTCATAATTTGGGATTCGGTAGTCAGAAAGGTTGTGTTGGTGATTGAAAGTTTGTATTAGAACGACACCTTCGAAGAAAAGGGGGTTGACAAAGTGTCATCGGTCAGTGTTAATGGTTTCACTTTTGATGGTGTCATTCACTTTTATAATTAGCAGAGACCTCAACTTCAGCCCGCTTAAAAGCGATAACATTTTGACAAGAACTATGACGTCATTTCCGTCTCATATTATCAAATGAAACACTCTATAAAAGTGGAAATAGTTCGACCCATGGGCAACAGATTTTTAGTTGTTTCTTCCGTCAGGTATCCGTGGATTTATGTAGCTTTGAAGGAGATCACTGCGTTTCATATCATAATCCTGTTGGAAGAATGAGGAACAATCTTTACACGTGATTATTTAATCCTCCTTCATGGTAAACAAAGCGTGGCAAGGATTCACTAGACTGTCTATATCAAAATTGTGACGCGCAAAAATGGATCCTGTCACGTGGAAGATTATCGGCGTCTGCTTGAATCAGAGTTGGCTGTGGGCAGATTTTAATCACATCACACTGCAATTAGAAATTAGTATTTGAACATGATTATCGATCTCTCCACTCTCATCGAAACCCAAACCAGATCAAGAAATCTATAGACATGACCAGTGGCGGCTCCTGGCTTGAAATCGTGGGGGTGCTGCAACTTTCGAAATATACATACACCCTGTAAGTACAGTGTATACGTGTTGGGATAAAATATCAAAATTATGGTAAAAATTAAACATGAAAAAATATTGTTTATTATCGATAAAATTATACAGTT
Organism: Typopeltis vanoorti; assembly: GCF_054136105.1. NCBI lineage: Eukaryota > Metazoa > Arthropoda > Arachnida > Uropygi > Thelyphonidae > Typopeltis > Typopeltis vanoorti. The sequence goes on along the minus strand of NC_143566.1, from coordinate 15,771,327 downwards.
TAGTATAATTCAAAATTACTTAAAAATAAAATCCATTCCTTTAATTGTAATTAAAGGAATGGATTTCCAGTTTTTGGACATTACAATTAAATCCTTTAATTGTAATGTCCAAATATTTAAAGAGACGGAGTAAACACGATCAGCACTACGAAGACTCTACTACTGGCGCAAACTGCATATAAACAACAGTGGAACTGCGCGACAGACAGTGCCGCATTACGCTAATAGCTCGCATCTCACCATCACGTGCATATGCTTGTGCGCGTAGCAATATGACAGTGTGGTAGACACAGTGCTGCTAGCGCCCTCCTAAGTGCTACAAGATGGATTTTTATTATTTTTTATACAAAATAAGAGGATTGTATAGGATTGTTGATGATACAATTAAATATTACAAGCAAGTATAAATAAATTAATAAATATATTTATATATCGAGAAAAATTGGGGGTGCTGCAGTTCCGCTGTGCCTATGCACGAGCCGTTCCAGGACATGACAGATATCGATCGGTTATCAGGTGGGTTTGTTTTAGTTCCGTTGAGGTTTTGGGTACGTTAATAGAATAGTCGTTGTTGTGGTCACTTAAATACCCCGTGTGATTAACTCTAATCGGATTTAGCCAAGAACTTTGCTTTATCTCTCTCTCTCTCTCTCTCTCACGCACAGAGATGATCTGTTTCTTCCACGTTTCATTCTACAGGAAGTTACTCTACTTAACTGTTACATCCTATTCCAGTACAGCATGCAGTTCTTAGTCAATCTAGTTGAGCTACGAGTCTATCAAATCAACATCTCGTGTTCCTCTTTTTTTTCCAAATACTTTCTGCACCCCAGTAATGTTTCTCATTTCGTATTCCTCCGAGAAATAAAACTTCCTTTATCCAGGAAACCCACTTGCGTGCACACACACACAGCACTGGTATGTTTTTAAATATTTCCTGCGGATCGACATATAAAGAAAAAAGTTGGGGTGGGGACAACAAAAGTAGTATTTTGAAGTCGTTATACTTATTAAGGAAGTACGTACTTGTTATGTTCATAATTAAGTATTATAATATTTTACTTAAAGTTTGAAAGTATTCGTGCATTGTAAATCCATTTCCTCGTTGTATACCAGTAAGATTTATTGCGGGTGGACACTTTTGCCAAATAATTCCAACGATTTGGGTTCCTAAAACTGTTTATTCCTGAACTCATTTTATTTGTTCAGGATGAATACGAACTTGACAAGTTAAGAATTTGGTTAAATGGCCTAACTCAGAACGGGTTCCTTTACTAATGTTTCTTACTTATCTTGGAGGGGGGGGGGGGAGGACACTCTTCCTTCCTCTGATTACTCTCTAATTTTGAATGGAATTAGGAAAATTTAAAGAACGGTGACAGCTCGTTACAGAGTGAAAGAAGATCATATACTTCCTGTAATCCCTTTATTTGTAAGAGAGAATTTGACATTTTTAGATGTCGGAACCGCAGGAAAACCTTTAAAATAATAATCCACCGTAACGCTTACCATTCCTTGATCCTGTGTAGTCCTATCTGATGTGTTCCTTTACAGTTCACGGCAAAACGCGAGAGTAGCCAATAGGTGTTGTCATCCCTTATAATCTTGCTTCTCATCGATGAACAGCCACTGAAAAGAAGATGGAATTAGCTCATCACCTTCCTTCATTAATAAACAAGAACATTTTGAGTGAACTGAACCCGGGGATGTGGAAAAAAGATATCAGCTTACATTTTTAATATCCATAAGATCAGGGATATTAAACTAGTGGGGATACTGCTGCTGGAAGTGATGACGACAGCTGTCATCCACGCCGTAAAATTAGAGGTTTCGCAGTAGTCAGTCGCACTGAAATTTTCTTAAGAAAGCGTTCCTAATTTTATGTGAGTGCATCGCTGGTGAGTAAAAGGAAAGAATGAATTATTATCTGTAAAGTTTATCTCTAGGCTGATCATCTCCTTTCGGTAACGATTGCATGCATTTCTTCGCTTGGTATTAACACGTGATAGGCTGAGGTGGATTAAGCGTGATGGAAAGAGATTCTTGTTGCTTGTGAAAGTTGTCGTCAATATTGCACGCACGAGAAGTTCCGTCACACTGAGTTGTTCTTATTAGTGCCGCGTAGTTGATGGAATGTCGCATTTATAATTAACAGACAGCTTGCCGTTGTTTGTTTATTTTTATTGCAGAAGAATGGGATGGATGGAAGCGAAATTATATTTCTTCATTACGGGCTCTGTGTATCATCGTATATGACACCGACAGATGCCTCAACTTAAATTAGTCGGAAGAAAGTGTAATTTCAGTTTAACGGTTTCTGTCTCTGGACATGCTGTTTAGTTACTCTGCAGTTCGCATGGCTAGAAATATTCTGACACTAAAAAGTTATAATTTTAAATATTTGTTGCTCACACACAGCGCTAAAGCCTTCAATTTGTCATAAGTAAGATGGAGGATATTATAGATCTATCCATAGTTTATAACCAAATGAGAAAATTACCGCAGCTGTTTTGAGGATATAATTACGGAATCTAAGTCGTACTGCTGCTATTAGAATCGGGGTTGTCCTTGTGCTGTTAATTTCGTTGCATTGAAATCAAGACCAAATACATAAGAAATCAAACTATTTATAAAATATTATTGGATTGTGCATAATATTTGTAATTGCATATTTTGTATTCAGCTATATGTTAGGATAAAAGCTCGTGCAATAGAACTACACGTTTTCATAAGTAATCATTGTTTTAAATGACTTCAAGTAGCGTTTATTTCATATAGTAATAACTTTAGTTTAAATAAGGCTTTCTGTTCTGTATTTAATAAAAAAAAATCTCTTCCCTTCGTATGCTTAAATATGAAATCTTAAAAAAGGAAGTTCGATTTATGAATTTCTTTTAGAGAAAAGTTTTCAGATTTGAATTAGATGCGTTAATAGGAAACACACCAAAATTTATCCGATTATCAGATAATACAAAATGACCGTTCTTTCATTGTTAACGTTTCTCGGAAAATTATGAGAACTGAATCGACCGTGAGATGCGGTGATTAATACCCTTGGAAGGTAATGGATGGGAATATTGTAGCCAACGAAGTTCTAACTTCATTGGCTACAATATTCCCACAACAGCAATACTTGGCTATTGCTGTTACCCTCCTGCCATGATCAGAGCTTTACATATCTCAATAACATCTTATCCTTACACTGTTCTCTAGATAACGGGGAATATGAAAAGCATTCTTGCTTCGCCCCTTTAAGCCAGTCCTTATAAGGACTTAAGGTTAACGTTTCTAAATTGCAAATAAACCCTCAAAAGATCACTGCCATGCTTTTCACTAAAACTTCGACATCTCCTAAAGAAGACATCTTCCTATTTAATATCAAGATTCCCTGCAGAGCAGAAGCCAAATATCTCGGTGTACTGCTGGACAGAAAACTAACCTTCAGCCCGCATAAAAAAGCCTCATGTGCGAAGGCATCAACAGTCATCGCACAGCTCCACCCTCTTATCAATAGGAATAATAAACTAGATACCAAAATCAAATTGCTCCTCTATCAGCTGATGATTCGTTTCATTATTACTTATGCGTCCCCCGTCTGGAGCCACACTTGGAGCAAAAGTATCCATAAACTGCATAGAGTGAAAAAGAAATGCCTACGCATGATTTTAAATGCGCCATGGTATATCAGAGATGTTCAACTTCATCTGGACACAAAGATCCCTTATATCTACTCTTTCCTGCAACCATTAGCAGTAAAGGTCTTCTCAAAATCGTCTTCACATCCGAATGAAGTAGTTCAATAAGCAGAAAACTACGATGAATCGGATTTCCTCAAATACAGGAGACCAAAGTCCATCCTAGTTCCTAAAGAGGATCTATAGCTCGCACCCACTCGGGCAGAGCCCTGAGCTCATAAACTTTCCCCTACAGAGTGGCCTTATCAGATAGCATGGATTATAAAACCATTTTGCTTCGCCCTTAACGTTCTGCGTTACCGTTTCTATTTATGTGGATTATTTCAGATCACTCTTTTATTTCACACATTCTCTCTCTGCGGCGTTTTCTTGTGATTATCATAAGCCGAAGACGCATGAAATTTCGCTTGCCGTAATTGACTACCTCATTCTAATCGGTATTTCTCCACGGAAGTCGAATTTTGTCCAAACTCCTCTACGAACGACGCTTCGGTTTAAACTGGAGTTAAGTCATTTTACGTTCGTCCATGAGCTCTTCAATGAAGCAGTGTAACAACCATTGAGTTGTTCTTTCTAAAGGAATCCACTTTGCGTATCCTTTCCTTCTTTGCTACTAAACTCTTTCGTTTAGTTTTTAAAAGTTTTATAGAACTTTATACAGGAGATTAAATTTGAAAGGACACACAAGTAAGTGGATTCTGTGTCCTTTCGACTTTGCCACTAATTGCGTGTTCACTAATTTGCCACTAATCTGTTCTAAGAAGTTCTCTAAAATTAATAAACGAAAGAAAGCATGTTCTCTTTGTCTTTCATCCAAGGCAGTTGGATATGTGTGTTGAGGCTGATTTCCTCCATTGCTAATGTTGTTTATGGGTTGATTTGATTGATCAACACTCACCTATTGACAAGTTAGTCCGTAGGTCTAACTTGTCAATAGGTGAGTGTTGATCAGTCAACTCAATCAACTCCCCCTTTTGACCTTTACTTCCTCTTACTAACCAATGGAATTATTCTTTCATGCAAAGATGTTAAATCATTCATCCTGAAAGCACGCAATTTATATTTGCAAATTTATCTTCAATTCTTTCGTTAGCAGTTAAATCGATTACTTGATCATGATGACTGCACCCGAACAGACTTTAAGATGTTTTTGTTTTAATTCTTACGAAGAAAAAGGTCGTCGAACTCGGAGTCAATATTGAACGCCTTCTCTGCAGCTTCTCATATTGAAGTTGTTCTCTGAGTGAGTGAAAGAGACAGAGAAGTGAAAAACATTTTCTCTTTTCTACTGAATGAAAATCAACGACACTTAGAAGCACGAGATTTGTGTGTTGATCTTCTTCGATTGCTTACTAGGACATTAAAGTGTCTGAGAGGGCGATGACCAAATGCCGATTTGTTATCAAAGCGAGTCACAAAGTGCAATTCTTTTGTTTTTCAGCAATAACTTTTTTCCCCTTTTTTGGGTCCATGCATGTTCCATCAGGCGTTCAGAAGGGATGAGGTGCTGAACGTTTTCGATGTATTATCGCGAAACTGTGCTGGGAAATACGGGGCCAGTGGCACATCCGTTGCTGTGAGCGCAAGTGTCGACATTATTCGATCATTGAAGGGAAAAAGAGTCAAACGGACGGAGGTGGACACGTGAATGGCATTTCTGAGGCAGGCAGTGATGTATTGGTTGAATGTCCTAGAAGAAATAAAAAACTTTAAGGAGTCAGTGGCCGCACTAACTTTATCTTAACAGGTTTTCTCTTTCACAGCTGCATAAAGTCGAACGTCGCTGATTTAAAATGCCTGAAATATTCGCATTCTAAAGTAAAGGTTCGTTGCATTAACTTTTAATTAAAGTTTTGGAAAACTTTCTTGAAACAAAAGTCAAAATATTTTTGATTTTTTTTGAAACTTTTAAAAGCGACACCACTTCTTTGCAACGAACCGTAAAATGCTGCTGTAGTTTTAGATTTATTTTCAGTATAAAAAAAAAATTATCGCAAATGCAGGTTGAGATATAAATTGAAAAACAAAAGAGAGCACCTGACTGATGCGCATGGTTTATAACTCCTGTACGTCTCTTCAACAATTACACTGAATTTGTGACCATGTACGCGCGCGAGCTCATGTTTTGATTGTTTGATATAACATAAATACACCCGCTGTCCAAAAAGAAACCGAACTTTTCGAAAATAGAAGAAACTAGTGGCGCCACCTGTTGTATATTTTTGTTGTCGAAAGCGGCAACCTTCATTAGTGTTGTTGCAACTGTTTATGACATTTGTTTCATTAGAAGCCGAGTCATAGTGCCAAGAGTGGTGGCAGTGTGTTTTGACGAACGGTCAGAAAATGACATTGTTCAATTCGATATGTTTTTGGTCGTAGGTCAACTTGTGGGGAACAAATCGCGAATTCAATTTACGAAGGCCCAAACTTTCGTTCAAAATATTGCGCATTTTGGAATCTCCAATTCATCTTCAATCAATCTCACGGAAGATTTCGGGTTTTCTTTCGAAGAAATCACGTACTTTTTGGATGTTAACTTCGCTCAGTCCAGTTATTGGACGGCCTTGCTTTTCGTAGTCCTCAAGCGTCTCTCGACTACTTTGAAATCGCAGTCATCACCGTATGCTTTTTGAAGCATTTGATGAGCTTCGGGAAAACTTTTACCAAGTTTAACACAAAAGTCAATCGCAGCTCTGTTTGAAACTCATTTTCCGCCCGTTCGTCAAAACACACCGTCACTCTTGGCACTATAACTCGGCTTCTAATGAAACAAATGTCATAAACAGTTGACACAACACTAGGGAAGGTTGCCGCTTTCGACAACAAAAAGATACATCAGGTGGCGCCACTAGTTTCTATTTTTGAAAAGATCGGTTTCTTTTTGGACAGAGGGTGTAGATATTATTAAACTGATTTCTCAGTATATTATTGCTGGGCGGGTTAAAGTTGTTATCGATTTGTACTTTGATGCAGTGATCTGTAAGAGAAATGACTTAAAGACGTCTTGACGTCATTTCTCTTACAGATCAACCTGCTGAACTTCTTTTGCCAATAAATTCAAATAATAAGCGCTCTGACAGAAGACTAAAGAAAGAAAGAAAGAAAGTATTTCATTTGTAGCCGTTGAGATGGACACATGTTCTTTCCCACGGCCACTTGCAGTCGAACAGAATAGCGAGTGCACTCCCGCGTAATAAATCGTTGAATTATGTGTGGTGTATACGCGATTGATGTTGCCTCCAAGACTTCCGCTTTTGTTAATGAGTGTCTTCTTATCTTTGTTTCTTGGGGGGGGGGGGGGCACTTGACTTCATCGAAATAAAGGATTGCCCCTGATGACGCGATGAGTGCAGAAACCCGAAGACTAATGGACACGTGTCTTTGCTGTCGTTATAGTTTTTTTTTTATAAGAGCTCCAAGCAAAGTAGCCAAAATAAAATGAGACCAATTAGATGGAAAGAAATCTTTCAGACTGAAATCTTTAGCCCTGAAGCTAAAATTTATATTTTAAACGAGACTCGTGTTCACTAAATCAATGATCAACGAACTGTGGAATTCATTTTCTGAGCTGTTCTGTCAGATTTTCCTGAGGATTATACCTGATTTCCAACTAGTTGTTTTCTTCCTCGCAGATTTCGTCCTCCCTACCTCTGACTGCCTCCACCAAATGAACGGCGTCTTTTTATTCCACCAAACGTGAAACGAAGTGAGATTTAAGAAGCCGTAAAGAAAATCACAGTTCTCAGCAGAGTAAGTAGTCGAATTGCAGCCTCGATTTATTGATTATTTTCATGCGGTGGAGCAGTCGCAGGAGGAGAATGTTTTCCGAAGATCTTGCACTGTGGATGAGAAGGCGCAAATTGAATTTAAACAACTGACAATATCACGCATGTTATTCTAAGACGTTCACAGGACGGAGTTCAGGCGGAAGCTGACGCAGGTGAAAACGCATCCCTTACAAAATAGAGGCTACATGATGTCATGAAATATTCATACATGAGTTTGAAATATGATCTTCGTGCGGAAATAATAACCCGTTAGCTTTCTGCTAAGGATAATCGAACTGACTTGACCTTAGCAGCAAGTGGAAGTGGATTTTCGTTTGAGTTAATTAATTCACAACCGTTTGGCGTCAGAAAAAATCCTTCAATTTGGGAAACGTGGAATCAAGAAATGCGGTAAATAGAACATCCTGCGACAGGACGTTTTGGTGAAATCTTCTAGACATTAACGATGTGGGTCAAATAGCTCACAAATACCACTCAGATTTAGAAATGAGCAGAATGTTCACTTTCATGCGAGAGACAGAGTGAAGATGTAGTGTTTATTATATGATGAACGTATCTTACATTTTGGATGCAATTCACTTCATCCCCATCCTCTGCTCGTCAACGATTTGGGAGATTCTTTTCAATTTTTTTTATCGATCTTTCCTTTCTAAGTCAAACTCCATCTGAAATCCACCGCTGACTCGGAGAATATCAGTAGATATTGAACGGTCCTTTCCAAGATCCTGGGGTCATGCTGTTTCTTTCATGTTACTCTGCCAGACGAGGAAACCAGCATTCCTCAGTGTTTGTCTTTCCTTCCAGACGTCCAGATGTGTGACCACAGACGTCCTCTTGTTAGTATCGTGCTTTGGGGATCGGCTGGGGTTTATCGAAATTGTTAAAATTTGAAAATACTCAATTGGGAACCTCTCCGTAAATGTGCTTCATCTCCTTTCTCTTCTCTTATGACTGAATAAGATTATAAAACTGTCTCCTCCGTCCGTCAGTGTACGATGATCAAACTTGTTATATTCTTATACTTTACAAGTGGGATATTGTATTCCCAGTTACGAAAATTAAAGAACTCGATTTCGTAACTCTCCGAGAAAAAATTGAAAAGAGTAACGACGAAAAGTCACGTGCATGCTAATATGCGATTTCTTGGATTTATACAAACTTATTTTTATAATTAATTTATAAAAAGTTGAAACGTTTGTTTGAGCGATGTAATGTGTTTCCAAATACAGATTTCTTAGCCAGTGTGACCTCCGTTTTGTAATAATGTCTCTCTGACTTCACAATGGAACTGTTGACTCCTCTGTGTGCTTCACTGTTGATGAGTGGCAGCCTTTAAGTAGGTTAGAGAGATTCGCTCGGACCGCGGTCAACAGTTTCGCGATTTTCGTGTAACAGTGGCTGCTAATAATATCACGGCTCGTTGTGTGTAGCCTTTAGAGCCACAGGAGGTGGAGGAGTCGTCGTTCGTCACTGTCAAATCTGTAGCGAGGATGTAATAATAGGAGCAACGGTAATACCCGGATAACTTCCAGTTGGTTCGGAAACTGTGTCGAGATCGATACGAGTCACAGTAATTTAAAACTGGTCTTGAAACTCAATTCAGAAACTCGACCATTTACGCTTACTTAAACTCTGTGAAACCAACTTTATCCCTCTGGTGGAAAATTCCATCGCCTTGTTAAGGTCATGTATGAGCTAGCAGCGTGCGTCAGCATTTGTAACTGACAGTGAATTAACGCATTCACTGTCAGTGGGTTATAGTCGATGATTGAGTACGTCCATTGCAGTGCGATATTTGAACTTGAAGAATAATCGGAAACACCTTCACTGATGTTCATGTTCTTGGTGCATATTTTTTACCTGCAACTACTGCTTTCTTTAATCTATCTCTCACTCTTCTTTACAACGTCTTCGATGTTTTATTTTGTGGTGATCTGGTAGCTGCACGTGGTATTTCTCTCAAAAAAATTAACCTGGCGTTTAAGAGTCGTTTTGGGATGTGCTACGTAACTGCCACTCCGGACAAATGACGAATTTATAAATCGCTTCAACAGAAACCCAAATACGAAACTCATCAACACTAAACGCTCCACAAATAGAGAAAGATTGGCCTTTTGGAGTTTTCATGGAGAAATAATTCTCACGAAAGGAACATTTCAAGATAAGACTTCGTTGAAAGGTTCATCACATTAAGGGTATATTCTTTCGAAGAAGAGGTGATATTCAGCTTGCTTATCCTCACTGCTGAGGAAGGCCTCTCCCCTAATGGAGGAGAGTTGGATCTACTCCCACCGTGATAACCCAGTCCACTGTGGCAAAGTGCATATATTTGTATGAAGGAAAGACATCACAAACATCCATGCCCAAAGCGGGAGGGATTCGAACCCGCAGCCTCTTCTAAACAACGGCTTCTGCAATCCTCAAAGTCAAACCGGTTCCGATCCTCATAGGCCGTTTCCTTCGTCTGTAATTCGAAGCAACCTAAATGACCTAACCGAATTCCACAAGGTAGCTAAAGATAACACCCCAACGATAGCAATAATGAAATGCCTTCCGTCGAAGATGTTTTTGTTCGTCAAGCTTGTTTCCCTTTACTTGAAGTAATTACACTGCAGAGAAACAAGACTTTAATTCCGTTAAAACCATTTGCTAATAATGTGAAGAAAATGCAAGGTATTTCAGGTGCTATCGCCATGATGTCAGTGAAGAGTACAAATTGTAACCGTCGCATTCTTCCCACTATTCTTTTTCTCTTCCAAATATTAGTTGGGAAGCTTTGAATATTGGAAGAATGCGGGGCCTCCCCGCTTTCTTTATTCATTCCTAGCTGTAGCTAAAAGTCCACGTGGATCCATTAGCCTTCGCTAAGTACCACTTTCCGTAATAGTTGCAATCATCGCTAATTGAATTCCCGACCATACCATAAAGTTGAGGTGTGCTGATTGGCGGATAAAGAAGATTAAATTACCCAAACCAGCACATCGTCAACCGCTTTTTAAAAATAAAGCAACCGTTGGCACTCAGAAGTGTCATACACACTCGTATCGTTCGCAAAGATACGCATGACGTCAGTAATGGAGGAAGAGGGAAAATTGCGATTAGTGAGCGGATAATTTCGAGACAGAACTTGACAAGATTACTTCAACACTAATGAAGAAAATGTTCAGAGCGCTTTTGTCTCCATGGTCCATTCATAAATTCTTTATTATATTTCCCCTTTTTCTTTCGTTTTCTTTGAAAAAATAAAGACCGCGTCCACATACGTGTATAACTGAATAGTTAAGAGTCGGTAACTGTTAACGATTCGTTTCGAAACTATTACTCTTGTGAAAACCAAACGAAATGTGATTGTTATCGAAATATCTTTTCAATACATCAGAGAAGCATTGTTGTTATTGTTTCACAGTTAATATTGTTCAATCATGAATATCGAAATGTTTCCCGCGGCTACTATTTGAGTCTTTTATTATCGAACATTCAGAGCATCGTATTAAAATCACTCCATTTGAATTGGGGAAAAATTGAAATTAATTTTGCTCATATTATGTGATTTAGAAAACAAAGAAATATTGCACCCTTGAAGATGACACGCGTGTTATAGATGTGGAGCTCGATTTTATTTTATTCGTGTGGGGTTTCCCCCACACGAATAAAATGGACGGTCGAGCCCTTCTAATGAGGGTTTAATATGTATTTTTGACTGTAATCTGTGTGTGTGTGTTCACGGGGACGGTTTGCCTATTCTGGGGAACGAAAAAGCCGAGTTTCTGGGTGGAAAAAACCCTACCTCCGTATGAGACTGGCTAACTCACCTTTAGTCGAAAGAGACCAGATAAAGTTCCACACGTCACTGACGAGAATCGAACCCAAGTCTTGCTTACCAAAGGGCTTCGTCTATACTGACTGTGGAGCTCCGATAACTGAATCTCACAGACACACACACACACACACACACACACACACACACACAGTCCCTGCTGAAGAGGTTCTGAGAAGGGTGTCCTTCACGGAGAGATTCTTTCTGTAATGAATTCCAGGAATTTCCAGGGTTTGATTAAATATGAAAATTCAATTCCACGCTCACAGGAACTACACGCTGATCAACTTGTGAGGTGATTAATTGCATCGACATGAAGGATGTTGCCAGGGAAGTGAATACTTGCGAAATACCCTTCGAAAGACAGACAATAAGTGACGTGTAAATTACGAGATGAACACCAACCGTTCAGAGTATCAGATGACTACGAAGCGACATCGTGTTAGCGCCAAGTTCTTCTCTTACGTGATGAAGGAGCAGTGGAATTTATTGCTTTCATAAAGTCTAACATTAATGTTAGACTTTACGAGAGTGTCCTAATTACTTTTCTCCTTCACAGATTTTCTATTTCTAAGGCTTTTGAATATTTACTGATATTTCACGTCGGCAAAGATTTGCTGACGTGAAGATGCAGAATGATCCCAACCAATGGAGGTTATGTTCGCTGATCTTTGTGAGTGTACTGATAATGAACCAGCATTTACTTCTTGAATTTTACAAGGAATAAAGATATAGAGATTGAAGGCATCCCTCCGATTTAAATATTCGTTGGTAAAGGACACGTAAATTGGCGATGATGCATTTGGCATTCCTCCTCGGGATTCATACAGCACTCATCGTCAATGTAATGACTTTTCCTTTCCAGAAACGTCATTTAGCCTTTAGTTGGTCGCAAGTATTTTTTAACTCTTTATTGCTGCATGGTGACATTCGACTGTTTCCTCTCGATGTAAGGGGGGGGGGTTACTATAGGCGGCTGTTAATGATTAACAAAGAAGATATCGGTCGAATACCAATGTTGCAAGGCTCTTGTCTTGTTAGCTGATCATCACATGCAGGTTCTAGTGAATTCAATCGTTCGGTGCGTGAAGATGAGTTGTTGCGTCCTCCTTTCACGCTCGACTTTAAAATGCACTCGCAAAAGACCCTTTCTATTTTCAAGATAGTTGCCGCATTAGATAGGATTTATCCAGTGGCTTCCACGCAGTTTTCCTTGAAAAAAGGGATATCAGTCGTAAACTAAAGTTTCTTTTTAACAGACACTATACTCTCCTGGTAGCCTTAGTTACGTGCAAAACAATTCAACAGTTTTCTTCTGATGCAGACAATCTCGAGCTATTAATATTTTTAATGTTGAGATATAAACAATGGTCGTTTGCGTTTCACATCGAAATTTAGCGAATAAATACTACAATAGGTTTCAGCCCCCTCTTTGAATATCGGGTGTTGTCAGTTGATTAATTATTAAAAAGAAAGCCATTGATTTTTAATTACGTTGTTATGAATATGATTTTATATATTCCAATGTTTATTCTGTTTATGGAAAAATAATTTTTTATATTTTTTGAATTCATTACTAATGTTGGTGTTACGTCCTTGGACCTCGTGCTACAGGTAAGTCTGAAGGCACGGACAAATGTATTTTACCTTTGATATCTTCCACTCTTAAGGTATTTAGTTTCTTCTATTTACTTTTCGCTTGAACTAATTCCTAGATGAAAAGAAAAGCCAGAGATTAAACTTGTGATTTGTCTCTTTCTAATTGCGATTCTGTTTGCTTTAGGGACACTTTGTATTCATCATTCCTTCTTTGATTGCGTCGTGCGTGTAAAGAATTTCATCACGCGAGAGAGCGATCTTATTTCTTTCTTTTATCTAAGTTATTAATAATTTCTTTAACTTTCAATATTCTGAAAGATTCTTTTAACCTGGAGGTTTTATTATATTCGTGTAGCAATGTGTGTGTTTCATTTACCCGAGTTCTTTGTAGTTTTCTTTTTTCTTTTTCGTATCTTGTTTGTCGTTTTATTCATAGTGAATTGTGAACACTCTTTCTTGACACGTATTTTTCAACCAGGTTATTTCACTCTGTTTTTTATCTCATCCGTTACAAAAACAAATACATAAAAGAAATAAAGCATTTGAAACTGCTTAAGTACTTTTAAATATCTTAGACATTTTTAAGATCTCTTGAAACTACGTCATAATGCATCGTTAGTAACATGACGATGCCTGGTATTTTACTTAACATGGTATCATAGCTGGATATCAGTTGGCTGCTTAAATATTTGCTATCAAATATTTGCATTCTGTTCATAATGTTAATATTAATGTTCTCGTTAGACTTGTTAGGTTGTACACTGTGGTCTTAACAGTCAGGATTCTAATTCTTGTTGGATGTGTGTTTTCATTGTTGTGTTACATAATAAGAATGTTACATATTACTCACATTAATCCGGCACATCAGACGAAGTGATTTGCAATCCACACTTATCCCGCTTCAATATCAATTTAAATTGGAAACATTTTAAATTCCTCCAACCTCTTCTCATTCTCAAAGGACCCAAGAAGATCGTCTTTAGCCCTGAGTAAATTTTAAATTTCTGAAAGATACTGTTCTACATCATTAGTGTTCACCAATAGTTGAATCCACGGCTACAGGTGATGTTGAAGGAATCGGGGGAAAAAAAACGCAGACTATTGCACAATTGTGATCATAAATTCAATTCGTATTTTCGTCTGAAAAAAATATGTCAGTTCTATGGGACTTTCTCAGTTGAGGGGGATTAAATTCAGAGTTTCTGTGAAGTGGAAACCTTACTTGCTTCTCCTGAAATCGCAAAACTCTGAAACAGCCTGAAAAGGGAAACGTCTTCTAATTGGAGACGACAATGAAACCTGTAATGGTCTTTCTTTTGGTGCTCTAGCACTATGGAAAAAGGAAACGCTGCCACAAAGCTACACGCTTGTGGACAACTTTTCAAAATTTAAATAACGCCAAATGATAAACAAAATTGTAATAAAAAACCAAACACTGATAACAATGCTGTAAAAATCCAATTGTTGCGATAAATGAAACGATGCAGTTTTGCAATAATTTATTTCATATCCAACAAACCACAGCCAGTTAGGTAAACGGGCGCTGTGATTTGTAGGATTTGAAGGCCACGAGGGCGATCAGGAATCTGAATTAGATAAGAAGCGTATTTTGTTGTTATTTCCGTGTATCGTTTAGTTAATTAATAATTTAGGTCATTTTAATTTATATTTTAAGATGATTATATTCATGCTTCACTCTTAATTCTTAAACTCAAGAGATTCACGGCTTTTTCACCTCACACAAAACTGATTGATTTATTATTGAAACAGTTTCGTTTGGATCGCGACATCCATTGAACGGTTTATTCCGATGTTACTCAATCTTATTTGTGCCTCCAACGTGTTCTTCAACACACCAGATGGCCCCACTCGAAAGATCAACGCACCTGAACTTATTTGACACTTCAGTCACAAAGCGGAGAGGGGAGAGGTGGTCGCAGAGATGAGCGGTCATTCACATATCGATTATTGGAATTCGACTAGTCCTAACTTAGCAGAATGGAAAAGAAAAATAAGGGTTCGTTGCTCCATCGAATTCGGTATTCAAGTTCACAGATGACGAAGATCCCATCGCATTCCATGCATTGAGTCGACTTAACAAGGTCAAAAGACAAACTTATTAGCAGCAGTCAATCGATGGATCGATTCACGCAGGACAGTTGGCGATACTTGAAAACCTCCGTATTTTATGTGTACACTCTGGGTATATCTTGTAGGTGTAACGTAATCGAAGGAGTTCCCCACACAGAATACTTTTTTCAACCGCTTGCGTATGTCTTCGAAGCAATTTGGTTTGAAAGGCCCCTCTAATGAAATGCACAATCTGATCACAGTGCCATTTACTCATATTTCTGTGTGAAACTACTCTGAAAGGTTTATGTTATTTATTTATTTAATGTTGAGTCCATACACGAGTGGTTGGTTGATCAACCTATACTACATTAGTTCCGTATATGGGTAGTATAGGAAAGGTAATCTCATTCTGCTAGAAATATTGAATGGATGGAACTAGACTCGGTGCTTGAGAGAGAGAGAGAGAGAGAACATGTCAAAATCGTCTCTTGTAAACCTATTTTAATCGTCAGGTGGCACACGGTTCTATAGACTGAACATCGATCTATTTTGCTATTAATTAACGACCGTATACACTGTGCTCTCAAAAGTATTGGAACCCAGCAGCAAAATCGCATGTTGGTGTGATTTTATTCAAGAAAGAAACACATTCAGACCATCCCCCAGGATGGTGGAATATTCATAAGAAGTCCATCCATTCAAATGTCTTAACTCCGATCAGTTGCATGATATGAATTACAACCAGCATCCGCTCTCTCTGCTTTCTTTTTTCAGAGCCACTTAATGCACCTTATTTCGTGGGTGTTTCCTCTTTCTTATCACCATTTTATTTTTTTCTCTTTTCCTACAAATGATCAGAAGCCAATTGACTTCGTTTCTGCTAACGGTCTTTCCGTATTTCCGTGCAGAAATCAAAACGACCTTTCATAGGAACAAGCATCAACTCGGTGAGGTAGCGGGAATTGGAAGAAGTGATTGATAAAATATGAAAAAACGCTTGCGAACAACTTCCGTGAGTATTTATTTTTTGAACCTTCATTTCAGTTGCAGTTACGCATCTCTACGCAAAAAAAAAAATAATCTAATTTCGCTTCATACATTTGAAGCGACCCTGTTCCTGCTTTCTTCTCAATAGCTTTTCTGAAGAAGGGAAAGCAAGAGGAGCGCTACCCGAGCCTGTAATCGACTCTTATTCGGTCTGATAGGGTAGCTCAGAATGAATGAAGATAGACGAAGACGTCTTAATGGAAATAAATGACTCTTATCAACGTGATGCGGATTTATGCCGAGAGTGGATTTTGCAGAAAGATTTGATAGCACAGATAAGAATTATATTCACGTGAAGGTCGGGTGATTAAGATTTGTTTGTGACAACATTACATCTTAAGATATTTGAAAGGTGAACAATGTCGGGAGAAGACAATAATTGCTTCCAATTATTTCAAATAGATAATTTTAAGCAGCACCCTCTATAGGCAGAGATGAAATAGACAGACTGCAAAGCATGTTCATAACTATCAGCATAAGTAAATTTCTGTAAACCCCTGCGAATGAACTACAATTAAGTTATCCGGATTCATTCTTTTGCTTTCCTTAACCGACGCCTGCGTACCAACTCGTTTGAAAGTATTTGAATAACCTCAGCCTGGTGAATGTTTTGTAATCGTTCGTTTCCAGTTATGTCGAATTGTTACGCAATAATGATACTGGAAACAATGAAAAATACCTGCAGAGACTACAACTCATGAGGAATATTTCGTTGTTTCCGGCATCATTATTGCGTAACAATTCGACATAACTGGAAACGAATAATTAAACAAAATACATTTAAATTATACATTTTTGGTCGTTTTATAATAGAAATACAATTTTATTAATACAGACCAGTATTTTACGATAAAAAACATATATTCAAACCTACCAGTTTCGCCAGCAAACTGTCTGGCTTTTTCAAGGCATTACGGAGATATGAAAGTTAGTAAATGCAAATTAAAAGGAACATAAAAAACGTTGTAAACCAAACTAGTATCTATGGTTACACGTTTCCCGTGACAGAGATGACTTATTGTTCTTATTCATTATCACACATGCGTGTTTGTCGTAGACTTGTAATGTGATTACTGGCTAGCTGTAGTTCAGACTGATTGAGAGAGAGGATCAAGTTTTTCCACGAACTGTTTAGAATTACACCCTGATTTCTGTTGAGGTTTCTGCCGGTTATTAGTACTATTGTGGCTTCCTTAAATACACGATGCCTGTAGTCGTCATCGAGATATGGCACGGAGCTGTTTTGCCAATCTATCGTGTGGTTAGACGTGCAGAAATGATGTGCTAAGACGGAAGAGATGCTTCTGTTGTGGTTTACATCACCAACATGTTCTTTTTGTCTAATTTCTAAACTTCGTGAAGTTTGTCCGATGTAGGCAAGACCACAGGAGCAGGGAATGTAATATACTCCTGGATATTTGTAGAACGGAACTTTATCTTTTGGAGATCCTAAAACTTGTCTGATGTTGGTGGTTGGTTTGAAGACCACTCTGATGTTGTGGGCTCTTAGTATTCTTGCTATCCCTTTTCACCAGTGTTCTAGTAGAAGAGGTAATAAACATCATGTCAAATTATCCATTTACAGAAAGCCCACAGAAACTGGAAGATATCTTCACTATACTTCAAACCATCACAAGTCACACAAACTGAGTATTATCCGCATGTTGAAACATAGAGCCAAAACGTTTATATCAGAAGAGGAGGATACACAGAATGAACTCTCACTAATAGCCAACACATTATCACAAAATGGATACCCTCAAAACATCATCAAAATATATCTATACAGTGACAACCCCAGACAAGACGAATCCCACCGTCAGCACATTTCTACTGTAGTGATACCTTTTAAGTCAATTTCTTATCAAATAGCAAGCATACTAAGAGCCCACAACATCAGAGTGGTCTTCAAACCAACCACCAACATCAGACAAGTTTTAGGATCTCCAAAAGATAAAGTTCCGTTCTACAAATATCCAGGAGTATATTACATTCCCTGCTCCTGTGGTCTTGCCTACATCGGACAAACTTCACGAAGTTTAGAAATCAGACAAAAAGAACATGTTGGTGATGTAAACCACAACAGAAGCATCTCTTCCGGCTTAGCACATCATTTCTGCACGTCTAACCACACGATAGATTGACAAAACAGCTCCATGCCATATCTCGATGACGACTACAGGCATCGTGTATTTAAGGAAGCCACAATAGTACTAATAACCGGCGGAAACCTCAACAGAAATCAGGGTGTAATTCTAAACAGTTCGTGGAAAAACTTGATCCTCTCTCTCAATCAGTCTGAACTACAGCTAGCCAGTAATCACATTACAAGTCTACGACAAACACGCATGTGTGATAATGAATAAGAACAATAAGTCATCTCTGTCACGGGAAACGTGTAACCATAGATACTAGTTTGGTTTACAACGTTTTTTATGTTCCTTTTAATTTGCATTTACTAACTTTCATATCTCCGTAATGCCTTGAAAAAGCCAGACAGTTTGCTGGCGAAACTGGTAGGTTTGAATATATGTTTTTTATCGTAAAATACTGGTCTGTATTAATAAAATTGTATTTCTAAACAAAATACAGTTGCAAATGATTGACGCCTTTTTTTAGTTCCAGAATATAGTTCAGCATTGTTACGTAAATATGTCAGGTGGATTTTAAAATAGTGACCATTGTTAGGTCCAGGTACATCGTGTTATGTTGTCTCAGAATATATATCTTCATCATTGGGTGACTTTGTGAGATTGTTCTGCTTACCCATGAATTTGTCACTCGCAATGAAGTGCACTTTCTTAGATTTTTTGTTCTGTTGTGTGTCCATAGTAACCGCCTCCTAATAATCACGGATACCAATAATGAGGGGAGAGAGCGCAATCCCAAGCAAAAAGGATGGCCTGGCAAGTTCTTACTGATAAAAACTTAAGCATAAATCATCCCAACAGCTAAGGATTAATTAAGATGCTGCCATCTGGCCGCAGTTCTCTAATAACGAAGCGTCCATTATTTCTCCATCTATCTTTTTCTTTCCATCTGCTGAGGTTTGGAACGTGGTGATGGTTTTCTAACGAAAATGCAAGTTGTGATATTTGGTGTCTTCGAATCTTTTCCTTTTCCTATTGCCACAACTGGCTAAGAAATGTTTTACGATAGACTTCTTGATGGAGACGAATGTCCTACTTTTTTGTTTTTCCTAGAGTGAGGAAATATCCTCCTAAGCGACAAGAATAAAGAACATTTGATTTGTACTCTCACTAACAACATCGGTGTTCTCCCTAAACGCTTATTAGTCCATCGGATTGCTGCCAGCGATGCTCTGCACTGCACTGCAATTACTGTTAGTTTCGATCTGATTTGACTCACAGAATACATCTAACCGCATTGCGATCTTTTAATCGGTTTCTGTACTTCCAGAATCAATTTCATCAACCCCATAATTATTTTAGTTATTAATGTTTAATTACAAATTATTTTTTTATTATTTCTGAACGATCATCCAGAACTGATGTTAATTTGAAACTGAATCATTAAAACGATCCGTGGGTGATCTTGTTGCTTGAAAAAAGGGGAATTTAGGTTCAGAATAAAGCGTAATATGTAACTTGATCTTCTGATGAGATTTCGTAATCCCGTAGATGAGAATCACAAGGCGTATTTAGTCATGTTTATCTGCGTTTTCCAATGAACCTCCACCGCTCAACTTAGTAAATTAGCAAATATTCTAATGAAACTGAAACGTTTCACATAAATAAATAAAGAGAATGAAACAGAATTAAGGAAAATTTGAGATCATGCTATTGGGAAAAGAGGTTCCAGTCTTTCAATGGAATCCTATTTTTACAGATCCGCTTGGTAATGGAATTTAAATGTCCCAATACATGACGTCAGTCACTTGATGAATTCGAAACATTTAACAGATTTTTTACGTAAGGGTTTACCTACCTATTTTACGAAAGTGATTGTTTTATCTACTGACTAGTTTACCACAGTTGGATGTTCAAGACAGTCTTGAAAACATTTTCATAAGAAATAAAAGTTTCGCGAGTATGTGCTCCACAGAGACGAATTAAGAAGTTTTTGTTTCGTTTTATTGTTGACTTGTGGAGAAAGAACCTTCTTTCTCTACGAGTGAACGTTTAATGCAAATGGTAGCTTGTGATGCACGCGAACCGAGCTGGGGCGGAATCGCCCCAGCTCGGTGCACGTGCTTATATATGCACTACCTATAAGTCATCGCTACCGATGATTTGTAAGTAGTGAATAAGTCTGGAGGGAATCCTCCCGTTGAATCAGTGACAGAAGTTTCGACATAACGGGACTTCTGACACTTGAGGGTGCAGAGTGAGTTTCATTCCGAACACGTGATTGCAAGTTCTGTGATTAATTCGAATACGCTACTCGACACGAGATTCTTGCTTTGTTGAATCGAATTGTTCGGTCATGTGACTGCACGTTTTCATGCCATTAACTTGCAACAGAGAGAGAGAGAGGAAGTTGATGATAGGAAGGGGAGAGACGGAGTGCAAATGCATTGACGTGAACATTTCCTGATCGCTGGCGACATTACGAAGACGTGTTGTCCACGTCTTGTTACCTGTTTAATGCTGCGATGATCTTACAAGTGTGTGGGGTTTTAAACCCGAGGCGGAAATCGAGGCTGTGGATGCTCTCAATGTTTGTAAAGCACGACCACACGATAGCATTGCGCCATGCAAAACAGAGTCACCTAGGTTTACTCCAACGAACACTTGAGGTCAACGTTACCGTTGGACACTTCAGGCGCCTGGAATTCTCGTGGTAGAAAACGTAAGACGCAAATGATCACATGAGTGATGGCGACGAGATTAAAAAATGTTTCTAACGTCTTCATCGCCTAATCCCTTCTTCTATTTACATTATTTAGAAAATTTTAGATTGAAAGAATTGGGCGATTACAATACGAGAAACTGTCTGCAATTGTAGTGGGCGGCTTTTCTTATAAGTGAAAATTAAATGCCAAGCAAGGGCTTGTGATAGACAAGCTGGTGCGGATTTGCTGATGATTGATGGGTTGTGAATGGCTGTCTCAAGGGGCTTCTTCCATTGAAGTGTCGAGGGATTTCTTTCTTCACTGTGTGAATGCGGGAGCTTCCTCACTGTTATCAAGGTTATTGACCGTAGCGTGGCACATCTTATCTTTCTCGATAGTGGATACCTTATCTAGATAACGCAGGATACTTGGAAAGGACAAGAACTTTTCCAGCACATTTTCCTCTGTTTGACAAACTTCTTTTTAAACTAATCAAAACTAAAGGCAAAATAATATTATTTTCTGGAAACAGACTGTGCTTTATTATCTGAAATAAGCACAAATTATTTGCTTTTATGTAATCTTAAATACGTGATTGTCACATTTGTTCTGAAGTTGGAAGCGGAGTAATCAGATTTTATCATTTCGGTTGTGTTGAGTATGTTATTAAAAGAAAAAAGTGTCTGTACATAAAAACTAACCTTTATTGTCCATTTATTTTTAGTATGGAAAAACTCTATATATTAATTGTTCCTGTTTACGTCATATCGGCTGGGAGGCTGACGAACAATTTGAGAGTTCTGCTAATTTCATTTGTGTTATTCAAATCCGTTTTAATCGGCAATATTTAATGCAGCGATTAACTTCCTCGATTCACACTACTTGAGTTAGTGCGAATGAGAAAAGTGAAAGAAGAAAGAGCACAGGGATATTTTACGCTGATGACTATAAAGAAAGGAAACGTGTTTGACTTAAAAAGGCTAATTCTCTGCAATCTGAACGTCTTTTTCTAATTCGAGATGGAAAACGACCCTCTAAGGAGATCAAAGAAGACATCATTATTACGGGGAGAAGACGAAGAAATAAAAAAGTGACATCACAGCGGTGGAAAACGCCTTGATAAACGTCCAAGTATTAAGATAAAAGTAGAAAAGAAAAGCACTCTTAAATAACGTTTTGACTTTTGAATATTTTAGAAAAAGGCAGCGAGTTTTCTCTAATTGAGAAGCCTTTCTTTCCAGTATGGGTTTAATTAACTTTTTTGTTCTCTCTCTCTCTGTTAACGAAAAGTCAAGTAGAAACTTCGAGAGAAAAGATCGACAAAATACTTTGATAATCTTATAAAAAACGTTCGTCGAAATTTTTATTCCGTCATCAAAAGAGATGGATTAAGACAGATTTCCTTTGTAAGTAATAACATAAAAGTGGGAGGAAACAAACAAATAAACTAAAATTTTCCACTTAAGGGTCATTAAATTCAACAAGAGCCAAATTGCTTTGTATGGAGTAAATCAGTTCTCTTACTTCATGTTGTAAAATAATTTATACGCCTCGATTCTCTCTCTCTCTCTCTCTCTCTCTCTCTCTCTCTCTCTCTCTCTCTCTCTCTCTCTCTCTCTCTATCTATCTTCCTAGTCTAGTAATTTTCTTATCCATTTTAATGTAATTTTTTGCTGAGAGTTATCTCGTAAGTAGTTAGAATACGCCAGCTAAATATACTTGCAGTAATTTGCGAAATATTTTTTCTCATTAGGAACCTTTCATCAATTTGTCTGAACTCAGTTTCCTCTTCTGTCTATTTTAATGAATAGGCTTAAGTGATGCAGATCATTTAAGACGTATTAATCACTTCACTTACTCGAGGCACGGGACATTAAGTTCTGTTAATTATTTCTTCTCTGATATAAAATTAGTGGAATTCTTAGTAGAATAGGGAAAGGGGGCTCGTGTCAAAGACACGCGAAACAACTTTAAGTGCACAGGAATTGATGGCATCACTTCCTGTGTTACCGAAGAACCCAAAGTCATTTTTCGCAGCCAGTGTTAAAATAATTATGGAATATTTATTTAATCATGAATAACAATTATTATTGATAAAGAAACCTAAAAGGCTTTATTTGGACAACGAAAATTGTCGAAGGAAATTAGGATAAATATGGCGACTTAATAAAACTTAGCGAAGTGAAAAATTCTTCTTGTTTAGCTAACAATGCTCGAGTCCTGTCTCCTGTAAATGTCACTTCGCTGTAAAACAGATATGTTCTCCGTTACTTCATTTTAGAATGCAGGGCCTAAACGAAACTGGCATGCGTTAGGATGTTATTGGAGACTAATTTATCATAGAATACTATTTATCATGGTGTTGGAGATTATCTGGAAAATCCTTTCTAATGGGATGTTGAGTAAATTCAGACAAAACGGCAAATTCTTATATCTCAAAGTTCTTTTTTCAAGTAGAACGAAAAGCCCCAATAGAAAACTTCAATTATAAGTCGCATTTTCTCAAACTATTCAATAAATGTTAAAGGTATTATTCCATTAAAATAAAGGTGAAAAAAGATAGTTAGTCAGTTTGTTTAGGAAACATATTTCTCTATTTGTATGTCTCGTAAACGATTTCTTTGATTCCAGGAATGGAATTAAGGGTTTTTACCTCAGGGTCGTCGAGATCACCTCTCAGAGAAAGAAAATTATTTTTAAACACAAATGATGAAGTTCAAACACCTAGTCAACTTCACTTTTAATGTTTTTTTTAAATATTATTTCCATAATCAATGTTAAATGTGGATTTTTTAGTATCTGTGAGGACGCAACGGAAAGAGGCTTGCATGAAAGACCTCGCTTGAAGTCTAAATAATTCTATGTGGAACAATTCTTGGAAAATTTTTCTACGTCGTCTGAGGATCCCTTTGGGAACCGACCCTCTAAGGAATTTTTTAAAACCAAGTCGGATAAAAGACGACCACTTACAAGTCCTGATTATGGCCTTTACTGATTCGAATTCCAGAGTAACCATGACGACGGAGCTGATTTGATATAAAACATCAATAGAGAAGTCAGTGGATAAAAGTTTAGCTATTAACGACTTCATTGTTTATTTAGCTTCAGAGGCGGTCTTGGGATGAACAAAGTTAATATGAAGGATCAATTGCAGTTAATATTAATTAATCACTCAACCAACGTTTCATTTTCTTTCAAAACAATCCGAGAGAATTTTTCAACAGACCGAAGTTAGAACTTTTCAATAACTTTTAATCAAATACACCATTTGTTAAAAAACAGATATTTATTAAAATATATCAATTTTACATTCACAAATTAAAAAAAAACCTTTTACAAGAGGCAGTCTATTAAAATGGCCCACATTTTTTAAAGATATTTTGTAAGGGTTTTTCCAACTGAAACTAATTAGCCAATCCCTTACGTAATTCATCGGTTTTTCCTCCGAATCACAAGAGGAAATTAACAAGAGAGCACGCGCCACTAACTGACACCATATTCATTCGCTTCATCGTTTACGAGTTTATAATCTTCAGAAGTGTAAAAGGACGCGATCGCCGTATTAGGTTGTCGTGTGAGGGGATGCTGGAAGAGTATGTGGCTTATGTTCTCCGAGGGAAAGTGATTGATGTTTCGCGTCATTGAAATTTATTCTGGTGACCCAGAATAACTTTTCTTCTGTCGTTCATGTAATTTTAAATTTCAAAAAAATTTTTAAGTAAATTTTTTAAAATTTTTATTTACTTTTAAAAACGATATTTTGTAAAACGTATTTTACCTTCCTTCATTCCCTGCTGCATTGGAATATACACGCACGTAATCAACTGAAGATGGCAAGTAGGCTGTACGATAACATTTCGCAAAATACACTCATTAGGGACCCACAGGATCCCCGTGCTAAATGCCGATTCATTGACCGTGAAGGATTTGTAAGCAGGCAGCACCAATCGATCAGACCACATACGCCAAGCCTTTTATTTGCGTGTATTCAACTAAGTGAATATCAATGCGTACAAATAAAGCAACATTTGCTTTACTTCCTTGCTTTTAAACTGTAACTCCAGAATCGCATTTGACACAAGACGCATGTGACACGCGCTTACACAAAAGACATTTGTGTCTCTCTTCCGTGTAGCATCTCTCAGACATGATCGAGTATCGCAGACTACTTAAGAAATCCTGTGGTATCTCTAAGAACGAAGATTCTCTTGAATGCAAAGCAGAAGGTGTCAGGTTATGTAACGTAGGAGGGGAGGATGAGAATGATCAATAGGATAACGTCAGAGTACAATTGCTTACGACAACTCGGACGTCACCGTTCCGAAAAAGCGAGAAAAATTCCACTCTTAGTGTCTGGGAGGAGGATGAAACTGCTGCAACCTACAGGAAGCTCTGCCGAAGTCGTGACCTTGAACAAGGTCGCGACTTCAGACAAAGAAAAGGTGAGGAAATCCTGTTTTATTGGAAGACAGCATCGACAAAGAATGAAATGTGCTTCAGGTTCCTTCGATTTCAGAATTGTTTTGTAGTTTGTAACTACGTAGCAAGGGTGTCTAACATGGGTTTAGCCCACGGGATTCCGAAATGTTACATATTTACGTGATCGAGCTTGTTCTTTTTTAATATTATGATGCAATCAGCCTCTTTTGTTTTTTTTTCTGAGCCATTCAACGATAACGAATCCTGGAATTTGTAACTTTTGATTTTGGTATCTATTGATAGTCACGTGCCACTTATTACTTACATCTGAGTGATGAACGCAGTTGATCTATCACAACACCAGACCACTTTCACTTTAGAAAGACAACGTGGATTTTCAGGAATCACACCCAAGGACTGTTTTGTCTTCACTGAAATCCTCATCGGAAAATTATCACACGAAACCAAAACCTTCCTGTAAAAGTGTTTACGAGGGCTTGCGTAAAATGTTCGTTTGAACGGAGCATGTCGACTAGTTTTGGTTGCAGAAATTAAGGAACGATTGAAGAGTAATCGGAAGTGAACATTCCTAATCAGAATTCCGGAAGTCAGATCTGCTGTGCAATTGTGAATAGTCCAACATTCTCTTGAACTTGGAACTGTAAGGAGGTATGCTTAGAGCACTTCTTCATTTTTAAGATTTCGCAGAAGAATACACTGTTAGTGTTTCTTTCACTACGTACTTGAGCCGTCTTATTCCATTGCTGTGATAGTTGGGTTGCGCTTTCCATTTAACACTTTCCATTTGCGCATCACTTAAATAGTAGCTTTTTTTTGGACAAGATTATTAACGCATACAATTGGCACTTCGGCCACCGTGTATGAAATACTTTTTTTTTAGTTTCTAATCTTTGTACAAAATATTGTGCCGCAATAGATGTAAAGCGTTTCTTTTTGTCGAGAAAACTGTTGCTGAAAATCCTCTTATGTAATTACCTCGATTTTGTTGGGTTCAAGAAAATCCCTTTTCTAAATGGCGAAATGACACAAGACCGACATCAAGAGAAAATAAAATAAAGGAAAAAAACATTTTTCCTTATCTAGTTAGTGACATTGAGAGATTCTCGAATAGAGAAACATTGCAATACGTGCTGTACATCTCACTCCACCGAGAAAACAATCTCCCCAACGAATATCAAGATACGAGCATGATTCCATCAGGAATGTCATAAAGGGGCTGGCCCGAAAGTTCTGCTGAGGTCTTGCGTGTCGATTCTACGAGTCCTGAATTCTTCCAGTCCGCACCTACGCCATGAACAGTTTTCTTGTTTGCACCTGCCGCATCGTCCCCCCATCAAAACACCCCCGTGTGTGTGTGTGTGTGTGTGTGTGTGTGTGTGTGTGTGTGTGTGTGTGTGTGTGTGTGTGTGTGTGTGTGACGGTGTTGACGGCGCCGTAAACCTCGGTCCCGTTTTTTCATTCCTAGGCAGAAGCAAAGGTGCGGGTTTGATATTTTGCAATGTCCTTTAGTGGCCCGAAAGGAATAGCGATGGCCACAGCACCTCCTCCGACCTCCAAGCATGTCGGGACCCTCACCATGGACATGGCAGCTTTTCTGCTCATCCGGATCAAGAAGGCTTTTCGCAAAAAGAGAAGCAAGGGGTGAGTAGCTCAACCTTTGATTGATTTTTGCGGGACACGTCAACTACTCTCAAGAACGCTTACATTCAGTTGTTTGGTGGGAACTTATGCGAAGTATTAGGGAAAGTTTGGAGCCATGTGGAGTACGGAATGGTTTACTGAATAACAGCGCGCTTCGCATCGTGGACTTTCGCAAGAAGGTTTTACTAATGCCGGGCAATGATAAAGAACATTTCTTATTTGAATAGCAATTAGATCTTCAAAACTGGTTTGTTCTAGTTTTAATCTTTGATATAAAAATGGTGGTCATTCTGAACGCATAACCAACCTCCAGATCGCTGGAAGCATTCTTGCATAAACGTCAAAAGACTGTATAATTGGAGTGTGTCATTGTGACGTAATTAAAATCCGTCTATCATTGTTTATATTGTTAACTTCTCTTTTAAAAGTACAATAATACTTTTAAATACGCTCCATTACTGATTGTAATCCAAAAGATAAAACTGTTTTCTGTCTGGATTAATTTAGAGTTTTTGAGCAACAGACAAATATTTATTTTCGTAGTTTAATCACTTTTTGGGAATGTTTTATTTATTTGCGCTTAACAAATAGCTCTCTTTTACGCTACGCAACAATGTTAGCTTGTTTATATAAAAAACAGCGCGTGCATTTTCCATTGTTATTTTCAGTGACGCCACAATGCTGCTTGGCTAAATAATGTTCGTACTGTTAAACAAAGTGTATTGCCGTACAAAATGAATATAATCGTTTTCCCAGTTAGGGAATGTTTTCTTTTACTCAACAATATAAAGAAACTGCTTTGTTTTAAGTTCAGAAAATTTCCATAAATAGGCGCATTTTATTTTATCGAAATACAAAAGTAAACATTTTGCAGTTGAGGTGGAGATCATTTTGTTCGTTTTTTTCCTCTCTGCAAAGAGTCATAATCTTTCTGTTTATTTGTTAAGGAGAGGAAGTCTTAAGTTTCGTAATGACCACATTCTTCTTAAATCAGAACGAACAATTTAAATCTGATGTGTAGAGCATGACGTGTAAGCAGTTTATACAGATAAAGTTCAGCTATCAGTACTCCAGGGGACTGGAAATTGTCAAAGATAAAACGCGTGTCAATACACGTTTTATCTTTGCAGTTTTCGTTAGTGTTTAATTGGAAATATGTGTTTTGTTGCCATGGTTACTTACTACGTGTTTTAATTCAGTACCTTCGGTTGTTTATTAACTGCACAACATTCACATCTTAAATATAAAAGTTTCCATTGGCCTTAAAATGTAACTATTTTAATTATAATCAACCGCGTGATATTTTTATTTAAAAGCATCCGATATAACCCTTCCGTGGTATGATATTTAAGTTATCGTATCCGCAATCCTACTTTGATTCAGACTAAGTAATAAAGTATTGGTTCTCAGTAGTGTATTTAATGAGCAGTAAATTATACTCTTTTTGATGCGTATTATATGATGTATTTGAAACTGAGTCGTTTCCTCCGTTTGGAAATTGAATATCAGAAGGAAGTTTGCCTTGAATGGGTTTCGATAGCCAGTCTTTTCATCCGAGGGGAAAACATCACGCTGTGCTCTACTAAGGAGATGCCTAGATAAGGTCACGGGTGATCCTACTTGGCCACTAGTCACCCGTATGTTTGTGCCAGTCTTACTAGCTCTGCGCAGATACCTGGGGAGATATTCAGTATGAGAAAATTGCCCTAAATATCAGACTTCTTTTGTCAGGCGATACCAGAATGTCGCATTGTAGCACCGTCCGTAAGATCGTGAAGAGCAATACCGACTGATTAGAATCAGACATTCTCTTACTTAAAATGAACCTTTCCATAATTTTATAACGTTTTGAAGAATTCCTTTAAAATGCATCCCGAAAGAATCTGGGGGGGGGGGATACTGCTTTATAAGCCAACTGTGCCAACCTAATCTTATCTTACGTCGATAGTGCAGCCATCTGGTGTAATTTTTTGTTCTTGAACAATTTTAATATACGCAATAGTATGAAGGAACCAACTGACAATCGATTTTTAGCCTTGGCTATTTCCTTTCAAATTAGAAAGTGTCTTTATAACCCCTCTCGTCTTAATTTTCTCATTTGAGGGATAATTTAATTGGAAAAACTTTCACAATATTAATATTTTGTTTAGTGTCATTAGCTAGCATCTAGGTCCCAAGTAGCCTGCATTAATCAAGAGGCATTACGGCACCCCCGTCACCAGACACTTTGATGTGGATCATGTCGTGAGACTTTGGAAGCCTGCGCATAAAAGTCGATTAGCTACTGATACGATGAAGTCACGTGATTAAAGTTGCCGGAATAAATGAAATGTGTGCATTTGAAGGACTCCATTAAATGCTGTCGTTTGCATCGTTCGAATTTTTAATGGAGAACCAGATGGGGTCGAAGGAGGGAGGGATCAAGCACATCGCGATATTTCGGTCAACCACAAACGTGAAATTATTTGTTTAAAACTGGAGGCTGCTTGAACTCGGCGAGTTCTTCGTGTCTCCTTCTCTCTCTCTCTCTCTGAGGACGTGGGGTTAAAAAAACTCCGGTGCATCGTCGTAAACTCTCACGCACGACACAATGCATACCGCGGTCACGGCACTACTTCACTTTCCCCGTCCTACCGAAAGTTTGCTCCAAGTTGCCGTTGACATAGATCTGAAGTACAGAAATTTTCCCCTCGCAAGAGACAGCACGCGCAGGCGCTGTATTTTGAAAGTAACGCGCATTGCGGTATTTTCACGGAATGAGAGCACTTTTACAAATTTTTGTCGTTTTGCTGGACGGACGGAGAAGAAGAAGAAGAGAGATGGTGCTGTTTTGGCTTCGAGTTCCGTGCACGACGGTGAATGGTTGTTTCGATTGTAGGTCGGATAGAAGGGCGATTCGGTCATACACCAGCTGGTTCGTTACGTTACATATGCGTGGATGCTCTGATTTTGCCCACCTTCGCCACCGTATTGATCCATTTGGCTGCTCATCAAGATATAGCATTCAACAAATCAATAGCTTTACGTCTTTTTCCGGTTCAAAGAAAAAGGGTGAAACACTTTGATGAGAAAAATATCATTTTTTTCCTCCTAGTTTTCTGTAGTTGGTGCGATTTGTTCGAATATTTATGACCTACCAGTTGCGCCTGGCATTTTGTAAGTCCCAACGGCAGATCAATGCACGAACATATTTTTAGAGAAGGAGTACTCCAAATGTAGCGGGTTGCATCTATTGTAAGGTGAGATAATTGGTTGGAATACGTGAATTTTACAAATAATGTATGTCTTTCGGTAATAATAAACAACCACAAGAATCTATTGTAAAAAATAATAATTTTAAGGAGCTTATTATGAACTTCGATAAATCTGTCTGAGGTTAAACTTCAGTTCTAGATCAAGAATTCGTTGAATTGTAATTGATGGGGAGAAATGTTTTTAAGCTTTGCGCAAGATATCCGATCCTCAACTCCAAACAAATAATGTTCAGCAACCAAGGTTGCATTCATTATTTATTATACTGGAAGAAACAAATCATCAGATACTATAAAACGTAAAGTATTTTAAATAGTTTAAAAATTCTAAGGAGCTTTTTCGAATGCAGAATTTTGCCTTTCAATATCTTTATGAAATATTGCATTATCATTCTTTAGTACACCATTCCTTATAAATAAATAACATTCATTAAAAGCAAAACATAGATGAAACTATTTTCAACAATACTTCCAATTATTCTTATGCTTTGTGCTCGTGATTACTGCATAAAACTTGTTGCGTAGCAACTACTACAAAATTTACTACAACTACTACAAAATACTTCATTTTTATTGTTAATATACATCGTCCGCACTTAGGAACCCTCAACGTTGATTCATCAGAGAACATCTACGATCTCTCTAAATGGAAATATTTAAAAAAGGATAAAATACAAAACATGACATAAAATTTCTGAATTAGCATTTTATGTAATCAAATACCACGTGTTCCCTCCGAAATATTAGAAACAAGGATCGCCCTACTGATTAAGAAAACTGATGAGCACAACATTCCCTCCATCAACAGCCTCAGTTGAAAATGAAAAAAATTTGATCTCGCGTTGTGGTTTTTAACACAGTAATGATGGTGAACTTCCACCTAAACACATTCACAAACATCGACGCCAGTTAGTTTGAGAGCGGATACCCTTTCACTTGAGTATCCAATACAGTATTGTTGCATTTCTTCCTGAATATTAAGATCGGTTATTTATCTTCAAATGTGCTTGTAACTTTCTTTTTACAATCCGTCCTTTATAAAATTTCCTTTGGATGTGTGCATAAGCACTGACATACACCCAAAGACAGAATGAGTTTCCCGTTGCGTGACATGACTGCACGTAACGTCATATCTCTGTTAAAGTTCATGACCTACAAAAAGGCCTTGTAAAGGGCTCTTTGCTTAATGCTCAAATCCACGTCGTACTGCCTCGCACGTAAGCAACAGATAAAGTTTTTTAACGAGAAAAGTTCGCATATGACTACATGGTGTCATTCTTCTTTGTTTTTTAAAGTAGGAGTTATTAAACGCACGCTCTGATGTGTAATTTATCCATTTTAAGATATGACCAGAAGAGAAAGACTTAATAAGAAGCATATTTCGAAACGCACAAACATCTGTAGACAACGACGGATACACGAACTGGTCCCATATGTTTGGCGACGTAATGTGCGTGGTCTTTCCGACTGCTTTTTTCTTTCTATAGAGATAACCAATTTTTTATGTTACAGATTATAAGGCTATTGTTCCCCAAAAAAGGCAATAACACCGTATACTTCTTCTAGAATTTGCGTATCGATCACCAAACCGATTGACATGGATAACACCAAGCACGCCACTAGACATGCATGTGTTGGGTGCTGAATATCAGGAATTAATGAAGTCACTTCCATCTCCTTGTAAAAGACCTTGCGTGTCAAGAGAAGTGTGTGTGCGTGCGTGAAGTCACGTTGGTCCCATTTGAATAAATTAGAGACGCGCTCTAGTTGTTAGACCTACGCCTATTAACTAGTAGGCTGAGTTTGATGCGTAGGAAAATATTTTGCATAATTTTCTGTTAGAAATAAAAGGAATTTATTTCTAGCGGATACTTTAAGCACTTAGATATCAAGTATGCTCAATGTAAACAAAACGAGAAGGTTGCTAACGAAATAACCGGCGTTTAATATACTTCCAGTTGAATTTTTCATCATATGTCAAAAAAAAAACAACAACACAATTCTTTGCATATACAGTACAATGTAAATACTGAGTGCATAAAACAAACTGTGATATCTGACTGATTTGTACCAATTAGCTTGAAGCTGGATGGCGTCATGCAGTGCGTGATATGCTTACGTAACAGTGGTCTTTTAAATGTCTATTTTGTATTTGTTAGCTAGAAGCTGGATAGAGTAGTGCGTGAAATGCCACGTGCTAAATGGCATACATAACAATGGTCTTTTAAATGTTTACTTTGCACTTGTTAACTTCAAGCTCGATAGCGTCATGCAGTGCGTGATATGCTTACATAAAAATGGTCTTTTAAATGCCTGCAGATAATTCAGGCCCGAAAAAAAAAAGACTTCGCATATCCTATTGATATAAATTTATGACAACAAAACATTCTTCATTACAGAAGTTTTTAGTTGATCATATCTCTTTAATTTTGTGTTGAATCGTAGTTATTTGCATTAAATATCCCGCTGATCATGCGTTTTAATATCCGTAAGGAATATTAATACTTTGCCGCTATCATAAGCATTGGCCCCTTGCGATGTGGCATCCCTGCATTACTCGAGTGCCAGAATGAGAAGTGTGTCT
Source organism: Typopeltis vanoorti (assembly GCF_054136105.1). NCBI lineage: Eukaryota > Metazoa > Arthropoda > Arachnida > Uropygi > Thelyphonidae > Typopeltis > Typopeltis vanoorti. The sequence continues at coordinate 15,738,597 of NC_143566.1, read as the reverse complement.
TCGTGAATGGAGATAGATTTACGAAGTGTATCCTTCACATTTCAGACTGCTGTGCATTTTTAAAATCGCAAAGGTTTGAAATAACTTCGTTTTAATGCTGGATGGCGGCACGGCTCTCTTTAGGGATTACGATAGCTAATGGTTTAATTATGCGTCATGAATGGGTACATTAAGGAAAGCAAATCCCACCATAAACATAATGTGCGCGTTTTAAAGGTATGCAAATAAATTCCGTGGATTTGTTTCAGTAGAGAGATGAAAAGCGAACTGCCTACAAAGGATTCAAATATAAAATGGAATACGATTTAATTATTCCACCAGATCCCGAAAAGATGTTTATAATTGATGGACGGAGAACGAGGTAAAGTGGAATTAAACGCATGCAGTTTGTTTATGTAGTAAATGTATAAATATTTAGACTTAATATTTTAGATTCCCGATAATTTATAACTGAAAAAAGTAATGCGAAAAAATAAAAACGAACTGGAAGAATTGCAAACTAATTATTGTGAAGCCTAATTACAACAATGAAGCCATTGTTAGAACAACAAAAGACAAACAAGTCCATTGTTTCGTCACAAACACGTGTTTGTGATCATCGTGTGTGAACATCGTCTGATCACCGAAGGACGTTAAGGGAATAGTAGATAACTGAAAGAAATTGTTGCCGTAACCACTGATTTGAATCATCCTTCTTAAACCGAATTATGTTTGGATATCGTATATTACAACAGTGACTACAAATGATGAATAAATGTCATAAATATGAGTAAATGCATACGAAGAAATAAAGAAAGACATGGGGAGTGTTATTCATTCTAACAGTTCTGGCTAAAATTAAAAAAAATATTTCGTTCATCTATCTATCATTATCAATTTAACTCTCCTGTGAAACGGAGCTTAAAGAGAGTGATGATCGCCATTAAAAATTCAAGGAGTCAGAAAAAAAAAGATGAAATTATGAAAAAATTAAATACGAAAGATAAGCAATAAGGAATTGACTGAATACTAAATATTACAATAATTTCTTTCTCCTCATCATATTTGACTCGGTGACAGACGAATTAGACGAATGCTTCTGTTAAAGGTCACAACCATTATCACCTAGAAAGCGGTGTTAAATATACACGGAGAAGGTTATTGTAGCCAATTTCTGACGTTTTAAATGTACGACGTGAATGGTGTCGTACTGGATGGGTTTCTAGTAATCCACAGAAATTATGTGGTCGGTTTATAACTCATCGGAATATTGTAAAAATGCCTTTCACTTAAGGTGTGACTGCTAATTTTGTTCCTTTATCTAGGGTAATATATTTACATGTTGTGCACCCCTCCCATCCCATCCCATCTCTGCCTCTCCTTATAGCTTAGAACATTAGCCAGTAGTCATTGCATGGCATTACATAACAGGAACACAACGGAGTTTAATGGCTGTCTATTTTTGCAGTGAATGATTATGCAAAAGTGGTCCAAACACTTAGGATTGTTTTAATTCAAAAGCAGCTATTAGTGTTGTTAATATGCTAGATTTTTTACAGCGAAATTCGCATTCTCAACAAAAAAACAACATTCCACAAGTATATTCCTCTTTTTAATACTTCGAAAAGTACTTTTATTTCCTCTCTTACAGCATCATCTTCGTTTTTTGGTGCAATTATATTTTTATAACACTTCTGGGATGCTTTTTGTTTCTAAATACCGCATGCAACCATTATTTCGTATTGTTTACTTCTGCTAATGTACAACAATAATGTAAAGATAATGCGTTTTCTGAATCAATGGTTTATTTGAAATGTGAACCAGCATTGTTGTTGATATCAACAATGCACCATTCTCATATCAATAATGTTTACGATGCATTGTTGATATCCACCGAAGATACGGATGATGCAGACCTCTGATAGTGTACTTATGAGCAATGTTCACCTTATTACGGAAGAGAAAACGTCAAATAAAGAACGATCAAAACCAATGTGTTGTATCAAGAAACAGAGAGAGAATTGTAAGGTTTTCTATTGGCATCTGAAACACAATTTTAAGCTGCTGTTGAAAGGAAGACGTTGAAACGGTAAAGAATAAAACTGTCGTGAAGAAAGAGCTTCGAAGCATCTCCTGGTGAATAGTTCCGAATCTTCAATGGCAACATCGCATTTATTATGAAAAATTATTCAGGAGTACTCCAAACGCATCTTTCATAAGAACGTGGCTTTCTAGAACACCTCCGGGACTGATTCTTCTGATTCTGTGCCTTGCAGATGAGAATCTCTCCTCCTTTCATCCGAATCAACTGATGCTGTTGCCCTGGAAACATAATTTGGTATGGGGATCAATAAAGGGAAAATTTGACCGTTTTATTATTTCTGACGAGTTGATTTATTAATGAGGACGTAAGTAGGGATGGTCTCGATGTGCACCGAATGTCAAAATGGTGATGGCCATGGATAAAATATTTTATTCCTAACTTCTTCTTCATAGCATAAATGACTTATAAAAGAACAAAATGGTTGTAAATCACGTTATGTGAGCAACGCGATACTCCGGGGAATATCTGTTTATCTTGATGTACATTAGCGCGAGCACACTTGAGATATTTTAGGAAATTGCGTTGTTCAACGCGGCTCAGTACGCCACTCCTCTAGAGAGAGAGATAATCCGCAACATAACAATGGAGCACGAGTAGACGATCTTACCGTTTTATTAAAATACTCGTTTGTCATCTTTCTGATTTTTCTTCATCCAGAATTATATTCTTAAGACATGATTAGGATTTCGCTTATTTTTATAAATTTTAAAAGGGACCAAACGCTAAAATGATCACATGATTACATTAAGACATCGCTTCATGATCGTTTTGGAGTTGCCAGTGATCAGGTAAATAACGAATAATGAAAAGAAGACGAATAGCTCACTGATAAAACAGATGAACTGAAAAAGAATGGAAAACAATATAAAGAAAAGATGCGGGGAAAATATGTTTATAGGTTGGAAAAGAGTTTGGGTTGTTAATTAAAGTGGGGTCCTTACATCTCAGGGATGCACAGAGGGGTAGACTATCTAGAGAAGAAAATAATCAGAAGGATGAGCTGCACCTTTGTTTCCTTTTTATTTACAGGAATAGCAGTACATTCCTTTACAGGCATTCCACACATCCGGGAACCGTTTGGATATATTACGCCGATTCCTTCTCGCAGAATTGGGTTTGTCATCGATATCCAACTTATGGCAATCGCCTTGAGCTTTTCTTCATTCCTTTTCGTTACCAAAATCATTCGTCAACATTATTGCTTAAGAAATCCCCCAGGGTATCGCCGATCATAACCGTGAACCCTTCCCATATCGCATTACCTTTTTAACGTGCGGACTTGGAATTGTTTTTACCAAAAGATAAACAGCTTGCGGGTGAAAACTGTCCGTGTTTCAATCGAAATGGTTATTATTATTGCATTATAGGACAAGATTATTGGAAAATGTACAAACTGTTTCAGTTTTCATTCCATTCTTTAAAGTGGGAGTACCTTTATCGATTTCTACCGTTAATTCAGAAACTATGCAATAAATTTCGTTCATAATTAAGACTCCGAATATCTATGAATTGGATACACAGATTGATTAATTAGACAAATTAGCTTGTTTGATGTTTACCGAAGTTTTGATACATAATTACAGTAATAATATAAATCAACGAATGACGTAACAATTAACTAATGTAGCTGCAATTACTCGCTTCGGGTTAACAGTACAGAGTAACGTTTCTGTAGCATTGTCTAGTGGCAACAATACGTCTAATTAAACAATCGGCACGAACTAAACAATCGAAGCAAAATGAAATATTAAAGTTATTCAGCTTCAAGAGAGATGCTCAAAATCGTAATATTAGATGGTTTGAATTAAATTTAGTAACGATAAAGTATTTCCTTAAAATTGCTACCAATGTAGGCTTATTTTAATAGCATTCTTATTATTTTTCGTGTTTATTCTAGCAGTACGAATTTAGTGTGCACATAAAAAAAATAAGGAAACGTCTACTATAAGATCAATTTATTGAGAAGTAAGACTGAAAAATAATTCCTCACGATGTTAAGCCCTTTCTTTTTCTCAGAACTCATTTGCATTTCCCGAAACGACAAAAAATGCTTCCCGCCTTGGCCTTATTCGTAAAATATATCCTTCTAAGGCAATTCTAGTATCACAGATATATTTTTACTTAAACAAGAAGATAAGAAAGGAATTGGGTATCACCGAAAGACGCCAAGGAGAAAATGAAAACAAGAGATTTGAATACGAAATTAAATCTGGAAACTGATTTGAATAAAATTTAAGCTTACAGCCAAAGGAATTTAAAGATGTGCATAATGCAGTTTCCAAGGTAACATCAGCCTTCGTCCACGCACTGCATGGCGTTAGTAATTTTATTTATTTTCGCTGAAACAGCTTTCCTAATTACTAAGAATTATATTTGGTTTTATTGTTTCAAACTATCAAGAAACAACCTCCATTGTACATTGCGTTTAAGAAATTGTAAGCCTGGAAGTCTGTTTCTCTGCATAGCAGAGATTATATGCAGTGAAGCATTCTTAAAGTGCATATCGTTCATCCTTTAAAATATATCCATTTTTTTTCAGTAATATTGCGATGTATCTTTTGATATCTTCCTATGTAAAGGAATAATCTTTGGTACTGCTCAGTGGTTGAACGTGAGTGGTCACCACTCACGTTCAATCCATTTCCTTCCCTATTCAGATGAACACTGTTTTACGATCAGCTGAAGAGATGGATGCTGTTTATAGGATCCAATGGTCATATTTTGATGTGTCCTTTTTTATTGCCTCGTGTAAGATGACTGATTTTTTTAGTTATGTTTTGTAAGACGAGTTAAAATGTTTCTGCTAATAAACAGACACCGACAGGTTGGAAAGCCTACACGTAAACCATTTTATTAAATAAAAGTTTTCAATTTAATGGCCGATATGTGCAGAACAGTTCTAAGTGTAAATGCAGAGGACACAATCAGTAAATGAGCTTTAGTAAAATGAAAGTTGGACATTCATTCATATTGTGACAACTGGACAATAATTTTTGTCCATTCCATTAAGTCATCCAAAATGTATCGATTTACGATTTATGTTTTTATATTTAAGGAAATCCCAACATTTAAAATCAATATGATGAAATAGGTTTGAGGGGTAGGGGTTCGATGATTGGACAGAATGCAGGACATTAAAGTTAGATATGTTGGTCACCTACTGGCAAGTAGCTATTTTTTAATCAGTAACTTTGAAGACTCTTAGTTAGGACCTTGGGAGAGTCACAATGATTTGTCGATTATATGAAGTGCAGCTTGACATAAAAATGAAACCTACATCGTTCATACAGCGGGAATTAGTATGTTGCAATGATTATTATTGCGAAGGTGTAGGAGAAGGAAACAGATACTACCTTAAAATTTCTTCTTAATGGCGTAGTAAATATGATTATCGCCTTATGATTTCAAGTAGAAAATTTATTTAATCACAAATCTTATACAAATATATCGTTAAACCATAACTGGTGTGGACTTGAGGCTTCGCGAATCTAGAACTATCTTGCATAACATTAGAAGCAAAAAATATTGCTTTCAGTGGGTTCCTTTGTAAACATTTTTTTTATTCGCATATAAATCAGAGAAAACAGTTCGTCTTTTGTCCACCCTGATGGCGCACAGCGTTCACCTCTGGAAGATCTTTATTCAGCCACCCACTCTTTGACAGATGCAAGTAAATAAGCAGATGACGCGGCTTTTTGGATTAGCTTAATTAGTTCCCTAAAAGGCGTTGAGGATCTTCCCTTAGTTCACCCCTCACCTTGTATTTAAGCAACATGCATTCTTCGAGAGATGCCCCGATGTCTGCGATGGTGTAGTTGTGCCATTCCTTATTAGGCACTTCCTCACCAGGTGGTTTAGTTACCCTAAGAGAGGGAAAATAAATCCAAGTTGGAACAGGAGAAATGGAATCGGAGTTCAACCAGTAGAGTAAAAGACAATTTTATTCAAAGCTTTAAAGGAATCAAATATTCGTTTTAAGTAACGATTTCAAATTAGCAGCAAGCATGCGCATTATTGTCTTGCTAATACACTGAAATATTAAAAAGAATGCAACATATCCATCATCTGAATTAAACACTAACTGCACACCCTCTGTCCAAAAAAGAACCGAACTTTTCGAAAATAGAAGAAACTAGTGGCGGCATCTGTTGTATCTTTTTGTTGTCGAAAGCGGCAACCTTCGTTAGTGTTGTGTCAACACGAACGCATTTGTTTCGTTAGAAGCCGAGTTATAGCGCCAAGAGTGACTGTGTTTTGACGAACGGTCGGAAAATGAGTTTCAAACAGAGCTGCGATTCAGTTTTGTGTTAAACTTGGTAAAAGTTTTGCCGAAACGCATCAAATGCTTCAAAAAGCATACGGTGATGAATGCTTATCCCGTACTCAAGTTTACGAGTAATTTGGGCAATTTCAAAGTGGTCGTGAGACGTTTGAGGACGACGGAAAGCCGGGCCGTCCAAAAACTGCACTGAGGGAAGTTAACATCCAAAAAGTGCGTGATTTCATCAAAGAAAACCCGAAATCGTCTGTGAGATTGGTTGAAGATGAATTGGGGATTCCAAAATCAACTGCGCACAACATTTTAACCGAGGGTTTGGGCCTTCGTAAATTGAATTCGCGATTTGTTTCCCACAATTCGACCGACCATCAAAAAATGTGTCGAATTGAACTGCAAGGACCTCATTAAAACCGCTCGTACTTCCTTGAAACGATCATTACTGTTTGACGAAACGTGGTGGTTTGAGAATGAGCCCGAAACAAACCGCCAGAGTGCTGAGTATAGGCAACCGGAAGAGGGACATCCGAAGAAGGTCGCTAGGAGAAGTCAAAATAAAGACAATGTTGATTGATTTCTACGATTCCAAGGGCATTATCCAGAAAGATTCGTTCCTCCTGGTCAAACGGTGAATGGTGAGTTTTATCTCGAAGTATTTTGAAGCGATCGATAGCGAGAATTCGTTACGATATTCATACCGTCGCGTACGGCATGAATATCGTGACGGCCGACCGTTCGTCAAAACTCACTGTCACTCTTGGCAGTGTAACTCGGCTTCTAATGAAACTAATGTCATAAACAGTTGACACCACTAACGAAGGTTGCTGCTTTCGATAACAAAAAGATACAACAGGTGGCGCCACTGGTTTCTTCTATTTTCGAAAAGTTCGGTTTCTTTTCGGACAGAGGATGTAGACTTCGCATGCTTATTGTGTTGTGTTAAACATTGAGTTTTATAGATTTTAATTTTTTTTCTCTCTGCAAGTTCAGTCACCCATCCCGAAAATGTAATTTCTTAAAAAGCAGTTTTATTCGTGTGAACTTCTTTTCACCAGTAAATGCTGCATCGTTGGTTAAGAGGACAGCAATGAGTTGTGTTGTTGCCTTTTTTACAGCGAGCACTAACTGATCACAGTGACATCTGGTTTGCATATTTACTACATTTCATTTGCGTTGCTACATAATTTCTTGTTACAGTAATAAGAACTCAGTACATTATTTTGGGATGGGTGGCAATGTGAGGGCGTGGTGTTGACATTATTTTGTTGAATGTCAACGAGAAATAGTTTATGCATTACGACACCATTCCTACATCGTATTAACATAACAACGGACAATGAAACAAAAAGCGGCGGGGATGGATCGCAGTCCACACTCAAGTGACTTCCTCGTTACGATTAGACTCAAGAATGCTAACAAAATACTCGTGTTCGTTAAAGACGTTTTAAGTGGGGGGGACGTTGTTTCAAAGATTTGATGTCATTCATTACGTTCGTTTACATCGCAGCGAGAAAGACCCAAAATTTCAGTTAACTACGAGGAGAGAAGGGAGGGGGGGGGACAATTCTTATATAATGACGGCACAGCAGTTAATTATAGGATGGCACACTTCGTAGGCACGTGCGAGTAAAGGCCACGAATTCTTTCAGTTTGTTTTGCTTCGTCTGACGCGAATTTTTGTCATGAACCATAATTCACAACGAAAATGAGGTCAATGTTGCATCATAAAACTTCTCATTTGGCACGAGCACACATCACGTATCTTAAAGTAGGTGTTGTGAAGGCGATCACTGATATTGCTTGCGTCCATTCGGCTGATTATTTTGCCAGACATTTCTACTGGAAACGAAGCTTGGTCGATTTTAATGAGAGGAATACTGTAAGATATTGTTGCGTTACAAAAAAGGGCTGAGTTTGGCGTTAGAGATGAGTTTATTCATTAGTAGCATGAGACGCGATAACACTGATACTGATTTTCCCTTTTAGACGTTTTCTAAAAGAGAAAATCAGTTTTACTGATTTTCCCTTTTTTACGTTTCTGACCGTAGGTGACTGAATATCTCGGCAATGCCTACAAAGTAGGCATTGCCGAGATATTTACAGAGTAGTTCACCATTGCTCCCCCCCCTTCCCCCAATTTTATCCTGGCTCGGAACCGGCATATGGCTGGGACGTATTCATGACTGTAATCCAGTGTTTCTCAACGTGGGGGGTACGCCCCACAGGGGGGAAATTTGAATATTTTAGGGGCAATTAGAAAATAATGTTGCATTAGTCACCTCATCACTAATATACTCAAAACACTGACTATTGTCGGCGGGGGGGGGACATTAACATCTTTGAGGCGTTGAGGTGGGGCATGATTCAAAAAACGTTGGGAAATACTGCTGTAATCCATGTGTGTTTACGGGACCCGTTTCCCTTATTTCCCTTTCTCGGGAGTTTCGTCCCCCTGTTCTGGGGGACGAAAAACCCGAGTTTCCCGGGTGATAAAAACTGCTACATCGGTTTGAGACCGGCTAACTCACCTTTAGTCGAAAGAGACCAGATAAAAGTCCCTCACGTTACTGACAGGAATCGAACCCAGGTTTTTCCGACCAAAGGGCTTCGTCCATACTGACTGTTCTATGGAGGCTCCGCGATAACACAACGACAGCATATGAATGCCAAACCGCTAACATCCTTAAGGACAAAATTTCAATCGGTTCGATCCATCTCGTCCTTCTCATGCCTTGTGTAATGGAAATCATTCTTCCAGAAAAAATGACAGGTGATTTAGAAATTGTTTTGTATATCACTCGTATCAATTAAGTCCATCTCGAGAAGGACTTGATTGGTATGATCCAATAAGTTCAAACAGCAAGCTTGGCGAATGTTATGAAGGTTGTTCTTCAACTGCTGTTCAGGGTCTCGGAGTCTGCGTAGTTGTCTTCACTCCATTACGTACATAGTGCTGGATGAAAAAAAAACATAAATAAATAAACGCTATACTCAGTAGTAGGCAATGTCTGCCCACATGTTTAATTTCCCCACCTTCAGGCTTCTCCTATTAGAAGCATGTCGTAGAAGAGAATTTCCTAACAAAGATTTCGTGCATCTTTTGACTTCATCTTCTCCGAGGGAAATGAAGAGCAGCGGAGATTGGATTAAGGGGATTATTCTGGGAAAAACAGTTTTAAAAATAAATCCCTTTCTATGATTGAAATAAAAAAATTGCGACCAACAATGAAAGAAATTATTCACACCGTTTTTTAAGAATTTGCTTTAAAAGCAGAAATGTGTACAACATTGTTAGTGCTTGTATCTCTTCTACACCAATTACAGATACGCGTTGTTATTACTGCTGACGCAACAATACATCTCACTGGTAATAATGAATAATAAAAAAAAATTCTTAATATATATATTTTCAATGGAGTTCTATAAAGAAAATGTATTTCTAAATGTATGATTTGTTTAAAAACTGAAGAAAGCACGCTTACGCGCGCGCACTCACGCACTCTCTCTCTCTCCCTCCGCTATCTTCATATAAGCTAATTCTCTTCTTCATTATCTACAGAATAATGCAAACTGCAACACACCGATCAGCCAAAAAAGATCACACAAAATATTTTCCTTTCGTGTAGTCAATTTCTGGACTCAAGTTTCCTTTTCATCCTTCAGATATTGTGAATAAAGCATCACTGATCACTACGGATATGGGTGATGGAGCACTTTAACTGGTGTGTAATGTCGATGTTATTATTGCAGAGAAAACACCGGATATAAAACGATGACGTGATGTGTGTGTTGCGCCAGAGAGAAAGAATCGCGAGATTTTCCATTTGCTTCTTAGGGACGATTTTATTTGGAAGCAAGACGATGAAAAACTAAGGAAGGAAAACTATTGAAAAGTGATGCTAAATCGTCATCACCAATAAATCGTTTTCTCTCATCAAAGAAGACATCACGTCTTGTTATCAAAATTATCTAGGGCCATCCAAACGCACCGAGCCTTTCCCGAGATCTTCTTCGAGTATCTTTGGGACGGAGTTTTCTATTTCTTTTGCTTTCCGATGAGAATCACTCCTCATCCGCAAGTGATGCTGTTTCACTGGAAATAATTTGGTACGGGGATCAGTGAAGGGAAATTTAGGTCGTTTTATCGTTTCTGAAGAAGTGATTCATTAACGTGAGGACAAATGGGGATAGCAACGATGTGCGCAGAATATCTAAACCTTCATAGCCACAAAAGCAATTAAACTGTTTTTTTTTTAATTTCTAACTACTTTTCTTAACATACAAAGGAGGACGGTTAGGTTGTAAATTGCGTTTTGTAAGAGACGGTACTCGGATGAATTTTAACTTCTTTGCCATCATATACGTTAGCGTGAACAAACTCGGGAGAACGAATGACGCATTTCTCGGGAAAGGCCTCTCAGCGTATGACAACAGAGCAGGGCGAGCGATTTTATCGTGTGATTAAAACATGCTTTTCTGGGATCTTCGCGATATCTCTTTGTCCATTGCCGTAAGGCTTCGCTTATTTTACAGACTTCAGAGACTATAAAGATCACGTGAGTAGATTCACTTCAATATTTTGAAATCTGCGGTGATCACAATTCAACAAATAAAGAAACAAAAAAAAATGACACACTAATAAAAGAAAAAGAACGAACGAACCAAAGAATGGAAAAGAATAAAAAGAACACACGCGGAAGACAAATGTGTTTATGGAGGGGAAAAGAGTTGTAAACTGAATGAAAATGGCGCACGTGCATCTCAGAGATGCTCAGGGAGAAGCTCAGTGCAGTTTCCTAATAATATTAATAATATCTAGCAAAGAAAGTAATCAGAAAGATTGCTTACATCTTTGTTTTCTTTATATTTACAGGAATAGCAGCAGCGTTTCCTTACACGCTGTGCAGGTCACACATCCGGGCACCATTTTGATATATTGCGCGGATGCCTTCTCGGAGAATTGGTTATTGTCATAAATATCCAACTTATGGCAATTGGCCTTGAGCTTTTCTTGTTTCTTGCTATTATCGAAATCATTCTGCTTGTAACCCCCCCCCCCAGATATTTGGGCATCATAACCGTTTACCTTTCTTGTATCACATTATCTTTTCTATCTAATGGTCTTTTGGTTGGAAAACCATCCAGGTGTGAATTTAAAATTATGTTAGGATTGCATCATATGACACTTGCATCGTTTTTGTTTCAATTTAATTCCATTTTTAAATCGGTCTGTATCGTGAACCATGATATTATATAATAAACATCATTTATAACTGCGATAACGAATATCTATGAATAGGATACACTAACTCACTAATCAGAGTTATGACAAATTACTTTCATTCAAATGTCACCATAGGTTTGATATACGCATACACTTGTAAATACGTTAATGGACACACCGATGGGCCAGCTTTATCGATTTATAAACTGACGAGGTTTGAACGAGGCGTGGCGATAGGATTCCATGTTGCTGGCCTATATGTTCGGCAAATTGTTGACACATTGGGCCATCCAAGGTCAACAATCAGTGATACGATAAAGAAATGGAAGCGCAGGAAGTCACCTGCAAGTGCTTCCCGTAGTGGACGATTTACCACACTCATCGAACGTGACCGTAGGTTGCTACGAAGGATAACGCGGGTTTCTCTTCTACCAAGCAGATGGACGGGTGTGGGTGTAGTGGATGCCGGTGAACGTTGAATGTCAGAATACGTAACCTCGACTTTAAAATTTGGAGATTGCGGTGTGATGGTATGCTCTTGTTTTTCCCGGTTTGACTTCTGAACCTTTGTGTGTTTGTGGTGCCACGAATTTGAACTCCGAGAGGTATCTGGACAATGCAGTGCTTCCTACTATGTGGCGTTTCAAAGGGACAGACCAATGTCTCTTTCAACAAGACAATGGACCGCGTGACACAGTTGTGTGGTTTGTGAACATCGGACATCACCACAACTGACTGGCTTCTACCCACTTCTCACCTCAGTTCTATTGAACATCTGTGGGACGAACTGGAGCGTTGGGCGAGGTCAAGGGAAGTTCGTCACGCAACAGTCCAAGACCTCATTACATGCCTACAGGATAAATGGTGAAATGTCGCATTTGTCGCCCCTCGTGCTTGTGAAAAGTATGCCCCGTAGGATTGCTTCAGTCATCGCATCGAAAGGAGGTCCTACATTTTATTCAAGTGGGCGATATGGCTGTTTGTTACTCACGCTATTGTGTCCGTTACCTTCTTTCCAAGAAGTGTATTTCATGTGAGATATCATAGCAATAATAATAATATAAATAAATGAATAACATGCATTAACTCGTGTAGCCGCACTTACTTGCTTCGGATTAACAACACAAAGTAACGTTTCTGTAGTAATGTTAAGTGTCAACAATTATGTCTGATTAAACAATGAGCATGAACTGAACAATCGAAACAATGAAACATGAAAGTTAAATCATCGTTTGGCGCAATATATCTTTTCCTATTAGAATGTTTTGAATTAAATGTAGATGTGATAAATTATTTCCATAAAATTTTTGCCACCGTGGGCTTATTTTAGTTTCTCGTGAAAAACAAAAGTCCACCGAAAGATCAATTTATTGGGAACAAAGTCTGAAAAACAATTTCTCAAGATGGTAAATCGTTTCGTTTCCTAAGATTTCATTTGCATTTCCGGAAGCGAAAAAAATCGATTGCTGGCTTATCTTATTGATAAAGGGATCTCTTGCTAAGAAGATCCTAGTAGCAGAGAGATGTTTTATTTAAAGAAAAGAATGGGATATCACTAAAAGAAAAGACGTGAAAAGATAAACAAGAGATTTGAACATAAAATTAAATCTGTTGGCTAAGAATAGAAGGAAAACGGAATTTATTTCAGACGTGTTAAATACATTTTCAATGATTTGAATATTTATTTGTTTTATCCCCAGTAATCCTCATTTCCTTCGTCTTCCCACCCTTTCTTTCTCACAAGGTGATTTTGAATTTCAGCATGCAGCATTCGTCTTGACCTTTGCCGACAACTCAGGGTCACTGCTTAATGATTCAAGTCAAGATGTTTTTCTGGACCTTTCACACACGTGCGTGTGTATTTAATGGACTCCTTGCCATCCGTCACATGGAAAGTAGACAGTAGGGTCATTGCTGACTTCCTACAATGTTGAAAAAAGTCAGAAGGATCTACGAGATCATCTTCAGCTCCTCCCTCAGAAGGTGGCATATTTCTCTGGACCCACTTTGGAGGACTCTTTGTTTTCTCCCTGTCTTGTAGATCACTCTTATGCGATCATCTAAAGAGATGGATGGCTCTATAATTAAAGGGTTTTTCATAGAAAAGCGACAAGTGCAGGATTGTGGGCACTCGTGAACGTATCGCGGCCTGATTGGCCGAGTGGTTTGCGTATCCGCTCTCCAGTCAAGAGGCTGCGGGTTCGAATCTCGCCAAGGGCATAGATGTTTGTGATTGCCTTCCACCTTCATACATTCATTCATACAAGTGAATAAACACTCTCCAAGATGGACTGGGTCACCCATCCCTTCCTCAATGGAAGAGGCCTTCATCCTGTAGTGGGCGGAAAATACAGACCGATCATCATTATCATCGTCTCTAGACTGGAGACAACAGCAATGATTTGGAAGGAAGTGTAAAAGATACAACTTCCCGACAGGAAAGATGAATATTGTCTTCGGTCTAGAGACGTTCATCAGTGCTCGCAATCCTGAAGTTGTCACTTTTGTATGAAAGAAATCTTGCACCTTCCTGTGAACTCTTAGAACAGTTTCACGTAAATGTAGAGGGTGAAATTATAAAAAATAATACTTAGGGAGTATGTAAGGCCTTTTAACCCAGTCTAGCTTTTGGAGGCTGTGTGGACAGTTCAATCTCAATCTGTAGCCGAGCATAGATAGCTGGCCCATGACTATCACTAATTATAAGCGGTCACCGATGAAGAGACCGGCAAACAAGTGCTGCCATCTCTTGGTACCTAACCTTAACAATATGTTACTGTCTGAAATAATGTGAGTTCAACGGTCGGTTTTCTTGCGTTTACGGGACGAAAAGCCCGAGTTTCCGGGAGATAAAACCCGCTTGCTCAGAGATCAACCAACTCAGGAACCAGTCAAAGAAAGGCTTAGAAAAAGTTCCTCCAATCGGCGACTAGATTCGAACTATAAATCTATCTTCGTGCGGCCTAGCATAGAGGATGCAAGCGCCACTTCCACTGAGCTATACATGCCTATGGTGCAATTCGTAAATGCCTTTTAGTAAAACAAAAGTTGACATTAATTCATGTTATACAAATGTAGACCTTTGTCCATTCCTTTAAGCCAGTGTTGTTTCCCAACGTTTTTTGGATCATGTCCCACCTCAGCGCCTCAAAGATTTATGCCTCCCCCCCATTATCAAGCATAATAATCAGCCAAGTTCTGAAAAAGTATCATATAAATATGTACTTTAAATAAAAAAGGTAAAACTGTTTTTAATTTGACTTTCTTCAATGAATATAAATTTTATATTACACTTTGTATATTATAAAACATAAATCGAACTGAACTCGGGAAAATAAAATCCAAGTTAATGCGATCCTTGAGCTTGATGTCTGCTGCAAAGAGTTTTTATTTGAGGTACTAATTTAGTCATTTTCAATCTCAAATCCCCATGGTTTGTGATATCCAGATGATTTCTTTTTTTTTTTTTTTCAGTAGCAAAAGTCATTTACAGCACTAAAGCCACATTCAACTAAATATGATGACGGGAAGGGCAATAGTTTTTTTTTTTTTTTTTTTTGCGAGACTAGATGAATTTCGTTTCTGTCTCGTCAGAAAGCCACGCCATTGTTCCTTTTACGTTGAATAAAGTTCTAATAGACTCATCATTTTGCTTTTCTGAGAGTTCTTCTTGATACTGTATTTATGTCGACTGCTGTACTAATGATGTCCAATTTATCGCCGACACTGGAGTTTTTTGAGTATATCGGTGAATAGGTGACGAATGGAACGTTATTTTCTAATTGCACCCCCCACCAAAAAATATTCAAATTTCTCCCCTGTATGGTGTACATCCCACGTTGAGAAACACTGTCCTAGAGGTATAATCATAAGTGTCAAAATGGTTAGTTTAACGTGATGTGAACCGCACTAAACGTGTCCACCAGAATAATTCTGCTAAAGTAATGCAGCGCATGCGAATGAAACATCAGCTCTTAATATACTGCTGTAATTATTATTTAAATGGCGTTGGAGAACAAAGTAATTAATATCTATGTTTCTTCTTGTTAATGGCGTATTAACTATATTTTATTTTATATTTTTGTCCTAAAAGCATATTTAATTTCTTTAAATATGTTTTAAATCACTAATAGTAGTGAGTGTGAATGTTCGTTAACCCGGAATACTTTTCATAGCATTAGGAACAAAATTTATTTCATAAAAGACGACTTACATTTTTGTATTCGTATACAGTTAGGAGTTAATAATAATGTGTAAATAACAAATAATAGTAAAGTGAAACAAATAGCTCCACGGGGCTTAAATCTCCCCTGTCTTCACTTAACCACATACTTTGACAAATTGGCATTATTTGGGTTGATTCTTCAATTTATGCAGCAGTCCACCGTGTTGTATTCTGTCAAAAGCCCTAGTAAAATCCAAAAGTATCATGGTGTACTTATTGAAGATCTTCATTGACGTGTTCCTTCATCCTGTGTTTCAGCACGTGCTTTATCAGAAACGTCCGCCAATTTGGATCGATAGCCAACCACATTTCGATAACTCTGGTGGTAAACATTCTTCAGATGTACCAATCTTTATGTGATCAGGATACAAAGAAGCCATTCCACAATCGAATGTTAAAATAAATCCAGTAAGTGAGGGGGTTCTATTTTGTAATTACGTGTGTTCTATGGTCGAAATGTGTGGTTTTAGAAGTTGACTTTGGTTTAGATGTAACATAGCACTGGACTAAAGAAATCCTTTGTAAGAATTGTGTTTAGGGACTGGAATTTATAGGAAATTATATCAAATGGCATCAATAAAAATGCAAAAACTAAAAGCGCGTGTTTTGTATTAAATCGTATGGTCAACTTTTCGCCGTATCATGTCAAGAAAAAGACGAGTGTACAGAATTTTTAAGCCAATTAATTTACGCTTCAGGTCTTCAGTAAGGCATAACCGTATGCTTTCAAAGCATTACATTTACGTCAGTTACATGAATCGGAACTTTTCTTTTCATCAGCAAAGCATGCAGTTTTGGACCACATTGGGTCATCGATAGGATGGCACGTCGATAAATATGAATGAGGAATAACTTATGCATAACCACATCATTCTTACATCACATTTATCTACCAACGGACAAATAGCAGAGCAAATCAGATGCATAAATGAGTAATGATGCACAAATCAGATGCATAAATAAAAAAGAAGTGATTTTTCCGAAACAAAAAAATCTAATTCCGTTTGACCTATTTAAGGTGTTTACGGCAGAATATGGACGCTGTTTCAAATATTTGATGTCACTCATTATGCTTGTCGCTATCAAAAACGAAGAGAGATCATCCTGCATTTCAGTTAATTACAAGGCAGTAAAGAAGGGAGGGTGGACGCTTCATATGTAATGCAGGGACAGCAATTAATTATCGGATGGCACAGTTTTCACGCTCGTGTGAGTAAAGGCTGTAAATTCTTTTTGGTTTGTCTTCCTTCGTCTGGCTTACTTTGTCTTGAACAATAATTCACAAAGCAAATGAGGTTAATGCTGCCTCTACGGCACCAACATTGTAATTTAGCGAGCGCGGACATAACTTTCCTCTAGAAGTAGGTTGTCTGAAGGTGATCGTGTATCGGTCGCCCGTTTCGGCGAATGATTTTGCCATGCCTTTGTACCGGTAAAAGGAACTGGGTTGAAATCCTCGTTTATGATGAGATGAATGGTGCAAACTCTTAGCGTTATAACGAATGCTGGCTAATCGGTCTTGAGTGGCGATAGAGGTCGGATCTATTGCTTAGGAACTGGATACAGATAAATCAGTAATGATGCACAAAACGGATGCATGAATGAGTAATGATGCACAAAACAGATGCATAAAAAGTAATTATGCACCAATCGGATGCATAAAAACATGCACAAACAGATGAATAAATAAGTAATGTAAACGTCGCTACAGGAAGAATGCATCCATAATTTTATTAACGCATTAGAAGTAGCCTTGGGAAAAATGAATAATACAGTTGATTCACAATAGCTTGTATTAATTGAGATAACCTTATCACAATGCTATTTGAAATTTGACGAGTCATCACCCGAGTTGTTGCAACCAGAACTGGAACAACCAGCTCTGTAAACACATTAGAAAATGTAACGATCACCCTCCCACTTTCACCCCTATTGCTGACTTATACAATAAATCATTTGATTGTTTGGACTTTATTTACCCATTATCAAATCCAAAGAATGGTTGAGGTATCTTTTGTCGTTTGATCTTTGGCCCACAGGCTCTCTCTAACTTTTTTTACATTTCCTCATTAATATCCATCCTCCACTTTTAGTTTCACGTGGAAGAGGAAAAAGGAGCTCTGGCCTTCTTTGGATACTTTAGTTGCAAGGCAGGCGATTGGTTCCTTGTACGTTCAGTTAACTATAATCCCCCAAACACAGGCAGATATCCACCTTCGGCTTCACACCATCATCCTGCCCAGAAGTTTGGAGTTTTCCAAACCTTAGCCTCCAGGATAGGGCGAATTTTATGCTCAAGAGAAACACTGCATCTGAAACAACAGGCTGTACTCACTTCATTCCAACAAAATGGATATTAAAAAACCCTCGTCAAACTCCTTCAAAAGAACATCCCCCCCCAAAAAAAAAACAGACTACACATGGCGTATATATTTACCCTACATCAAAGGCACAAGAGGTAAACTAGGTTCCTTCCTGAAACAGAATCAGAACTGTTTACAAACAATTAAACAAAATTTCCGTCTTCCTGAGACTAATCAAAGATCGCCTAGACCCTCCCTGTTTCCCAGGTGTCTACAGCATCTCCTATTAGTGTGGAACAAAATATTTTGGACAGAACTAAAAGTAGGAAAAGAAACTTAAAGATACATCAGGAATGGGGAACGAAAAAACCGGACTGTCTTAGCATGCGTAGAGAAAGACCTCTTCATCAGATGGAAGAAAGCCAAGTCACTTCACAACTCACGGTTTAAATAGGAGAGACTGTTCCTGGAAGCGGCAGAAGTTCCACACCAACCCGATTAACTAACAAAAAGGAAGGTATGATTGTGCGCCGTTCTATCTACCCATTAAGCAGGAATTGCTACTCACGTGCGTGTCCTTGTTATTGAGATCATTTTGGTTGTCTTCACTGAACGTGTAGTGCGAAATTGCTTCTGATAATGTCAGCTTAAACTAACGTCGGTTTGTAAATAATTATTTTAGTAGTTAAAAGTACCACTGATAACAAAAATAGTTTATATGCAGTTCATGCTGTATATTGTTAACTCTCTATACATTGAGAGCAGCACTGGCCGAGATGCTACGTAACCATTCTCCAACCAACAGTTTTGGTTTCCCGCCGGTATTTCAACGCATGTCGAGTTACTGTTTTTGTATGGCCAACAGGCCACAAAATAGGACAAGAGAAATCTTGCGCAGTATTTTGCGATTAAATGTTTTGCAAAATTTAATTTTTGCAAAATTAAATTTTGCGTTAAACTGAACGACATTGCTACCGAAACAGTCGATAAAATTAAGCGGGCCGATGGTAATGATAATTTATCGCATGCCCAAGTGTTTAATTGGCACATGATGTTTTTGAAAGAGAGAGATTGTCTTTTTCGAAAACCATGGCGAGGTTCACCGAGAAGTTTTACCTTCTGGAGCGACTATTAATCAAATTTAATACAAAGAACTCCTTGAACGGTTGCAAAAAAGGCTTGTACAGAGATTGCGAACGATTGGCTTTTACATCATGACAATGCATCTGCTCATTCTGCGCTGTCAGTTCGCTGGAATTTAGTCAAAAATGCAATAACGTATTGGAATAGCCACGAACTCACTGGGCTTCTCTCCGTGTGACTAATGTTTGCTTCAACTATGACATCTGTTTGCATACAGCAAAACTAAGAGTGCTACTACAGAACTGTTTTTATATTGAGTTTCATAGTTTTGAGATACAGAAAGACTCATAACGAAAGAAAAAATAATAATTTGTACAATAATTAAGTAATTTTAATCGTTAATTTTTCTCAAAAATGTTTTTGGTCAACATTAGAATGACGTAACAATGCGCACAATACCGAACGCTTAGACTGCAAAGTGAAAGCCTTTCAGATCAGTCTTCGTTGGGCTACCTGAAGACCGCCGCATGGTTTTCCTTTTTTGTATCTTCACGTTTGCTGTCAGTAAAGAATCAGAGTAAAAGTAACCATGCTGTTAAGTAAGCCGCCGAAGCACGTTCGAAATGTCAGATGTCTGTGGCATGTTGGAGAGTTCATTCTATAGCCGAGTGTGATTCTTCTATGGAGTGCTGGATTGAAATGTCGAGTGAATACTTATTAGTTGGTTACATTAGTTGGCAGTTTACAGAGAATTTAGTTCCTCACACGTTTATATTTAAAAGCACATGCATCATCGGAGACATGCGACCTACTTACTGCAATATTATTTCTCTTCTTTTATCACGCTTTTATTCAGGTATATCAGCGCTCTCTCTCTCTCTCTTGAACTTCAAGCTAACTGCTGATGGCATTGTTGTAATATCGATTGCGTTATTAACATCTTTCATTGTTAACCGGATTGTTTGATTGACTGGCTAACTACGAACGTGACTAGAAAACCATTATTACGTCACTAAATATAAACTTACGTCATTTCTGCCTGCCACACCTCTTTACACAGTGTGCTGCTTTATATAAAACAGGATATACTGCATTATATAAAGGAGGAAAAAACGCGTATTTAATCGAGGTTACCAAATGTGCTCCGAAAGAAATACTTTATTGATAAAATACAAAAAAAATGGAATTACAAAAAAATAAAAATAAATAAATAAAAATATATGTATACGTATATTGGAGTTTATATTTCAACCCTGGCACATCGAGCCAGATCTTTATTAACAGACGAAACGGAGATTAAAAATGAACTTAATTTACTGAAAAGGACCTTTCTCAACAATGGCTTCACTCTTAAGAACATTGAAAACTTTATCTCTCACCGTCGTTCACCTACTATTGAAGATTCTTCTTCCCCAAGAGCATTCGTATCTTTGCCATACATCAGCTGCCTCTCTCCGAACTGGCAAAAATTCTTAAGAAGTTCAACATTAAAACTTATTTCCCTACGTTGCCTAAACTTCGCTCCATACTAAGTAGACCTAAAGTAAAACATCTCCCTCTTCAGTATCCAGGAGTCCTACAAGATCATTTGTGAATGTTGCGAACCATACTACGGTCAGACTGCTAAATCTGCCCTTTTACGTATTGAAGAACACAAAAGAGACATTTCCTACAATAGGACCCGAGCCAGCGCTCTCGCAAGCCACGTTCTTTTCTCTATAAACTCTGACGAAGGCTGCGAACATCTCATAGACTGGTCTCAGACATCCAATGTACATACTTGTTATGATGAACTCGAGAGAAAGATACTTGAATCTAAAGAAATATTCCTCGATTCAACCCATATGAATAACAGCCTCAGCTACAATTTATCTGATGCGCACATCTCTACTGTCCAATATTGGCGCATGCGCGATAGGTCACGCACGTAGCTTATTTCAGTTGGAATTTCAGCACGTATTCTTTTTTAAACTGTACTTCAGTTTTTTACATTAGATCCGTTGTTGTTATTTTGTATATAATTCTCTGTATTGGACACCCGAGGCAGTTGATTTTTTCAACAAAACTAGTAATGTCTCACGATTAAACCTTATTCTTTTTTAATCTCGGTATTATAGTCATTTAAACCATATTAATATTCATAATATATATATATATATATATATATATATATATATGTGTGTGTATATATTGTATTTTTGACGTGGTAGGATTGGATGTATACGTAGAGTGCGTGTTTTTTGGGTTGAGAAAATATTGGGTTTTGCAAAGGAATAAACAAGATTTATAAAATCATCGGATATATTAACATGCCTAACATCTTTCACGCACCTTTCTATTTATATCCGTTGTCAATATTAATAACAGTTTCCTACTTCGTATGTTATTGTAATCCATTGCATAACAATAGATTGCCCACATTATTGCGTATTACATTCTGGTGAGTAGTCTCTCTTGCGATGTGTGTCATAATTAACGTGGCCTATCAGGATTCTGCTAGCATAAACTCCGTTAGTGTTATTGAATAGCTACCTTTACTCGGTTTGAATTCGCTAGCAGACTCATTTTAAGCATCTCAATTAAAGGACGGTAAATTTTGCATGCGCGTTCTTTGCGCAGAGTGAAAAACGAATTTGTTTAATACGAATTCCATTTTGATGTAATTTATTTTTTCAGAATATTTCCGGTTGAAATGTAACAATTATGAATTTTTATTTAGAATTAAAATCTTTATAACAATCATCGTCGTATCAGACAATTGTCTCCAATAACATTATTATAAGGTAGATTTGTTTGGGGGGAGAAGGGGGAAGCTACCGTATTCAAGTGTTATATTTACTAAACAAATTACGCCGTGACGTCTTCTAATGCTCAAAATTTTAAATAATGTCTTACGTGGACATAGTAGTTGTTACTCTCGAACCAGGGGTGCCAAGGTAATATTTTTTTGCTACCTTCAGGATGTGAAGCCTGAAAATTGTCAAAACAGCAGTACGCTAACCCATAATATAAAAGCGAGTTCAGGATTGGATAATAAAGAAACAAATGAAGAATTGTTATTCATTGGTTCCTGTTCATTTTGGGTTTTCTTTCTAACAGACCTATTTACATTTTATTGATAGATAACTGGAAACGTCGTAGTAAATCGCTTTTCCGATAGATGGCGTTGTGTAATTCTCGGCTCACCTTGCTCCGATTCATTTGTAGTTTTCTACATCGTGGCTTAGTTCTTTTCTCTCCAAACGAAGCCTCTTATTAGGAGTGATATAAGCTGGTGCGCTTCTTAGGTTTTCAAGGTGAGCAGCACCCTCCTCACCTCTCGTGCTGACTGCAATTCACGAGATTCTGGTTCGTGAAAGGATTCCATTATTTCCTTTTAACGTCTCTGCACATGAAAAGTCTTCCAAGTAAACTATTGACTTAACGCGATATCACTCTTGTCACGTGCAGTTAAGACCTTCCCCCATTCTGACAAACACGTGAATGTGTTTGACTTCTGCAATATCCCCGAAGGTTTTCTCGTCACACTAATTGAATTCCGCTGGGAAATCTTTTCACCAAATGTAATTAATTTCACTTCGGGTTGAAATGGCTGTCGCCGGTTTGTTCCTGGCCTGTTTTCGAAGTTGCTTTTTTTAAATATTTCCGAGGACGTACTAAGTCGCAGCGTGTATTTTGCTATGGGAGGAATGAATAGTAAATTCCCGCAATTACAGATTGTTATTTGGTATAAGAAATCTTCATCTACCTTGCTAGAGCGTGATTGATCAGTTACAGGTACCACGTGTGGAGATTCGTGTGCATTTGTTGCGGATGGTATAAAACACTCGTTAGATTATTGCGATATCGTGTGGAATGTCACTGGCAAGTATTCCGCTACGGTTATTCTGTTCTATTCTTCGGTACATACGAAGATTGTCGACAGAATGTGACAGTAAATGTCACTCGACTGGCTGCTCTTTCGTAGAAGAGGTAAACGCAAAACCTCAAATATTTCATTTTAGAAAACCTTAAAAATGTCTTCTTATTCGAAAGATGGGATTATGGTCATGATGCTATTTCATAATTTCATTTAAATCGATAGATGAGGAATTTGTGGACGAAGGCAGAAGGATCTTCTGTCAGATCGTGTAAGGGCAATTCTCTCGCTGTTTACTTTCCTTCGTGCGGCCACGTCGTCTTCTGTGCCCTCGATCCATGCAGACAGGTATTGAGGATCAAGAAGCAAGATGCGTTGCAGCCCTCCCTTAAATCTTTTATCACCTCTATTTTCCTGTCATCTGAAGGCCGAAGGCAAATGATGACAAATAGAGGTGCGACAAAGACGGCTGTTGTGGCATCAGGATCGCCGTGTTAGCATTGGTGAAAGGCACTTAAAATGAACTGAAAGACGGCAGAAAATCTAAGAAGAAGAAGCAAGTCAAAGAATTACTTCCAAAACATTCTACTGCGTAAAGAAGAAAATATGATTAAGGATGTGATATCTTAATGTTGAAGCTCTCTAAGGTAAATTGCGCACACCTGCTGCCAGCATCGAGTAGGCGTTGTGCGATCTCGTGACATCCTTCGGTTGTCCCAGTTCAAAATTGCTTCGTTCATATTCGAGTCTAAATTGGCAGAAGTGTAACACGTGAAAAAAAATGCGTTGTCTAGCAACGCATCCGATCACATGTCTGCCAGTTTAAAATTTGAAAAAAAAAAAGCGTCAAACTACAATGAACGATAAGTCTGTAATTAATTTTGCAAACCATAACGTTTAATGTTTCCCATAAATACAGCTATTGATATCAATCGCAGCCTGATGAGCTCCGACTGGCGGAATTTCATAATGTAAGAATCAAAGCAATTCTGCCCTTACATTAATCCAATAATTCTCGTTCGGATGACGACAAGATGAAATCCCATCTTTCTTGTTCGTACAACTCAACGCAGCGTTATAAAACATAGAAAGGAATTTGCATATCTCCATCCTATCTTGGTTCTTGCAGTCTCACTGAATTTGTCGACTTCACAGTGGCAGGCTGTTTATATATTATAGGAATGTGTGCGCACGTGACTAGTTGGTTCAAATGCAGCTCTCCAAGGGGGGGGGGGCACACATTTCGGATGTGAGACTCCATTAAATTTATAGAGGCATACTAAAGTGAGATCTAATTTTATTAGCCACCGTTTGGCCGCACACCACCAA
Organism: Typopeltis vanoorti; assembly: GCF_054136105.1. Taxonomy (NCBI): domain Eukaryota; kingdom Metazoa; phylum Arthropoda; class Arachnida; order Uropygi; family Thelyphonidae; genus Typopeltis; species Typopeltis vanoorti. Next base: position 15,714,215 of record NC_143566.1, on the reverse strand, counting down.
GCTGCCAACTTTGAACTGAATCCGATCTCGTTTGGTACGAACTGTGGCCAGTCACAACAATTGTTAACGAAGTCACAATTATTAAATTGATGTCACGTGACAGTCGCAATAGGCTTAGCGTTTTGGTTCTCTGGTAGTCGAAATGTCATATTTTCCAAAATGCCACAATCCGCATTGAAGATGAAATGGAACGATGCACACTCGGCATGAAAACGACGTATACTTGGAAGGAAGGGGGTTGCTGAAGTGCGAACGAGTAAAGAGGCCGTGAAATTTAGAACAAATGCGCAGAAAATAGGCGCGCACACCTAAAAGACTTCGGAACTGTTTACAAACTGCAGGACGCATCGAGATGAACTCCGCTCTGAAGCAAAGCAACCGTCGTAATCGTTTCTAAAATACATTTAGCAGCGCAAATTTTGGAAAGAGGGTGTTCCTTTGGCAATAAACAAGGTTACTTGAATTGGATTATAAGTGAGATGGATAAATTAGTTTTCGTATACTTCCGTCAATCTGTGGCATATACATGCGATAAAAAAACACATAAATGCTGTAATTTTCATAATGTTTGAGGGTGGTGTCCTCCAGAGAAAATTAATAAAGTATAACCAGCTTCGAACTCAAACGGTTAGTTAAAGTTCTCTTAACTTTGTTTTGTTTCAGTTAAAGAAAGTGCAACACTGCCTTTATTAGCCACACGCTATTTCTGTATCACCAGGCTCTTATATTCTGCCGGTTTCTATTTTGAGTTCAATTTAAAAAAAAAAAAGTTATCGTAGCGGAAATATGGGTTAAAATTAGAATTTAGTATCTTACGTGTGTCGTATTAATAATTCCTTTCTCGTAAACTGAAAATCCAACTTGGAACTTTATGAACACATCTCGCACACGCGATGTTTCAGCGTTCACGCGAGCACCAGAAGCGACTTCTGTGTTCCCAGTGACGTCACAGTAGTCGAGTGCTAACCGGATAATGGTGATTCTTATTTTTGCTGGAGAAGTTCCGAACAAAATTGGACAGTGCGATAAATTAATCTAAATCTCATTCTGATGGTGATTGAATCTCCACATCTTTTTCCCCATCCCCCAATGTTTTATTTTGGAAAGATTTGAATTTTACAGCAGTTGCGAAATATTTAAAGATAATTTCCGTAAGAATTTCTTTTGGGTTATTCCACCATAATACAAACTGAGATAAAAGCGCCTTAAGACATGGGATTTTCGATGCGGGTTTCGTGTTATCCGATAGTCAGGAATAGTCTCTGTTGTGTCCTTGGTTATTTTCCTATTTTATTTCTTAGTTTGGCTTTCTCGAGAGAATCCAGACACCCCCCCCCTCCAAGACCGATCGTTTTCTTGAAATGTGGGTCAAACAACCCCTGTAGTGTGCAGATGCATTCGAAGTCGATACTGATGCTATTGGAAATCGAAATGTCGTTCTTCTGACAGATTAGGCTCTCTGACCGAGCCAGTACGTGTCTGGCCCAGCATGACGGAAACACCTGTTCGTCTAACTTGTTCTTAGGAACACCCAAGTGACAGGGCGAACAACGCATTAACTTCAGACGGACTCGTGGTTAAAGCGATTATATTCTTACCCTTGCAATCTGTCTGAGTGTGGAACACCGTTTCGTTGCGTTGCTATAACAACGCTTCCTTGGTGTGCAGTACAACTCTCACTTTCACTCGCAAACACTTGATAAACTTCATATTGTTTCGATATGGGAGTTTATTTGTGCACGAAGTAAATCGATACCGTAGTTTTACATTTTTATAAAGATAATGATTACGTCATTGAGTTGAAATAGAACGTGAGCAATCCCAGTATGCTATTGGTGTGTACAGGTAATATCATCGGTCGTATCCACTTCGAAAAAAGCACTACTCATGCAAATATTCTGAAATTTATTCCACGAGTCCGTTTCACGCGACTGAATTACGCTAAAACAACAATACACATATGCGCATACAAACTGCGCACGCGAACAATTAGAATCTGAACTAACGCAACAATTATTGGAAATGAGGGATCTTTTGGCATTAATCGTGAAATAGTTGATACTTAAACAACATGGATTCAAACAAGCATTTTTGCTTCGTCTTATCATTTATGATTTTGCTTCGTCTCGGGATTTCTTTATTAATTTTAGATGCTTTCAAGTAACTGAAATAAAATTAAAATAGTGACGTCATCTCTGAATAATGAAGTCTTTGTTTAAAACGCCGCAAAATTGTAGATGAGTTTTTGAATGATACTCTTAGTACTCGAGAAGTATCTAGGATTGAGAAATCCTCTGACTAAAATAATTCAGTTATCAGACACGAATTATGAGTAATGTGGTGATCCAAATTCCAACATCGTCGCATTTAAGATCGCAACACTGAGTTTTGCTTCATCAATAACTTATCGACTACCATAGGTGTAAGACGGCGTAATTGACACGTGCGCCGTGGCTAAAGTTTCTCGAGTGTTATCCGAGACTTCGATACGACTCAACTGTGTCGGTCTACACTTTCATCGAAAAAACAATTTTCGTGGATGAAAGTTCAGAGAAGCGTTCCTGTCACTGCTTAGACCCGCTTCAGCATCTGCGATGAAAACGAAATCAAGTGTGAAACGCCTGCTTTGCGTTCCCACTCCCTACGGTGCATTCCCAGCGAATCGCCTTTCTTAAATTCTGTCAACAAACATTTCTTCGGTCCACAGCTCAGATTGGGATTGCCGGAGAGCAATTGTGTTTCCCAGGCGGATACTCTGACGGTGATGACTGAAGAAAGTTTGTTAGGAGCCCAGAAAACAAAGCCTTGTTCTCGTTGTATCGCTTTCTCGTCGAGTCTAACGCGAAAAGCAAAAAAGCAGACAAGTTCAAACAATCTGGAGTCTTCTTAGTTGGGCATCTGAGACTCGGCATTAGAAAGTATTTTAATCGAATCAGGCTTGCGTAAAGTTTTATTTGGTTGATTATCGTCTTTACGTTGTGTAAATATTATTTAACAATTCAACTGAAAGATTATTTTATGGATTAGAGATGCGATTGGATGAATTAATTACGTCACAGAGTCATTCACTTGACTTATTGTTATAGTTTCAATTATTACTATTGATTGTTATTATTGGAGAAACAACTATAGCGATATCAATTGCCTCTTATTCGATGAAATTCGAAAATTTTGTGAAGAGCGATCCAACTTCTTCGCAAGTTTTGGTTTATCAAAATAAGCGAATAATGTAAATTTAAATACAGATTTTATTTTTGTAAACTTACGTTGTTTTCTTTGGCAGGCTGTTTCTAAAACGTACGTCTTCTTTTAACATGTCGATTTAGCACTCTCAAAAATAAACAAAATAATAAATTTTGCTGTATAAGAAAGAATTGAAGGGGAACAAAATAAGTAAGACAACAAATGAAAGAACACTGGGGTCGTTTGTCGTTTCACAAAGCCTTGGTCATCGAGGGTGTCATTATGGCGCAGTTTACACACACTTGAATGCGGGTGAACTTTCGCTTGTACACGTTCTCTCCCATATCGACCACCTCGAAGACTCCGTTGATTCTCTACGGAAGAAATAATGACCCACTCGCGTATTTTTGCCATCATAACTTTTCCAGTGGTGCCCAAACAGGGAGGGTTGAGAAAATCTTCATGGGGATGGGGTCCTGTCCCAGTTTACTATTTGGCTGGTGGTTCATGAGGACAGTGCTGGTAACGAGACGAGGGTCATTTAAAGCCATCTGAATTGACTTTTCTTAACATGTCAGACAGGAGTAGTCGGCAAAATGAACTCAAGCGGGTTTTAATTTTAATCGTGTTGTAAACATGGGTGTTTGCGATTATTTTTTTAGACAGAAGAATTTCATCCCGAGATCATTATCCTGTTTGCTGGATCCCTAAATGGCCTCACAAATGACTCTGTTTGGCCGATCTAGAGCAAGGCTTCCAGATAATGTAATAAGCCATAAAAATAGTATAAACTTAAGAAGCCATACCTAGTCGTTCACCGCCAGTACTAGCGTAGCGGGCTGTCTAAAAGGAGCACGACTAATGTAGACCGGTGGAGTAAGACAAGGTTCAGTCCACCTGTCGGAAGTTTTGGTAACTATCTGTCTGATATTTAAAAACGGACAGAAGATTGGTTTTTATTCTCTGTTTATCGCCATTTATATACTGTGCATTACTCTTTGTCGTATGGGGTTCCCCCAATTTTCCTCATCCGTCCTCTTAGAATCGGTTGAGGTTGTGCTCTCCAATGAGAGACTTCTAAATGTATTTTTTGACTGTAGATCTATATATGTTCCCGGGGTCAGTTTTCATGTTCTACGGGACGAAAAACCCGAGATTCCGGGTGAAAAAACCCCTACCTCCCTACGAGACCGGCTAACTCACCTTTCGTCGAAAGAGACAGACCACATAAAGGTTCTTCGCGTCACTGACGGAAATTGACCCCAGGTCCTTACGAGAAGAACTTCGTCCATACCGACTGAGGCTCATACAGTACATGATGATAGGGGTATCAGAATCCGTTAAGAATATTTAGCAGTGTTATTATAAGATTTGAGCGCAAGCTCTTGGATTTCCCCTGAAAACTTTAATAAAGAAAAATATCGTGGGCAGCATAACTATTAACAACGCCGTCCTGCCAGTGAAGACACACCGAGCTACTTGTCCGCCTCCCTTTGGTTTTATTATGTTCGCTAAAATGAAATCGGTGGAAAAGATCAAGATCGCGGCAAAAGAATGTCAGGCACGTTTTTGTTTTACATCGAATGCATTCCACTCTATCACGTATTGGTTTCACTTGCCTCGTGCAAGACGCTTGGCCAGAGTAACCGATAACAAACCGTGGCGATATGCATTTAGCCCGAAGAGCAGTCGGTCTGCTTGCTTGGTAACACGAGGGTCGCCACAAAATGCAAGCTGATGAGATGCATCGCTTGCCTTCTGCTCTCATAAAAATATACGAGTGTGGTGGTTGGCGGTAGATGGCATTGGTGTAGATGATGACTGTATTTGCGTTGTAGTTTATGAATTGAGAGACAGAGAGTTGTAGAGTAGGTGCCCTCCCTCGATGAGTCCTTGGACTTCCCGGAGGTTTTAGGTAATAATTTCGCTGCCCATCAGAAATCTCTTCCATGTTACCAAAACACAGGACCGACTGACGGATGAAGTACAGTTCCTCCGCCTAGAATAACGAACTGTGGCGGAGCGAGACGATACACTTTGGAGTCAGACGTTAATCTCCTTGCAGAGGAGAGAATCCCATCCCCTATTATGAAACGGTCCGATGCTCCACCTAAAGATAAACTTAGAGGGCTTCCCATAAGAGCGAAAAAACTGTTTAAATATCAATCCTTATTGGTCGATTGAAGTTTGGAGTTCTGACGACCTTCAAAGTAAACTAAACTCAAATCCAGTAATTCATTTGCTCTGCAAAGTTCAAGGCAAAGAGAGTGGCGATTGTAAGTTCGTGTATCGATCAACTCGTTGGTCTTTCAGGGGGTTGTTTTCTCGAGAAGACGTAACAGCTGTAGGGGTGGGGAACGGAAAACTAATTTGTGTCATGACTCCCGAAGGCACATTAAATACCTCTCGACAGACAATGGACGTCGTTTTCAAGGACACATCGCTCCTATCGTGTCCTAGCTGCACTTAACAGGAAGGGGGGGGGGACTTTAGCAGTTCGTCGAAGAAAAAAGTTGAGCGAACCGCTAAAAAATGAAAATAAAATTATTTGTATTTATTCAGGTGTTTAAGATACAGTACAGATTATTTTAGGGAGTCTTCGAACCGAATCCTGAAATGCGTGTGTAGACTACATCCTGAAAAACTTCGAGTAGATCCGGAAAACAGAGTAGTTCCACTTCATGTATCGATGCACCTTCTCCGTTGCTTTGACAATGTTCGGTTGGAATCCTGCTTGACACGGAGGGAATCTTTTTAATTGGTTTTTCGGCCGCAGGTGAGTTAGCTAGTCCCATACCTGAAGAAGGATACAGGAACTTTTTGCCCGCTAAACAACCTCATCGGACACAATGCCGCATGCAGTTATCATAAAACTTGTCTTGTACCCTCCCTTCGTTTTTTGCCGTCATTTAAAAGAATCCACATAACCTTCGCATCAACGCGAGCTGCGCAAAAACGTGCGCTATTTATCTGAATTATTATAGCTCATCAAAATACGCTTTAAAAATAAATCCCAATAGTCTATCAAACTTTTGTAATTACATTCCCCTCTTGAAGGAGAAAATAATTATTCTCCGGCTTTTAATAGAAAGGCTCATTTTTATCCCCACCGAAGTCTTATTATTTTTAGTTTCTCATCCCTTACTTCCTCCATAAAGCGATGGTGGTGCAATTCTGTTGGTTTTTTTAAGGTGCGCTACTTCTGGGCTTTTAAAGCGCTAATTTCATTGCGTTTTTGCTTACGCAGTAAGCATTGTAACGCCATTTCACGCGCAGAACTGCCTGAATGCGAGATTCAGAAGCGTGCGGCAACACTTGTGTATCGCATTGTTATCGAATTGTTTGCTGCGTGCTAGCAGCAAAACCAAAAACTGCGGGTTTATAATACTCGTGCGCATTTAGTCGCGAAACGAATATCTTATGTAACCTGTAGAAAAGTATTAAACTCAAACTCTTATAGAATAATTCATTCGTCTTAGAAATAATGAAGTGAAATATTCAGTTGTGATCGTCAAAGAACTATTTCTTTGCAATTCGTATGCAACAGTGGGAATTGTCACGGCATCTTTACTCTCATTTCAACAAAATTTCGTGAAAATCAAAAATTAATCAAATAACCTACTGCCCGTTATTGTGGAAAGTGTCCATTCGTAATATTTGAAATAGCGTTTAGAGCGTCGTATTACAAACCAGAGAACCCGTAATAAAGTACGCAGCTACTCAACAAGCTAGAAAAAGTTTATAAAATTGACTTCAAACTGAAGCAATAATATCCTAAATCGCTTACCAGACGAATATCAAGCAATGAATAGTCTGTTAAATGCCATTTTTCAATTGTTAGACCTGTTACATTGTTGGATTTTCAAACAGATAACAATGCAATCTGTAAACAATAGATATTATGCATTCTCGTCTGTGAAAGGTTTACTAAACTGACATAAACTCGTCTTTTATTTTTTATTGGATAAATTTTAATTCTTTTTGTTTATTACCAAACTGCTAATGCACATCTGCAAATTTCAATTTTATTATTAAACTCTTACACTGTTGACATCCCAACTTCCTCGCTTTAGATGTACCAGCATTCCTCAGGGATGTCAGTTTCTCCATTTTTTTTTAAACATATTAATTTATTTTAAATATCCGATTAGTATTAAAGAACTTCAGTGATCAATACTAATGAAGATTCCCATCACGAGTGTAATTACTTTTGAGAGTGTGAAGTACTTACGACCTTCACTAACCCTTCGACTCCCCCAACTTCTTAAATCTCTCATTCAATAGTCGTATGTAATTTTCTTTTACACTTTCATGAATTTCTGAATAAATCCATTAAAAAGGTTTCTTCACAGAAGTTTATGGTGAGAATCATTTGCTCTGAGCAGCTCAGGTGTTTCAATTTTTGTTAATTACTACGGAACTAACTGAATTAAGGGTGGACGCATGCTCGTCTGTAGTCGGGAATGAACGTAAAATAATTATAGAACAATAGCCGGCCGATCTATGAAAAATATTTAACTTTCCTAAGATATCGTGTTTAGATTCTTTTCTTCTGTTGGTTTCTACTCACGGGTTAAAGTTAGAGCGTTGAAAACCCCCGAAAGTCGCTTCCGTAAACTATAGATGGTGATATCTTAGAATATGGATTTGAATCTGCTTGTTTGGTTGTGGTGCATTACGATGAGTGGAAGATCGTCCCTTTCTGAACTTATTTCTGTGAAATATTGGAAAAAAATAGTCGTATATTTTTCAATTATAGTACAACTTAAAGTTTTAAATATTAATATAAAAAGAAAGTCCGTTGCATAAATAGTAAAAAATTATTTATCCAGCGTCCATCTTTCTTCCTCCCAAAAATGTCTGGTCCATACTTGTTAAATATATTTACAGCTAACCACGCCACAAAAACCCGCCAACCGTTGACTCTTTCATTGTTTGAATATTGTTATTATCCAACAATACTTTCTCCACTCCCTGTTAGCACGCAACAATCTCGTGTTTCTACAGAAACAAGAGAAATATTTCCTTGGCAATGCGAGCAATAATAAAGTATATTATTGTAATTTAAAACCAGACGAACTTTCCGTTGATACATTCTTGAATAATTCAAACACGATGTGTTTTTTTTACTGTTGTGTTAAAATTTTATGAAGATTAAAACCCGTTTTTTATTTCTTCGCGTTTCTTGTGCGTGTCGGAAAGTTAAAGTAGTATTATTTCGTGTTGAACTGTAACGCCCACTGATATCCATAGAAACATAGTGAAAAACACTTTCACTATCTCAAAGTGCTTTCCGAAACAGTTTTCCAACAAGCGCTTCCAACATTAAAGATGACTTGAGATGTTCAACACCTTCCAATTCTTTGCTGTTATTAAGGAGCTGTTTGATCTCCGAGGCGGTTATTTTGATTTCGTGTAATCTGTGCAGGAATGGTTTTGGAGTTTGCCGTCATACTTTTTCGCATACGAGCATAACGAAATTTCGGCGGGTGAATATAATTCGCTGAACGTTCCGTTTTGATTGTTTGGAGGGGCGGAGTCAATTACTCATTGACGCTTGCCTAAATGTCAGCATTATCTTACAGTATTGTGATACTAAATGCATTTTTATTAACTAGGGGAAATAATGTGCGAATGAAGAAAAAATAGGAAACTATATAAAAAACCGTACAGACAGCATTATCTGTACGTTGTCTTTGAACAATCCACATTTTTCAATTGTTACATTGTTGGATTTTCAGGCACGTAACAATTCAATCTGTAGACAATCGATATTATTTATGCATTTTTGTCTGTAAAAGATTTTATTAAAACTGACTCGTTTTTACCTTTTTCATTGAATCAATTTAATATCTTCTTTCTCTCTATTACACAGCCGCTAGTTCACTTTTCCAAATTTCCATTTCATTATTAAACTCTTGGACTGTTTAAGTTGCGTCAGAGATCCGTGTTTGTCACTTTCTCTTCGTTCATATCCAGCCCCCGTGAAAGGGATGTCCGCCAGTTATTTAAATTTTTGTGCACCTGTTAACACTTTCCATGATTAAAATATTAAGATCCTCTATCGACGTTGGGTAAACAACTAATTCAGAAACTTCGCTCTTACAGACAAAACGTGGATTCTTCAAGTCTTGCCGAGTCTTACTCTTTTTCTTCAAGTCTTGCTCTTTTCGAGCCTTCACTAAGTGGTGCGATGGTTCCTCACCGGGCTTTGAACTTCATCTCCCATCTAAATTCAATTGCAACTATCCAAGTTTACAGTAGGAATTGAAGTTGCCACCTATTCGTTGGAGATTAACCAGACCGGCACTTGTCCGATTAGATTAAAGAAGATTGGTGATAAATGCTAATGAAAGATCCCCAACATGAAATACTCGTTAGAGGATGCTGCTGCTATTATGGCTTCACCGTTGAAGGCACGAACAGATTTATAAAGCAAAATAACTGTTTGGTTCAATGTATTATTTGGATATAATAATAAAAATCGTTATATTTTTCTATTATAATAAAAAGTAAGTTATATTAGTAAATTAATTGTAAAAAGATATTTATCCATCGCCCCTCCCAGAAAGGAGTCCGGATCCACGCTTTTTAAGTATTTACAGCTAACACGCTACAGTCAAACGCCAATTGTTAATACTTTTACATTGTTCAGATATTGTTGCTATCCAATAATATCTGAACCAGCAATATTTTCTACGCTACTCGTTGTTACTACGCAGCAGGCTCGCGTTTCTATGGAAGCAAAAAAAATATTGTTGACAATATGAGCAATAATAAATTAATTGTAATTTAAAATTGGAATAGAATATGCAAAATAGGTAAATGTCAACTGTAGAAAAACGGTAAAATTGGAGACCACCATTATGTTGACACGTTCTTTAATAACTCAAACTTGGGGGGGGGGGAGTGGTATTTGAACAATCCACATTCTCACATACAGTGAGGTTTGAAGCATCGACAAGAATCCGTCGAGAATATATTTTACTCTCAGAATTTGATGTAAACGCGCATGCGGATACAAGCACGTGTATAATAACCCTGGGTAAACAATGAATGTGTAGGAACAGTTGGAGTTTTTTTGATGATTCGTATTCAGTGGATTCCTTGTTCAAAGTGGCTTTTCAGCTTCCGTAATCTTTAAGATAAACTACAGTAGAAAAAGGCTGCATGGCTCTCCCGCTCTCAAAATGGACCAAAATCAACCCAAAGCCTCTTTCATTGTTGTTTTAAATTTTAATTAAAAATTCAAATTTAGAATTAAAACATGCTATGCCTTTTAAGTTCCAAAACCATAAACGAGGTTGCGTCCAAGATGCAAATTGATTAACAGGTTTTGAACTGGTCAAAATGAGTGAGTTCAGTTCCGGGTTTGGATCTCGAAGTGAACAACATCGTTAATATAATTAGTGATCTGTTATTATTTCTCCAACGTTTGCTGAGAATCGAAAAAATTCGTGGTCATCTGGTTTTCATAAAATCTCTGTCGCCACGCTATAAGGTCACTTGGACATCTGTAAGGAATTCCTGTTGGTTCCACCATCATGGACAATTACATAGCTTACGATGTCTACAATGCATGGGAATGGATTACATTCTATGAAGTGATACTGAGAGAATGAAATGAATAATAATTTAGATAGAGCTTCCTCACCCTCTCCTTCCCTCAAGAATAGAGGAAGGCCAACAACAGTGAAAGATTAAAAAGAAGATGATTGCCTTTAATTAACGTGATTAACTTCAAAAAATCAAAAAGATATTTTGATTTATTAGGCATCTGTTACTTGACTTATGCTAACACTTAATATTTCTATAATCAGAATTAATTTGATTTTTCAGTGATAAACAGCTGAGTCCGTACGTTCCTAACGAAAGGATTTCGTCATAGTACAGGAACGCTTATTAGTCGTACGCACAAAGTTTTATACAAAGATAATTTCTTTAACTTCCACATTTTCTCCTAAACGTTTTGTCGCAGTTGCTATGACAACAGTTTCAAACCACTCTGAGAAACGCACAGTTAAAAATATGTGGAAAGTTCTGAGGGCAACTCAGGAATGGTGTCAGATGTCTTTGTATTACTTACATGGAGAGGATGACGTAGATCATCGCAAGATAACCAAATTGTTTTGGGTTCTAGAAATAGTTAATCTTTTAAGCAACGCACTCACGGCCAAAGTAATTAACCATATGAAGACTTAAGGACTTGACTCTAATTTCCGTGATTAAATATCTCACGAAAATACCAATAACTCTTAGAGAGGGGATTTGAAGAGCTGATGATTTCTCAAATGCATTCTCACAAGGCGCATCAGTAAAGGATCACTTCCTAAATACCGGAAGTGACTTCACTTCCGCTACAGTTCACTGCGGAGAAGGAAATAAGTTGATTCTATTTCGGCTCATTAAGTTGATCGTTAACTAAGAATAATAACAGAATCTTTTTTTATCAGTCACCTCTTTTAAAAAAGTAACCTCTTTTTAATCAGTCGGTTTTCTATCGAGGTGGCTCGGACATTCGCCAGTTCTCCCTTCATCAGTCATGCGCTCTGCATATTAGCACACGTGCATATATACATTTCTGTGTATTGCTCAGGACAGCTGTCTTTAATTATCCTGAGGTGTCTTGTGTAACGAAGTGGAAACTGAAATAATAATCGCGTTAGTTAGAACGACGCAGCCAAAAAAAAAAGAAAAAAAAATATTCAAATCTCAGTTGTTGATGTCACTTTCATTTTTTTTAAAATAAACTTCACACTCTTTGTATTCCTTATGAAATCCCGGGTTGCTTAATTTGTTAGACTTGCACAATATAAAAGACGATCCGTTGTTGTGTGGATCCCTACTGGAAAAGTCCTCAGATTAATTCAACATCAATTGGTATTTATTATAATGGGGATTCCAGGAAACGGAGCTGCCTTCTTAGTGAGGTTATTACGGCTTCAATTAGTTCTTATACTTTAGTGCATTTACTTTGATGGGAATCCTTTTAAGAGGTGGCGTACAAGAGTCACTAAGTAAATATTTAAATTTCTGTGGTATCTCGATGTTGACATTTTACTGTATACACAGGGTTCATAAACGTGTTCTGTATGTTACTGATGAGAGCCTGAAAGGCTTCGTTTCGTCAATGTAAATTTATATATATTATATTAACTGGTATTATAAATTCATTGATATGTGAATGTATAGAACCTTGGAAAGTTTCCAAATTTCCTAGACTAGAGTATAGTTTTTAAAGAATTCAGAATTCGTTGGTATAAAACTCAAGCTTGTTTGCGAGAATCTAATGTTTTCCTGTAAAGGTCGCTCTATGGCATTACATCAGGTCTGGAGTATTGTTTAATGTGAGGAGAAACACGCATGCGTGTCATTAATGTGTAGGACGGATGGATTAATTTTAATGTACTCACACAAACGCACGAGGCTTATTTTAATGGGATGGACAACACACTGAATTTTAAGCAATTTTTGCTCAGTCACCGTTAATGGTAATTGGATGGCAGTCGGTGAATATTTCACATTGACCTTGACAGAGTACGGTCAGGGAGAATATCTGCCTTAGGAATGTAATAAAGGCAGTCTTCATTCTCAAACATTTACCAAACTTTAGCCAATAAACTTCAAATTCCTGTGTGTATCAGTTTTGTCCCGCCGAGCTGCAAGTATCGTATTATAATTTATTACGAAGTGTCTCCGAAGACGGAGGAGGATGAAGAATAAATTGAAAGTATGGAATGGCTACGGAAGTGATTTAAACTCGCACTTTTTAAGGGTGATAATTTTACGGATGTTAATTTCTTCAAGTATGTCACGTGGAGAAGGTTGTTGGTTTAAATCTCTTCAGCATCACACCATTCGTTGGGAGATGTTTTCTTATAAGTACTTTAAGTGCTACCGAAGTACGCCTTGCAAGTAAAGGTGTGCACGTGCTGTTGCTAGGCGACCGGACAGATGGCATTCCTCTCTCGAAAAAAAATCACTCCCTGGATGGTGACACCATCGCAACTGTGAACCTCTCTGTGGACGGAAGTGCATTGGGTGAACTCAAGAAGTGGAGGGATGTCTGAAAACAAGGGAAGTCTGAATCGAAACTTTGTTGGAGTATCCCGAACTCGCTTCGAAAGTTCAACACCTACTGGAGTCCTCATAACATCCATGGAATAGAGAAAGAAATGGATAAAACGATAGTGGTTTAATATGCCAGGTAGTAGATTCCCAGACTGTAAATGCACGTCTTTTTTTTTTTTCGAAATTTGGGAAGATCAACTTCTCTGCGAGTTTAGTGAAAGAGCGGTTGTGTAGCAAAATGCGGATTAGTAACCCTTTTCGTTTCGATGATAAAAAATCCCCGGCGATCTGAAAACGAATTTGCACTTCGAAATCTTCTAAGTTTCTATCTTCTTACCTGGGTTTTTAAGACATTTCACATGTTGTCTTTCCGGGTGATGGTGTTCTTGCCTTGCAATCTTCTCTTGTCGCGAGAAAATTGCCTGAATGCTTAATAACGTGTAGAAACTGCGTGTGACAGCTTTTGTAACACTGCTTCGTTGCCTACGAATATGAAAATGATTACCTGATCGTTTTTGAGTAATATGTGGATACTTTCGGTGTATTATTGCATACATTTCAATGTGTTTGATTGTGGAAAGTCCGATAGATTCGGTGTTTAGTGACGTAATAATATGATAAATATTTTAGTATTTGTTGGGAAGAAATATGCCACGTTAATTGTATTTATCAAACATGAATGGAGTTCTTTCCTATTACTGATCATTCGGTAAACATCGGAACCATTGTTGAATAGTTCCCATTGTTGCAAAATACGATAATTCAGTAGGATTGGTTAATTTAGACGATAAGTTGTCATTGTTTCGATGAGTATTGAAATGTTAGATAACAATGAATTTGCTACAAAAGAATTCTTCTTACGGGGGGAAAACTCTTAAATTCAAATATAAAAGGAGCTTGCCTACCTATTAAAGATGTCGATCTCATGCTGCAGCTAGATCTGCACCACACACTTTACTATTTTAACAAAAGGGCTAAAATCTGTTATACACGTTTTGATGCTTGAAATCAGTTATCAGTAGATGATAGGGGACTGCAGATTTTCATTTTTAGACTCGATCTCAAAAGTTCTAGAAACCTTTGAAGTCTTCAGTCTGAATGAAATGATGGTCATCAGCAAGGAATCTTTAATTTACTTCAAAGGAGAAACACTTGACAAAGGTTATTAAACTCGGGATTCGAATTTATCAGTCGAAGACATTCTTCGTTTAACAGTCGGTTGCATTTTATTACGTGCTGAGATCGGACTTGTGTTGGTTCTTTTGTTTCGTGACGCTTCGCCACGTGCAGTCATTAAAGAAGTGTTCGCGTCGCAGTAGGAGGAAGATTTCTTTGTCATTCTGTTGTGCGATGCTGCTGGCGTTAGAGCGGTCAAGTGTTGGGACTATAATAAGAGATGAAAGGAGTGAGTGAAGAATGCGCATTAAGGAAACGATCTTCGATGAAAGGAACCGAAGCATCCCGATCGCATCGTCCATCAGTCCCAATTACTCGAACAGCAATTCTTGACAATGGATGTACTCAACCTCTAAATTTCTTATTGCATCATCTCAATCTCTCCCACACACCCAGCCTTTTTCTGTTTTATAATTTGTAATGGAACTCTCTCCGAATTCTGATCGAAACATCTGAATTTGTCATGAAATGTTTTATTACAACTCGATTTACGGAAGTACCGATTTACAAGGGAAAACAAAAATAACTTGAAAAATTACAGACCGTAATTATTACGGTCTGTAATTTTTATTCTTTTATTCTTTTCTTTTATTCTGTAATTTTTATTACAGAATAATATTTTATTCTGTAATAAAAATTACAGAAAATAGTAGAGAAATTGGTAAAAATTAGACTCATGAAATTTTTGGACAAAAACAACTTCTTTTCAAAGAATCAATTTCAGTTCTTTTACGCAAAGTTTCAGGCAACGTTTTGCACAGAACATGCTTTACTGAACTCACAAACACAGTTTATACCTCCCTTAACGAACATAAAGTAACATTAGCAGTATTTCTAGATATACACAAATCTTTTGACTCTGTATCACATGGAAGTTTAATAAAAAAAATTAGAAGTCATAGGAATACGAGGTACTGCCCTAAACTGGTTCAAAAACTACTTAAATACCAGATCATATTTTTACAATTTGTAAAAAATAAACAACAGCAATATCCGTTCCAGAACGGTAGACTGCGGTATACCACAAGGATCTCTCTTAGGACCAGTTTTATTTAGCATTTATATCAATGACTTCTGCAATCTTAAAATAAACAGTAAAATAAATACTTTTTCAGATGACACATTACTGCGTTTCTCTACGGACACAGCCGAACAAATGAAAACCATCGTGAATGTTGATTTTTTGAAAGTAACAAATTAGTTCCAGTCAAATAAACTCAGTGTGAATGTATCGACAATTAAATATGTAAATTTTAACTTGCGAAATAGAGCAGGCAAAATGAACTTCACAGCACAATTAATTTTTCATGATTAGAATTGCGGGACAAATTCAAATTGCAAATGCGAGGAAATAGAAAAAGTCAGTGTAATAACTTACTTGGGATTAAAAATTGGTAGAAATTTAAGTTGGAACCGCATATCACCGATGTCATAAATAAGGTAAGGATTATATTAAACAGACTTTACTACCTAAAAAGATTCTTAAATTTAAATATGTTAAAAATATTATACTCTGCCTGGATTCAAAGCTCACTTACAACATGATATCCTGGAGAGACATTAGGAAGAAGACAAAAGTAATTTCGACAGTTGTTTAGAAGCGGGACAATGGATTTTTCTGATGTTATGGACTCGTGACTAGCAATCATTGATCTGTTCTACATGCGGTGACTGTTTCTTCGCACGTGGTGACGTTTTCAAGTCTGAAGTAATAGCGTGTTTATAATGATTGCAACGACGATGACGTTAAGAAGAACAACACGAAAGGCTGCAACGAAAGATCAGGACATTTTTTTCTAATCCCCCCCGTATATTATTGTGGAAGATTTACATTATAAATAAGTTACGTTTAATGTATCACTCAAATAATATGTACAAGTAATTGGTCAATTACCTTTATCAGTTTGTTCTCAGTGAACCGAAACTGCCTCAATCTCAATATTCAGAATCTCACGGAAGGACTGAAACCTTCTTCATATAATCAAGACGTCGTGTTCCTTCCATCTTCGCTCACTACTTTGTGCCGTCCTCTTAAAGGATGGTAACGATACATGAAAGACCGTATTTCCTCCAAGATATTTCTTCCTTGGTACAAGAACGATATCGGGAGAGAATAAAAGATCCGTTGACAAAATTCCAATGTGAAAAGCCTCCGCTCTCTTCCGTCTGTTAACGGAAGAAACACACGTTTTTTCATACATCGTTATGCAAATCCATTAAAAGCAGCTGACTGTGGTTACTCTGAGACCTTCGGATGTTGTTGTGATTTTGCATCTTTCGAAAAACAATCGTTAAAATTTAAGTGTTTTGTTTAAAATCTTGGTTTGATTCCAAATTTCTAATGTCAGTGACATGGCTAGCCTTATTCAGAGTCTAAGATTTTTTATATATAACAGTGGTATTCTTTCTCCATTCTAAATCTTAGAACGGTCGTCTAACAAACTCGACCGGAACAGCACCCATGAGAAATGTGTTGTTTTGCTTACACGAATTTGCTTTCATTTAAAATGGCAAAGAAGCCACCACGAAAACCTCGCAGTTTGTTGAATTCAACATTTAGGATTACTACAGTACCTAAATAAATTACTCAAATTCCACGAACATGAAACTAAAGGAGACTTCCCTTTCCGTGCATTTTTAATATTCTCTGCTTATTATAAACTTCCATCAAACTTCCAGATACGTCCAACCTTGCTCACATTGTCGTCCATCACCGAAAATTTGAAGGTGATGCTTGCAAGTTCGAAACAGGCACCACTTTCCAACCATTATGAAAATGTGCATTCTTTACGAAAATATTATTACTGTTAGCGAGCATTTGCACTTGTATAGTTCCGAGTGATAAAGTGCATACAGATTATTGAAGAGAGTAATTTGATTCTCGAAAGTTGATTTTTCACTTGATTAGACTATAATAAATTTAGTTTAATCCTTTATCCAAGTGTGAGCAAACAAAGTTTGTGCCTGAAAGTATCTTCAGGACTGGGGTAAGGTAGTACAACACCAGGCAACTCATTGTAAAGGTGGAGCAAGCTAACATCACTCCTATCTCAGTATTTCCCATAATGCAAAACACATCTCCTTGCGGATATGTCTAATGTTATGCATTAAGAGAAGGGCCACTACCCAGACTAGTTTCGACCTTTATTGAGATCTCTTCAGTGGGAGCCAGGCCCAATTGGAGATACCAGGCAGAGGCAATAGCTTGTTAGCTTGGTCTACCTTTGCTACGAGTTGCGCGGTGTTGTACTACCTTACCCCAGTCCTGAAGATATTTTCAGGCGCAAACTTTGTTTACTCACACTTGGATAAAGGATTAAACTAAACTTATTATAATTTGATTCTCTTCATGTATGAATAATTTTTCATTAAAATGATAAAATGGAGAATTGCTTACGCAGTTAGATGCAAATGTTTCAAAAGGTCAAGAACCTAATAGCTAAACCTGCATTTATGATCTTAATTTAGTTGAAGCAAATTACAGGCGATGCATGCTGTAATACGAAAGTCACGAGTTCCTCCATCAATCTCCCCTTTTTTCTAGCTGTTGATGACGTCATTAGATTCTACTTCGCTTGACATTAGCGTTCACAAGCAGAAGGAACATTAAGTTATAATGACCGCAGATTACAAAATAATATTCTGAGGAGATATCCCTCTTGAGACGAGACACCTCTTGACGGTCTTTCATTCTTGAAAGATTTTGTTTGGGCAAGTTTTTAAAATACTCCGAACTGAGCAGTATGTTAAATCTCCTTATGAGGATATTAACATACTCTGAATTAAATCCGTTGTTCTCTTGAAAGAGGGCAACTGAATTCAAATAATGATTTCCTCTGAAAGATTCCGCTTTTGTTGAGAGGTTGGGTGACAGAACAGACGTTTACTCCAGATAACGCATGCGATTAATATGAACCTGCTAAATAGTATGTTGGGGTGATTTATCGTTTCTGTACCAGGATATTATGGGGAAGATGACGTTTCAGTTAAAAGTCTGTTCATTCTTAAATTATAATGAAAATTAAAATGTTTAATTATACCAATAAAATTGGAAATGCTTAGGAAGTTTTTCTCCATTGGGGTTCGCCATAAAACTAAGGTTACAGTGGAGAGGAATGCTATATTAATTAATGTTCCGATCATTTGCTTTTCTGAAAGATTTATGAAGTGAGCTATTAAGAAGCAAGTTGTGTGGAAATTATAATTCACCCGTATTTAGGCCACTAATGATTAGACGTCATTTGCTCAGGATAAGCAACACACCATCTTTTCACCACTTTTTATCACGAGCCAGAATGGTGTATCGATCATGCGTCATGGCCTGTGCGCTTCGCAACGAATGTTCTGGTGGACAGAAATAACACTCTTAACATAAATCTCGATGCCGGGAATACCTCAGTCCAGTGTTTTGTTTTCTGGAGGGAAGGGGGGGAGAGCAAATCAGTTCATGGGATAATCAAATTATACTTGCCTTATTCACAACGCAATCTTGAACCAGCTTAGTGGATGATCCAAGAAAGGGCCTGCTCTCTTTTATCAACTGTAGCATAATCTTCAACCAGTAATCCGAACTAAGCTCATTGTCGACCACTGGTTTACGTGGAGAATTGCAAGCTCGTTAATCTTTTTGCTCTCCGAGGGGACGATGCGTATATCACTTCCTTGAGAACTGATGAGCACAAAATGGCATATTCGTGTATCTCGGATTATTCATCGTTGCCTTGTTTATTTTGTAACCAGGTGGTGTGCTGCTAAAGAAGCTTTTTCTTCGAGGTTACGACCATTCAGCATAACATTCTGAAATGCCTGCTTTGTGATGGGTGGAGCAATAAGAACGTTTCTTTTGGGTATTTCACTTGATCCCTCCATGTCGAAAGCTTTGTGTAATCTGCCTTTCATGAGCGATGCTCGAATGATTTGAAATATCGAAATGAAAAGATTAATTTTACAGATTCTTTTATAGACTATAGTAATAGAAATCCATTCGCTGATGATTGCCTACCCTTCCCATTATTCGTCAATATATTTTGTCCATTCACTTGTTCATCTTTGTTCCAAATGTTATACTCGTCTTGCGCTCTCTCAGGAATGGCGATTGCATTTTTGTATTCAAACCAGCCTTTCGCAGAAAGGTGGTGACAAAAACTGTCTCTCATTCTTCGATTGTTTCCCTCCCAACATCGTTGATTTGTGGCATCCTCAAAGAAGTAAGCCTTGGTCCCTCTGCCCAGCGTTTACATTTTAACCATACTATGACGTCACTTGAGTTTCCTACTCTAGCACAGATCATCACTCTCTAACCACCCCTTTCCCCTCTATGTGATGGGGGATTCTGTTTTCTGTTACAAAATAAGTTACACGAAGATATATATTTTAAGTTTAGGGATAAAAATTGCGTTCATGGTATCTGCCGGATTTGGTTTTCCTCACGTGGAAGCAAGCTTGTCCTGTATGAAGTCCACTCCTGACAGTCGGGATAAATACGTCTCAGCGAGAATAGGATAAACACAAATAGGATGATTGTTTCACTAAACAGAAATGATAAACCGTTCTCGGACTTACTAAACCAGAATTCCATCTGTGTTATCATAACACACATATGATCCGTTTTCTGTTGTTGTTTTTTTAAGTGTCGACCATAAGTTTCTCTTGCATATAAATGTGCTATTATTCCAGGATAATAAATATTACAGGAGAATTTCCATTCTAATAAAGACCCCGAGATATAGTTATTCGTGTACTTAGGACCATAGAATATGCTTTCGAATCTCGCGGAAGTAAGCAGTCGTGTTTTCGCTCGCATGTTAGCAGTATATGAAAGGGAAAAGTACCCGTATGCGAATGGGCACTCTTCCTCATCCATTGGTCTATGTATGAAGGACAAGAAGGGTTATTCTCTAACTATATTTCTTTTTAATAGCAACCAAATTTCCCCCCAAAGCATTAAAAGGCAGGTGTTCCTCAGAATAGGGAGTAAGGGTAGGTTAATGTTGCCGATTATTAGGTCAATTCCCGAAGTCAAGATAGCAACGCCCGTACGTGTTTGTAGAAAATCGCAGCAGACAGAAATTAGTTCGTGAATGGTGGAGTGTGCTGAATCGATGAAAGGGAAAACGCCCAATCTGAACAGATGTGGTTAAAAAAAAAGGTAGATGATGGTGGTCGTAAGAATAATTTTGGTAATTCATTGATTGCAAGCTTTCGGATTAGAAATAATAGAAACTATAATGACTTAAGACTGATGTACGATTTTCTTTAAGCTTGTTCTACAGTCAAATGTTTTAAGTTCCAGTTGCGAAGGTTTATGGGAGAGGCGACACCAACAATACGTGCGGGGAAAAGATCATTAGAAAATACAAGATGAGGGATGCTGCTGGATACATGTACTGTTTGGATAAGATTTTGTTAATTTCACTATTGTACTCGGAAACGGGAATTCCCCTCCACACTCAGTTAAGGGCAATCCACCTCTTCACTTTCCCATAAGGATAGATTGAGTATCTGGATCGTAGATTTTTATTACTGCGTCATCCCGCCAAGGGAGGTCATTCACACTGCATGGATTAACGAAATACATCCAGAAATGATCACGTTTATAACTAACTTGACATTTTAATTATTGAATTTAGCTTTTCATTTATAGTTCGAAGTCCTGTAAAACTCATCGTAAAGAAGCATCTTTTCAATCTTATACATGTAAGGGGCAAAATTGTTCTCCCAGACCCACCGGGGCATCATTACCTAAGTGAATTTCGTCGTAAACATTTCCATGAAAAGCACATCAAGAATCTGAGCAGCTGGCAAGATTGCTTTCCGTAATACCCGTTATTGCGTATTTTGTGTCTGAATGTTGCAGTGTAGCTGAAGTTAATGGAAAGTCAATAGAAGAACATTTGTCTCTCCCTATTTAACGTAGATAAAGGTTGGGTTGGATGTCATCAAAATAAGAGGGGGGATAGGGAATACAATGATTACAATACGGATCAGTCTGGATGGATGTTTTATTTGGTCACAGCAAAAAAAAACGTGCGTGCACTTTCTCGATCGTTGTATCCACAAGAACATGAAGTTGTGTAGTTATGTGTCTGGCCTTGAAACAGCAGTTAATTTTAAAACTTACTGACACCCGATTATGGAGTACTTGAAATTCTCTATTGAAACACGTGTACATATTTAATCAGCTGTGTTACAATACCAAGAGGGGGGATTTGCTAGTGTGTGGATTCTTACTGTAAGCATCCATCGATGCCTGTAAGCCATGCATTTTATAACTGAGATTCTTAGAAATTTCAAAACTAAAATTGTTTATCTGTCGGGCACATAAACGGACGTTTACAATTTTCATAAGTAGCCAAGGTGATGTTCATGCTGGGCATTTTAGCAAATCCACTTTTAATCGGGGTGCCTCAAAGCAATAAAAAGTTGACGTGTGCTCTTTCCCCACAAAAAAAAAGTCTGAATTCGACCACTGCTGGAAGTCTGAAATTTCCAGCAGTGGTGGAAATTTCAAAAACTATGTAACCCGATTTTATTTCCTATTTAAGCAGCCTCCGTTGAACTCATTTCAGCTTTATTTATGAATTTGCCGTCGCAGCAACCAAAGCTAGGTCGCCAGTGCATCGTCTATTAATTGCATGTTCCTACGGGAGGTTTGCCTCTTTGCCGGGAGAAAAATGACAACTTCCTGATGAAATCGCTTAATTACTCAACGCCCTGATAAAAGTAAGTTCGCGTATTAGAAGGGATCCCTCAATACAGCATCAGCGACTAAATACGAATGTACTCCAACATTAATATTTTTTCTGTATCCGTTTCTGAACAATGACTTCAATTCATGCTCACTTACAACAGGCTGTCTTTTCTTTTTACCGATGAACAGCCTTCGGAAAGAAGTAATGAACCCGGGAGAAACGAAAGCATTCCAGAAAACAGACTTCAGCTGTAAAGAAAAGTTTTAATGTCCTTCTAAAAATCTGAGATATTTCGAACCAGAGGGGATGCTACTGGAAGTGACGACGACAGTGTCATCCTTCCCGTACAATTAGAGGCTCAGTTCAGCATTCATATTAAAGTGCTTCTTTTGCTTTTCTTGCATGAAAACGAGGATGCCAAAGTATTACGATTTCCCAATGAAAGGAAAAATTGTAATTCTTCGCCACGTGATCTGTTTCATTGTATATGGAGATTGACCGATGCTTCGTTCGATTTAGTACTTCGCTGACATTCAAATTATTTCATTTACGTTTCAACTGGGGCGTATGAAATGCGCATTGTTCAGAACAAGATCGTGATCTTAAGAAGCTGCTATATCTTCAGCTGTGTGGTATTAGATTCGAGTCCGACTGCAGGCACCGGGAAAACAAAGCCATTCTTGAAGCAGCACATTTATAAAGGCTGCATTCCATAAAAAAAACACTCCCAACAGCCAGTAAATCTAATTTTGACGTTTGCAACGCAGACTTCATTCTCGGCTTGTTTCGTTGTACATGTTTCCAAACATTCAACAAAACAGCGAAGTACGTTATAAATTCAAGCTGTTTAGACCGCGTGCACTGGCTGCACACTCACGAATAAAAGTTAGACATGTGGAAGAACTGTCCATGAGATATAAAAATATTCTGCAGCATGAAAATATTAACCCAATTTCCTAAGTTAATACAATTTAGCTCACGTATTTTGTCTGACAAGCATCGCACAAAGGAACTCTTTTTTAAGAGAAAATATCCATAAATACATAACTGTTTATGTAAATATTTATATTCTGCAAACTTTTGTATTATTTCCTATGCCGAAATGCGAAATATTAAAAACAGGCCAAGCAAGTCTGTTTTATTCACCCGGAAGTCTAATTTGTCAGGAAAGAAAAAAAAAAAAAACTAAAGTGTGAAATTTCATTCAGTGAACTACATACTTTGTTACCTGCTTATTGGAAAAGAGCTTCGATATTCTCATTGGACCGTCTCATAAGGGATTGAAGGAATTTTTATTCCTCAGGATCAGCTAGAGACCACAGGTAGTTAACGTGCATAAGGTGTTGGCATTACAGCGTTTATTGCTTCAGCCATAATCTCAAATAAACGGAAGTCCATCTTACCATTCTGAGATGTGGTTTATTCGTGCTGCAGGGGATGATGTACAGTAATAACGAAAAGGTGTCGGTAAACGAGCCGATCGTATCATTAGTAGGTACTAAACTGGTTATGAATTTCTTAACTTCCAGGCCACAATGACGACTGTTTCGGTCAAAATTCATTCTGTTGTTGTTGCTGTTTTTATTATTGGCAAAAAAAATGTGCATAATTTCAGATTATATAGTTTCACAGCAAACGTAAACGCCATCAAAATCTTTCATTTGAAAAAGATGCAAATTGAGTTTTAGGAAAATGTTTCAAGCGTATGTGCGATCATATTCCTACATTTAGCGCGTGTCGTTTATACGCTCAAACCTACACGATAAGCAGGCTAACGGTCCTATTTTTATGTTTTGTTTATAATCCGGAAATCCTGTCGAGAAACCAAACGAATTTTTTCAGTACCTTCTGTCTTTCAGATAAAGAGAAGGTGGTATCACACCTGGCGATGAAGCTATCTCCCACTCGTCACATCCATGTCAGGATTAGATCCCACAGCTTCTTAGTTGCAGTTACGATAATCACTCATCCCCAACCAGGTTGCCTAATTTGTTTTGACTTTCGGCCGTCTTCAAATTAAAGAGTTCTTCAAATTTGCAATTTATTTCATGGTTTTTGTACACGTGATGACACTCTTAGTTCGGCGCCATGATTGTAACCACGGAGATAAACCGATTGACGTGCATCCAAATCGACTACAGTCCTTTGTTTTAATTACAAGTTTCTAAAATCGAAACAAAAACACGAAATTAGTATTTCACTGACAAACTCAAGCATTCCGTAGCCAAATAGTGAAATTATTTTAAGAATGTTTTTATAATATTAAAGCGAAAATGTTTTAACATAAAATGGGGTCGAAAATCGTAATGTACTTTTAATAGACGGACTTTATTCATAACTGCGTTACTCCAATGATCCGAGGTTTAACAAACAACTGTGGATGTTTAAATATCCAAACTACTTTGCCTTAAAACTCAATGTACAGAGACCATGTTCAAAAAGCAAGCATAATCAGTTTATTTCTGATTTGAGAACTAATTTGCTCCTCTCCTCTTCCAACACTCGAAAATTAAACACCGAACTGAAGTTCTTAAGGAATCCAAGTTTATGTTAAGGGGGTTGTTTTTGTCCACCAGAATTGAGTACATTAGTTGTAATAACGTCATAACTCACAATCGATACGCTATTGTCGTTCAGGATAAAAAGCAATCAAAACAATGGGGTATTGTTAATCTGAGAAAATAATGATCAGTGGCCTAATACAGTTGACCTGAACACAAATTATTTTCTTAATAACCCATTTCATAAAAGTAAAACATTTCCGAATATCCAGTGAGCAGCTGAACTGTAAGATAAATGGAAGTCTTCATCTACTGTAACAAGGGAGGAGAGATCGAAATATTAAGTTTATAAAACGTTTTAAATTTTATTGAAATAATGAAACATGATTCATTTAAATTCTAATTTAAAAATGGAGAATAATTAACTGGATATTTACCTTTCCCAGTACCATTTAGCAGGTCATATTATTCACGTTGGAGTAAACGTTTCTTCTGTCACTCACTAACCTCTAAATGAAAGCTAAATCTTTCAGGAACATCGTTATTTAAATTCAGTTGGCCTCTTAGGACATACCAAGCAGTTAGGAGAATTTTGAAAACCTGACAAAATCATTCACGAATCAAAGACCATAAAGAGTTGCCTCAGTAAGAATATCTCCTCAGAGTATCTTTCTCAATTCTGCTAATATCATGCGCGATATCATGAATGGGGTGGGGAGATTTATGGTGGAACTCAAACTATCCGATTACAAAATGCATCGCAAATAATTTGTTATTCAAGTACGTTAAGATAATAAATCCAGGTGTAGTTTCTTTACGTATTGAAATATTCATCTACTTTCATAAGCAATCCGCCATTTTTATCTTTTCAGTGAATCAAAGAATCAAACAACAGAATAAAATTACTGTTTTAGGGATTAAAAATGGGTTCTCTAAGCTGGTAATAACCGAACTCCATTCTTGCGATTGACCTCGATTTAGTAGCGATTATCTATTGATTATACGAAGAAGGTTCCAGTCCTTTTGTGAGATCCTGAATGTACTGAGGTGCGAGGAAGATTCAGTGAGAACAAACTGGTATTAAAATGATTTAATTGTAGATATAATTTGAGAGTTATTAAAAAGAAAAAGTAACTTGTATAAATATAAATATTCCACAATGATATTATTTGCATTACAAGTTTAACATTCTACTGCACCTGTATGCTCTCATACTTTCACTCATTACACTCTCGTCTTAATATCTATACACCAACTGATTTATTCAATGAATACTCACAAATGGGGGTTTAATGTCCTCCGTGAGTTAACTTCGGAAAACAGATTGTTCACAAAAACACTTCTTTCATTCCTGATCCGTCGTTGGTGTGTTGTTTTTTTTAATAACATCATCGTTACGCGCGTTATAAAGACGTTTTTACTTCAGACTTACAAAACGTCATCACGTGGGAAGAGTCACCACATGTAGAACAGACCATCACTTGCTATTCATGAGTCAAACACATTAGCAAAGTCCGTCCGCCGCTTCGCCTCTAAACAGCTATCGAAATTCTTTTTTATTTCCTCTTCATAACCTCCGTATATTTCTTCTTTTGTTCGTTTATATTCTGTTTTTCCGACACCTAGAGGGCACTGTGATATGATGACGTCATACATTTGGATTATAGTAGCACTCAGTCATGACCTATATCATCATCAACAGTTCCGCTTTCTATTAGAGAAAGTAAGTACGAAACACGGGAGCTCAGAGAAATTAAACGTATTCGCAAAAGGTAAATGGAGGGGGGGGGTAATAAATATCTTAGTCGCGGGACTTCTACTTTAATCGCCACTTGAAAAAGAAGCCGCAGAATCCTAAGTTTAAAATCACTGCGTGCGCAGCCAGTGCGATTGTGGTGACCCAACAAGAAATCAACCGTAGTTTGTAGCATCGTAAATCCACTTCACAAATGGCTTTCCACGCGCAGTATCTTCTGCTTGGAGAAGCGAATGTAAGGATAAAATACAGCTATCAAATGAAGAGTAGACTGTTACAGCGCAATCAATTATAACAAAAGAATACATCTTCAAACTGCGTTTCCCTATTGTGTATAATATTGTAGATTATTTTTATTTTGAACTCCGGAAAACTGTTTTGCGCTTTTTCCTAATAATTTGAATTTCAAAATATTTTCATAAATCACTCACATTATTTCGTGAAAGATTCTATATTATTGAGACTTCCAAACAAGTTACTGACATTTAATATTTATAAATTAAATTTCTTAGAGAAAAAGATGCAGAGATAATCTCTCTTCTAAACTGCACTATAGGGAATAATACATTTATCTTTGTTGGTAAAACAAACAACAGTACGCGTGAGGCAAGCCCCGAACCAGCGTGCTTTGTTGTTAGGTATTTCCACTTCATTAAAATTAAATCAATAGTTCATCTTCAATTTCGTATTTACCAACAGCCCGATTCTTCCGATTACAACTCACAATAAGAGTATTGGATATCCTAAAATGAAAGCTGAATCTTTCATTTTAGGATATCCAACTGCACAGCCATAGCTTCAATTCTCGTGCACTATATCCATCACCTAAATATTGCCAAACAAGGAAATGTGATTATCTCACTCCTCTCCATTTCTCTTGTTCTATTCTTTTTATTCTTACAATAAATATTTTATGCAGTGCCAGTTCAATAAATTTTTAAACTTTTCTGTACGTTGTCAGTTCCACGGATCACCCAGTTAGGGAAGTTTCCATCATAATGAACAGTATATGAACTCACGGCAACAAACAGAAAAAGTCCTTCTCACAGACGGGTGGAAGGAGCTTGAGTAGAAGGGAATGGATCACGCATTGTCACGAAAACGAGGTATTCATTTGTTAGTAATCAGTCGGTCTGATCACCACCCACACTCTAAATCAAAGTGGCGGTCCCCTTGCAGGCTTAACGAAGACAAACAACTTCGTACAGCGGTTGTCCATGCCGGCGCACAAACTCCATTAGCCTATCCAGAAACGAAGATGTGTCGTCGTCTTCTCTGTTACTTGTTAGAAATGTCGTTTGCTGCCCTTCACTTGTAATTACCACAGAAGACGCCTTTTGGTTCTAAAAGGAAAAAAAGACAGCTAAGCTAAGGAACTGATAATCTTTCCGAGGTTACTCTGCAGGGCTTGTGTGCCGCAGACCTCAAATGTGGTTTAGCAATTCTTTTCTGTTCTTCATCCGTAGTAAATTATGGATGTAGCTAAGCATGTATGGCGAATAAAATTTTGGACTTCGACTGTAGAACATATTCAAGTAAGTATTCTGTGGGATTAAGAAGCATCACATCTTATCTAGTCGCAATGAGAATGTGCTCATTGTTTGCGGTGGAAACTACTGCGCACTGATTTCCAAAAATTATCCCAAACACAATCTATTTCCTTTAGCATTTGAAAATTTATTATAATACTAGGGGGGAGGCTATGGCGCCCAACTCCCCGTGTTCGGGACTGGTAGGGGTTCTCCTGGAATTCTGATGACTCGAATTTTGAAGACTCGACACTCAGGGTAGCCCCTGAGTTTCAAAAAACGTGACATAAAAAGGCTTATCATTTTATATATATTGGGTATATTTATTCATAATATAAACATTTAGTGCAATACTTAAGTTATACAATCCAATTTTAATATAACCATTCGGTAGAAAGTGGAAAACCCAATAGTCGGAAGGCACAGAGGACGTGTTTTATGCCCGAAGCATGAAGAATTTCATGCTGTTGGCGCATTTTAATTTCGTGTTTGAACCAAAATATTCAGGTCCAGTGCCAGATCTGTTATCCGGATTAAGGATGAAAAAAAAGGGTTAATGGAGAATCTTTGCATTAGATTGTTATTTAAGTTAAAACTGCTTTACGACGATATTCTCTGGCAATTAATTTTCCCCCCAAGACAATCATTTTATTTGTAAGCTTCCTATAATAGTACAATATAATGAACAATCATAATATGCGTAACCTTAAGAGCTCATCCAGGTTACGATCTGCATAAAGTTACAAAAAGTTATGAAATGCATTTTCATTATATACACACGTGTACATTCATATAATATACATATTAAGTATTATTATAATATAATTACATAATAAAATCGCAGATAAAATAAAATTTCATCATACAGAGAAAGTTGCATAACATTAATTGGGAACAAAATAAAACAAAGCAGTTAAATAGCATTTACATTTTACGTTTTACACACGAGACTGGATCTTTGAATACAAATATGCTAAAAACCAATCATTTATACAATTATTTTGAGCGGAGCTTCCTCATTTCTGTGGGAAAATAAATACTCTTTGATTAGAGTTTTATATTTGTTTGGGTTAGTTTCATTTCTTATTGTTAAAGGTGGTAGTTTGTTGAATACTTTTGGCGCTAAATAAGTATAAGGTTCGGGTATTGCTTCTTTATTTGCTTTCGGAACTAAATATTTTAAGCCCTATGTCTACTAAGGAAAGCATCTTGTTTTATATATACGCATTCGTTTTTTAGGAATAATAGTACCCTATAGGCGTATAAATATCTAAGGGGTAGTGTGTTTAGTGGGGTGTATTTATTACACATTGCAGAATCCTCGTATTTGTTTCTAGTTAAGATTTTAATTACTTTATTCTGAGTCGAGACTAAGGGTTTCAGCGTAGTGCGATAGATTTCTCCCAAACTATATATACAATATTGTAGTGTGCTTTGAATCCAGGCAAATATAATATTTTTAGCATATTAAAATTAAAGAATCTTTTTAGGTAGTAAAGTCTATTGAACATAATCCTTACTTTATTTACGATATCGGTGATTTGCGGTTTCCAACGTAAATTACTTCTTCTTCTTCTGCAGCTTCTCCCACTTAAGTAGGATCA
Source organism: Typopeltis vanoorti (assembly GCF_054136105.1). Taxonomy (NCBI): domain Eukaryota; kingdom Metazoa; phylum Arthropoda; class Arachnida; order Uropygi; family Thelyphonidae; genus Typopeltis; species Typopeltis vanoorti. The sequence continues at coordinate 15,684,704 of NC_143566.1, read as the reverse complement.
CTTTTGATGATGAGTCTCCTCCACATCCTCCTGTCTTCGGCTGTCACCACATCCAAGTTCTTCATTCTCAAGTCCTCCTCAACCAGCTCCCTCCATCTCTTCTTTGGCCGCCCACGCTTCCTCCTTCCTTGCACATCCATCTGCATGATCCTTCTTCCCACATATTCGTCCTCCCTCCTCATCACATGACCAAACCATCTCAACCTTTCTTCCTGTATCTTCGCTCCTAAGTTCGTAACTTTCACTGTTCCCCTGACATAGTCATTTCTCAGACGATCCTTTCTGGTCACACCGCACATCCACCTAAGCATTCTCATCTCTGCTACTTCCATCCTGCTGATGTTATTTTTCCTCAGGGCCACAGTTTCCATAGCATACGTCATAGCTGGCCTCACTACTGTCTTATACATTTTGCCTTTCAGATTGATCGGCACCCTCTTATCGCATAACACTCCAGCCATCTCCCTCCAGTTCCTCCAACCCGCTTGTATTCTGCATCCCACTTCCTTCTCAGCTCCTCCATCTTCTTCCACTGCTGAACCTAAGTATCTAAAGTCTCTCATCTTCCTGATGACATTTCCTTCCAACTCCAGATCTGTCTCCTGGCCGTCGCCCACTGTGCAACACATATACTGTTTACTTCTGCTCAGTCTCATACCTCTCTCTTCCAGTACTTTTCTCCATCTTTCCGGTTTAGTTCCCGCTTCTTCTCTTGAATCTGCACACAGCAAGATGTCATCTGCATAAAACATTGTCCAAGGCGCATCTTCTCTTACCTCCTCCTTCACGACCTCCATCACAATATTAAACAGAAACGGACTTAATGCTGACCCTTGATGAAAGCCAACTGTTACTTGAAAACTTTCTGTCTATCTCAGACAGGTCCGAACACTTGTCTTTACATTTCTGTACGTCTCCCGCACCAACCTGACATATTTCTCTGGAACCTTCTTCTCCCTCAGATACCTCCATCTGCCAGCGGAGTAGATGGAGGTATTCTTGCCTTGGCACTCTATCGTATGCTTTCTCCAGATCAATAAATGCCAGATGTAGCTCCCGTTGTTTCTCTCGAAACTTTTCCATCATCTGCCGTAACCCAAAGATAGCATCTATCGTCGAACTACCAGGCATGAAGCCAAATTGTTCCTTTGCAATCGCCACCTCCTTCCTCAATCTACTATCAAGAACCCTTTCTAGAATTTTCATTGTCTGGGATATCATATTTATTCCTCTGTAATTTTTGCAGTCTTGTGCATCCCCTTTACCCTTGTAGATGGGGACAAGAGTACTCTCCCTCCATTCCTCGGGTATATTTTCCTGTTTCTTGTTTCATGAACAGGTCCCGCAGCAGGTCAATTCCCTCTTCCCCCAGTGTCTTCCATGCCTCCACTGGAATTCTGTCGGGGCCCACCGATTTTCCATTCCCCATCCTCTTCATCGCCTCCGTCACTTCCACTCTACTGATGTTCTGCACCTTCCTCTCAGAAGGCTGTCATTCTCTGCTAGTCCTTGCATTTTCCTATCAATGTTTAATCCCAAGTAAGTTACTGACTTTTTCTATTTTATTGCGGTTGCAATTTGAATTTGTCCTGAAATTCAATTATGCAAAATTAATTGCGCAGTGAAGTTCATTTTGCCAGTTGTATTTCGCAAGTTAAAACTTACATATTTAGTTTTTGAGATATTCAGACTGAGTTTGTTTGACTGGAACCAATTTTTTCCTTTCAAAAGATCAACATTCACTATGTTTGCATTTGTTCGGCTGTGTCTGTAGAGAAAATGAGTACTGCATCATCTGCAAAAGTATTTATTTTACTGTTTAGTTTAAGATTGCAGAAGTCATTGATATAAATAAAATTGGTCCCAAGACAGATCCTTGTGGTACACCGCAGTCTACTATTTTGGAGCTGCTATAGCTGTTGTTTATTTTTACAATTTGTGATCTGGCATTTAAGTAATTTTTGAACCAGCTTAGGGCAGTACCTCGTATTCCTATGACTTCAAATTTTTTCATTAGCACTTTCATTGTCAATCACGCGATATCGCGTGTTGCGAGTTCTCACCTGGCGGCCGATCACGCGTTATCGCGTAGACGTCGCTAACTAAATAAAAAAATAAAAGAAATTTGGCCACCACACGAAATTCCAATTTTCAGCTTGGCAATGAACGTGTTAAACTTCCATGTGATACAGAGTCAAAAGTTTTGTGTATATCTAGAAATACTGCTAATGTTACTTTATGTTCGTTAAAAGGTATAAACTGTGTTTGTGAAGTTCAGTAAAGCATGTTCTGTGCTAAACTTTGCGTAAAAGAACTCAAATCGATTCTTTGAAAGTTGTGTTTGTCCAAAAATTTCATGAGTCTAATTTTTACCAATTTCTCTAATATTTTCGAAAAGACCGGTAGAAGGGAGATCGGTCTGTAATTTTTCAAGTTACTTTTGTTTCCCGTTTTGGAAATAGGTACAACTACGGCTTTCTTAAAATCTGATGGAAACGTGCCTGTCATCAGTGATAAGTTAAAAATGTAAATTAGGGGTTCTATGATGTACATTTGGCATTCTTCCATAATGTTTGTATTAATACCATCGTATCCTGAAGTTTGGGTTGTTTTTAGGCTAGCTATAACACTTTTGATTTCGTTTCCACAAGTGGGGAAAAAATATACGGAGGTATCAATTCTTTTGGGAGTGCAATTCTGAGGGGTGGGTTTAGCATTTTTCAGAATGCTTTCACTGACTGTGGCAAAATGGTTATTGAATTCTTCAGCTAATCCTCTGTCTCCATTTTCTCTATTTCTATCGATATCTTTAAGTGTAGGGGGGTTTTGTTTGTGTGTATCTTTACCGATTCATTTATTCAAAAACTTCCATTGTTTTCTGGGGTTTCCTTGGCATTTTAGGAATTCATTTCTGTAGTACTCGTTTTTACTTTCTCTTAATTTAGGATGTATCGGATTCCTATTGTACTTGAAACTGTGTTCATAATATTGATTGTGCGGGTATTTTTTAAACTTTTTATTCACTTTATCTCTAATTTTTACGTAGTGTCTGATTTCCTGTGTAAACCAGGGCTTTATTTCTTTCATTTTGTCTATTATTGTAACTTTAATCGAGTCTTGTATTTTATCAATATTGCAATAAATTTATGATACGAGGTATCAATATTTGTTTCTCTCATTATATTTTCCCAGGAGATAGTGCTTCGATAATCAAGTTACATTTCGATACTCTGGAGTCAATTGTTATGTAGGGAATGTTTTCAGTTGTACTATATTTTTGCTGTACTTGCAAATACACTTTAATACCGATTGGAAAGTGATCCGCGAGAGGTTGGCGCAGAACTGCTGCTTGGAGTTTGTTTTCACTTAATGTTCTCCCGAATACATGATCTAGACACGTTCTACCACCATTGAATTCTCTCGTGGGAACATTAATATATTGTTCGAGTCCAAGCATATCAAGTAGATCTAGATAATCTTGAGAGGAACAGTTCCTCTGCAAGTCAATATTCATATCCTTAATTATGAGAACATTGTCATTTCTGATCTCATCTAGACTACACTCGAGTTCTTGTATAAAGTTTGACTTTGTGTAACAATGCGACCTGTATACAGCCATTATATACATACATACATACATACATACATATATATATATATATATATATATATATATATATATATATATATATATATAGAACTAAATATAAATTGACATTTTCAGCTGTTTTCATTTTTATGTTAGTAATGTTATTAACAGATATGGAATTTCGGATAAAGATAATTTCTCCTCCAGGTTTGTTATAATTTCTCCATTGATAATAATTTTTAAATTAACCTTAATTGGTACAAATCAATTTCTTCGTCTTTAACCCAGATTGCTGTTAATATCACAACATCTAGTCGATAATTTAAATTTTTTAGTAGTAATTCAATGTGCTCTAATTTATCTCGAATACTTCTTATATTTATATGCAAAATTCTCAAGGTACTTACGGTGTCTGAGGATAAAAGGTTTCTTAATTCTACTGAATCATGACAAATTACACATTTATGAGAAGGGACATCACAGTTATTATTCTCATCTGCCATTGTTGTTCGTAATTAGTTATTACTCTCGCTGTTTTCTCGGAGTTTAGACAAGTCTTCTTCGCATCTGATTCGCCATATTTTAGATGGGTCGTCTCTTCTCATGAAACGTTTGCCCTGTTTGACCCACAGATATTTGTACACTTCTTTACGTTTCTTGGCAATAAACAATAGATGTTTAGGTTTTTAGTCAAGTGCTCGTTTAAATATCTTTTACTATCCTTAAAACTGTCCCATATATCAGCTGTCTATATTTGATACTTTTGTTTACGTCCAGCCATTTGTCTCTGATCGTTTTACTTTAAAATTGTTTAATGATAGGCATTGGAACATTTATTTATTAATTAAATAAATAAATACTAATTGACATTACGACAGAAGGCCACGTGGCCAAATGCGATGCCCTCCTGTTTCATTTGAAGGGAAACTCTTCATAGGAAATCAACTAACCCCTCTTCAGCCAAGAATCTCTTTAAAGGTTCCTTGCATTTTAGACGCGATTCGAACCAACCAAGTGCCAGTATAGATGATATCCTTCTTGTACACGTTTCTTTCGTGTTGTGAGCAGTGCAACATCCTTTGATATTCTGTTCTGCGTTTAGTGAAGATCGTCACGTTTCGCCTGAATTACTACGCGAACTCGGCGGTAAGTACACCGTGAAAGTATTCCGAGTCAATCTGCTCATCCTCCCTTTACTTCAATGGAACTGATGGATGATAATTATTTTCTCTTCCCATCTCTCTATTGAACCAGTGGTTTCTTCTTTCTCACTTTCCTGTTACTCCCAAATTTCAAAAACGTTGTCTATTTTGGATCTTCCATTATTGTGAAACTGTCACTTGAATATCCCACCTTCTCTCTTTTTCTGGACCATTTTCTTCGTATTGGATTATTTTCCGAATCACGCCTTTCCATTTGCACTCCAAAGGCCTTTCCATAAAGATTTTGTTCTTTCTTTCTTTAAGACTCTTCCTCACATTTTTGTTGCCACCCGATTCCTTTTAACCGCTGTCTTCATAGCGTCTTTTTAATCTCAAAATTTTGCCAACTTCTGTCAACTTCTGGCACGCGTCTGTTAACAATGGATTGTAAATAGTTCTGTGCACGTGAAATGGTTTCACTACGTAAGCATGAAGCAAGGAAATTCTTAGCACAGTTCCGAAACTGCGCACACTGAAAAATATTCCCACAGAATTGCACCACAATCGCCCTGCGGAGGTAGCAATGGATGCGGAACTTGAAACACGAGGCAGCGGTGGATGAAAATGAGACTTCCTACTAAGCGAGCAAATATTTCCCGCGATATCCTAATTAAGGTGTTTCCTTCGTCACGCGGGTAGTTAATCGTCTCTCGGGGAATATCCGTAATGGAAAACCATCTCTATGACTCTCAGGGGATAGACGTGACGTAGTAGGCGGAAATGTTACAAAAAGTGCTAATAATAATGGTTACAACAGCATATGAATTCAGAACATTAACAAAAATGGATGAAGATGACGGTGCAAATGTAATCTCCACTGAAACGACAGAAATTGATATAAAGTATTAAATGAATCGCATTTAATATTTTGTTCATAAGAGGGGATGCAATTCCACCCCTCTGCTCCTCCTGTGCAAGCAGACCGATGCCCGAATCTCACGGGCTTGCATCTTCCTACCTCACTCCCATTACTGGGCAACTCGACTGACTGCTGAACATTAACTTGCGAAAAATAGCATCTCGCCAAACTCTGCTGTTGGTTGCACGAGTTTTGCACGTGGCGAGTGTGCGATAACTGGTGCTATAACTAATATGCGATAACTGCTGAAATACTTATGCAGTCGAAGTATTAAAAAAAATAGTTCGGATGGTGCCGCCATCTTGATCTTGTCCACCAATTTCTGTTTCTTGTATAAACAAAAGAACGCACTCAAATAAGAGCGGTCGCCGCTCGGGCGTGTCTTTAATCCCATGATTGCTTTGCAAATTCTTCAGTACATTCCTCTGAGGGTGGAAGCGAGAACACGCCGCTCACAAATAGCGTTCGAATACATCCTCATTCAGACGACGAATCGTCTTCATCGTATTAACCCCTAACCCCACTTTCGAACTAAGTCTGCCCTTTTTGGGAACGAAAAAATGAAACCATTTCGTCGTTTGTGAGAGCCTCAAAATTAACAAAGTTCTCGACAAACCGTTTCTTATTAGTTGACGTAAGACGGTCCCGATGTCAAAGGCTAAGAGAGCGGAACTGTCAAAAGAAGTCGGCAATTCTGAACGCATCGCAGTGCGTGTCACGGTGGCGTAAAAAAGCCTTTTATTTAACCTCAAGTAACGAGACTCCTTATCTACTCTTTTATTTGATCGCGTGCCAAACGTCTTTGTATCTTAGCGACAAAGTAGGTTTTGCCGTTTTTCCCCTGCGAATATTTGTCGAGATGTTTGACGGACTTTCTTCACTAAATCCTAACGATAAGTCTGTGGTGTGAAAAGAGATCAATGGAGAGAACTTTATTTATTGGAGAGTTGCAAATTGAACCCTCATTTGGGTCCGATGTAATCAGAAATATCTCCACCCAATGAACATCGTTTACTCATTTGTACGCTAAAATGGCGATCAAATGTGAATAGATTCGTGTTATTCACTCCAATAATCCTGTCGGCAATCTACAACAGAGTTAACGGTGATGGAAGCGAGTTTTGTACACAGAGACAGCATCGCTAGTTTCCGGCCTCGCCGTGCTAGCCTAATGACCTCCCTCGTACAATAGACTCAGTCACGTGCTTTCTTTTCCCGCCCATAATTGGATGTAAACGTTTCGGATAAAAATAGTCATCCGTTGAATAAATATTTGTCCATTATTACGACAATCCACGTTCCATCTACGAACTGGAACACCCGGACAACATTCGCGTCTTCGCTACTCATGCGTTGCTGGATGGGTGAGGAGGAATGTCTTGAAAATTATCTGAACTGTCAGTTTAGAAATGGTAATTAAACAGAAAATAGTCAAAGTCCGCTGTATCTCTTGTTGGCCTTATAAACTTTATCCATGTAGGCTTTTGCATTTTAATTATTTTTTGTGTTGTCTTTCAGATTATCCAGGAAAGAACACCCAATGCTTTTTGATGACATTTTAGGGATCTAGTAAACATAAAGGCGGGTTCACACCTGCTGATGAAATTCATCCATCCGCTCGAGCCATTTGCCACCAGCCGGATGGCAACTGCGACCTAATTCTGAGGTTTGGAGACACCAATGGAAAAGTTGCGGCGACAACAATACGCCAGAGGGTCAATATTTCTTCCGGAGAGAATCAACGAACCCTTCGATGTGGGAGAGAACGCGTACAACGTGGAGAAAGTTCACCCGCATTCAAGTGTGTGTGTGTAAACTGCACCGCTAGTGACGTTGGATGGCCGAGGCTTTTGCGAAAAGGCAAACGATCGACCCTTCTTTAATGTGTTGTCTCCTGTTGTTCTCGCTTCATTCCTTTCTTCTTTCGGTTATTCTTATAGCCAAATCTTTGTTTAATTTTTAGGATGCAAAATCGAACCAGAAATGTTAAAAATGATATGAGTTTGAAAATATTCATTGATCAATCTTAAGTTGACAAACAGAAAAATATAAATTAATCGACGCTTTTTATATAAAAAAAGAAAGAAAGAAATATAGAAAGAAAGTGGATTGCACTTTTCCAAAATATTTCGAGTATATTGAAAAAGAAAGGTGTCTGTACTGTTCCTCTTTCAACAATAAGGGTTTGTTAAATTACTAACAATTGCGATTGTAACAATTAAAATGAAATTCAACACAAAGAATCTGTGACGTAAGCAATTCTCTCCAATCAGATTTCTGATACGCAAAGTCATCCTATTACGAAATTTAAACAATACTTTTAGTACAAAACTATTCAAAGGCCGATTCTCCACTAGACTGACATCAAGTTGACGAGATCCAACTAAGAAGATCTCAGCGCGTTTGAACTTATCGTCTTCGCCGTTTGAGTTCTTTAGACTTGTTTTTGCCTCAGGTTTTCTTCTTGGCTCCTAACAAACTCCATTTTGTCATCACCACCAGAGTATCCGCCAGAGGAATGGGATAATCCTTCCTCTTAGGCATTCCCAATTTGATCTGAGGACCGAAGAAATATTAGGGAGTGTGCAGCGGGATGAACCCATATCAAGCGTTTTAGCATGATTTTCTTTTCATCGGGGATGCTCAGCGTCTCTTGGATCACCACTTAACTCAGCCCTCCTGGCCGATGACTGAATTATTCCAGTCAGGGGATTTTTCCAGTCAGGGGATATTTCCGATCATAAAACACTTCTCAATACCAATAATGACCTGAATTTTAATTCAGGTCATTATTGGGATGACCTGAATTAAAATTAAAAAAAATAGTTACACCGTTTTAATAAAATCCACTCCGTTAGTATAGACTTCAGAGAATGACGTCACTATTTATTTTTTTTTGCTATTCTAAAATACCTTTTGAAATTATCAGAGAATTCGAGAGACATATGCATTCCATATTTTATACATATGCTATAATGTAGCAACCAAAATGTACATTTGAAATCGTTTTCCAATATTACGTAAGAAACAATGGTTGACCGCGCGGTTAGCCTAGTAGCTTTGCGCTTCGCAACCATATGCCTGGGGAAGGAGTGTCCCAGGTTCGATTCCCGTTGTAGACGTGAGGAATTTGAGGATCTTCCTCAGGCATAGCCAAGTTAGCCGGTCTTGGCCGCGGTCAGTAGAGTTTTTTCCGCCAGTTTATCTGGCGTTTTTCATCCCGCAAACAGGCAAACCGGCCCCGTGAACATACGCCTCTACAGTCAAAAAAATATATCCCCCCAGGGGCAAACCAGGCGACCGGTCGGTTGGGAGTAGTACTAACAAGAAGTCGCATCTAAGTAACACGCGGACCCTGCATAGGAAGCGGGAATAACGCGTAGAAGAAGAAGAAGAAGAAGATGTAAGAAACAATAGTTCATAATTAACCAAAAGATCAGCAAAATTTCAGCTAACGAAAGTCATTACCCGTGATTGTTGCGTTAACTGAAATTCTGAATTACCATATCCGGCAGTTGACTTGAAAATCTTAACAATGTGTGCAATTGTTTGCTGTTATATTAAGGTTTAGCATGATCCAGTCTCGCGGAATATGAACTAGAACGAATTTCAGGATATTTGCCATTCGTGCTGCGGTTTTTCGATAGGATATGATTGGTAATATCCCTGACAAAAAAGGGGTCTACGTTATGTTGATTACGAAATCAATTACGTAAATATTTTTTAATAAAATTATAAAGCGATGATAGTGATTTACTTTACGCACAAATAACTTCCCATATTGAAACAATTTGCAAGGGTTTTCTGGACGCAGTTGGAGAATATAGGGTTGGGTTGCACGCCGACAAACTGTCGTTATGGTAACGCAGGCAATTAGTGTAGTCAGACAGACTGAAGGATGTAGTAATTTTAGCCACGAGTCCATTTAATGCTTCATTCGACGTGAATGCATGACACATAAATGTCTCTAAGACGGGGTAGACGAACAGGTGTTTCCGTCATGTTTGGCGATTCTCGTGCTGGCTCGGTCAAGGGCCTGATCCGTCAGGAAAGAGATCATTCAATTTCCGATATCCACCTCAGTATCGACTGCTGCTCAGAATCCATCTGCCCAACGCCACAGGGGTTGTTTGGCTCACGAAGGCAAGAATTGATTTTACTGGGGATGGGGTTGGCTTGAGAAAGACAAATTGAGCGAGTTTAACCAACTACTGCTCATACAAAATATTCCTGACCGCCAAACTGTCTAAAAATATGAAAAATTAACTCTCCTGTTCGAAGCTGCGGTTCTCGTTTATTAGTTTTTTTTGGGGGGGGGGGGGAGATGACATCGTCTGCCTTTTCGTTAGGATTTGTCAAAAATATAGAAAACTAAATATTTCATTCAGTAAATAAACGCGACTTTCTTTTTTAAATTTCGGGTGTGTTAGCTAGCTTCACTATTTTAAAGAAATAACATTAACTCGGAAGAATTTTCTTGTCCAGAAAGTCCATTTCTTTGACGTGGCCCTTAGCTGCTTCCAAAGAGCGCATTCCCTAATCTTATTCCAAGAGTCATTTTTAATTTAAAAAGTGTCTGCTGATTTAACTATTTTACTCAACAATTAAAATTCGTTCAATCGCGTGTGTGAATTTTTCAAACGCTTGTTACAATCAACGATCGTATTAATTCATTGCACTCTCCGATTTACTGCGTGATTCCCATTCTTTGGTCGGCACACGAGTATTGTGACGTCACTGAGAACAGAAAATGCTTCTGTAGCGTGAACCCTAAAGAAACATGGCGTGCCCGAGATAAGACGTATTCAAGAAGTTCGAAGTTGAATTTTCAACTTACGTGAAGGTAATAGTTTATGCGACACGTGCGATAAAACGGACCCTGATTTTAACTCGGTGAATTCCTTGAAAGGCTACAAAAGATAATTTTATTTCTTGCTAAAAATGTCTTTCGGAATCGAATTGAAGAACTAAGAATAGAACGAAAGAAGGAGTAAACGCCTGGCGATGAGGAAATAGCGTGGCTAATAAAGACAATGTTCTTCTTCTTTATTTTTTTCATTGAAGTAAAAACGCTTACGAATTTTAATTAAGGAAATCAGTATTTGAATTCTGACCGACTCTTTGAACACAAGCACTTACGGAACAGTCTCTTAAATTAACTAAATATACTCGTGTATAGATATTGTGTAAGAATACGACGAACGGATTCGCTTTTTTGTACCAAAAAGCGGTTTCTACAGAGGGTGATGCCTGTTGTCTCCAACAAATGACGGCCGTAACTCCATTTTTCCGACAATCGGAATACTCTCCAATACTTGCAGACGATAATTTCTGGTCAGGTTACGATAATACTGTTCGCCTTATAAGTTAGTGCATACACTAAAACTCTGGCTACGGAGGTGGTCTGAAAAGTTCTCGACATAACAATGAAAAAACGAATTTATAAATTCAAAATAATTTTTATCAACATAATCTCCCTTAAGAGACTAATATATTTATTTCAGCGCCATTATCCCGTTCCTGTAGTGGTTCTCAGTAAGATCTGCGAAATAACCCTCTACTACCGCAATAATAATAATAATAATCGTATAATGATACACGACCGTAAGTCCCCTTTACGGGGAGGTACGGTACCATCTCAGTCCTCCCAAATTTTATCCGGGCTCCGGAACCGGCATAGCTGTCGAATCAGACCTGTGGCTGGGTCAGTATTCCTGACTGTAATCCGTGAACACACACGGATTCCTGACTGTAATCCGTGTGTGTTCACGGAACCTGTTTGCCTACTTGCGGGATGAAAAACCCCAGATAAAGTGGCGGAAAAAACCCTGCTGTCCAGGCCCAAGACCGGGTAACTTGGCTATGGCCGAGGAAGATCCTTAAACTCCACGCCTTTTCGACGGGAATCGAATCTAGGACATTCCTTCCCATGGCATATGGTTGCGAAGTCCAAAACACTGACCAGCGAGGAAGAGTTTTAGTTTTGGGAAGAGATAGTAGTCAGAGGGTGCCAAATCTGTGGAATAAGGTGGATGTTCCAACAATGAATTCATAGTGCAGATCCCTTAATTTTCCCATTGCCAAAACACATTTGTGTTCAGGTGCATTGTCCTGATGAAGGATGGTTTTTTTCTTCTGCAAACTGGGTCTTTTCTCACGAATTTTTTCGTCTAGTCTGGTTAAAAGATTGGAATAATATTCCTCGGTTATTGTTTTAATCTTTTCAAGATAATTAATAATGAAAATGCCTTTAGCATTCCAAAACATCGATGCCATGACCTTTCTTGCTGATAAAACCAACTTGTCTTCTTCGGCACTGAACAACCGGCTTCAGTCCACTGTTTTGACTGCTGTTTGGATTCTGCTGTGTAATGGTGAATCCAAGTCTCTTCCATAGTAAGAAATCGAAGTTTCATTCTTGTTAAAATGCTCCAAGCATTGTTCAGAGATTTTCATGCGAGTGCGTTTTTGATCTGCTGTGAGCAAACGCGGCACCCATCTTGTGCAAAGCTTTTTCGTTTGCAATTCTTCATGCAAAATATATCCTACACGTTCTTTTGAAATGCCTATAGTCTCAGCAATTTCACGCACTTTGACTCGCCGGTCATCCAATACCGTATCGTGCACTTGATCAATGATTTCTGGTGATGTTACTCTTTTTGAATGTCCTTCACACAGATCATCTTCAAGGCTTGTACAGCCACGTTTAAACTCGGTAGTCCATTTCTTAATTGTCGAAAACGAAGGAGAAGAGTGCCGATAAACTTTTATGAACTTCGAATTAATTTCGTTTGGTGTTAAACCTTCTTTTACAAAGAATTTTATCAGCGCACGATACTCAATTTTATCCATTTCAAGGGATACAAACATCACTTTTGCTTCAGACAGCTCGCTATATATAAAACAAAATACTTGATAGAAAATGACTTGCAATTTCCCATGGATGCTTATAACAGATGTACCAACTTAGAAAAATAAATCTTGCCGATAGTGTTGCCATCTATGGTCGTGGCCGAGAACTTTCCAGACTATCCTCGTATAACAGCATACTTAAATTTCACCTTTCAATTGACATTCTGCAACATTCGTTTCAACACTCCCCATGCAAGCACAACCAAGGAAAAGATCAAAACGTACGCACTGAATACTGCAAGTGCACACACACTGGTAATTTAGAGAAGTCCAACTTATCTGAATTTCTTTGTTCCCCCGTTATTTACATCGGTTGATATAAAATGATAAAGAATCATCTTAAGAAATTAAAACCATAGAATAATAAGGCATGTTTTCATTACGAGATTTCGCTTGTGGAGCTCATCCGTTTGTGATTTTTTGATTTGCTCTCGTTAATGTCTGCTAATCTATTTAGAACAGTAAACATTACAATGGGAAAGCAAAGAAGCTGCCGGAACAACTGTTGCATCTGTTAAAATCTTTGACATTGTCTCGGTTGACAGGCAGGTCACAGGTGGAGGAATTAATTGCAGACAGATTTATTGTATAGTGATATTTCGTTTTCAAATTTTAAACCGTCAGTCATGTGATAGATGCGTTGCTAGGTTCCAAATTAAATTTGGGGACAATTTCTCTAGAATGTCCGGAGCAGCTTTAGTAATGTCAAGGTCATACAACTGCGCGATACTGTGAGGAACTACTGCAGAGATTTACCTTGGGGTATCAACATTAAGATCCTTAATCATTTTGCTCTTTATGGTGATTCGTTCGAAGTACTTTTTCGACTCAAGTTGATTCGTTTTCGATTTCGCCCTGTGCTTCGATTAATTTCATTTGTTTCAATTGTGATTGCACCAACACAACAAAACGCGATTCTAATGCCACACCAGCGGTTCGCATCGCGTCCCTATTTGTTATCATCGGCACTTCACCCTTCAAGTAGGGGAACTCAGAGGTGATAAGAAGACTTAAAGAGGAGTTCTGCAAAGCCTCTTGTTTTTTTTTATCCTCGATGTCTGTTCTGTTCGCAGAATATGCGACTGCACGATGCAAACTACAGAACAGAAAGAGGACTACCTGATGCGATATGACAGCGTAACTTCCTGCCTTCATCCACAAATTCTTCAATCACTTTGCTCCGAAAAGAAACAAAAAGTCCCATTTATTCAAACATTGTTTGCTGCTTCAAAACGTCGTCTGAAAAAAAAAACAGTATGCGGGTGCCAAGGAGCCCCACTATAGCATTCAGAAGGGACATCCGACGTTCTTTTTTACGATTGGAATGAAATATAGAATTAGAGGTTTAGTTGCCAGTGACCCATGCGAGATCGAAGATATGTAGTTAGCATCGTTTTGTGCATTCCTCAATCAACACACACGATTAACACACCACTGTACCCGTGACAACGTTTTCTGACCAATCACGCTTTAGCAAAGGCAAGCGAAGTTTGCTTCCCAAATAGGACTCGTTAATTTGTAACCTCGGTATCATCCTGTTAATGGAAACATCCTCTCGGTCTTCACCCGGGTCTGTTGACTAAACGAAACACCGAAAATTACGTTCAATAGAAACGAATATTAACTCGTTTAATCTATTCTGCATTATAGATAAATAATTTACGGGATGCACCTGCATACATTACTGCTAGTACATTAGGTTTAATTGCTTGGCGCAAGAGATCCATGGTTACAAGTGTTTAGCTACTGATCATGCCCCACGCACCCTTTGCATTCAGCAGCCTCTGCATCTACCGCTCTGTCCACAGAGCGCTGCTTAACGCTAAGAGGTAAATTTCCTGTGGTAAAAGAGGTAAATGTGAAAGTGTTACTTTAACTTGGCCTGCAAAAATATCAAACTTGGAATTTTGTGTTCTTCGCATAGACGTTTGGTTTTCAATGCCCATTTCCTTTATTGCAGGAAACCTCCACAGTTTAACTATAAGAATGTATTATTGAGTGCCATGTTTGGTTACTTCGATGTAATCTCTTCTTTGGAAGAAGAATACCATTGATTTCTTGGCGCGTGTCTACTAGGATTAAATCTGGAATCAGTAATGCGGATGTACAACAATCTATTCATTGCTTCGATGCGAAATGTTTCTAGTTGGTATTTCCACACACACTTGCCTGTTTTCGAGTCGCTTTTGATTTGTAAAGGAACAAAGACGAGTCTGGTATTTAATGTCTCACAGTAAGTGCAATTAATTACATTTGGTGAAAAGATTTTCCAGTGGAATTCAATTAGCGCGATGAGTTAATCTCCAGGGATGTTGCAGAAGTCAATAACGTTCATCTGTTTGTTACGGTGGGGAGATATAGAGGAGGCCGAACTGCAGGTAGCATCAGTAACATCGCATTAAGTAAACAGTCCACTTGGAAGACGTCTTGGAAGATTATTTCCGTCTAACGTGCAGAGCCATTAGACGGAAATAATAATGGGATCCTTTCACGAATCACAAGCTGGTGGATTGCAGCAGGAGAGAGAAGTGGCTTTGTGAGGAGGCTGATGTTCACATGGGACACCTCACGCACTAGGGACACCTGGCGGTGTATATGCTTCAAGCAAATCCATACTACGCCTTGTGATTACTCTGTAAAAAGGATTTGGGACAGAACAGAGACAGGACATGTTGACTGATTTAGTTCTTATCGCACGAACACTCTGACAGCGGCTTAGAATAGCTTTTATGCTTCTTCGCTACTGAGCTAGCAGTCTCAGATAATAATCTGAGACCAGCTCTCAACAAAAACCAGCCTTAGAACATTTCACAGAATATTAGGCTAATTGTCTGCCGTAACAGAATACAGCGTTTTATTTTTCTTTCATTTTTATTGTACCGATTAACCGAATTCAATTCGAATTCAAAACCCTTCATTCGTGCTCCAACCACGTACTAATCACAATCAATGTTTGTAATCACAGTTGCTCATCCTGAAATTTCAGAAGTGAACAAAATGACGAATTCTCGTTATAATTCGGGTTGTCATTTAAAAATCAGAAATCTAATTTTAGTCAGAATGCCTTCGAGGGTTTTCTCTCAGACGTTTTTCTTTCTTCCATCTCTTAAATGTCTGCGCCACTTGAGTCTGTTTCAATAATTCCGTGTTGTGGAAATGGCTTTTAAACTGAGTTTGGTTCCTTGTAGAGCAGCTTAATCAATTGAATCTAATTAGGTTTCCCCAAATAACTGCCTCCGGGTGTTTGATCAACCTCAAAATTGAAAGACTACCGCGTAATAACTAACTGCAAGCAGGTGCTGTCTTTCTTTTAAATGGTTCAGCAATTTAAAACGGAGTTTGTTGAACTGTGTGTTCTACCACGGAAGTGAAGCGTTGACATTTGAATACTGTCTAGTTTGACTTCAAGCGTTTTCCTGAAGAACCTTAGTTCGTCTTAATAAGCCGTAAGAAAGCCAGAGGGGTGTTGACCACATGTAATCAGCATTGCTAACCACTAAACCTCCATAGATCAGCTGATGATTACTTAACCGTAATACACCATTCCAAACGTTCTGTTAATCTCATGATAATTTTTTGGTTAAGAATACGCTAAAGAAACGGTGCCCCCCCCCCTCATACCTTCTATATGTGATAGCCGGTCGATTAATCTCTTTGTGGGATGAAAACGTCCCTCATGTTCTGAGGGTTCCTGCACCGTGAAGGTGGCGAAAAATATTCTGTTGTTCTTTGCTGAAGCTCAATTGTTACTCTCGTAGAAGAATCAATAGGGACACCACTTTGAAACCTTTCTATTCATACTCTAGTCTCAAAACCCATTGAACGTAATCAGTTTAGCAAATATGAAAACAGAGGAGAATACGGCAGTGTCCTTCCCCCCTCAATATCATCAATTACAATCTGTTATTGGAGTGCTAAGGTGATGGTAGTTATAATCTTCACGTACGATATTTTAATTCGTAGTAAAGGCCAAAATTCATGTTGGGTTATAATTCGTATTCCAAATAATTGCGCTGGACAATTGTGGAAAATAAAGTACGTTAAAAAATCAATCCGATATCGGATGTCACAGAAGTATTCTTTCACTCTTAGTATTCAGTATGTGAAATGCAAATTTTACACTCATTTTTAATTCACGCGTTTAAGATAAATTTGCTATCGAATTCAAACTCAGTAACGTTAACTATACAAAGACGCACAGAGTTGATATGCTACAAGAATCCTGACAGGTTCCAATAATGACATACCCAGATTACTCGCAACAATGGACAACGTAATAACACGAGCCATCCATTGTTACGTGATGGATTACAATAACGCACCGAACTAGGAAACCAATATCAATATCGACAATGGATAAAAATAGAAATGTGCACTGGTGTATGGAAAGCCATGAAACTGTTCGGCAGCTTATGTATCCGATGTTTTCATAAGTCCCGCATTTATTCAGTTGCAAAATGCAATATGTTCTTTACCCGTAAACACATTCCACGTGATAAGTAAAGCAGGCAGAATGCTGTTGTTCTCCGCCATCTCTCAACGTTATGAACTCCGATACTACTCTCGAAGCATTCACGCCAGAATAACTACTCTCTTGACCTTTCGTTTTCTCCGTCGTGATGATTCCAAATGATATCGATCAGATACGACGCTTTTTGACCTTGACCCGCGCCAATTTTCCGGAGGTTTTGCCCATTTAAAAAAAAATATTAATTGGAAAATCTTACTTAAGACCATCGGGACATTACAGAAAGTCGTTTCGAAGAGACGCGATGTTGCGCGGGTTCCTAATTGTGGTTATTAAATGTCAGAAGCATCCGAATTCCCTTCGGTGTGGCTCCGATTCGGAACGTCTTTTAACCTTTATGTCTCGACAAAGATTCCACTGGCGGCACTCCCTTCTCAAGACATCCGATGACCTTTCGTACTTTTCGTAGACGCCAAACTAAGGACGAAAAATTGCTGTTTGTTTGCGTAAAAGAATTCTGCTCTACACGTAAACAGAGAAAGGAGCCCAAAATGACTTTTTATGCTTTGTTTGAACAGGGATCGCTGCTTAGTACTGACCTCCGTTGGTATTAACGTGGCGAGATCCCTTCAACCGTATGCCGCAGGATTATCTGAAAGAGAAGATGGATTCGCTTTTATAAGACTTTTCCCTCGGGAACGTAGACGTCAGCAAATAAAACAAGTGAAACATGTCTATAAAATTATTATTACTATTATTATTATTTGATGGCGCTGTGTAGGCAGACGGATGCCCGCACGTTATCTCTGCTTCTGTTTTTATAAAGTGGTTTTAGCTGAAGTTTTTAATTAGAAAGTGCTACTATTTAATTACATTAGTCACGCTGAAGACGTTTAAATCACCAAACTCGGCTAACTAATATCCAAATTTTGTGTGCTGAAAGTCATAGAGTGAACTGCCGTCACCAATCACCAAAGGACGTAGCCATTTTAAAAGTCGCTAAAGGGAAGAAAGTCCAGAGATCACCGAGACAGCGAATATCAAGCGCAATAAGTCATTAAGCGACGAAGGGGACGGGCCGCATTATTCTGGATGTGGGAGAAGACAACACTCAATGTTCTGTGATCTGAGAAAGCAAAAGGAGCCACGAAACGGACCGAATGGCACTGTCTACAGTACCGTGAGAAAATGTAGAACAAAGAACACACACCAAAGTAAGTCCCTTCATGATCCTAATATTACAGACAACTTAGACTTTTTCAAACTTAAGGCTGAAGATATGCTAAATACACACATGGAACAAGTCAACAAACAATTCGAGGAGTATGAACATTACGTTATAAGTAGCAGGCTAGAATAATCACAACTGTTGTACGGAAGACTAAGTCTGAGTATGAAAAGAAACTGGCTCTGCGTGCGAAAGACAACCCACAAGAATTCTATCGATATGCTGTAAGTAAAAGAAAGAAGGAATATGAAAGAATATCTCTTCTAAATCCAGATGTCGTGAGGTTTACAGATGCAGAAGAGGTTGTTCGATTAATGAGTGTCCATTTTGTTAAAAGCTATCAACTTGGTGAACGCAACACTGAGCTCACTGTTCACTGGATGAAGAAACGCGGGATTGTGAGGCCGAGGTATTAGAGCTGTTGCACAAATCGAATAAGAATTCGGCAATAGGGACTGATGGAATATCAGCACGTGTGCTAAAATAATGTTTAATATGATGTTTAATATGAGTCTCAGAACAGGGAAGATTCCTCAGGAATGGTAAGAATGTACGGTAATTCCATTGTGCAAAGACCAACTATCGACCAATTAGTATCTCAGGAGTGGTGGTGAAGATTTTGGAAAAATCGGTTAGAGCTGGCATTCAGAAATGGGTTGACAGTGAATCTCTGCTCTGCAATGAGCAACATCGGTTTACTAAGGGAAGGTCATGTTTTAGCAACATGATCATATTTTATGACAATGTTACCATTGAACTAGACAAGGGGAATGCATACATCATCATACTTTTGGATTTTGCTAAGGCTTTTGACAGAATACAGCATGGCAGACTGCTGAGTAAATTGGAGAAATGGGTTTGGGTTATACAATATTAGCGTGGATAAGAGGATCGCTGACTGACTGATATCAAAAAGTGGTATACGGGGGATCTGAGTCTGCAAGGTTTAAGGTAACCAGTGGTGTACCACAAGGATCCGTCCTTAGTCTACTGTTATTCAATGTGTACATTAATGATATTTGGCAAGGATTTGGCATATTTGGGAGGGACTTGGCAAGCGACATACAGTTATTTGCTGATGATGCAAAGATAGGTGGAGTAAACAGGAATGCTGTTGATATGCAGTCCTTTCCGAATGATTTGAATGGGCTGTAATTGTGGGCATGAGAAAATGAGAAAAACAGTTCAATGTCAGTAAATGTAAATCATTCACTTCAGCGTGATTAGATAGCCAATGTCGTATTATATTGGTGGGATTATGCTTGAAGGAACTGATGAGGCTAGGGATCTTGGAGATCTTGGATAAGAAGTCGAAGTTTAGGGGCCATGTGGAAAAGATTGCAAATACAACTCAAAGGATAATTGCAATGCTGAAACGAACGTTCACATGTAAAGACAAGGATGTCATTTTGCCTCTTTACAAGGCCTTGATAAGACCTCACTTGGACTATTGTGCGCAGGTCTGATCTCCAGGTTTCCGTTGTGATTCTGATATATTGGAGAGAGTGTAAAGGGTCTGTATTAAAAATGATATCAGGATTGTGGAATACCGATTATGAAGACAGATTGAAAATTTGTAGACTGACTGCAGACACTAACAAACAAGAGAAAGAGGGGTGATATGATTGAGACTTACAAACTGCTGAAAGATTCATACAGGATTTCAGTTGATGGAATTTTTCCATTTATGGAGGGTGGGGAAAGGACGAGAGGGCATCCTTGGAAGCTAAGAATGAAGGCCGCCAAGAAGGGTGTGAATTCAAGATTAAGTATGGTATGTGGTCTCCCTCGATGAGTCTCTGACTCCCTGGGGGTCTCTCTTAATAATAATAACAATAATAACAAAAGAAAACTTCAGCACAAGATTTTATTGCAAAACGTTTCGGTCAGGATACACACCAAGAGGAACTAGCATACTCATTCGACCATGCCTTCACAAACAATATCACACAACTCAAAAAATACAATTTACCAACGATCAACAAAAAACTACCGACACAAAGTCAACAACAAACTATATATTTTCCACCTGTAACAAAACAGGAACTGAAGGAAGCACTCGTACAACTAAACCAAAGACCACTCCAGGAATAGACAAAATAAGACTCACAGACCTTTTAACACACTTTGAACAAATAACTCTAATATTTGTAAGACCCGTGAACATAATATTCGACACTGGCATTATTCCACAACAACTAAAAACTGCAATAATTACGCCAATTTACAAATATGTTAAACGAAACGATACTCAGAACTACAGACCAATAGCTACCCCACCAGTCATTTCAAAATTCTAGAAAAAATAATACACACCAGACCATAGAACTATTTACAGAAGTAGAACATCATCTCACAAAACCAAACCAATACGGCTTTCAGAAAACAAAAAGCGCCATCACTTTATTAGAAGATATCGCCGACGCAATAAACAAAGCTCTCGATAAAAACAAGTACGAGGTCCTTATACTGCTTGACTTAACCAAAGCATTTGATACACTTGATCATGGCATCCCGGGAACTCACTATACTCATTTGGTATAGGAGGAACACTGCATACCTGGTTCAGGAACTACCCCTCAAACAGAACACAAGTAACAAAAATAGGTACATGTCACAGCCGGGGTATACAAATAACAGGATGTCCCTAGAGTGGGCGATAATATGGTGTCCCCATGTTATCACCCACTCTGTTCAACATATACATCAACGATGTTCATAACATGGCCATAAGAAGTCAAATATTTCAGTACGCAGATGACACCGCACTACTAGCAATCCACACAGACATCAACAAGGCTCTCTGCAAAGCACAAAAAACCTAAATGAAATCACAACATACTTCCGCCAAAACGCAATTCTAATCAACGGCACCAAAACACAGATGTTGATAATACACAACCCAAGAATCATACGCCCCGCATCACTTTCGATACACTCCATACATACCGCTGCATTGACAACAAAAATACCTGCCAATGTTCCGAAATCAAACCTGTAACACACGCAAAATACCTCGGTCTCTACATAGATTCCCACCTTAAATGGACAAAACATATAGAATACCTACACACCAAACTCCGCATCATCGCAGCAAAACTCTTCCAAGTAAAAGACATTATTCCATCTAACATAAAAAACTCCTATATCACGGTATCTGCGAATCCCTACTCAGATATGGTATAACAGTTTATGAAAACACATCAAACAGCCCCCTAAAAAAATTAGAAATATTACAAAGGAAAATTGTGTCAACAGCGATTTGGACACCTTACACGCAACAACCAATATCAGATCAGCACATGGCGACACACAGAATCCTGAGCATTAAAAACCTGAAATACTACATCACATCAACAAGTAATTACTTCAACATCACGTATCGAAAAAACAGAGACACATATCGTATAACACGACCTACGACAACTCTCTACATCCCCACACCCTTCAACAACTCATACGGTTCTTTTGTGAGATCACATCAGATACCCACGCAACTCAACAACCTACCAAGAAAGTTAAAACACGTCGATAACTACAGAACATTAAAAAGCGAACTCTGGAAAAGATACCAACAACGTTGTTATACCATTAACATTAATATACACATCACAAATCACCTGCATCCAATGCCAACATCCCGTACATAAACAGTAGCAACAACACAAATAGTGAAGGCTAATCCCACTCTCTTCATAAAAGCTAACCCAAGCTTCGAAATAGGTGGGATTAATCCGACTCATTCAACTACACGCAATCCTCATAATCAAAGACTGCAGATTATGTAACAAAACAGTCATTAAGGAGTATAATAATAATGAAGATATTGATATAAAAAATTATTATTATTATTATTCTGTTCTTAGAATCTGTTCTTTAGTCACATGAAAGAAAATGTATTATTGATTAAATTTTACATTATACGTATGTAATTTATCTGAGACAATAAAATGTTTAAAAAATATTTTGAAATTATTTATATCTAAAATTTACATTTTCGTGATAGCGGCTATTCCATACTACCAGAATATTAATTCCTCAATGAACTTCCCAACTAGTACATTGTTACGTAACAATGCATTAGATATGAAATACTATGGGCGTGCTAACAATAAGAATGAAAATTAAACATTATAGCATTTGACGTAACAACGATCAGCTGTTCGTATGTGTTCAAACATTATTTCAAAATTTCGCTCTTGCCAGTTACCGTTTTCTTGCATTCCATACTGTGCAGAAACACCTCAGGCTTTGATGGTATATCTTTACAATTTATTAAAGCATTAAAATATAAATCATATTATTGATATGTTTCGTTTCACTCGGGCTAATTTACACAAGAGTTTATAAAAATTGAACAAAATTCCAGAATAAGTGTTAAAGGATTTTCATCTCCAGGTGTGTGATATCGTGGTATTGCTTACTGCAGGATTTAAATGTATTTTTATATATATTTGCGTGTTCATTTTATCTCCAGGTTTGTTTTGGTAATCCGCTACCCAATTTCGGTGTGAACAAGAGGATGAGGAGTGGTTTCTTTGCATGGAGGGTGGTTGAACTGTGGAATGCATTGGCTGATGGAGTGGTGAGAGCATGACCGGTTAATGAGTTCAAATGAGTGGTATGATAGACTTTGTTTTTTTTAGGAAGGACCTCCCACAATGAGTCTTTTGACTGCATGGAGGCCTGAATCTTAATAATAATAATAACGTTGGAAGTAATGAACGATGGAAATAAACAAAAATTGCCACTCTTGCTTCAAATATTTAATGCTAATAACATCTATAATGCTGATGCTACATTTATGCCTGATAAAAGGTGAAGGACAAGTTGAATATATCTCAGCAAGCCATTGTAAACGACAGAGTTTTAACTTTTCAAAAATAGTCAACAAACGAAAGGATTAAAGTGAGAATTTTAAATATTTTCTGGTCTCCAAAAAAGCACATAAGAAGGTACCAAGTAAAAAACTGCTCAGACTTGAAAATTGTGTGGGGTAAATTTTCCAGCCTGGTTGGTCGAGTGGATGGCATACCTGCTCTCCAACCAACATGTTGCTGATTCAAGTCCCATCCTGAGTGTTTGTAAATGCATGGTCTTGATGAGCTTGTATTGTTCCTTTATTTATAGGGTTTGTTTTTTTTTGAAGAGGGGGGAAAGAAATGGACCTTATACAGAACGATGGATAGGTTACATAAACATTTTAAATCTGCACTTGGAAATGAAAGAAATGGAAAGAGATGGTTTCTTGTTAAATCATGTATGATAGGGTTGTATTGCAATGATAGCATGTGCAATTTACAGACAAAAAATACTGTTGGTGATGGTGAGTGGTAAATGGTTGTGTTGTCACCGTGTAGTTGTATACTGCTCAAAACAATTAGGGGATAATTTGGTTTTCTTGTAAATTATAAAGTTAAAAAATAATTTACAAATGCAACACAATTTGTAATAAATATCGATTATTTAAACAATATCCTATCCATAAGTAAGAAATATTTATTTATTCATGTGTAAAGTACCCAATAGTTTTAATTATTTACAGAAATTTAAATATCCGACAAACTAAGATATCCCCTAATTGTTTTGAGGAGTGTATTATCTGGTGTGAGATTTAGACCAATAAGGCAAAATATACAGTTGGTTGTTGCTATAGGCCAGGGAGTTCCACAGATGATCTGGACGACGTGCATTGCCAAATTAGTACAAGGGGGGTATGGGTCGAGTGATTATTATGGGGGACTTCGACTATGGAGATATAGATTGGAAGAAAGAAAAATCACATGACAGGAAGAAAATAGAATTTATACGCCTGCTGAGGGATAATTACTTAAAGCAGCATGTGATGGGGGAGACTAAGGGTCGGGAAGTATTGGACCTGGTCACAAGATCAGAAGAGCTATCCATAACCAAGGTGACGACATTGCTCCAGTTGGTGGAAGCAATGTGTGACCATGCGGTCTTGAATTGGGAGACTGTAAACCATGAGGAATATTCTATGAAGAAGGGATATTTGTGGGACTACAAGGCAAGTGATTATGACATGCTTAAGAAGAAGCTGAAATCTGTACCATGGCATAAAACACTGCAGGGTAGGGACGTTAGTGGTGTATGGGATATAGTTAAGTCATCTAGAGGAAGCAGTATTAAATTGTATACCTAGGATAAGGAGGGATAATCGGGTAGGAGCTAGATGGATGAATAATATCATTACGCATGAGCTGCAGTAGAGGAAAATGCTGTGGAGAGTATATAAGGAGAAAAGTGGCCAGAAACTCATGAACAGTACAAGGCTTAGGCTAGATATGTGGCCAACATGGCAAGGAACAGATTATGAGAAGAATTTAACCGAGCAGGCCAAAGGAAATTCCAAAGAATTCTTTCATTATGTGGCAAGTAAGAGGAAGAATAACTATGTAAGATAAACCTTAATGAGTGATGGTCACGAGGAGACAGAAGCAGATAAAATAGTTGAGTTACTGAGTGACCACTTTGCAAGCATATATCTTCCTAGTGAGGTTACTGCTTTAATCTAAGTGACAGACGCTAATGTGGGAACAGAGGTGGATGAATTGGAGGTTCGTAGAATATTGAAGAATCTCAGCGTAAATACAGATGTGGGATATCAGCTAGGGTTTTGTGAGAATGTGCAAGGGAACTGGCAATGCCTTTGACTAAACTGTTTAATTTAAGTCTCAACCCTGATAGAGTTCCATAGGAGTGGAAAGGGGGGGAATTATTCCTTTGTATAAGGGAGGTTCTAAGACTACAGTAGCAAACTATAGACCAATTAGTATCTCAGACGTGGTGGTAAACGTACTAGAAAAATTGTAAAAAAAGAGAATTCAAGATAAAAATATGATACTGTATGAGGGCCAACATAGCTTTGTGAAGGGTCGATCATGCCTTAGCAATTTACTAACTTTTTATAATAGAGTAACAGCAGAACTGGTTAAAGGAAATGGCTGCACGATGATTTTGCTGGATTTTGCAAAAGAATTTGCAAACTCCAGAAAATGAGGGATAGATGTGTCACCGGTTAAGTGGATAAGAGGGTGGCTGCTGGACAGATATCAAAAAGTGGTATCTGAAGCGGCAGAATTAAGGCAAAAACAGGTGACTAGTGGTGTGCCACAAGGTTCCATGCTGGGACCATTGATGTTTAATTTGTAAATAAATGATAGAGGAAACTTGAAAGGAAATATTCAGTTCTTTGCTGATGATGCAAAATTAGAGTAATAGTTAATCAAGACAATCTGGAAAGCTTGCAAGAAGATTTAAATAGGCTGTCCACATGGGCAAAAGTTAATGGGTGTCAATTTAATGTCGAGAAATGTCAAGTTATGCACTTTGGGATAAATAAATTATAAGCTGTTTATCACATTGATGGCACTATACTTCAGGAAATAGATGAAGGTAGAGATTTAGGAGTGGTGGTGGTGGTGGTAATAGACAGAGAGTTAAAGTTTGTAGGACATATTGCTTAGATAGCACATAAGATTACTTGGCTAGTGAAGAACTAGTCGTAATTCCTCTTTATAAGGCCTTGATACGCCCACATCTGGATTACTCGTTTCTTGGGGATGAGGAAGCTGAAGAGTGTATTCAGAGGCAAATGACCAAGGTGGGGGCCCGTGTAATGTTCCCTATGAGGACAGATTGAAGGTGTGTGGATTAGACCTTCAATCTTCAATAGAAACATTTAAGTTGCTTAAAGGATTGTATAGGATAGATGCAGACGAAATGTTTCAGCACTTGGCTATAGGAACCAGAACGGGTCATTTCTGGAAGTTGAATAAAGGTGTGGTTAGTTGGGGTGTGTGAGGACTAGAGTTTTTGCTTGGAGAGTGGTTACAGAGTGGGATGGTTGCCAGAGTCAGTTGTGAGTGCTTTGTCTGTTAACGGATTCCAGGAGAGGTATGATAGATTGTGTGGATAGATTGGGTCTCCTGTGATGAGTCTTAGGACTCCATGGAGGTTCCCGTATGATAATAATTTTAATGAAGATAGCAAATTTAATATTGAAATAAATAATAGAATAAGTAGACTGGCATGGTGAGAAGCTGGTTAAATAAACTTATGTGGAACAAGATAGAAATTAGATAGAGGATCAAGTTCGTAATATACAAGATATATGCAAATTAATTTTAATATATGGATTGGAGAGCTAAGCTAGAAATAAATAAATAATTAATGACTCGAGCCTGAAGATATCAGCATTCTAAGGAAAATTAGAAGAATGAACAGAAGGAATAATTTGAAGAACCATAATTAAAAGTGGATGTATTAGAAAAGAACTTTACAGTATTAATATTAAAGAAAACATGAAAGCAGAGTAAATCTAAGACAGTTACGTAGATAGAATGGGTATAACAAGAAATATTGATGATGATAGAAAACAAAATAAGGACTAACAAGTAGAAGTAAGAGAAAATAAAGGCATGTACATAAATGGAATTTACAATGCAAAAGATAATGCACAAAACTGCACCGGAAAACTAGAAAATACATACAGATGTGTAAAAGTAGCTAAATAAAAGTCGCAAGAAAACTTTATTAAGAATATAGATGATAAATATCAGGAGGGTTTGGATGTTAGTCGCCAGTTCAGTGGAGCAGAGCCCATGAAAATCCCTATAGTGGCATAATGCCACAGTGGAGCACTGTGGGGAAAGTGTGACTGAATCGAGTCGGTAAGAAAGGGATAACCAATTAGAAGAATTGCTCATTTCTGTGTACAGTCAAATATTCCGAAGGAAGTTTTAGGTGCACCATCCCAAGTGTGAGAATAGTGTTCTAAGTTAGGACAGATTTCAAGGAGAGAAGTCCTGTTTGGAATGGAAAAGCATACCAAGTTTTTCAGACTGAAGAAGTGATGCCCTGATGAGAAACGTGGTTCTGGTTGGCAACAGGAATATTCTTGAAGATGAGGGAGAACAGTACAATCTTTCTTCTTAGAAATGAGATATGTCTATTATGGTGGTAATACGATTTTTGAGGGTACCTTTACCCCACTTTAGAATGGAAAGAAGATCAGTCTTGAAAATTAAAGGGGAATGGAGAGTAGTGTCATCAGGAAAGCTATGAATTCTATTAGATGTCAAGGAGAGAAATTTCATCATTAATCTCTAGGGGGAAGTGAATAAGCGATAGTATTACCCTGGGGTACCTTAAAATTAATTATAAAATCTGATGTTAGGAAATCATCCACTATAAGCTAAAACAGCTGGGAAGAGAGGAAGCCGATCTATTCACAAAGATAAGTTTTTCTCTCTCCCTCCTACTCTGATGTTTGCCAGGTTCAGTATGTTATCTTTACCCATACTATGGACAAACAGGACATTTCTTCAGATAAGGATTATAGGAACGTCATTATTATTATATCAACCAAAATAAACCCAAAAAATTTGGCCAGGTGCAGCATGGAGTGAACGCTGACTACAGTATCTTCTGATCCATCATGCGACTTATGTTGGTGCCGGGTTAATTTGGGGGTTGTTTAAAGATTGCTGAAGCACTTCTTCACCACCCAGACTTAAATCAGAATGGGTCTATTCGTTTAGTGATTTGGGAGAGTCTCCACCTCCTCGTAAATGCAAACAGTAACATGTCTGGTCAGGTCATTTTGATACTGTTCTACCATTGAGCCTGTGACTTTTTCAACTTATATGGTTTATTGAATTTAGCTTTACAATAGGCTATATTAAAAAGACACTGCACTTGTTTAAATAATTTAGAATCCATCTTTCTTTGAAAAGTAGCTAGAGGTGTGTTACCCAAGTGATTTCTGGTAAAGTACATGCCACAGCATTTTTTATGAAAATTGAACGTGTCATGAAGCCTTAAATAACTCCACTGTTAAAGGCCCTCAAAAATCTGGTAGTAATCTAGATATTTTTATACATTACAGAATGCAACGTAACCTTTGTAACACATCACCACTCGGGGTTTTTGAGCCATTTGTCTACGAAGCGTATATTAATTGTTTTTAGTTGATGACACAACAGAACTATTTTCTTCAGTGTTTTTAAAACGTTCTGCTCACATACCTTTGCCTTTAGTTTTGCACGGTTTCACAAAACTAAAAAGTGTAGTTTGCATTTCCTTTCATTGGCGTCTATACCGAAGGTGATTTTAATATAAACTATCCATAGAAATGATTCAGTTGGAAAAACAAATAATGAAGTTTATGAAAACAACTGAAAAGGATCAGCACTAACGACAGAGCCAGACTAACTTTTCATTATGTCATGTCGATAATTCAATCTGATCTCTAACTCATCCTTGTAAAACAATTGTTTTTTAAATAACAGTATTAAACAAACCTTTCCATCATGTAAAAATGTTCGTATATAATTACTCCAGGCTAATTCCCATTGTGAATTTGAAAGAAGATGAATAATTATCTAAAAGGTTAAAGAGTGTGTTTGGAAAATCTTATTTTGTATTATAATCATATCTGAGTTTCAAGGAGGGTGATGACCTGTAAGTTATGCAAACTAAAATTTTGTTTTAGAATATTTCACTGTTTGAAATTAATCCGCGGAAGCAGGGTGAGAGATAAATAGTGCGGTTGGAAACCTTTCATGTTTTGAAGGATTAGAGAAGTGAATCTTATCTTTGAGAGTATTTTCCTGCTAACTAACTTATTTTTTTTGCAGGGAGCGTCTCTGAAAGAATTAAATGATAAATTACATAAGATACACTATTGTAACAAATATATAACTAACACTGGATTTAGATTTAGAGGTCATAATAATTATTTAATAGGCCTACTAGTTTTGCCACTTAAGCTAACGGCTTCGTCTCGGTTAGGATAAACACACAAATAAGTATACAAGTGTTTAAATATGAATCATTACACTAAAACACGAATATGTAGGAACTATTACACGCAGATACAAGTAAAAACAGAAACACATGGAACGTGGAACATGGTCATTCATTCTTCAGCAGGTGCACCCAATAGTTTGCAGAAAAATTAAAAGTCCAATGTGTTTAAAGATCTAATCAGTGACTTCCAAATGCTACACAAAATCATCCCTTGGTTTCTGTTGAGAGTGCCGCCTTGTGAGTGGAGTGCCATTGTAGCCTCTCTGATGTTGCAGGCACTGAAGTTGTCTTCTATGTACAGCATAGATTTGCGTTATATTAGCTATATTTTATTACATTAGTTTTTTGGTCGATAAAAATCAGCATTTATTATGATGATTATTATTACATTACACCTCCAGAGAGTCCAAAGACTCATCGAGGGAGGGCACCTGCTCTACAGCTCTCTGTCTCCACCAACTACAATGAACAGACTATACCAATGCCATCTACTGCCCATCACCACCACTAGTATTTTCGCAGACAAATATCCGTGCTTACGGTGGGATTTCAACTCGCATCCTTTTGGATGGAGAGCGGATACCGTAACCAATCGGTATGAAACTTTAAGTTTCATACTTAAATTTGAAGAAATATATTCAGTAGAGTTTAATCATTAGGAGAAGGAATGATATGATTTGAGACATGTAACTGAGAAGCTATTACAGAAATAAACAACGAGGAATTGTTCCATTGGGAGTAAAACATAAAAACAGAATAAGAGCACTGGTTTGGTCTATTCTAAGAAATTAGAGAAGGAAGTGAAAAAGTGGGGTTTTGTGCTTTGCATTGGTGGTTGTACAATACTGAATGCCTGTGAGTGTGCAGACAGTAAATAATTTTAAGATAATATGAGAAACTGTGTTATTGCAACAAGAGTAGATATCACTTAACGAATCTTTAGATTCTCTTATGATGAAAGAATTCAGTGCTAGGCATGATTACCCGATGAATGTTTCTTGTGCTGCCTTCCCATGCCCTGAAAATATATTACCTTAGCCATTTAAAGATTGGAACTAAGTCTGAAAATTTTGGTGATTATATTTTACTCGGTAGTGAATAATAGTAATTAATTATGCTTCATTAGCCACCTACTTCAGTATACACTACATGTTTTTTGCAATTACTTTCATTTATCCAGTACTAATTATTCGTTCGTTTTTCGTTTCAGACAAGGCGGGTGACTTGGTTGGTAAGGGTAGCAAAAGTGAGGTATGAACAGCGGTTAGCTAATGAAGCCAAAAATAATCCTAAGGAGTTCTTTTGATATGTAACCAACAAAAGAAAGAATGATTATGGAAGGATGACATTGATAGGAGAAAATGGTATGAAGACAGCTGTTGCGGAAGGTGTGGTGGAGATTCTTAATGAGCAGTTGATATAGGGCTTTCAATATTGTGAATGTGACTTCGTGGAGAGATAGAGAGCAGTAGATGATGGGGAATAGAGACTGACTGTGAGTGAGCAAGAGACATATGGGAAGTTCGGCAAACTAGATGTAAATAAGGCTGTAGGAATTGATAATATATCACTACGTATTCTGAAGGAATGTGCCAGGGAGTTGAACCGGGCCTTGACACATTTTTAATACGAGTTTTGCACTAGGTCGAGTTCCAAAGGAGTGGAAGGAGGGCAAGATTGTGCCACTTCATAAAGGAGTTGATAGAACTCAATCCAACTATAGACCTATCTGTGTGTCAGGTGTTGTAGTTAAGTTGTCGGAGAAGCTCGTGAGAACTAGGATCCAGAGTTGGGTTGAAATTTTCATTTATCATCAAAGATTATAACAATAGTATAATCTTTGATGGACAGCATGGATTTACTAAAGGGAGGTCATGTTTTAGTAATCTACTTACTTATTACAATAACGTGACTGCTTCCTTGGACAGAGGAGAAGGATACACAGTAATATACTTGGATTTCGCAAAAGCTTTTGATAGAGTACCTCATGATAAGTTGACAGTCAATCAAACTAGAGCAGATGGGGTTGCATATTAGATTGATGCATTGGATTGGAGACTGGGTATCTGATAGGTATCAACAAGTTGTGAATGGGGGTGCGATATCCAGGAAAAGGAAAGTCACTAGTGGAGTGCCTCAGGGGTCTGTTTTAGGGCCATTACTATTTAACTTGTATATTAATGATATTGGCGAAGATTTGGATGGAGATATTCAGTTGTTTGCAGATGATGCAAAGTTGGGACGAACCGTAAAGAGTAGTGAAGATGTTGTGGCCTTGCAAGAATACTTGAATAAATTGAGTGATTGGGCACGGAAATGGGGATGTGGGTTCAATGTTGCAAAATGTAAGGTTTTAAAATTTGGAAAACGAAGATGGGATGCAGAATTTATACTTGGTGTGGATATATTGTTGGAGGTAGAGGAAATAAGAGATCTAAGGGTGATAGTGGATAAGGATCTGAAATTTAGGGGACACATCGCCAAAATTGTGTTGAAACTTGCAGAGTTTGGTGGAAGAGGGGAGATGTGATAGAGACCTACAAGTTAGTAAAAGTTTGTTATATAATCAATGCAAAATGCTGGACAGGTTCTACAGAAAATAGTGGGAGATCAAGGGAGAACCAGAGGTCATCCCTGGAAACTGTATAAAGAGGGTGTGAGTAGGGGAGTGAGAGGCAGGTTTTTTTCGTGCAGAGTTGTGAATGATTGGAATGCCTTACCTGAGAGTGTGGTGTCTGCAAGGAGGTTGAGCGTATTTAAGGCTCGGTATGATGAGATGTGTGTGTGTGATAAAAAGACCTCCCAGATGAGTCTTTGACTCCATGGGGTCTTAGATAATAATAATGATTAATAAGTTTCCAAAATAAAACATGTTAAGATGAGTGTTGTATTTATAATTTTAATTAAAATTTCATTAAATAACAAGCCACTATTAAATTCAGATATGTCAAGCTGTTCAATAATCTTTTGTTTAATCTTGTGCAGTAAGAGGCAAAAATATAATATTTTAGTATTTATAATTTTAGTGACATATGCTTGGATCGTAAAATGAACTAAATATCTCCTTTTCATGTGCATATGACTTCGTGGTTTTATCTTCACCGTAAATTACGAACATACCTCAAATACATAACATTGATAGTATTTATTGATGGTTTTAAAAAAATTAATAGTTTTTTAAAAATATAAATGTATTTTTATATAGCTCACTCTGTCTGTGTGTTTTATCACTTGATTTTGTCACAGTATGAGGTGACTATATTTAGTATGAAATGATTGCTGCACATCAGAAAGACGGTTATCAGTGCTATATACGTGTATTTTATAAAAATAAGTTTTGTCTGTGTTTTGCATATTTGGAAAGTGTAAATAGATAATGGAAGAAATACGGAATTATGACATTAGTGGAAAACAAGTTTTACTTCAACAGTCTCTTAATTTATCAACAAAGAACCAGACAAAAAATAAAATTGTTCTCATGTGAAATATGTGGAAGGAAATTCTCACAGAAAGGACATCGTACTCATCATATAAAAAGCTATGAAAATGAGAGAACATTTTGTTGTCAAATCTGTGGTAAGAGGTTCATAGGGAAAGGAACTCTCAATGTACATAAGAGGACCCATACAAATGAAAAATATTGGACTTGTAGTACTTGGGGGAAACAGTTTTCACGAAAGGATACACTTGTCAGTCATACAAAAACTCATACCAATGATAAACCTTTCACCTTAAGAGTACGTAGAAGTCCCACAAATGAGAAGCCATTTGTTTGTGAGGACTGTGGGAAGAAGTTTGCACGGAAAACAAACTTAAATTTGCATAAAAGAGCTCATTTCAGTGGAAAACCATACGAATGTAAAACTTGTGGTAATAGATTTTTGCACAAAGGAAATCTATTGAGACATGAAAAACTTCACAGTGAGAAACATTTGTGTGAAATGTGAGGTGAAAAGTTTCTGCTACCCAAACTACTTATTTAGCATCGAAAACGTGTCCATTCTGTTGAAATTCCCTTAAAACATGTGGAAAGCAATTTTTGAATCCAAAAGTATTTTCTAAACATGTGCAGTTTCATTTTAAAAAGGATGCATTTCTGTGTGAAATCTGTGGAAAACGATTTTCACAAATAACAAGGCTCACACTCCATACAAGAAAACATACTGGTGACAAACCTTTTTTATGTGAGACGTGTGGGAAAGAATTTATAACATACATCCACCTTTCTCGACACAAGAAAATACATTCTAAAGAGAAGAGGTTTTCATGCTCGGCCAACATGATTATGCATAAAAGTCGCACACAAATAATTATAGTTTTAACTGCAAGAACTGTGATAAAAAAAAATTATGCGTGCACGTGATCTAATGGCTCATGAGAGAAATCACAGTAAAAGGGACACGCAAATGGTTACAGGTTGCACTGTATGACTTGCGATAAGAAATTTGTGCAGTAACGTGATCTAATATCTCATAAGAGAAAGTACTGTGAAGAAAAGTGAAAGATGTATGTAAAACTTCTTCCTCTTTACTTGCCTTACTTCCTGTAAAAAACTTCACTAAGATGAGAATAGTTACAACTGTGAAATTTGTTAAACAAATCTTTGCATGCTCATCTGTTTCTTCGTAAGAAGATGCATCTGATATATGTTTCGAACACACATTAAACATATTATTCATAAGAAAGCAGTTTCTTGTTTATCTCGTAAATGTTTGTCATTATCATGTTTTATCTATAATGTATATGTCACAGATTTCTACCTTTTATCTTTTCTGGATCTGTTCCCATAGAAAGTAATTTCCTTCTGTATCCAAAATAATGAGCACAGGCAGGAGCGGGCCAAGAGTATTTGCCGCTAGGGTGCAAACTTTTATCGGCTGCCCCTTATAAAATAATTAAAAGAAATTTCATGTAGCATTTACTATGATAAATAAAATAACAATTTATCCAAATGAAACGTTACCTGTTATTTATTAAGAACACAGAATACACGGGTTCGTATAGTTATTTTAAAATTTTTTTCAAAAACAAACAAACAAAAAAGGAACAATTATTTCTTAATATAAACAAAGATTAATTGTACATGCCTTTATTTAAAATTTACTTGGCGTGTTTTTTTGGAGCAAAATCATTTATTATATCCTCCATATCTACATTAGTAGTAATTTGATGTTCTATGCTAATAAGACTTAAATTGTTAAGTCTATCCTGTGTCATTGTATAGCGGAGATGATTTTTTTATAATTTTCAGCTTTGAAAAGGGTCATTCGCCAGTTGCAACAGTCACAAGTATTGTTAAATAAATTCTTAGTGTTATTGACAAATTGTGGAAAACACCAAGAAGATCGTTCGAAAATGTATACTCAAGTATCGAAAATGCATTCATATTCAGATTAAAATAGATTATAATATTTTCTATTTCCTCGCATAATTCAAGGAGTTTATATCAGAATCTTTACCATCTGTCAATTTTATCTCCAAATCTTTACAATATTTTAATTTTTCTTTTTTCTTCATTGGCTTTAATAAATAAATGTCATTTAAATTTCAAAAACATCGTTATGTTTTTTTCGGTAATGTAAATCTTTCAACACGTTTTAAAATAGCTCTATCCATTATAACTAAATGAAAATTGACTTTGAAATTTTGTTCTTGCGAATCAATAACTTCATCTTCACTTTCATACGAGAATAATCTTTTTGTTTTCCTGGCATACAAGGAAAAATTGGATCACAATATTGCACACTGTATTTGCAATTTCGGTTGCTTCCCCTAACACATTTTTGAATGCCTGCCTCATCTGTTCTACATTCCTTTAAATAATTTTTTAGGTCTATCAACATTGTCATTATTGTAGACAGACCGTCCGGGTTTTGCATCAAATTACTTATGGCATTAATTTTTGAATAAGATTTGGTGCCATATAACAAGAGAACATGTGAATTTGAAAGATTTAATTTTTAATAATAACGATTCAGCTTCGTTCCTTGTGTCGCGATCTCTTGATTTATCTTGACATGAAATATATAAAGCTCGTATATATCTTTTCTAGATTATACTTAAAGCTTTTACAGCGTCTATGCGGCTTGACCATCTCGTATCACATACGTTTTTAACAGTAAAACATGGGCATTGCTCTTTTAAAATTTTCCAACGATAGACTGATTTAGAAAAAAAAATTATGTATTTCCTGAATTAATGAACCAAAAGTGTTATTTCACATATTCTCTTTTGGAGACCCTGATTTTTGCCCTTCATGTTTTCCCCGTTATCATATGCTTGAGCACGTAAATCGTAAAGATTTATAAGTTAAAAAGGGATCTCTGATTTCTATTTTCTTGTTGATATTATCGAGGTAAACAAATCTTACAACAATACTTAATTGATTTTCGTGAGATGCGTCTGGAGTGGTGTCTAAAATGATAGTGTAATATTTATTTCATTTTAACAATATTAGGTTTTATTTTTTCTCCTATTATTGAAATTATTTCATTTTGTATCCCCCCCCCCCCAAATAATGTTGCATTTTGTTCTTATCGGTTTGTATTTGACTTATATCATCTGCCATTTCATTATCGAATTTTTCTACAGTTTCTATTAATTTTAAAAACTTACCATTGCTATCTTCGAAAAGGTTATTACTGTGACCTCTGAAAGCTAAATTTTGTCCTGCTAAAAATTGAACTGTATAAATAATCCTTTCTATTACCGATTTCCAACGATTTTTTTCTAGTTTTATTAATTGTTCATTTACCGCATCTGTTGTATTATTATTTATAAATGACTTTTTTAAATCGATCCATGACTTGTAACATTTGATATGTGCTTCACTTTTTTTCATGCCACTCTAATGTTCTCGATAAATGTTTCCAATCGCAATAACCAATTGCATCATTGAACACATAAATTTTATTGTTAAAAAGTTTACAAGGAAAACAATATACTGAATTTTTGCATTTAGAAATCAATAACCAATTTTTGTGTATCTTTTCGTTATTACTTAATCGTTTATAAGAATAATCTGCTGAAAATGATCTGTTTTTTTTCATCTTTTGGAAAATCAGTATCATATATTTGTTTTGGTCCAACATCTATTAGAATAATTTTGAGATTATCTGTTATTTTTAAAGTCACTTTCCTGGATCATCAAAATCATGCTCAAGGATAGAATTCATAAGAGAATTTTCAGTTGTTATACTTGTATTGCACGCTCTTTTGTCACCTGTTTCTTCCGGTGAACCGAGTGAGCTGTTGAGAGTTTCAGAAGTGAAAGATGAATTTTCTAAGCATCGTTTCTTAGCAGCTATAGAATTTTCAGTTAAATGTATGGCAGAAGAAGAAGAAGTATCTTCAAACTTTTCTCGAGCAGCTGAAGATTTGTCTGTACATGAAGATGTAGATGCAAAATAATTGGAAATAGGAGTCGTAAACATTTTTACATTTTCTTCTTTCTGTGCTCTTTCCTTTTCTATATTCTGCTCCAGAAAATCTTTTTCTTCCGTCTGACATCTAAAAGTAAGGGTTGTTAATAAGATTATATTAGTTAAATTTTACGATGTGGGATATACCAAGAAATGAATATTATTACTATTAATGATTATGCTGCATTTTATAATCTAAATTAGATATTAGCTACATAAAATAAATATTTCATGTTTGTTTCTTGCCGCCCTATCAGTGTTGTCCCCCGGGTGGGGTGCACCCTCGGGTTGGCGCGGCCCTGAGTAGTCTAGCAAACCCAAGCTAGACTAACCTTTAAAACTACAATATATGTCAGTTCAATTATACTATCCTTAGTTCGATGTCCCTATTATTATGCTTTCTCCTTATTTCTTCTCTTTCTTATATTTTCCTCTCTTCCATAATGCTATTAATTCAACGATGCAATGATAACAGGATGATTAGTTTCTGTCACATTCCAGTTTCCACTGCTTGAATGATGTCAGTTATCTCGTATTCTCCTAAAGTAGTATTTCTACTTTTAGTGGTAAGCAAAGCTGTCCTTAAAACTGAATGGCTTCTCTGACACACACACACACACACACACACACACACACACACACACACACACACACACACACACACACACACACACACACACACACACACACACACACACACACACACACACTCTTCAAATTTTCTCTCTTA
The DNA here is from genome assembly GCF_054136105.1 of Typopeltis vanoorti. Lineage (NCBI taxonomy): Eukaryota > Metazoa > Arthropoda > Arachnida > Uropygi > Thelyphonidae > Typopeltis > Typopeltis vanoorti. The sequence continues at coordinate 15,647,462 of NC_143566.1, read as the reverse complement.
AAATTCGTTTATTCCTTCTCCTATCTTTTCTTCAATCTTCCCATCATTTATTACTTTCAAAACAAACAAAAATGACTTTTTGTTGACAGACCCACAAATCACTGTTAGTCCCTCACATTGATAATACAGATTGGTTAGGCATTGCATAATTCTGAAGTTTTGTATTAAATATACACTATCTACCAATAATTGTCTGGACACCCATGTTATTTGAAGTAATGAAACATTCCATGTTTGTTAATAACATAAAAACTGGTGTACAGATAGTACAAAGCAGTATTTCATCGTTGCAGTTGAATATAAGTGGTAGGGCAACTAGACGTGAACTCATGGGATTCAAGAGAGGTGTCATTGTGGGCTGTCACATTGGCATCACATGCCATGGTCCAGTTGAGCAGCCATACAAAATTAACAGTTGGTGATGTCATCAACAAATGGAGACGTTCTGGCATCGCTTGTGCATGAAAACACCCAAGGAGGCTGCCAAAAATGACTGACTGAGAAATAAGGGTGTTAAAATTCCTGCAAAGAACGTGTGAATTGGACAGTTGACCGGTGAAAAACTACTCTGCAACGATGAATCAAGGTTCACCTTTTTTATCTATCTGATGCGAAGGCATTGTATGGTGTGGATGTGAAGGCAGCCTGGCGATTGCTTGCTACCACAGTATTGTGCCTGCAGCAAAGTTTGGTGGTGGAACAGTAATGGTGTGGGGTTCATTCAGCTGGTTTGGAGTGGGACCACTGGTTGTTGTCTGTGGTTCTACAAAGGCAGTTCAATACCTTGATATTTCGGATAATCAGGTGCTACATACACTGGAGTTTTTAAGGAACTGACCCGAGTTACTATCAAGACAACAATGCCCCATGACAAAGCTGCAGCTGTTATGGAATGGTATGAAGAGATGGGTGTGAAACGGCCTGCACAGAGTCCTGACCTTTCAACCCCATTGAACACCTGCAGGATGAATTTGGGCGGTGATTGAAGTGCAGAGCAGCATGTCCTAGATCTGTCACTGAACTCGGTGCTGCTTTGTGGAGGAATGGAGACAAATTCCCCTTGATGCCTTCCACACATTGGTGGAAAGCATCCCTCAAATGGTGCAGGAGGTGATCAAAGCCAATGAACATATTGCGACATTAGAATTCGCCTGCTGGTATCAATTGTAAATTGCTAAAGTGTCCAAACAATTATTGGTAAATAGTGTATGTAATATAAGCTGTACGAAAAATACAAATTTAATAAGAATAATTACATCATTATACAAACATTTTAGAATTTTATCATTATGGATATCTGGAGAGGAGAGCAGAGTAGAGAACTATCATGGTTCCTAATTTTGTAGTTATTGTCCGAAAATGGGATAACCGAAAACCCAGCTTCCTTACTTCAGCTTGACGAAGGCATCTCACTGATTCGCATACTCTCACATGAAGCTGTTACGACGCTAACCTTACAAATATTGACAATGTTGCTCTTCATTTTCGTGTATTAATATTTATTTCTGTTATTAATATTGTACACTGTCAAAAACAAAAAAAACTGACCATCACTACGAAAAGTGATGTTAATAAAAAGAAACTATGAAAAAGGTTACCTAACATTCGAAACAAGGTACGAAATCATTTCTTGCAGAAACGACTTAGATTTTGATTGATTCTAATAGCCTGTTTAGGATACAGATTATAGGATACAACAAAATAAATTCATTGTTTGAGCATAAATTATTGTTTCGTTGAGCTTTATTTAGCATTACCATGGCCAGATTTCATTGATGAGAATATAACTCTAGCTTTTAACAAAGACATCTATAAGAAATAAACTCCCGCTTTACCAGTTTTCGCTTTACGATCTCGCATGAAGAAAAGGATTTTATCGGGCAGTACAAAGTTTCTTTTGGTCCCTTTCCTTCTCCATTAGTCATTTTTTTATGGCTCTCGGTCCCAAGTAAGATGTACCCCCTGCACCCTGCCCTCACAGAGGCCCTGACTACCCATATAAAGAGAAAAAAGTAAAATATTGAACACAGGTTCTCATACAGCATCTTACTAATATCGATGATAGATGTTACCAAGGAATTGTGTTAAATCATCAAAATAACGATTTGTAAGTCCATTTTAATCACCGACCAGAGAAGAATTTTTTATTGGATTTTATCAGCGTTCTCGAACCAGGCGATCTTTCACTGTTAAATGGTTTGTTTTATTTCCAGAAGGGTGAAACCTACCGGAAAATATCAGGGTTTTTAGCCATACAATGACGAAAAAAATCGACTTTGTAACATACATTACTTTTGACTGGGAACAAAGTGCGATCGCATTTCTCTGTAATGTTGTTTATCACCTCTCCATTAACGAAAATGAACTTAATGGTTGCGAGCAGAGACCCTTGGTAGCGCAGTCGGTACCGGTTGCGCTACCAAGGGTCTCTGCTCGCAAACATCCATGCCCACGTCGGATTCGAGCCCACAGCCTCTTGACTGGAGAGCAGATACTTTAACCATTCGGCCAACCAGGCTGGCATTTAAATTTAATCTAGAAAGTGAGTAAAAGTTTTAACTTTTTGTTAGCTGAAGATGATTTAGGTGGTCTTACACATAGATTGTATTTAAAAAAAAAAATCCTGAACCATCTACAAACATCCGCAATTTACGGAAATATGCACATAATTCCGCCAGAACAGCAACGGGGGGGGGAGTAACTTGATTTCCGCGGTTGGTAGGTGCACTTGTTCTTACTGATAAATGAGAGGTAAATCTGGTTAATGAAAGATAATGAATGCTCTTACTACATATCTTTCATTATTATTTTTTAATTTACTGGTTTGTATCCTAACTTCTTTTTCTCGTTTACTGAGAAAAAAATTCAATTTCTTCCCCACGTTTTACATTATTGTCAGACCAGATAATTCTTCCACCTTGCATCTTCTCTGACCCCATCCAGCGCTTCACTTCTTTACCTTGAATAATTTCTATTTGGCTGAAATTTTGCTGTGAACTATTTCCACGATTGTAGAAATTCCACAATTTGCACAATTTTTCCAGGATAAAGTCTTTCCGGATTCTAACCAGATTAGTAATGGAAATGCTTGCGTTAACGCTTACGCCTGGTGGATGGTGATTATAATGGGAAGCCAATTACTTTCTTTCGCGGGAATGAGTTTGATACCGTTTTGCAAATATTGCTTGACCGATTAGCAGATATCCTGGTAGTAGTGTTTCGAATAGTTTACCCTCCAGGCCCATTATAGTTATGTAGCCAGAAAATATGCAACGAAATAATAAGTATTGTATGACATTTTTGCTTATATATATATATATATATAGTTAGCTTCTTTTTCATTATCCGAAAGGCATTGATCATATCGCGATATTGAAGCATCGATATCCTACACATTCTTTGGTAGCCAGGAAAAAAGACCACAAATCGTACTAAGCTGACATGGAATGACTTGGACGAACTCCGAACACAAAATTGAAAAACCGCTCTAAAACGCGCGCTATTATGCATGCCACGTTTACATGTACCGTCGACAGCAGATCTCATTTGTGTGCGATAACCAGACTAAGTGTCACTTTTTACAAAATGTGCAGACTTCCATGTTTTTTCCGTTTCTCGCGAGTTATCGCCATTTTTCTCTTAATGTTCGTTAATATATCCAAATCAGTGTACATTGCCTTGACTTAAAAAGAATGGAATATTTGTGTTTATTTACCCGAGATTTGAAAAGTTCTGTCCTTATCAACTTCAAACATTAAATGATATTTATTATTGTATTGAGGTAGGGATCACGAGATGGCCGCCATCTCTATACAGTATGTTACTTAAAATAGTTTTGAGCCAGTTATTCTGATTGGCTACAGTAGGAGATTGAATTGTCCAGAAAATAAAACGGCCTTGCATACTCCGTATAACGCAAAAAAAAAAAAAAAAAAAAAAAAAAAAAGATGTTAGCGGATTATTATCTACCCCATAAAGAGTGGCCGGTAAGTCATGAATGAAGTGGTGTGAAATGTGAAAAACTCTTCTGATTATTAATTGTTTTTCAGGTATTCTAAGGGACTTTGGGTAAGGTAATCATGGCAAAGGTCACAACCCAACGCCAAACCGAAATCGTGCAGATTTATTTGAAATCAGAATATATTTAGCGGGGGAATGATATCTGAGGGTTCCTGACTTCTTCTTGTGGTAGTTAGGGTTACCTGCAAGAAAACTCGTATGTGAACAATCTCAGACAACCCAAGAGCTAAAGGGGAACATTCGTACCAAAAATTAGAACTGCAGCCAGAAACCTTACCAACTGTCATGGAACATACATTACATATCAAAAAACATACTTCACAAATACAGAGGGCCTGTCTTTGTTTGGCTGAAAATGGAAGGCATTTACGTGATTTGTGGTTTTTCATAACTAACAAACAAACAAACAAATCTCCAGGTTCTATGTTCAACTGAAGTTATCCTTCAGAATGACTTCTGAAGGATAATATTATTGGGCGCTGATGGTAGTAAGGTGATTGAGTCAGTTAAGATAGTAGAGTAACTGAGAGACCGCTTTTCAAAAGTCTATCACCAGAGTGGGGATATTTCTTTTTCACAGGTAGCAATATCTGATATGATTGAAGTTATTGAATCACAAGTAGTTAGGACATTGCACAATTTAAATGCAGATACTGTTACATATTTGGGTGGGAAAACAGCTCGAGTAATATGTGCAAAGGAATTCCTATTTACCTGGAATTTCTATGTGCAAAGCAATTCCTATTACCTGGCTGTTTGACTTAAATGTGTAGGCATGCTAAGGTCCCTACTGAATGCAAGGAAGGTAAAATAGTTCCTCGCATATAGGAAGCGCTTTAGACGGCGGTAGAAAATTACAGAACAATCACCATCTCGAGAGTGGTGGCAAAAGTATTGGAAAAGTTGTTTAAAGACAATCAAGGAATGAGTGTATAAGAATATGAAACTTATGGGGCACAAAAGGGCTTTCTTAAAGGTCGGTTTGCCTTAATAATTTATTACCTTTTTTTGTAATCAGGTGACAGCTTAATTGGACAAGGTGAATGGCTGCATGGTGATATTGCCAGATTTTGCTAAGCCTTTTGACAAGATACCTCATGGAACACTGTCTTGCAAATTAGAACGAATGAGGATGTATATAAAACTAGTGATGATGATACGTCAGTGGCTCGTGGACAGATACCAAAAAGTAGTAAATTGAGGAGCAGAATCCAGAATTAATAAGATGGCCATTGGTGTGCTGCAAGGACCATAGACCATTGCTGTATAATTTATGCATAAATGATTCAGTTGTTTGCAATGATGAAAAGTTGCGTTGTACAATAATTAATCCTGATGATTTAAAAAAGCTGGCAATATGGGCAAAAGATAAACTGGATGTCAGTTCAATCTGTAAAAGTGTAAATTTATACATTTTGGAATTTAAAGATTACAAGCTGTGTACCACATATGCAACTGTACTCCAAGAGTGTGATCTTGCAAGGGATTTAGTGGACAGAGAGTTCAACTTCAAAGGGCGTATAGCTAAAGTGTCCAACGTAGCTTATAGGATTTACTTGGCCATTGAAGAACATATTGACATGCAAAGATAAAGAAGTTATTATTCCTCCTTATTAGGCCTTTTACGTACACATCTGGATTACTGCGCCCAGGTGCGGTCGCGCTAATTCCTTGGAGATGAGGAGACACTAGAAATGATTCTGAGGCGAGTGGCTAAATTGGTGAGTGGTGTAAAGAATGCTCCCTACTTTCATAGATCGAGAGTTTCTGGTTTGCAGAGGTTAGTAGATATGAGGAGAAGAGGGGATATGATAGAAACATTTAAGTTACTAAAAGATTTTATAAAATGGATGTAGGAGAATATTTCAGCAATGGGATAGTAGTGGAAGAACAAAAGGTCATTCCTGGAAATTGAGTGAGTAAGAGTGTGGTTAACAACAGTGTGAGAGCTAGACTTCCCACTTAGAGAGTAGTTAAATGAATGGAGTGCGTTGCTGACTCAATGGTTAGTGTTTGATCTGTGAATGATTTCAAGAATAGGGATGAGATATGCACGAATAGTTTGGATCTCCCGCGATTAGTCTTCTGACTCCATGGAGATAGCATTATAATAACATTTTGCGAAACAAGTGCTTCCAAAAACTCGCCTAAGATAAAATTATGAAAATAATATTGAAATTAAAATCATATAAAATCATACTATTTTTGTATATTAAGTTTAAGTATACGTGACTAAATAAATTAAATTTAGATACTTGAAACTTCTAGGCAGCTATTGGAAATTGTGGCAAATCTGGACACATGCCATATGAAAACTTGTAATACACAGTGTGTGTGTGTGTATATATATATATATATATATATATATATATATATATATATATATATATATATATTGCATTATATGCGTAACGTGTGTATGTACACAAACACGTTATGCATATTAGATATTTATTATACGTAAATCAGACAGTTTTATACGATGGGGGCAGGATTCATCCTTTCAGATGCTCGATAGATGGAGAGAGAACGGATACGCTAACCACTCGGCCAGCCAATCACAGTTTGTAGATTAAGCTGTAGATGTTACCTGGACTTCATTCCGAACTTCCGTTAATGCAGTATATTTCAGATAGGATAATCCATATGAGGAAAATATAGCATTACACCCACAAATAACTGTCATTTTCGCATTATATTGTCTCATTCTTCGTTAACATACGCTGTAAAGAGTGTTTGATATATCAGTCTGCGTTTGTGAACTTTTTGTTTCTCTGTTTTCCATTCCGTAAAAAAATAATTCGCTCTCCAATACGAAGTGCGATTTTCTAGTTGCAACACACGCTCGCACACCACAGTCCAAGAAACGTTGGCAAGAGTAATGAAACTGCTACATCATGATCGGTTCTCTCTCTCTCTCTCTGTGATGACAGTTATTAGTCGTTTTGAGTGACAAGCACGCTATTAGATCAAACCTCTAAACCATCTGTTGAATCGTCATCCCGAAGAAATCTTTGCTGACCAAGCCAAGATCTACGCCAGCTAAGTGCGCAAACTGCGGAGGTCCCCATCCTGCCAACTATAAAGGATGCCTAGCACACCCAAAGAACCGCAGGTCCCCTAAAACCGCTCATCCACCGCCCAGCAGTGACACTCCGGGCAACTGTGCAGATCGCCATCCAGTTCAAATAACCTCCACTTTGACAACTCAGGAAGGAAAAGAAACCTGAAACCAGGACCAAAACATATGCCGAGGCTGCACGATCCAAGAATACTTCCTCCGACGAATTCACAAGCTCCAACCTAACATCAGTACTAACTGCCTCACTAGCTACCATGCTACTGAGCAAGTTAGTACTGATCAGGAATTCAGAAAACAAATCCTACGCCATCCTCCACAAAGAAATTCCTGCAAGGTACCCATTCCATTCTGACAGCCCACAATCATGAAAAAAAGGAAATATAAGCCTAACTTCCTTATCTGCATGGAATGCAAATAGACTGAGCAGCAAAATCGTGGAACTGAAGAGTTCAACGACAGGTACGATCATGATATAATTTTAGTAAATGAAACACATTTCAGGCCAGCTAATAATCCTAAATTACGGGGCTACGTATTGTACAAAACAGACAGACTCGCCATCAGTGGAGGAGGTACAGCCGTATACATTAAAAACTACCTAAGCCAAAATGTCCTGACAAATCCGCGAACTAAAATAAAAACTTACAGATAACAGGTATTGAAGTTCATACAAACAATGCTGGCAGTATCAAAATCTATGCTGTATACAATCCACCCAGCATTCCATTACCGGTATCTGACTTGGACTCCATTCTCGGCTCCACAGACTCCATCATCATGGCTGGAGATTTTAATGCAAAGCATGCAGCTTAGTTCAGCTCCACAATCAATGACAAAGGTCGTATTATAAACCATTACTCAATGCGAAACTCTATTGTATTTGACCCACAGAGCCCACCCATCACAGCTCAGATGTTCTCGTCATCGCCATTTTCAGAAACATCAGTTACCAATATCAACTGGAAACGCTAAACGAATTATTTTCTGATCGCAATCCCATTCTGTTGAAGCTTGGTACGCAAGAGCAATTCTCTCCTCCGCACTCCTTTATATCCTGGAACAAGCTGTCTCTTATATCACTTTGGCCCAGTACCTATTATCCGTAATAAAAAAGAAATAGACACAGCCGTAAACAACCTTATTAACCAAATAAAAAAGCAATAACAACAGTTACACAAACCACAGTCTTTCACCCTATCGGTCGGATCCCTGGGGAACTCAAGGACCATCAGAATAAAAAACAAAGCCAGAAAAAGGTACCATAAAACAAGAGCCCCGTAAGATGAAACAACTCTGAATAATTTAAACAAACAAGTTCGTGAAACTCTGCAAAAAAAATCGAAACCAAGATTGGGAAACCAAGCTGACGAGCTTAAACCCAGAGGACAGCTCAATCTGGAAGTTCTTGAGAACACTCCTATGTACTATGCCACTGCGGGGTGTCAGTCATTATTAGAGCAAAAAAAACGGCTCTGAAATATTTCATGGAGAGATTTCATTTAGGTTGTTGCGGTGGGCTGTGAGTCTTTTGCATTCCTGTTGCTGTGACGTGTGGAGATCAGCCAAATAATAGCTGGCACGTGTTCCCTCCTCGAGGGAAATCATTTACATTTAGAAAAACATGTTACGTATTGTCCTCCGTGGAAAAACAAGTGTTAGGCCTTTGTTGGCGCGAGTCCACACGGCACACCTGGCGACTGTTAGCGATACTGTGGCAAAATGCCTGGAGTATGTCGTTTTTTTTTTTTTAACTCTGGGGTGAGTGGAGGAATAGGATAAGTTACACATCTGTTAGCAGCAGCCAGAAGTTGATACTGGACATATAAGATGCTTCATCTCCGTTATTTAAACTCACAGCTAGAGCAGTTTGTTGCGGATGCTTTTCGGAAGAGGAGAGCGATTAGAATATCTCCAGCTTGAATATCTTCCGGATTCTTATCTGGAAGATTTTCTATTAGAGCATCTTCTTGATAATTTTCCAATATTCCATCGTCTGAATAATAAACCGGAAGATGGTTTGTTTGGAAACATTTACTTGTAATGACTTTACTGTGATAGAATTATTAACATTAAAATATTGGGGGGATATTATTTCAGCAGGCCAGGAGATTAAGCTAGTCAAATCATGTCTGGCATGTTACTTCAGAGCAGTTGTTTCTTATGATAAACAGAGGTTCAAAAACGGAAAGATCTTGTTTAGGATATGTTTTCACTTTCTTTTCCCCTGTAGAGGATGCTACTCGGGAAGTCACATCTGCAATGCGGAACACGAATCTAGTATTATTATGATACGAAAAAATCAGATGGGAATGTTCCTCAGAAGATTATACAAATATTTCAAAGAATATTTATTATCTTAATTATGAAGTTAATTTAGACACTCCATAGAGTGTTTTGTTACGTATTGCTTATATTAATTGGTTCCCAACCGACTTATCCATTCGGATAAAACCGCTTGTCTAATATTCATTTTGTATTCTTGTTGTCATGGAGACACGATCTATTTCAAAATGAAAGACTTTTTTTTTAGTACTCTAGTACGAATGTGTACTCAGGAAGGATGCCAGACAGTTACAAGCAGAGTTCATTCAAGGCAGCCGAAGTATTACTGTCACCTGGAGTAAGTGGATGGAAAACATTCGGAAACCATAGGGTATGGCTGTCGGTAGAATTTACAAGGAGAGCCGAGTCTTCGTTTTTGTAACTTACGCCGAATCGATCCAGGTGGTCCAGGCCATCAAGTGTGATGGTCAGATCTCTCTGAGAAGAGTGCGTGAATCGGAAGGCGAGGTGTTGAATTTGGACTTACAGGCCAGGCTAACGAGGTTGGCATTCCAATAGCACTGACGGACAGAGGAACGCTAATTCCGTCCTGCTAATCGACAACTTGTCCATCTGAGTCGCTAACTCCCAGAAGTAAATTAGCTTATTGAAAAGGAAGAAAAAGGAAAAAAAGAAGGCGAAAGAATACATACACTGAAACCAAGTTTCAACAGTAATTCAATATATGAATGTTTAAGCCTTACAGTCTTAAGAAACAATCTCGAAGGGTAGATGTTAGCCTTACCCATTTAAATTATCAATCCATAGAAACATGTGTTCTGTAAGAAGTCCGCCTTTTTCGACGTCCATTTTTAATTTTGTTTGAATTGGGAATATATATTTTTTCATTTACTTTTAACTATCACCAAGTGATTATCGAATATGATCCGAATTTAGACACGTAGGCCACATTATTTGCTCTTCGTAAAGGAAACGAATTATTAATACAAGCCGGGTAACCACCTAACTTTGTCTTAACACAATTAAGAAACCTGTCGTAAATGCTATTAAGATTAATGAGTCGAGCCCATGCTGTACATTAATATAATAATTACAGATGCTTCCCTACATCCAAATGAACCTAAAGGAGTAATTAGACGCAATTCACAAGCCCGAGTAAAACAATACCGAGACCAACAATATCGTTACGATTATTATTACAAGATCCTTCCGTGATTAAAAGTTTTCCATTTTCTTTAAATATTCACAAAATGCGAAAAAGCATTGAGATGACGTTTTTTGCTTCAGCATTTTTTCTTAATAGGCGGGGTTGTAGCGTTTTTTTGTGCGGGGGTGGTTCAAGTACGTGTTAGAAGCCTTCTGGCATTGAGTCAAAACGTGAAAATGAATGTTTTGACACTTTTTCTAATTTTTTGACATTTACGTTGTAAGTTGATTGATGTTATTTTGAAAGAGATGGAGATTAACATACTTATGAATTCAACATACTTCGAACTCTTTCTCGGTATTTTCAAAGCATTAGAATCAGATCTAGGAACCCCTTTAAATTGGCCTTAGTATGAAGTCATTCAAAAGGCTTTTTTTATCTTCCTGCTATTCTTATATTAAAACTCAACGTTGGGATGATTAAAGACAGTCTAAGAAAACATACTGAATTTAAAACTGTTTGAGAAATAATATTTCTTAAATTTAATATTTTTTTACATTCATTATTTATTCTGCAAATTTCGGATGATCATCCTTTAGATAAATTTAGATGCTTTAATTTCAATTATCTTTGCTTAATAAAATATTTTACCAATAAGGTGCCTTATCGTGATGTTTGAGAAGACACAACTGACTTCAGATGAGAAGAAAGAGTTCTATTGATGATGAGGTTAGAAAAAAAAACAATCAAAGCCGTTATTTGAAGATGTTTGTAGTACACCTAAAACATGTTTACAAAAGATTTATAAAAAAAAACTTGTTCACAGAAACATCTATTGGAGGGACCATGATTGGAAAAAAAATTATTCGTTACAAATGAGAATTTTGAAGCGGATATTTTGGCAACGTTTTCTCAAGTAGGAGGCCATACCACATTAACAAGCATTCTTTTATGGTGATTGGAATATCTCCTAAATGTTTCGTGTATATAAATGTCATGGATATTCTATTATTTTATCACTTTCCCCAATTTTTTATGCACCACTCCTTGCAATCATCTTCTTTGCTTATCTCTTCTTTCTTAATTGCGTAAAAACAGAGTCGGATGCCCTCTAACAGCGAAATGTAAACAGGTTCCATTAAACCTATATATAATGATTTCTGTGTATTAGGAAAACACGTGATACATCGATGGATAGAAGTAAGGGAAGATGGAGGGGGCGGAATAGAGAGAAACAGAAGGAGCAAGAAAACAATAGGAGTAGTAATTCAAGCCTCACTCAGAAATGATGATCGGCATTGCACGTTTCGGGCTGGGTGTCTATGATCAAGAAATATTCGCCGTCTTCTTTGCTGGAAACGCAAACTGCCTCGCCAAGGATGGAATTCAGTACCTTATGCACGCACCGGCTAGCGCACCAGTACGCCAATAAATTTTTCATCAACATATTGGAGTATTGTAAGAGGTACAGGGTATGTTGTTGTGGAGCTCGCGAGGAATGGCGACTTTTGGAACGTTCTTCGTCATCCGCAAATACCACTTCAGGGTTGCTTTGTGGCTATTTTGAAGGTTAAAATCCTTGTGTAAGAAACTCAGTTAACACGTTCATTGCCAAGCTGAAAATTGGGATTTGGTGTGGTGTCCAAATTTTTTTTATTATTTTATTTAGTTACCGACGCCCACGCGATAACGCGCGATCGGCCGCCAGGTGAGAACTCGCATCCGCGATATCGCGTGATTGGCAATGAACGTGTTAAAAGCAACAAACAGGCTACACTTGTTTTAGCGGTGATTTGATTGATGTTTTCTTTTTGTTGTTGTTCCAGCATATTGAAGTCAAGGAGATAGTTTACAATAACAGAAACAATTTTGTACTTCATCGTATAAAACTGAGACCTTCCCCCCCCACGTGTTTGTTGATTTTATTTACCCTACAAAACTTGCATTTCACCTCTTTTAAATGATTAAATATTGGATAGATAACTTCCAAACATTTTTCATCGAATTCGTCATATAATCTCTATTTTATATTCCTTTAATCGTAATGAAACCTTGGAAGTAGTGTACAAACACGTATTTGGTAGAAAGCTAGTTATCTTCTTAACGTAGTAAAAGGATAACATTTGACTATTTAACATTTCAATCCGACAATATTAACATTAACATACGTCATAATTAAGTGATATGTCCATCAACTCATTTAAGTTACCTATATGATTTGATTGTAATATTAATCGAAAAATTCATATCAATTGACTCGAAATTGCATAAAGGACCAGTTAGAGGCAAAAGAAGGGCAAGGGATATAACAACAGCTTATTTATTTGTTTTCGGGGAGTTATTATCGTTTCTACTGGAAACACTTGTAGCGGTCAGTAAGTACATAAGTGTGCCTTTAGGAATGAAACCACACTGAAAATGCTAAATCGGAAATGAGGGAATTCCCATTTTAGCCTTCCGTACCCAATTTCAAACGAATCACTTGCATTCTGAGACGAATACAAAAGATACATTATCATCAATATCGGATAGCAGATGAAACAGTATCCAGTCTTGTAAAGTCTTAGCACATCGAAGTTCAAGTATTAAAATCTCGTAGATTCTTAACTTCCTACGCCTCTGTTATATAACACCTCGGAAGAAAATAGAATTATTACGAAGTAAAATTAAAAGTACAAAATCCGTTTCTAAAGATGATAACCTCTAATTCGGTTCCACCATATCTGCACATACGTCTGCAACAATAGTTTCACTCCCAACCAATTGGAATCTGTTTGCCAGAACATTTAACTCCAGCCGCAGTGTTGCCCACTGAAGCTGGAGTTGGGAAAGCCAAGTACCATACTCGCAGTATAGAAGTGAGAATAGGCGGGCAGCTCTAACGGTTTATAGTAATACGGAGTTCCTACGGGCAATGTCATGCAACCAATGAAAACATCGTTTAGATGGAGAACTCTTCTAAAATAGGTTTCGAGTTGAGAAGAGCTCTACTGAAGCCACTCGTTATAGGGATGGATACATCTTTGCGAGCTCCCCTCTTATGTTGCTCCTCGATCTTAAAGAGGCAATAGACACCTAATAATATGTTTATTATTAGGTGTCTATTGTCTATTATCACATTTTACCGAAACTGCGTCTCTACGAAAATCCTTTTTTCGTCAAGCGTGGAAGGACTAAGTGTTAAACTGTAATTTACAACTCAAAAGGGCTCGTGAAGTGCGGCATTTCCCTCCAAAACAAATTACTATTACAGCATGAAGCCTGTACTTTATCTGGCACACAAGAACAGCGAAAGGATGCGTTGCTCATCTTTCATAACGTTATCACAGCATCAGGGAACAGACAGGCTTAGCTGTGACCGACATGTCATCAGTTAGCTCTCTGCTGGGAGGAGCACTTGTGTCTACATGACAAATGTCATGCATTCCTCCGTTCCCGGACAGAGCAGCATCTTCCATCTTCCTCAACTGATGTGTTAATAGTGATTCATGGGACGCAGCGTTCTTTCTCTCCCTATCTATCTGTCTACGTCCTCTATTGACAATATTTTAAATATCTTTCGGGGATACATTTAGTTTAATAGAATTAGTTGAAATGTTTAGAAGTAGGAAAATGCTCTCTCTCTCTCTCTCTCTCTCTCTCTCTCTCTGTATCGTTGCACTCATGGACAGTAAACATGTTAATTTATAGCATCATTATAGCGAAAGATAGCCAGTTCATCAATGGAAACCGTTTCACATTACAGATGACTCTTAGATTCGCTCCTCTCTTAAATGGATGAAACATCTGCTCTCGCAACTGCATTTTTCTGAACCTCCTTTGCTGTCCCATTACTTTTGCCAACACAGTGTAAACTAATTCCTCTTAAGCGCTCTTTTGAATCATGCGCGAGCCCTGAAACAGAACGGAAGCATTTGGTTGGTTTCCATGCTGAAAAGCGGGGTGATGTCTGTGCATTTAAGTCGATTCCAGAATTTGAAAAATTTATAGAAAAAATCTTTTATGCAGACGTGCGTCACCGCGTGTTCTGTTTAAGAATGCTGCTGCTCAGTAATCGTCAATAGTGCTGATCACAATAAAAAAAAACATCTTTCGGAGTTCGATAAAGAGCTTATTGTGGGTGCTTGTCTAGCTGGAGGCGCGATTTTGAAAACAGCAGAGCTGACTGCTTTTTCAACAGGTGAAATATCCTGGGTGTTTAATCAGTGGAAAAATAACCCACATTGCTTGTCTAAGAGGCGTAACAGTGGTTTCTAAGACAGTCTGTCAGAAGCGAGATCGCAGTTAACTTACGTACAAGCAGACTTGTGTGTGCAGTAATTGATCGGAGCATATAATGAAGGCTGTTCCTGACCCTCATCTCACAGAAGTATGCGGGGGGATTGAAGAGGATCGGCGCTGTAATTCAGGCTAAAGAAGGTCCAACACGGTATTTAAAAAGAGATTCTAATTGAGTGGCCGGTATAGGAGGTCTAAGGAAAGTAAGCAAAATAAGAACAGATCGGTTGAATAAAAAGACATCTTTTAGATTTAAATCTTCGACCTCAAAGCTAAAACTGTATTTTTCAAATGTGAATTATGTTAAATAAATCAGGGATATTTATTGAATTTTATAAAATTTATTGAAGTAGAATGTAGGCCCTTTTTAATTAATATTTTAATATATTCCCACTCATTCCTTGTGAGAAAGTGTCTTCGGTCGCTTTGCCTTCAGCCGAGTATACGCCGAACTTTGATGACATCATGCGAAAAATGGTGTGTCAAGTTGATAATTATTGGGGGAAAGTGGAAGTCCATTTGGAAGAAAGGAAATTTTAAATTTAAGTTCGTTGTTTCGATCTGACAAGTGATTGGCGATTTGAAATGTTTCCATAACTTTCTTTTCTCAATTCTGCGCTGAAAGATTTGTTGGTGCTTGTGACCCACTGCACTTTGTAAATAGCTTTCTTAGTAAAGCGTGTGACTCTCTAGAAGCTGCTCCCTGAAGTTGCGGCAGAACTTCTTTTTACTGCTGTGCTATAAGAATTTGATGGCGATGAGATGCCGTGATTTCCAGTTTTCTTCCACCGATGGTGCCATCCCTCCCTTGACTACACCAAATACAGAGTAACAGACCTTCCCTTAAACGTTAAAACAAGTAAGATGCAAAAAGCCGTAAAGAAAACCAGAAAGGTCATAGCAGCCCAAGTAGTCGAATTGAAGCATCGATGTATTGATTGTTCTCGTGCGATGGAGCAGTCGCAGGAGGAGAATGTTGTCCGAATGTCTTGCTCTGTGGATGAGAAGGCGCAAATTGAATTCAGCCAAAAGAGAATTTCACGCAAGTTATTGTAAGACATTCTCAAGCCGTATAGGAAGAAGTTGAGGAGGAAGCTCACAGGATCGAGAACACATATTGGAAAATAGTCTATCGCGAATATCATAAAATATTCACGTTCGTACATGTACATATAAAGTGTAGTATAATGTATATTGTGACCATCACTGTCATGTGATTAACTATAACACACGTTTCTGCCCAACACATCTGTATCGTTCTCACGTTTATTTTCTTTAACGTAAGAGTTGTCATTGTTTGTAAGCGCCAATTAGGTGAGAGATGTGCTTCATTGTTGGTAAGAGGCCACCGCCCCATTTATTGGAAACGTTTTTGTTTCCAATTGACTTTAGTTGAATAGAACTCGTTTGATAGAACCATTACAGTTTAGACAAGCAAGGAACAAACTGACGTTTGTGCGATTTGCCAAGCGTTTTAGACAGCCTGTTTTATTTATTCAACAGGACTAATGAGAAATCTCGACATCGTTCGCCAACGTAAAATGCCTTGATTTCAATGTGCTTGGTAAAACTCGAGAATCAGCCAGAGGATTTGGCTTTTTGTTTTGCACAAAATAACAAACCTAATCGGCTGTTTACAGTACAATCTGCTATAAAATGTCGCTTTTGAGATATTTTGATAGAACAACTTATAACTGAATTTAAGTTCTGACAGGTAGATGCATGCGATCTGAGAAGAATTTTTCTCTTGATTCTGTGGCGAACAGTTGAAGATGGTAGGAGATGGAACTCTTCTGTTTTTTCTTCTGTCAGAGTACCCTAAAAGGAGATTCTGTACTCTTCTCAAGAAACAAGCAAACCGTCTAAATGGAAGTTTTTGTATTGGTAGAGATTGGTAAGAATATCGTAAGCACCCCAGGATAAGTGTCTCATTCCGTAAATGGGGGCATCCAACTGCTGGGAAGTATTTTATTGCATGCACCGGGAAAAGCAGTCAGTTTGATTTAGAAGGCCATGAATCTTATTTAGTGATACACACATCCCCCTAAACTGACTTTTTTTGCGATTTTCCTTTTCCTTAAGACATAATGCAGTAACAAGTCGGTCGTTGAACTTGAAGATACTTCCGGGTATTCCAACGAGCAGTTTTAATGTTTGTTTTCTTTGTGTGATAAACGACTGATACAAAGCAAGGAACAAATTGGATCGAACGAAAGAAAAACATTATCCTTGCGTTTATCTTATGGCAAGGGAAAACTCAGCAGACCAAATTTAGAATGCTTTTAGTTCCAGTGGATTGTCCTTCATTTTCTTATTGAAGTTATGAGTAACATAAAGAGTGAGAAAGACAGTGTTTACCCAGAGAAGAGTATAATTACCTCGTGCAAATTATTGATAAAAAAACTCTTCAAAAGCCCCACTGTATGTAAATAGGTTTTGTCTTCATTTTTAAAGAAAGCAAAATATAAAAGTGGAAAGATACGAAAAAAATTCTAAATGAATCAGGCAAACAAACACATTCGGAACATTCCCTTTTTTGAATATTCACGTAATCTTCTCACATTTTGATCCAGGAATAAATCTCCAGGTGCTTTAGATTCGCCGATGACAACATGAACTCTAAACCCATTAGGATGGCACTGCGTATACATGTCCCTGAGAAACACTACAGGAGTAATTCACCTTGAAAAGGAGAGAGGGTTTACTGGCAGTAAAATGTTGGATTAGTCTCATTCGGCCCTAAATTTTTGAAGATTAAGGGTATCAGTAATCATAGGCATCCAGAAGGGAAGTGTCACAGACAGCTGTGTATATTTTCATCCGTTTACTTTTATAGCAATAACTTGTCTACCCTGCTACATAGGAAACATAAAAAAATGTTTGACAGTTTAAATGTTTTAGATATTTTCATGATATCCTGAAACTGTGGCATCGTTGATAACTCACTATCTGGTACGTTATTTGACATGATGTCATAGCTAGCTAACAGTTGGTTTAAATGTCTGCGATCAAGTATTTGCATTCCTGTTCATAATGCCAACATTCGTGTTCTCCAATATTGGACACGAATTGCAGTCTGTAGTTCTGTCAACCATAGTTTCTAATTCGTGTAGAAGGTGTGCAGTCAGGCTGTTTAGGGATCTGTGTGTGTGTGTGTGTGTGTGTGTGTGTGTGTGTGTGTGTGTGTGTGTGTGCGCGCGCGTGCGCGTGTGCGTGTGCGTGTGTTCGTCCAAGGGAGGAGGCAGAGCTCCTTTACTGGTAACTAGTTTTTTGAAAGTGGACTGTGGCACTTCATCTTTAGTTGTCACAGTAGTTGATTCTATGGCTGCAGATGAAGGCATCTAGACGCAGGTACGTAAGCATACTTCCGCGTAGATGCCTTACTTAGGATGTCGTGATCCTAAAGACAACCTTATTAGCAGTAGTGGTAGTATTAGCAGTCGATCGATTGACATTAAACATTTTGCGGCGTGTCATTTCCAGAAATATCCCCGCTGCACTGTACACTCTGGGTATGTCTCGTAGTGGGTTTATAATGTAACCGAAGGAATTATCCAGACCTAAAATGTTTTTTCCACCAGATAATTACAGTTGTCTTCATATCATTAAATTAAATGCATCTTGAGTACATTCCTAATTCTTAGCACATTACTCTGTGAATGACCCTGATCGGTAATCTTCTGCTAAGCGGATAAAGCTTCAAAGAAACACTGGCGTCATGCATTTTTGTATTCGAGGAAATAAAGTTAAAAGGTTCTATCTCCATATACAAAACATAGACAAAAAATAGTCTTCCTGCATTGTTATTCAAGAGCTCCTCCATAATGTCGAAAGGACAAAAACCTTGTCGTTTGAATGGATTGGATTCGGATCGCGTTTACAATGCGTTTAACCTTTATAATGTGTTTTAAACCAAGTCAATTATGTGGTCTTATAGTGAGACGATAAACCTTTTCCTTCGAGAAACTCAAAATGGACAAACCATCTGGAGAACACACGCTGATTTTCAGATATATTGTTATCATGGCCTCAGTTGTTTCTTTATAAACTGAAGCAGTTTTATTTAGGTTTCTCTCTCTCGCTCGCTCGCTCATAAATTCAACCTGTTTTTCGCTGTATTATGTAAAAGAGATTGCGCATCGTCGGAGACTTATCGATGTAAAAAACCTGCTGGAAATTCATCATTGGATTCGTGAAGAAATGGACAAATAAAGCACTTCAAGGCTCCAGGATATGTGGAACTTATTGAATTTAAAATATTTTTGATACCTCCTCCATAGAGCAGATTTTCTAGATTCATTTTCCACATTCACATAATATTATTCACTGCTGAGTATTTTGTGGACGTTTCCCCCTTTGCTTTGCTCTCTTTTCCAATCCATTTTCAGAAGTTAACTGAAGAAAATTGTGTTAACTTAAGCATGCTGAAATATTTTATGTTATTGGCTATTTTATTGCTCAGCGTAGAGCTAAATAAAAGATATTACGACCGTATGAGACATTATGAACAAGATTGTTCTTGTTGTAAACGCAGTGTGCTTCCTTCTAGTGGCTGATTTAAATCGAGAACGTATTCCGATCATTACAAGTTTCTGGGGTAAGGGAGAAACACTCCTCCCCCCGGCCCTTTATTGTTCAAAATTTAGTAGTGTTACAAGTCCAGTGACTTTGTGTTAAACTACAATTTAAAAAAAAATAAATAAATGAGCGTTTTGTAGACTTTGCGAACTTTAGCTTGTGGGAATGTGGAAAATCGTTCTGTTGGTTGTCTGCTGTTTCAATTAGACGAAAGGGATCAGAAAGGTAAGCATTTAAATAACTTATTATAACGGTCTTGATAGGGGGGGCGGGTTAAAGCAGTAAGTGGTAGTATTAACGTAGTATTACACACCCATTAGCACAGACAGCTTATGGAAGTAGATGTTACTTCCTATTAACGTCAAACTGCAACCACCCCTCCTCCTCAACCATTCCCATTATATGGAAGGACAGAGAAAACGATGAGCATTTACATGTGTATTTGTATCGACGTTTAATGCTTGTAATACGCATTTGTTTTTAATGTGCTTATGGGTTTAAGCAGCGTAAAGATTACGCAAATACAACCTCCTATACTTATGCAAATGAGATTTTATTGTAGGACAAACTAAGAATCAGAAATGAATGTTGTGTTTAACCTTCCAAAAACCAAAGAAAGTAAACAACATCAGCCTCCCCATACCAGTTTTATTCATTGAGTTGATTAGGTTAATACCCTTCTTGGGCTTCGAAGGTCATACTAGCGAAATCAGGCCTAAAGAATATTTTTGTTGTGTTCTTAAGTGGTGAGTTTTAACTTTAGCACCAAATGTGCGTTATCCTGAGGATCATCATCACGCCAAAATATGCTACACATGGAAACAAATTGTTAATCACTTAAATTCGATACAGTCTAGTGATGCAAGCGTATTTTGTTTCTAGAACTATTGCAACGTTTTCATCGGTGTTACGTAAATATATCAGGTGATTTAAAATAATTACCATTGCTAGGTTCGGGTGTATCACGCTGTGCTTCTCTGTGTATAGCACATCATCACCGGGTGATGTGGCTTTGTGTGGTTGCTCTACACATCCATAACTATTACTTGTAGAGTAATTACTTCTTTGTTAGTGTCCAAAGGAATTCGGTTTACTGAAATTGGCTGTGGAAGCTCATGAGTTCCATTTTATGTGACTTGTATATCGTTGGCCTATAAACGTTTGTTGAAAAAAAATACCAAGTTTGGTTTCTAGCGAAGAGTTCTTGGATAGAACTCGTGTGCGTGTTACTTTAACAACTGGAATTCTCTGTCGTTGCATTTTAGGATATCTGTCTTCTTAATGAATATACCGTTCCTGATAGATGACTTTAATTGAGCAAGACAGACGGACTAAGCATGCTGCGGTTGGCCAAGAAATATTTTTCTCATTGGTAATATCGAAAGGAAATAATTCCGATTTTACTCACTCAAGAAAAACATGGGTTTGATGATAAGCCTCCAATCAATAATCGGCAATATCACTGTACATCGGATTTCATAACATAGAGATAATATTTTATACTTTTCAAGGTTGTTTGACTAACGCGAAATAGTAAATGTTATGAATAGCCTGTATTTCAACTTCTTCCCCAATGGAAATATCGTAATTTGTTGATACTCATGTCCATCTGAGGATAAGAATTGCTCCACACGAAAAATATCATGCACACAAGGGAATGAGATTATCTCCCAATTCGTATTGTGTCATGTGGTTTGCAAAAGAGAACATATTTCAATCCTGATTAGTACCACCATTGCCGAATATATAGATGTTTCTTTCGGTTGTGTTTCCATAGTGACCGCCTGTTAATAATTATGTACACACGATTACAAGAGAGGATGTTATACCAAATAGGATAGCAATGCAAGCTTCTTTTGATAAGTCCTAAGCATAAGTCTTCCCCTCAGATGAGGGAAGATTAAGATGTGCTATCTAGGATGGAATAGTTCGGGTCGAATGAACGCAATATCCTGACAAGCGCCCAATATTTTTTCATTTATCTTTCTTTTCTTTGCGTCTCTGCAGAGGTTTACAACATGCTAATGGCCTTCTAGCGAAGATGGAAGTCCTGACATTTAGGTTTCTTGGAATCTTTATTTCCCTTTTCGTATTGTCATAGATGGCTACGAAACGCGTTACGTGAGTCTTCTGATGGAGATGAATGCCCCAGTTAGCTTTTATTGCAGGATATCTTTCCGAGCGTGAGGACATTTTCCTCCTAGAGATCAAGGACAATGGTTTTCTTGCTATATACTCTATTTCATGCTGTCGTAAATGAGTTGGAGAGTGAATCATATGCCCGGTTAGCGTATCCGCTTTCCAGCCGAAGGCTGCGGGTTCGAATTCCACTGTGAATTCGAACCCGCATATTTGTGATTATCTGTGAAGATACTGGTGGCGGAAGGTAGATGGCGTTGGTGTAGTTGCGGTTCGCTGTAGTTGGTGGATTGGTGAGTGGTAGAGACAGAGTTGTAGAGTAGGTGCCCTCCTTCGATGAATCCTTCGAGATGCCACGTAATTTTTTTTTAATTGTTCTTTCAAATATTTACATATGTACAATGATCATCTATTCAGTATATTATTTTACAAGGTTCAGCACTTTGCGCTAGATATAATGAGATTTAAATAGTAATGATGATAACAGTTTTTTTATATAACAATCATAATAATAATTTACAATTATATTGTTCAGAGTTACATAAGTTGTATAATATTACATGTTGTAGTTTACTATTTTTTTTTCAAGTTTTGAAAGGTGTGATTATACAACAGTATTTACACATATGCAATCTAAATATTATATTTCATAATTCTCACAAACATACGGTGTAAACTCATGATTTACATTTAAAAGATTTTTTTTACATTGCATACATTTTTTACAGTTGTTATATACATTACTTACATTTGTTTACTTGTGATATTTACATTACGTACATTGGTTTACATATAATACATACATTGGTTTTCATGTGATACTTACATTACATGCATTTGATTACATATGATACATCTTGGATGAGAACACACGCACGCACGCACACACAACACACACAAAATAACTTGGAATGTATTGATGCGTCGCTGAACTGGAAGCCTGAGCGAATATATTGTGTTTAATTAAGTTTGTATGGTATTTTGGGTGCGTGTTTCTTGTTCGTAGTATGTCCTTAGAGCTCTTTTCAGGCTATTGTAGTTTGTAACGTTTCTGTATTCAAAAGGTAGTTTGTTTATCATGTCTGGGATGTAGAAGTTTCTCGTGGCCTTTCCGTAGTGATTATTGTATTTATATGTGATATAATTAGAAGTCTGAGGTCTTGTTATACGGTATGTATTTCTAACTGTCCTGTAGTTGGCATCGAAATAATGTTTTAGCAAGGCTGCATAGTGACATAAATGTTTTGCTGTCAGTATTTTGTGTTCTGACATTGCAATGTTTATAAGGTCATGATGTTCTCTTTGTTCCCAAAAAATCAGTTTTGTCATTTTGTACTGTAGCGACATTAATCTATTTAATTTGTAGGGTGCACAGAAAGCATACGTTGTTATAGAGTATCTTACTATATTTTGGCATAGTGCTTTGTATATTAGCGTTTTTAAGCGTATGGGAACTATGTCTTTTAACCTGTAGAGTTTGCCACTTATTGTTCAGAGTTTGTTGTGTAGATGGTTTATGTGGCTATTCCAGTTCATATCTGCATCGAAGTAAATTCCAATGTATCGTATTATTTCAACCTGAGTGATTGTAGTGGTTTAGCTGTTCTGTGTGTTTTTTATGTTGGAAAGTGGATGTTGGATAGTTATATATTTGTTATCAACTGGTC
The DNA here is from genome assembly GCF_054136105.1 of Typopeltis vanoorti. Classification (NCBI taxonomy): domain Eukaryota; kingdom Metazoa; phylum Arthropoda; class Arachnida; order Uropygi; family Thelyphonidae; genus Typopeltis; species Typopeltis vanoorti. The sequence goes on along the minus strand of NC_143566.1, from coordinate 15,624,268 downwards.
GAGTCAGTGGATTTCTGAATATCATTAATTTTGTCTTTTCTGAGTTTAAATGTATGGAGTTTTTCGTGAGCCAGTCTATGATCAGATTTATGTCATGTTGCATATTTGTTTGGGCTATGCTTGCGTTATTATGGATGGATAGTATTGCTGTATCGTCTGCGCATTGGAATATCTTACCTTTGAGTGGTAACTGATTAATATCGTTCGTGTAAATGTTGAATAGAGTTGGGGAGAGTACAGCTCCCTGTGGCACTCCACAGGTTACTGGTAGCTCTCTGCTTCGGTTAGATCCGATACGTGTGATACGCTTTCTAATTTGGAGGTAGTTTGTAAACCACCTGTGAAGAGGCCCGTCTATTCCAACATGCCTCAGCTTTTCTAACAAGGTTTGATGTGTAAGTGCATCGAATGCTTTAGTTGGATCTATAAAGACTACCATGGCAATTTTGTTTTTGTCTAAGGCGGTATTAATTACGTCTGTAAAGTCTTCCAAGAGAGATGTTGTTCCCTTATTTTTCTGAAAACCATATTGTGTTTTGGGGATAATATTAAAGATTTTAGTGTATGCTGTGAGTTTCTTCAGTATGATCCGCTCCATAATTTGATTGATAATTGGTAATGTTGCTATGGGTCTGTAATTGCTGATTAAATTTCTTTTTCCTTGTTTGTATATGGGTGTAATTATGGCGGTCTTTAGCATACTTGGTATCTGTCCTGTTTTAAATATTTTATTTATTAGTTTTAGTACGATAGGACTTAAACTAGTTGCATGTTGCTTTATATCTTTAGGTCTGATACTTTCTATTCCTGGGCGTTTGTTTGGTTTGATTTGATGTATTGCTGAGAGAAGTTCTGCTTCTTTTATGGTTGGGAACCATAATGTCTGTTTTGATTGTGGTCCAAGTAGAGGGTCTCGTTTTGTGATTAGGGGAATATTTCTGAGCAGTTCTTGGATGGAGTCTGCAAAGTATTGGTTAAAGTCATTTGCTAGTTGTTGGATAGGTTTTGTGTCTTTCATGAAGCTGTGTTTTATGGTTTCGGAGGCGGTGGTGTTGCGAACAAAGTCGAGCATCTCATTGATCAGACGCCAGGTTTGTTTCATGTTGTTTTGTGCGGAGGTTAGTTTGTCTCTGTAGTAGCTTCTTTTTGCAATTCTGATTTGTGTTGTAAGGAGATTCCTTGTTATCTTATATTCAATTTTTAAAGCTGTGTTATTTGGATATCGCTTTAATTCTTTCCATAAAGCGTCCTTTCTGTGTATTTCTAGGATTAAGTTTGGTGTTATCCAAGGATTTTGTCGGTACACAATAAATAAAGGAAAAAACTCACGTAGAAAGATTATTTATTAGTATAATTTTTGCCTGTGTCACAGGCATCCTCAGTACATTAAGCTCAAAATTAAACACTAACTGACAATTCCAAAAAGCGCCACCTAAGTAGCTGGTGTAAGATAACTAAAAAGGTCAATAACTTTACTAAAAAAAAAAAAAATAATAATAATAATAATAATAAAAAGTTAGGAAAGATTAGCTGATTTGTAAAGTACTATCTCCCACAAAGGGGACAGACGTAAGCCGTCAGATCTGTTTAAGTTAGGAGAATGAAGTAGAGTTTCACATGTTTCTTTATAAAGGCGTTCCATGAGAAACTGACTTTTGTGAAGAACTCTTGTCTTTCTCCAATGAACTGTGTCTAGTGAAGATGGCATGTTCAGAAAGTCCAGACTTTTCAGGTTTAAAGTATTCAATATAAGATTGGTGTTCTTCTAGCCGAATAGAGGCAGATCTTCCCGTTTGTCCGAAATAAGATAATCCACAAGAGCACGGAATCTGGTAGACACCTGGATGATTAAGATGTGGAAGCTTGTCCTTAGGAGAAGTGAGAAAGGTGGAGATTTTTCTAAACGGTCGAAAGGCAACAAAAATATTCAGTGGTTTTAAAACTTTTGCTATACGTTCACTGATGCCTTGTATAGTAATGCGCGTTATTTCCTCTGTGTTTGAAGAGGAAGACATATTAAAACTATTCAAAGTTCTTTCAATGAAGCAATTCTTATAACCATTAGATAGAAAGGAAGAAGTTATGTATTGTAGTTCTTTCTGTAAAAGATCGTCTGTAGAACAAAAGGAGTGGGCCCGATGAACCAGTGTTTTAATAGTTCCTGCCTTTTGACTGGGATGGTTAAGTAGATTCCGCATGGATATAATGGCCTGTATGAGTCTTCTTTCTATAAACTGAGAAATGTAGGTTACATCTGGTTGCCGAAGAATTAGAAGATCTAAAAAGGCTAACTGCTTATTTGATTCTACTTCTAGGGTAAACTTGATCCTAGGATGAAATGCGTTTAACTTAGTGAGAAATTGTTGAAGTTCATCAGAAGAGCCATTCCATACAGCAAAAATGTCATCGACATATCTGAACCAATGCGTAGGTCTGGGAGAAATATTGTCAAAGATACGTTGTTCAAAATGTTCCATAAAGAAATTGGAGATAGCAGGAGAAAGAGGATTACCCATTGCTGTTCCTTCAATTTGTTGATACAACTTATTTTTAAAGGAAAAATAACCAGAATTTATTACAAAATCAAATACGTTTACAATGTCCGAAGGAAATTCCTGTTGTAGTAATTCAATACTTCCCGAAAGAGGCACATTTGTAAATAAAGAAACAACATCTAAACTGATCATGATATCAGAAACATCCAAATGAAGATCTGAAATTTTATTTTGAAATCCAAAGTATTTTTTATATAAGTATTAGTTCTTCTAGTTGAAGAGGAGAGTAAATTAGATAAAAATTTTGAGATTTTGTAAGTGGGGCTCCCTATACAATCTACGACTGGTCTCAACGGAATGCCTGGTTTATGAACTTTCGGAAGACCATACAATCTAGGTGGATGACCGAAGAATTTTTTAAGTTTTTTCTTTTGATCTTCATTCCATGTAGATACATTATCTATAAGAGAATTAAGTCTCTTCAATTGACTCCGGGTAGGATCCGATGTAAGAGGCCTATAAGTTGAATAGTCGCGAAGTAAAAGAGACATTTTTCTCTCATATTCCTTCCTATCTTGAATCACTGTAGCCTTCCCCTTATCAGCTTTCGTAATTATTAAATTATTGTTATTCTTCAGTGATTTCAATGCTTTAAACTCAGAGTAAGAAAGATTAGGACGAGAAGGCTTGGCATGAAAAAGAATTGGTGCACATTCAAAACGTAATCTGTTGGCTGTTTTTTGGGATAAGGATCGAATACCCCTGTCTATGTTATGAAAAAAATCCATAATTGGCACCTTATTCGGCATAACAGCGAAATCATATCCTTTTCATAAAACAAAACGTTCACAGTCTGTTAGTGGACGTCCGGAAACATTTATGACTACTTTATCTATATCAATAGTATTATTACTGGATCTAGGTAAGCTGACTAGTGATTCAAATTTGTGTTTTAGCTTGTCACGAGAATCATTAAAGACCTTTAAGTAAGAACTCGAAGATATGCGCATTACAGTAGTAAAAGTTTCAACAGTTAAAACAGATTCCAGAGCATTTTTTATATCCATAATTTCTTTATTTAAGATGGCAAGAGATTTTTTAGCTTCGTGTAGCTGAATATTTAAAAGAGACTTACTAGCTTTGAAGTAGATCCGATGAGCTTTTGGGGACCTAAAAACTTCTTTTATTTTACAACAGGTTGGAATAACCTGGGCCATCTTACATCGTTTAAGGAATATTAATCTGTTAATGCATTTGGCCTTCTTTACCAATACTTTACCGTATCTAGTAGATTGTTTGGAAATAGACTCTCTGTGAAGTCTAGCAATAAGTTTTAAAAGAGGTCAACCGTGAGTAGACATATCGGTACACAATAAATAACGGAAAAAACTCACGTAGAAAGATTATTTATTAGTATAATTTTCGTATTAGTATGGAATGGCTCTTCTGATGAACTTCAACAATTTCTCACTAAGTTAAACGCATTTCATCCTAGGATCAAGTTTACCCTAGAAATAGAATCAAATAAGCAGTTAGCCTTTTTAGATCTTCTAATTCTTCGGCAACCAGATGGTAACATACATTTCTCAGTTTATAGAAAGAAGACTCATACAGGCCATTATATCCATGCGGAATCTCATTACCATCCCAGTCAAAAGGCAGGAACTATTAAAACACTGGTTCATCGGGCCCACTCCTTTTATTCTACAGACGATCTTTTACAGAAAGAACTACAATACATAACTTCTTCCTTTCTATCTAATGGTTATAAGAATTGCTTCATTGAAAGAACTTTGAATAGTTTTAATATGTCTTCCTCTTCAAACACAGAGGAAATAACGCGCATTACTATCCCTTATGTACAAGGCATCAGTAAACGTATAGCAAAAGTTTTAAAACCACTGAATATTTTTGTTGCCTTTCGACCGTTTAGAAAAATCTCCACCTTTCTCACTTCTCCTAAGGACAAGCTTCCACATCTTAATCATCCAGGTGTCTACCAGATTCCGTGCTCTTGTGGATTATCTTATTTCGGACAAACGGGAAGATCCGCCTCTATTCGGCTAGAAGAACACCAATCTTATATTGAATACTTTAAACCTGAAAAGTCTGGACTTTCTGAACATGCCATCTTCACTAGACACAGAGTTCATTGGAGAAAGACAAGAGTTCTTCACAAAAGTCAAAAAGAAACACGTGAAACTCTACTTCATTCTCCTAACTTAAACAGATCCGACGGCTTACGTCTGTCCCCTTTATGGGAAATAGTACTTTACAAATCAGCTAATCTTTCCTAACTTTTTATTATATTAATTTTTATTTTTTTATTTTTTATTTTTTATTTTTTTTAGGAAAGTTATTGACCTTTTTAGTTATCTTACACTAGCTACTTAGGTGGCGCTTTTTGGAATTGTCAGTTAGTGTTTAATTTTGAGCTTAATGTACTGAGGATGCCTGTGACACACAGGCGAAAATTATACTAATAAATAATCTTTCTACGTGAGTTTTTTCCGTTATTTATTGTGTACCGATGTCTACTCACGGTTTACCTCTTTTAAAACTCAAGGATTCTGTGTTGTTTTTGATCGAATTCGGACTTTCTTTGTAGCTTTCTTATATATTTCCTCCAGTGTGAGTTTAACGTTGTTGATATTGGCATCAGATTCAGCAGATAAGATATCTTCTGAATCTGATGCCAGGTGTTCCCAGTCTGTTTTTATTATTTCGTGGTCGACTATTTCTTCGTCTATTATTGTTTTCTGTCGCTCTTCTTCTGTGGGACATTGCATGGATATTGTCTTGGTGTGCAGGTTTAGAGAGGTGAGGTAATGGTCTGCTACTTTGCACTTTATGACTGATGCAGTGTAACTATTTGGTGATGCTCGGACGTTTATATGATCTAGACAGGAAGCAGTGATAGCATTTCCGAATATTTCTTCTCTAGTACATGATGTTATTGTTGGTATTAGATTATACATGGATAGTTGTCTAGGTATTGTACAGTGTTGTTCTGGTTTTCATTTGCAATATTTATGTTTATTTCGCCAATTATCATTAGGTGTTCGGTTGAACATATTTCTTGGCGTGAAAGCCAGAACTTGAATCAAGAATTTTATCATGTTTAGGTTTGGTGGCCTGTAAATAGCATTTAGTATTATGGGATGCTGTCTATTGGTGGTATTAGTGATTTCGAGGCAAAGGGTTTCAGCATGCTCAAACTGATAGGTCGTTTCTTTTGTAATTAATTTTTGTTTGATAAATATTAATATTCCTCCCCCTATTTTTCTTTGGTGGCATGATGTATGTTGTTGGAAGCCTGGAATTTGGAAAGCAGTCGCTTCGTCATTAGTTATGGATATTTCTGTAAGAATCAATATATCGATAATATCAGTGTAACAATAACCAATGTTTTCGGATGCTTCTGATGTTAATATGCAAGATTGAGAGACCTCTCGCTTATACTGTGTTTTGTTTCCATGCATCAAGCGATTCGAAAGTACAATTACTGATGTATTCTGGTGTAATTACATCTATCTGATGATTCACATTTCATTTTTGTTGTGTTGAGATCTTCTTATTGAACTAAGTTGGAGTCTTTTGTTTCACTCTGGCAACCTGTCTATATCTTCCGAGATTTTTATTTGTATAGACTTTGAAGTCTGTGACTTTCTCAAGAATATTTTGCCGTCTATGATCCATAAAAATTGATACTTTTTTATTAATTATTTATTAATTAAAATATTTATTAATTAATAATAATAATAATATAGCATAGTCGGATTTATTTCATCTTAAATTTTCATAGATGTGAAAGAATGTATTTCAGACTATTTTTCTATTGGTTAATAGTGCTCGGAAAATCACCGTACGTAATGAGCTCATCTCATTTGTGGAAATTTCATCGCTAATTAGATGTGGAAAGGACAGACGGGTGATGATGTTTTTCAGGTGGTGTCGATTTAATGGAGTTCTTCCCATTTCTACCCCATGAGGAACTGCGCGCTACATTTACCACATTCAAAGCAAGAACAAGAGCCTCCGTAGCTTGGATGAAGCACTTTGGTCGGAAAGACTTGGGTTCGATTCCCATCAGTGACATGAGGAACCTTTATCTGGTCTCTTCCTATTAGTAAACATTGCTCACTGATCATTTATAGGTCGTGAATGATAATCTCTGCGGACTTCTCCCATTAAATCACAGTGAGCGAGGAAGTTTGAAAATAATGGTATTTCGAATGACACTTTAGGGTCTAGTTAGTTGCGTTTACAGCATCAAACACGTGAGTAAATGTGGACAATTTGAATACGCTGTTTAACATACGCTTCGTGGTTTGCTGAATAGAATATAAGTTGTTGGGTGATGTGTGCGCAGGTGCGTTTTCAGGCCACTAACTTGCAACAGAGAAAGAGAAGTTGGTTATGAGCTAGAGGGAGAAGGAGACGCAAAAGCATCGATTTGAACATTTCGAAAGCACTGACATTAAGATGTTTTATCCGTGAATTTTACCAGGTTTATACTACAATGATATCACAAGTGTGTATGCGGTTACAAAGTAAGGCGGAAGTAGAGGATTTTGATGCTGTTGATGTTTGAAAAGCACTGTTAAACATTGACAGTATTGTGCGGAACAGAGTCGCCTGCTAACTGTAGTTTACATCCAAGGAACAGTGTCCACGTTACATCGATTAGAAGCGTAGGGAAGAAAACAGAACTTTAAAAAAGCGGTTCGAGTTCACATTTAGACGTCTCGAAGACTCAATGAACACATGAGTAATGGAGAACTGACACGTTAAAAGAAAAAAAAAAATTCTAGCTACGATTTTTTACATCATTAGTAATGTTTTCTTGTATTTATTATCCTGTTCGAAGAAGAATTCACATTATTTAAAAAGAATTGAACAATTTCAATATGAAACACTCTGCGATGATAGCCTAGCAGATGATCTAGGTAGCAGTTCTTTATTTGTGTGAACTCAGACGCGCCTTCATACTCGTATCAAGTTTATTAACTGTGGCGTAATGTGGCGTATCTCTTCTTATCGTACGTTTGGTTTTTGGGACTTCATTTGTAGAATGTCAGAATTATCATTGTTCACGAAAACTTCGTTATTGAATAGGTCCATAGTGAGATGAACAATACGAGTGAGCTGAAAATAGACTACTAATAGACTACTTGGAATGACGTCGTGCCATGTAATGAGTCACGTGTTTTGTAGCAGGTTTTAAATGAGAGGAGTATGATGCGCCAAAGTCAGTGCAATTGTGTCTGTCCGGGTGAAATGGTTGCGGGAATGGAAGTGATGAAGTTTGAAACAGGTGTCGTGATAGGATGCCATGTTGCACGCCTATGTGATCGTCAAATTGTTGACAAATTGGGACATACCAGGACAACTGTCGGTGATACCATATTGAGATGGAAGCGCAGGGAGTCAGCTGCAAGTGCTACACGCAGTGGATGATTCATAGAACTTGACGGTAGGGTGCTACGAAGGATAATTTGTGAAAACCGCCATTCATCCGCCGAAACCTTGATGCCGAATTCCGAGCATCGACTAGAATACGAATCTGCACAAAAACATTCATAGCCGAGGCTACAACATGGGTTTCCATGGTAGGACCGCAGTATGCAAGTCCCACATTAACCGAACCAACATGCAGCGTCGTCTTCAAAGAGCGTGTGCAGCGGGACATGGAAGCTTGGAACGCTGTGTTATGGAGCGACGAATCAAGGCACGCCATGTACCGAGCAGACGTACGGTTGTGGTGGATGCCCGCTGAACGTCGCTGACCTGAGTGCGTAACCCCAACTTTGAAATTCAGAGGTGGTGCGAAGATGTGGTCCTGTTTTCCTGGTTTGGGCTCAGACCACTGTTCCTACTTTGTGGCGATTCTACGGATCTGATCGTTGTCTTTTTCAGGAAGACAATGCACCTCGTCATAAGGCTGCTGAAACTGCGTGGTTGGTGGACAAGAGCGTCATCACACTTGACTGGCCTCCACAGACCCCTGATCTCAAACCTATTGAATATCTGTGGGATGAACTGCAGTATCAGGTGAGGTCAGAAGACGTCCGCTCAGTTCAAGATTTCTCTATTCGCACGAATAGAGAAAGAATGATCCAAAATGGATCGCTATCGTACTCTTGTGGGCACCGTAGGATTACGACAGTCATTGCAGCAAAATTCTACAGGGTACAGTGGTACATTGGTTTTAAAATCTTTACAACAATCAGAAATCCAGACATTCTTATATATTCTGATTTTGAAATTAAGAAGTCTTCAGACATGCAACGAATAAAATTCTAAATACGTTTTGGCGTCTGTAGTTACTTCCAGCAGAAAGAAGTGGATTAAAATATAATTTGAAAATATTGAATCCTTTAGAATACACAACGGCTATTGTGGTATCTCTCGGCTTCAAATCAATACATTTCTGGATTTTTTCTTTTGTTTTCCTTTTTTTACTACTAAGAAGATTTCAACAAGCCTGTGTAGCTCAGCGGATGTGGCGTTTGCACACCGCCGCGCTTGGCCGCACGAAGGAAGACTTGGTTTCGAGTCTAGTCGGCGACTAGAGGAAATTTTTCTAAGCCTTTTTTCGACCGGTTCCCGAGTTAGTCGATCTCTGGCACGGGTAAGCAGGTTTTTCCTCCCGGAAACTCGGGTTTTTCGTCCTGCAAACTCAAGAAAATCGACCGTAGAACCCACATTATTTCAGACATTAAATATATTGTGTTAGGGTTAGAGACCACGAGATGGCGGCACATTTGAGCCGTCTCTCTTCACTGCGTACTGCTTAATTAGTGATAGCCTTGGGCCATCTGTCTCTGATTGGGTACCAGTGGAGATTGAACTGCCCACTCAGTCTCCAAAAAGTTAGATAGGGCTAAATGGCCTCGCCTACTCCCGTATACGGGAATAAACAGGCGTTAGCTGATTTTTTTTTTTTTTTAGAAGATTTCAACTACTTTCTGGAGAGGAAAGTAGTTGAAATCTTCTACTACTGGAGAAGATTTCAACTTTTCATATGCAATTAAGTAGGAGAAGCATTGAAACCTCTCCACAGAGGTTTTAATGCTTCTCCACACAAAAGAGTCTAATGTTCACAAGAGATTTGAATTGTATTACCTTAAAAAAATTCTTTCCTGTCGGGGAGGAAGTAATTTATGGATGGAACAGTCTAATTCGCTGAACAAACGAGAAAAGATAAGAATTGCTTTGGCTTATAGTAATATGTGCAGCAAATTTTTAAGAATAACTTTCTAAATAAATTTTTTTCTTTTAAAAAACAAAAACCACACAAGATGTTTATTTTTGGAAGCAATTGTAGGTTTTGCTACAATGTGGAATAAACATCAGTGACATCAGTGTTTTTATAGACAATTCGCCGAATTTTGTTCACATAATACAAAGTGTGACATTTTATTATTTGGGACGCATTTGCGTAAGAAGTTTAAATCTTTGTGTGCATAAAACTAAGATTTTTATCTTTTTAGTGCAAAAATAATTGAAAAATTATTCCTCTCATTACGTTTATCCCTTATGGGAGGCTATTGATAACTCTCGGAGATCAGATGATTCGATCCGTGCTATGACTACCATTTCTCTAATTGGGATATTGAATTCGTCTAATAATTGTCCATGATGGAAACGGCGGAGTTAGTAGAAGCGAGAAATCGGAAAGAGACGTGGCCATTTTACTCTGATTACTACAAAGAAAGAAAAAAAAGTACCAATTGGATGATTCTTTGAATTTAAACATCGCTTCTTACGTTTCATATTCCGAGATGAGAGGGGACGCTCCCTTGTTAAGAAAACGAAGCAGAAATCGCTATTACCGAGAGCAGGCCGACTAAGAACGAAAAATAGCGTCCCAACGGTAGAAAAACTTCAAGTTAAGATAAAAGGGGAAAAAGCGCTTTTAAATACGGTTTGGAGTTTTAAGAACATTAAAAAGATGGAGCGAGTGCGCTTTAATTGACGATTTTCTTTTCGGGTGTAATGGGTTGGTTTAGTTAGCCTTTTCGTTCTCTCTTTGTTTTCCCAAGGCTATTAATTTTCTCATTTATTTAATTGATCCCATCTTTTAAGGTAATTATTACTTACTGAAAATCTGTCTCGTGAGTTAACACGCGCACGCACACCAGCTAAATATACTTGCGATTGTTTAAGAAATATTTTTCTCATTAAAAGCCTTTCTTCGATTTGTCTTGTCGCAGTTTCCTCTTCTATCTATTCCAACGAAATGTTTAATGAGAAAATTGAATCGTACATTTGCGATGAAGATCATTTAAGACGTATTGATCGGTTCACTGACTCCTTGACATAAGACATTAAGTTTTATTAATTAACTCTTCTCTGGAGTGAAATTAGTGTAATGGTCGGAAGAATAGGAAAGAGGTTGTGCTGCCAAATGGAGCATTAAATTTATCGTCAGGAAGTTCCTTTTGAATCTTCAATGGTTACGCAGATGACATCGTTTATCCGAAATTTGAACGAAACGATTATCCAAGAACCCAAAGAAATGGATTCGCAGGAATTGAAGAAACGAGCCGAAAAAATACCGAAAATTGTAGCAGGAAAGGGTCATCCATTTTTTAATGCTTGCGATTAAATTGTGTAACAACACATTGCTTATTTAACCGGTAGCAATGTTTCTGCATCCTGTCTCCCGTGAATGCATCGTCTCTGCAGAACACCCATGTTTGAGGTCACTCCGTTTCAGAATGCAGGGGCTTAAACGAAACGAACATGCCTTAAGACGTTATGGAGACTAATTCTCCACAGAATTACATACCTTTTGCTATCAGAGAGTAGGAAAAGCGCAACATCTGAAATCATTTATGCAACCAACGCTAGTTGATACTTGAAATAAAAAACAAAGTTTTATCAAAGGGTCTGACAACTGACAACCTTTTATTTCTATTTTACTTTTAATTCTCAACTGCAATCGAAAATTTAAACACATTATGGAGACCCTCTTGTAGTTAATTAATCTAAATTGTAAAGAACATTCATTGTTGCGTCACCTGGTTCTGCTCGGCATCTCCAAAAGACATTTCATTCACAGACTGAAAATTAGTATTTCCATTACGTGGATAACAATTAACAGCGTAATTGACGTCACGTGGTATGAGCCTTATTGTCAATCTGTTTTGGCTGAAAACAGATTGACAATAATGTTTACTCTGGATGTAAGTAATTAAATTTTCTTTTTTTATTGATATTCCTTAGTTTTTCTCTTTGCTCGCTTTTGCTCTTGGCTATTACATGATTTCTACATCCTAAATCGGATATGAGTAGATCCAATTGGATAAGGGCATTTTAGTGAGATGAGATCGATATGGAAAACTGTTTCAGGTTCGCTTCATTTTTCGTATGTCAATCCTCTTGCACTCAAGAGGTTAGGGAATCGAAGGAGTGCCTTGTGTGATGAAGAGAAGTGAACTTAACTGTATTTTTGTGAGTGCTTCAACTGCAATCCTTAGCGAAAGCCTCAGTATGAAAACTGATCTACAGAATGGAGGATGATGAGAAGAACGAGAAGTCTATAAGAACAGCTTCACTTTTGACAGCTTATAATTTGTAGGCTATCCGATTTCTTGTTTCTGTAATTCGAGTAAAGTGGTGGAAGGATTATGGATGCAGCCCGGTTGAATTGTAACTACGGATATAGGTAACCTTAGAAAAAATAAACACATTTTTTCTTTCCTATAACGTTCCCTGTATCCAAACAGATTGGATGCTGAGAAAGTTATAGGCGACATACGAGGGTGGTCTGAAACGTTCTCGGCCTAACAATGAAAAAAACGAATTTATAATTTCAAAATTATTTTTGTTTTTTAACATAATCTCCCCTAAGACTAATACATTTATTCCGGCGATGCTCCAGCGCCATTATACCGTCCCTGTAGTGGTTCCCAGTAATATCTGCAAAATACCCCTCTACAGTTGCAATCACCCCTTGATTCGAAGAAAAACGCTGACCAGAGAGGAAGAGTTTTAGTTTTGGGAAGAGATAGAAGTCAGAGGGAGCTAAATGAATTGGGTGGATGTTTTTTTCTTCTACAAACCGGGTCTTTTCTCACGAATGTTTTCGTCTAGTCTGATTAAAATATCGGAATAATATTCCCTGGTTATTGTTTTACCCTTTTCAAGATAATTAATAAAAAAAATACCTTTAGCATCCCGAAACACCAATGCCATGACCTTTCCTGTTGATGGAACTTCGTCTTCTTTGGATCTGAACAACAGGTTTCTGTGCACTGTTTTGACTGCTGTTTGGATTTTGGTGTGTAATGTTGAATCCAAGTTTTATCCATAGTAATAAATCGACGCACAAAATCAGTTTTATTCTTGTTAAAACGCTCCAAGCACTGTTCAGAGATCAATTTTGCGTTTTTGATCTGATGTGAGCAAACGCGCCAACCATCTTGCGCAAAGCTTTTTCATTTGCAATTCTTCACGCAAAATATATCATACACGTTCTTTTGAAATGCCTATAGTCTCAGCAATTTCACGCACTTTGACTCGCCGGTCATCCAATATCATGTCATGCAAATTGAGCGATGATTTCTGGTGTTGTTACACGTTTTGGACGTTCTTCACGTGGATCATCTTCAAGGCTTGTACGACCACATTTAAAGTCAGCAGCCCATTTCTTAATTGTCGAAAACGAAGGAGAAGAGTGCCCATAAACGTTTCTGAACTTGGAATGAATTTATTCTGGCGTTAAACCTTCTTTTACAAAAACTTTAATAACCGCACGATACTCAATTTTATCCATTTCAAGGGATTCAGACAACACTTATGATTCAGACAGCTGTTAAGCAAACTACTTGATAGAATGACTTGAAATTTCACATGGATGCTTATGACAGATATACCACCTTATAAAAAAAAAACTCTTGTCGATCGTGTTGCCATCTATTGTCGAGGCCGAGAACGTTTCATACTACCCACGTATTTGTGTTTTGAAAAGACTGTAAGTATTTGTGTGTTGAATTTGTTATAATTTCAAGGTTCAAGTAATAGTAATTGGAAGATAAACGCATCGTGTTTGTTAAAGAAGCAGCACTCGATTCTTGTGAATTAAAGTATGTTGTTTCTCAGAATTCAGAGTATGATGCAAAAACATGTAGACTATTTAAGTTTTACTTATTTTTGTTTAAGCATTCCATGCCATAATATGTTACAATATGGCAAGGACTTTTGAAGTAACTTCAATTATCGGCATAGGACGTATGTCTCACTGTACCGTCATCAAAAGTGAATATTAGAGACCCGCTAAGCGCCCAAGATCATGCACGTATGCTTGCAAAAGAGAAATTAATCTGAGAGCACGCGTCATTAACAGACGCCTTACGCTAAATCTCAGCATTTAGTTCTTAAAGTTCAGAAGTGTCCAAGGACGAGTCCGCCGTATCAAAATGTCGAGTGAGGGATGCTGGAACAGTACGTGGCTTAGTTCGTGTTAGTTGTGTTCTGGGGGTAAAAGGGAATAGCACTGAAATATCGCAATTTTACGATAGTTTGCAAAATACATTCTCTAGTGAACCCTCTGGATGCGAACGCCAAACGAACGATGTAAGAATCAAACTACACACGATGAGCCTTTTACGCATGTCAGGATTGTGTCAGTACGCGAAACGAAAGAAGCATTTGCTTCACTTCCGTGTATGGCAGTTTTAAATTTCCGGAATCACATTTGGCAGAAGACGCATGTGAAAGGGGCTTACAGAAAACACGTGCGTCTTTCTCGTCCACACGGGTGAACAATGCAGAATCCATCAGGTAAGATGGGGTATCGCTGAGTAGTTCAGAAATCCGCTCCAAGAGCGAAGATTTCGTTGGTGGCACAGTATGTAACTCAGGAGGGATGGGAACGAATAATAGGATAACATCAGAGTCAACGACAATTGTGACGTCACCAACAATCGACAGAGAAAGCAAGAAAAGTTTAACGGTTGGTGTCTTGGGGGGAATATGAGAGCGGTACGACGTACAGGGAACACTTATGAAATCGTGACCTTTCAGAGAAACGGAGAAAAGAAGCAGGTGAGGAAATCCTGTTTCCTTGGAAGATATGAACGAGGAATGCGATGTCCAAATGAGACATTTATAAGGACCCTCCGATTTCTTGTTTTTGAGTGCTTTGTAACTATACAGCAAGAGCGTGTAAGGCGGATATAATCGACGGGATTCCGAAATGTTTATATTTTCCCGTGATCGAGCAACTGGTAAAAATGATGCTGAAAACATTCCTCGTGTGATTAAAGTCACTCCAATTCGTTGGGTTTAAGAAAACATTTTAAGCACCAAAATAACAGAGTATCGTGAGAAAAGAGGGGAAAAACCTTCTCTTACCGGTTTGACTTATCTGGTTAATAATATGGAGTAGATAAATATTGGCGCACGTGCTGTGCGGTCTCGCTGCTAAGGAGAAAGTAATGTCCGCCATGAACAAACAAGATAAGCGTACGATCCCACCACGGACGATATTATGCCGATCCGAAAGCCCTACGTCTACCTTGCATGTCTGCTCGGTGAGTTCTTCTGAACTCCTCCTGTCCACACTTTCGCCGTATATACTTTTATTGTTTATACACGCAGCATCGTCACCTTACCAGAACACCCTCGTGTGTGTGTGTCGAAATAACACCGCCAGTACCGCCTTCGATTGATCTTATCGAGAACTTCGCATTCGCACAGTTACCGTCAGCTACTTTTGATCAAGAGGAGCCTTGGCGCTCGGGAAAGAAGGAGAGACAACCTATTAGGTAGCGGGGATAAACTGCGGCGCTGGCGACGGCGCCGTAAACCTCCGATCCTTTCGTTCGTTCCGCCGCAGCAGCAGCAAAGCTGCGGGTTTGACTATTCTTGTGTTGGATGTTTTAATGTCCTTTAGTGACCCGAAAGGAATAGCGATGGCCACAGCACCCCCTCCGACCTCCAAGCATGTCGGGACCCTCACCATGGACAAGGCAGCTTTTCTTCTCATCCGGATCAAGAAGGCTTTTCGCAAAAAGAGAAGCAAGGGGTGAGTAGCTCAACCTTCTAACGATTTCCGTGGGGCACGTCAGGTACTTTCTGCAGAGCTGTGAACGGAAGCAGGAACGCTTACATTCCGTTTTTTGGCGGTGACCTATGCGAAGTATCTTGAAAAGTTTGTGCATGTCAAAGTGGAGTACGAAAGCCCTCGCAGCTACCGCTTGCGATATTATTCTGCCTTGTCAAACCTTCTTTGCACTTTATGCCTTTTAGTTTTAATATAAAGTTATGTAAATTAAAAATTTACATGAAATCTGATTTAATCGATTAATTTGGATGCTTCTAGAAAAACATCCAAGTAATGTTCGTTTTTATAATAACTGCGTATCTGTTTAAGCAAAACTGCACAATAATAGAGAAACGACCACCTACGGGTCAATTCAGCTGGAAGTATTCTGCTATAATAAACACCACAAATTGCATAACTAACGTTGTTTGTCTAATTGTTGACGTGCTGTAAAATCAATGTGCCATGGACACTATTGTTTATCGATGTGTAACTTATATTTTAGAGGTACACTAACATGCTTCAGTAAGTGTTTGAAGTGTGTCAAATAGAAATCTTGTGGATTACTTTCGAAGTTTTCTTTGAGCAGCAGACAAATGTTTATTTTCAGAATTTAGTCTCTTTTCAGAATGTTTGTTTATATTAATACCTTAAAAATAGTTCTCTTTAAGCTCTGCAGCACTTTTAACTTATTTTTAAATAGAGTGCGTCTCTTCCATTTTTATTTTCAGTGACGTCACAATGCTTTTAGTTAAACTTTTATATAGCTGTTGTTAAACGTGTGTTATCCTAGCGAAAGAACATTTGGGGGGGGGGGGGGAAAATTCAACTATCACTGCTCTAGGGCATTTCAAATTAATTCAAGGGGAATACGGTGTTTTGTAGAATACGGCCTACACTTGTTATTTTAAATTATACGATTCCTATTTGCCGCACTTCTCCGAAACTTCTTCCTCTGTTATGAATTAAAATAAACGAAGAGGTAAATGGAATTCTACTTAATATAAGATGGCTGCTACTCTGTTTTGCGTCTAGTAGGTGTTTTTTTTCTTTTTCTGCAGTGTTCGGCATTTGCGTTTAAATATATGAAAATCAATATCCGTAATTTTTAATAGCTACTCAGAGATTATTTGAGCACGCGCGCACACACACACACACACACACTTCTTGTAAAGAATTCAATGGATACTCCCATGGGCACGTGTATCGCGCCATGCAACGAGTCACGTGTTTGTAGCCAGCATAAATTGGATGGCCCCAAGTCAATGCATCTGTGTTCAGGTCAAATGGGTTTAATTAAAGGTAAACTAAACCGATAGACTTTCGCGATGACAGCAATTAAGTCGGCTTTTAATTTTCTAATAATATAAAGAAGATATAAAAACCAAAGGATGCGAGAATATGAAATATCACATAGACGTGTTTTCATGGATCTGCTCCCATATTGCTTACAAAGAAATTCACTTCAATCTCATTTTACCTCGAATAATCTTATCTGTTCAGAAAAGTAATCGCATCGAAGTCTTTGCGCTGTTTAAAGAAATCAAAGAGGGTAAAGTGTCATTTGATTTCTGCGAAACATACTTCGGACTTCACTAACACTCTAAAATGGCCCTGACGGTCGAAAATGTATTTTCAGGGAGCAGCCGTTTTTCACTCAGGGTCGAAGTTACCAAAATAAGTGAAGCATCCATTTGACGAGTTCGTATCAATTCCACATTAGACGCCTTCATTTTCAACGTCTGAATCACGTGTTCTGTTTATGGAATGGAACCAATTACGACGGAGAGGATAATGAAGTACTTGGGAATATTTAGGTCACCCAAAAATAGCAAGCGTGAAAGTATTTGTTTAAAATTGCAGACCGTTTGAACTCTGCAGGTTCTTCGTCCCTCCTTATCTTTCTTCGAGGTCATTACCTGAGGTTTAAAACTCTCCGGTGTATCGTAGTAAACACTGGTCGACTCCGACGGATACGACACCGTGCGTGTTCCGATCACGCCTGTGCTTCACTTTCCGCGTGCTTCCCAAAGTTTGCACCGAACTTGGCGGTCGACACGGATCGGGAGTAATTCACCTCCAGCAAGAAGGAGGCGAGAGAAAGATAAGAACGCGCAGGCGCCGTATTTTGAAGGGAACGCGCATTGCGGCACTTTCACAAAACGGGAGCGCTTTTGCAAATGTGGTGGTTCTGCAGGACGGAGAAGTTTGGGGGAGGGGGGGTCGCATGCGAACGTTGCTCTGGGTGTTCCTGTTTTATTTCCAGTTCCGACAGGCGGTTTGATGTAGGTCGGATAGAAGGCCGATCCGATCGTACACCAGGTGTCCCGTCAGTTCGTAAACACTCCCTCTGCAGAAATGATTTCAGTTTTCCCACTTTCCTCACCGTATTGATCTGTTTGGCTTCTTATCGGGATACGGCGGTCTGCTAATCGATAGCCTTGCGCCTTTCTCCGGTTCGGAGATAAAGGTGAAACACCTTGGTAAAGAACCCTTAATGGAGGTGTTGTTCTCCTTGTCACTTTTGTTTCCCATGTACTCAGCCAAGCAAAGAGCGATGAATGTAAGAAACAAATCTTTCCTCCCACACTTTGTGGTTGGAACCATTTCTTAGAAATTTCATGAACTGCCAGTTGCGCCTTGTATTTGTAGGACCCACCGGTGGATCACGAACATATTTTTGCTGAGATTTCATCAGTAACTGGAGCGATCCTTTCGAAGATTACATCTATTGTAGGGTGAATGAACAGAACCTGTGCTGTTGACAGACATGAGTGACAATATCTTACCAGCCTTCCAGTAGAATAAAGAATCATCATTGCGAAACTAAAGTAAATGTTTGAAGTCCATCTCTAGTTTCAATTCGGTGTTAGATCTCCAACTCCAAATGAATTAACTTTAGCAACTAAAGATGTATCAGCTTATTTATTATACTGTTAAAAATCACAAAACTGTACAAAATCTAACTATCACAATTAATTTTAAATTGAAATTCTGAAGCTTACTCGAGGTTTGTCTTCGACAACCACAGAACTGTATGCAGATAAAAGACTGATGTTTACACATGAAAAAGAATCAGAAGTTATAACTTTCGGCGTCTTTCCACTTTACGAGTGGGTAACAGCACTCGAGGTATCCAATACCTCCGTAGATGTCAAAGGCATGTTTAAAAGCGTAAAGTTGTTAGACCGTTTATCGGCCATGAGGGCACATTGCAGAGTTTGATCATCGCGATTTCCACTCTTACGATGACATAGAGCACGTGCTTCTTTATTCTATGACTCAATTTAGACAATTTTTATTTATTTAATCGGTCACCAGAGCACGTTATTTGCTTAATTGTTTCTGTAGTATATTTCTTGCTAAGTATTCTCTTTAAGGAGGCCTTTTTGAATAAACTGATTGGTCATTTGCGTTCACTGAGAACGCAAATGACAGCATGCATTTGCGTTCTCAGTGCAAACTGAGAGTGGTGGTATCATAACGAATCCCAAAGATATCAGTTGCAGAATATCGTGAATTCTCCAACCAGACTCCTTGTAAATGCAATTAGGAGTACGTTCTGTGTGAATCTCCCCGAGGAATGATGATAGTTCACATCGTTTACATGGGTGCGTTAAGGGAAATCTTTCTTAGCAAGCCGTCGATCTTTTTAAGTTACCTTCCGGTCTCCAGTAAGCAGGGTGATGGTGATATCTGACTGGACTGTCTAACGAGGAAATTCATCTTCTACCTAAAGCCACACAAACCATCCATTCCATCGTGGGATTTGAACCCACTTCCGTTGGTTGAATACTGGATACCTTATCCACTCGGCCTGCTTGGCATTAGTGTTGCATTTGACCAACTTTATTCTCTTTCTTATCTTCCTCCTGTATCGATCAGTTAATATTTATCTTGAAATGTGCTTGCAACTTTCTTTTATATCTGTCCTGCTATAAAATTTCCTTAGCTGCGCTTACACACACACAGGGAAATAATGGGTCTCTTGCTGCGTGATATATGTCACTGCATGTAACATCATGTCTGTGTTAAAGATCATTACCTACAGAGGACGTTAGCAGTAGGGGTGGCGGTTTGAACAAAACGCTTCCAGTGCGCGTGGCTTCCTGACGTCATTGTGAGTGATGTCATGAGTTTGGAATGTGTTGGAATTTCCCTGTGGGCATATGTGTCAATGGCTTCAGTTCTTCTGTTTTGGTTCGCGTATGGCATTATGGGTGATGATAGAGATAAGGATTCGTGTTTTGATTGGTGGACACTTCTGACAAGATGAAGATCAAGATAAGATAAGGAATCGTGACGTGATTGTTTGATGACGTCATTGTGTGCATGGCTTCATGGGTCTGGAATGTTTGGAATTTCCCTGTGGGCATATGTGTCACTGGCTTCAGCTCTTGTGTTTTGGTTCGCGTATGGGATTATGGGTGATGGTAGAGATAAGGATTCGTGTTGTGATTGGTGGTGCCATTCTGACAAGATGAAGATCAAGATAAGATAAGGAATGGTGACGTGGGTGGGTGTTGTTATGAGATGTAGATAAGTGATGTCATTTGTTAGTTGTAAGTAAATGACGTTATTGTTTTCAATGGAAAGGATGATATTTGTGGATAAGAAATCGTGTCGTGATTGGTGGACACTTCTGACAAGATCAAGATCAAGATAAGATAAGGAATCCTGACGCGAATGTTTGTTATGAGATGTAGATAAGTGACGTCATTTGTTAGTTGTAAATAAGTGACGTTATTGTTTTGAATGGAAAGGGAAATATATTAGTGTATACGTAATCGTGTTGTCATTGGTGGACACTTCTGACAAGATCAAGATAAGATAAGAATCGTGACGTTATGTGTTTGGATATTCACAGTTTCGAGGTTTTCTGAATAATTAATTATATGCTATGTCACTCAAACATACAGTTTTTTTTCTTCTATAGATGGTTGTACTAATTTTCCAATACATTTTGAGGTATTTCTTTCCTGTTAAACGGTGGGATTCTTAGAGTAAGTCGTGATGGCGACAGTGTAATAAGCTATTCGAGCTTTTCTGAATAATTAATTATATACTTAAAATACCTGTCCTTAAACACACACACACATACACATTAGACATAAAAAATCGCTAATGTGTCCATGTTGATACTCTAATATATACCCTATGATTATTCTTATGGAAAAAAAAACTATTCCGTATTAGAATTACGCTTACCAAAAAACATACGAACAGTGATTATTGTTAAATCACTGTTCAAGTTATGTTATGTTATTCAAGTTATGTTCAAGTTAAAAAAAAAAACTTACGTTTCTTTCTAGAATGGGAACATCTTGGTACTATCTAGGTTTTCTGAATATTCCAAATTGTTGATTAACATATATTCACAGAACACAAACACAAGTCTGAAAAGACATTTCACTTTTCATTATAGGTTACTGTGGCTAACATATATTCATACCACAAAACACACAAAACATAGGAGTTGAAAGATATTTCTGTATATAACCAGAAAAGCTAGTGGACTACTTAATTTACTTCAGTATCCGATTGGTTCTCTGTATTAATTCTTTCCCACTGTTGCCCAACCTTGGTGGGAAAGTCTATGCGCTGTTTTGTTTAGGGTAAGTGTTATTTCCGGTTTCGAATTCCGCTTGCTGTTAGAGTATGGAATTCTGACAAGTGAAATTATTATTTTTTTTTTTTCAAATTGATTGGTGATTTTCTGTATTTTACTTTTAAAGGTCATATTCTAACAGAATAACTGAGTAGAATTAATAAATATATAAAGTATATGTGAATTTATTTTCCAACACTGAATATTTATCATTAAGTCTTATCTTAAAGTTGCCCAAGCTTGGTGGGAAAGTCTATGCACCGTTTTGTTTAGGGTAAGTGTTATTTCCGGTTTCGAATTCCGATTGCTGTTAGAGTTTGGAATTCAGACAAGTGAAATTTTTATTTATTTTATTTATTTTTTTTTTCAAATTGATTCGTTATTTTCTGTATTTTACTTTTACAGGTCATATTCTAACAGAATAACTGAGCAGAATTAATAAATATATAAAGTATATGTGAATTTATTTTCCAACACTGTATATTTCTCATTAAGTCTTCTCTTATCCGCTCGCCTTTTGTTGTGCGTAGGTGAGAAATCGTGTGTTTTGTTTCGAACTCTTGGTTTCCGTTGGGAAATTACCAATATAACTATTAATTTTACCTTCGATTCCTTGTGCTTTTAACCTATTTCTGTAAGTGGAATTTATTTTTTCTTTCGCATTAGTAAATTTTAAGTAACTGATATGAGACAAACAATGTTTTGAACTCTATGCCGTTTTTCTACAGCAATCTTTTTAAGAGTTTTTGTAACGTGTCGTTGGTTTTAAATATCTAATGGCTCTGTAAAATAACCAAACTCTAACAGTATTGTGACTTTTCAGGTGAAATCTTCACCACTAAAATTCTAGCTATTAATTTAATACCCGATTATTTCTTTTGCTTCCAAGATTTGACAGGAGTTTCTTGAAATATTGAGGGCTTGCATGAACAAATAAGACTTTTAATTCAATGAATCAAAAAAAAATTCTCTGGTTACTTTGTGGCATGAAATTTCACAAGAAAAAAAAAATGTTATCTTCCTTCTTAAATTTGTATAACACATCTACGACACCCAATTTGTTCATTTAAATTTACACATTTTATTGAACGAAATATTATTTACAAATTGTATTTACTGAATCTAACAATACAGAAAATAAATAAATTGAAAAATACATCAAAGGTTCTTCCATGCTTGTGGAATTGCCATCGTATGGTTTTGACAATGCGACTCTCATCTGAAAGTTAATTTTTATTTGGTGTTTGTTGGGAATTTATTACTGTAGTAAAATTAAGGGTTGCATATTTATATTTTCGAATCCAATACGTATACTTCAGAGAATTATTAAAAGCACAGAATCTTTCGTTATGTTTCCAAAAGCATTTCAAGGTACACGTTATGATTTCACGTTTTGGGCATCCAATTTCATTTAAATCAAGAACAGGCCTCCCTGTTAACATCGCTAATGTTTTTGATTTTTCTCTTCCTTTGGCAAGTAATATATGATATTTCCATGTTGATTCTATCATCCAATTTCTTAGTTTGTCCAAAGATAGTGAACCAATTTCCCACTTCAGCTCATGGTTATATTTTATTAACCAAGAATTCTGTTTTTTAACTCTTTCAGGAACGGTTCTGGCTATAAAGTTTGTTAATGCTATTGAATTTTCTCTTCCAATGGCGGTAATTTTTTTTTGATACATTCATGCTGATTCCTTATTATCTGCACGCTACGATACCTTTTTATTTTCTACAACAAACGTTTTTTGAGTTTAAGTAACGTGATTGGCTAAAATATCAGCTGTTTGTCTCTGTAAAATAATCAAATTCTAACAGTCGTATTGTTAGAATTTGGTACGACTGTTTTTTCTAGTCTGGTGAAGGTATCTACTTCAGATGTAGTAACAAATTGTCACTTATCACTTCATTTTTACTTTATTCACAAAACTACAAATCCGTTATTTGGTATGGTCTCTGTTTTTAATTCCCCCATTACTAGAATGTACTGGTGGTAATGTTTTGAAATAAGTTTCGACTCGCAAGAAAAATAAAATGTTTACATTCAAATAACTATTTATGATCACAGCAAGCGAGAAATTCATCAGCTTTTCAAAGTTTGGAAATTCAAACCCATATTGTTTTCATCATTTGGTATCATTTAAATGAAGAACGGGTATGGGTATTAAGTTTGTTAATGATTTTGATTTTTCTCTTCCAAAGGCGATTATTATTTGATATATACATGTTGATTCATTTGTTATCTGCATGCTACGATATCATTTTTATTTTCTACAATAAACATTTTTAGAGTTTAAGTAACGTGATAGACTAAAATATCAGTTGTCTCTCTGTAAATAACCAAATTCTAACAGTCGTATTGTTTTAATTTGGTACGATTGTTTTTCTAGTGTGGTGAAGGTATCTACAGATGTAGTAACAAAATTGTCACTTTTCAGTTCATTTGTACTTTATTCACCAAACTACAAATATGTGTTGTCAAGTTTTGAAAAAAAAAAAAAGAAAAAAGTTTCGACTGGCAGTGATATGTTTTTAAACTTTTATCATGTACAAATATCTTAAAAGAAAAGAAAAATGTACCTTCTTTTCTTTTTTACATCAAGCTTTTTTACGAGTTTGGTAACGTGATGAGTTAAAATATCTCCACTCTGTAAAATAACCAAATTTTTATCTTACTTTGTGTGGGGAAAGGTAAAATTTGTATTTTTGTTATCTGGAGAGTACAAACCTTTTTTCTATACTAAACTTTAAGAGTTTAAGTTATGTTTTGGGTAAAATTATCTGCTTTCTCTCTGTAAAATCACCAAATTCTAACAGGTAGGATTTTCGAGTATGCGAACGAAATGTTTACAGATAACTCAAAAAAAATGTCAATAGGTAGCATTAGACAAATTTCTAAATACTTAATTACAGGATATCAGGTTTCCCATGGTCCTTGCATTAATTTCACAGTAGTGATTGTTTTACAATAATTAAACAGAATTTCATTAAGGTATAAAGTTATGGATTTAATTATCAAATTCTAAACTGAATAACTGAGTAAAAATTTCACTGTGGAAAACACAACAGCAACACACATCTTTGTTCATTTAAGTTTTACAAATGCTTATTTTATTTTTCTGAAATATTACTTACAACGAAAAAAAAAAATCGAAACTTGTAATTACCTACAAATATTTCACAATATTTAGTTTACACTATTTTCCTGAAGAAAGAAAATTTCAAAGACTTTTGTGGTTCACTCATTATTTTACTTTACTGGACCTAAACACCACAACACAACACAATACGATAGCCGCACTGGATGAACGAATTGCAGTAACTGAAAAGACACTCGACTCGATTGTTTTTCTTTATAGTACTGTTTACCTGATCCTTTACCCTGATCGTTCCTTCCAAATGAAACTTTCGCGCAGATGA
Organism: Typopeltis vanoorti; assembly: GCF_054136105.1. NCBI lineage: Eukaryota > Metazoa > Arthropoda > Arachnida > Uropygi > Thelyphonidae > Typopeltis > Typopeltis vanoorti. The sequence goes on along the minus strand of NC_143566.1, from coordinate 15,599,688 downwards.
CTCACAGACATGTTGATGTGCGTTTATCTTACTTTGTGACATTATGGTACAAACTTTATCTCTGTGGCTCGAATTCATCCAAAGGAAGATGAGCGAGCTACCCATTTGTAGATATCTTTAAGTGATGTCACCTCAAACTGATAACCAATGAGATGAACGATCTTGCCATTGCGGATGTCCGCAATGGCAAGATCGTTTGGATGGAAAAAAAAAATAGCATTATGTGTTGGGTGTGAAAGGGTAGTCAAGAGGTTGACAGTGGTCTTCCCTGCAAGGCTCCCCCACCCTCCCTATCCTCCAGAAGATGTCTGCTCATCTAAGGGAGATAAGCTAGTTTGCCGTTGTCGGATTTCTTTTAGTCATGTCACCTCCAACTGATGCTAAATGCTCCCCCATTCCATACTCTAACCCATCATCCCTCTCTCCTCCAGCAGATGTCTGCTCAGGCTAGCGGAGATGAGCGAGCTTATCATTTGCGGATATCTTTTAGTGATGTTACCTCCAACTGATACTGATAACTTTTTTGGGGAAAAAAATTAAAAAAACGGGTTTTTTCTGATAAATTTTTAGGAAAAAAACACGTTTTTTATGATAACTTTTTTGGAAAAAAAATAAAAAAACGCGTTTTTTTCAAAAAAGTTATCATAAAAAACGCGTTTTTTTCCTAAAAAGTTATCAGAGAAAACGCGTTTTTTAAATTTTTTTCCCAAAAAAGTTATCAGTATCAATTGGAGGTGACATCACTAAAAGATATCCGCAAATGATGAGCTCGCTCATCTCCACGAGGCTGAGCAGACATTTTCTGGAGGAGAGGGGGGTTAGGGGAGTATTGCAGGGAAGACTGCAGTCTCCCTCTTGACTACCTTTTCACTTCCACAACCTGATGCTATTTTTTCCCCTCCAAAGTTATCAGTATCAGTTGGAGGTAACATCACTAAACGATATCCGCAAATGATAAGCTCGCTCATCTCCGCTAGCCTGAGCAGACAATTTGCTGGAGGAGAGAGGGATTGATGGGTTAGAGTATGAAATGGGGGAGCATTTAGCATCAGTTGGAGGTGACATGACTAAAAGAAATCCGACAACGGCAAACTAGCTCATCTCCCTTAGATGAGCAGACATCTTCAGGAGGATAGGGAGGGTGGGGGAGCCTTGCAGGGAAGACCACTGTCAACCTCTTGACTACCCTTTCACACCCAACACATAATGCTATTTTTTTTTTCATCCAAACAATTTCGGTCATCCGCAATGGCGATATCGTTCATCTCATTGGTTATCAGTTTGAGGTGACATCACTAAAAGATATCTACAAATGGGTAGCTCGCTCATCTTCCTTTGGATGAATTCGAGCCACAGAGATAAAGTTTGTACCATAATGTCACAAAGTAAGATAAACGCACATCAACATGTCTGTGAGTCATCTGCGCGAAAGTTTCATTTGGAAGGAACGGTCAGGATAAAGGGTCAGGTAAACAGTACTATAAAGAAAAACAATCGAGTCGAGTGTCTTTTCAGTTACTGCAATTCGTTCATCCAGTGCGGCTATCGTATTGTGTTGTGTTGTGGTGTTTAGGTTCAGTAAAGTAAAATAATGAGTGAACCACAAAAGTCTTTGAAATTTTCTTTCTTCAGGAAAATAGTGTAAACTAAATATTGTGAAATATTTTTAGGTAATTACAAGTTTCGATTTTTTTTTTTCGTTGTAAGTAATATTTCAGCAAAATAAAATAAGCATTTGTAAAACTTAAATGAACAAAGATGTGTGTTGTTGTTGTGTTTTCCACAGTGAAATTTTTACTCAGTTATTCAGTTTAGAATTTGATAATTAAATCCATAACTTTATACCTTAATGAAATTCTGTTTAATTATTGTAAAAACAATCACTACTGTGAAATTAATGCAAGGACCATGGGAAACCTGATATCCTGTAATTAAGTATTTAGAAATTTGTCTAATGCTACCTATTGACATTTTTTTTGAGTTATCTGTAAACATTTCGTTCGCATACTCGAAAATCCTACCTGTTAGAATTTGGTGATTTTACAGAGAGAAAGCAGATAATTTTACCCAAAACATAACTTAAACTCTTAAAGTTTAGTATAGAAAAAAGGTTTGTACTCTCCAGATAACACAAATACAAATTTTACCTTTCCCCACACAAAGTAAGATAAAAATTTGGTTATTTTACAGAGTGCAGATATTTTAACTCATCACGTTACCAAACTCGTAAAAAAGCTTGATGTAAAAAAGAAAAGAAGGTACATTTTTCTTTTCTTTTAAGATATTTGTACATGATAAAAGTTTAAAAACATATCACTGCCAGTCGAAACTTTTTTCTTTTTTTTTTTTTTCAAAACTTGACAACACATATTTGTAGTTTGGTGAATAAAGTACAAATGAACTGAAAAGTGACAATTTTGTTACTACATCTGTAGATACCTTCACCAGACTAGAAAAACAATCGTACCAAATTCAAACAATACGACTGTTAGAATTTGGTTATTTACAGAGAGACAACTGATATTTTAGTCTATCACGTTACTTAAACTCTAAAAATGTTTATTGTAGAAAATAAAAATGATATCGTAGCATGCAGATAACAAATGAATCAACATGTATATATCAAATAATAATCGCCTTTGGAAGAGAAAAATCAAAATCATTAACAAACTTAATTGCCATACCCGTTCTTCATTTAAATGATACCAAATGATGAAAACAAAATGGGTATGAATTTCCAAACTTTGAAAAGCTGATGAATTTCTTGCTTGCTGTGATCATAAATAGTTATTTGAATGTAAACATTATATTTTTCTTGCGAGTCATCCTTTCCATTGAAAACAATAACGTCATTTATTTACAACTAACAAATGACGTCACTTATTTACAACTAACAAATGACATCACTTATCTACATCTCATAACAACACACACCCACGTCACCATTCCTTATCTTATCTTGATCTTCATCTTGTCAGAATGGCACCACCAATCACAACACGAATCCTTATCTCTACCATCACCCATAATCCCATACGCGAACCAAAACACAAGAGCTGAAGCCAGTGACACATATGCCCACAGGGAAATTCCAAACATTCCAGACCCATGAAGCCATGCACACAATGACGTCATCAAACAATCACGTCACGATTCCTTATCTTATCTTGATCTTCATCTTGTCAGAAGTGTCCACCAATCAAAACACGAATCCTTATCTCTATCATCACCCATAATGCCATACGCGAACCAAAACAGAAGAACTGAAGCCATTGACACATATGCCCACAGGGAAATTCCAACACATTCCAAACTCATGACATCACTCACAATGACGTCAGGAAGCCATGCGCACTGGAAGCGTTTTTTTCAAACCGCCACCCCTACTACTGTCGTTGTAAAGGGAATTTTGTTTAACGTGTATTCCCCGTGTGTCATACTGCTGTCAACTCTACAGATAATGTTTTAAAACAAAAAAAAAACGTTCGCGTGTCTGGATGATGTCATTCTTGTTTCTGAAAGGAAGTATTACACGCACGCGGAAGTACGTAATGTATCGCGGTTATTTTACGATATTACAAGAAGACAAAGAACACAAGACATGCTTTGAAAAAGTAAAATCATCCGTAGACAGTGAGAGAGAGAGAGAGAGACGCACCGTTTCCATATGTTTGCCTGATATAAGGGGCAACGGGGTTTTCAATTGTGTTTCTTTAGTTACAAATTATAAGACGATTGTTCTTTAAAAAACCTAGCAACACCTTCTTATAGCATATGTGTATTGATCGCCAAGTCGGTTGATCAGATCGATAGCACTTAGTACGGCACCAGAATTGCGCCGTTGGGTGGTAAATGTCGAGAATAAATGAAATAATGTCTAGATCATTGTAAAGGACCTTCCGCGTAAAGAAAAGTGGGTGTAATCCACGAGTTAAAAATTTTTGTCTTTATTTAAATTAAGATTGCTAACGATATATGAACGAAATATTTAACACAAATATTTCGTCTCTCATTTCTCTTTAATTTTGGGGTTAACTCGTCATTTGCACCAAATATTCCTTAAGTGTATAATTACTCATATATATTCAAGCGTGTGTGTATGGGCTAACTCGTGCTGTATTATATATATCATAATAATATGAATATTCTTGGTAATAATAAATGGTTTGTCTCCAACCTAAGCATTAATCCCCCTGGATGTGTGCTTCTCTGTGAAACAATACAGTTATACAGTGATGCGAACAATTCAATATTAGTATTTGACAGATATTACCAGATATTTCTTTAAAAAGTTTAATGTAACTCAGTGTTGTATAGCGGTACCAATATCTTTAGGGAAAACGATAGCTAATGGTTCAATTATACGTCATGAGTGGTGTATTGAGCTGTCTTCCAAGGTAATGAAAACAAAACGGAATTCCATTTAGATATTCCGCGCAGATCTTGAAAAGATGTTTATATTGCATGGACAGGAAACGAGGTAAAGTATAGATTTAAATGCATACGGTTTATCTGTTAAATGTACGGGTATATCAATACTTTTCACAAGGACAGAATTTTTTTTTTTTTATTCTGGCTAAGTCGAAAAACAGAAAAAACGAAAATTAAACAAAAAAATAATAAAGAAAGAAATACTGCGAACTGAGACAATTAAAAATTAATTTTTATGTTCATTTCAATTGCAACAATGAAGCTATTGTTCGAGCAACAAACGACAATCACGTCCATTGTTTTGAGAGAGAGACTGTTTGTAATGGGGAAATAATTAATTTCCTTAGATGGATCAACTTTAAGCAATAAAAATCAATCATTACAATCATAAATGAGAGAATACTTCAAGAAAACTTTACGAGGAGGGAGAAAGAGCATGAATACAGACTTCTTTTTTATCACTATTTCAGCTGTTTTTATTTGCGTTTAAAACAAAATGAAACACCAGATGCGAACAAGTCTGAGAGAAAAGAGCCACTTTTCACATGATTAAAATGCGATTTCTGTCTGTTTTTGTAAAGCTTTTCCCATTTTCTTCACACCGATTGTTGAAGATTCAAAACGTTTCGATGGAAACTTGCATAAAAAAGTGATGTAGAAGTGGATGCCGTATACAAGATGCATCTCTTTTCATGAATATACACTTCAGATTTTTGTCAAACGTAGCGTGACTCATCATTCACTGTCTTATACAAAAAAGCTTGCAATTATTATCACACAGTGTCGTGACGTGTGCAAACACAATCTCATCAACTACAAGGTGTTTTAAGCATTCTGACGATCCCTTACTGCAGGAGGTGGATTGCAGTAATTTTATTTCCTCTACACCTCCTTTGTGCGGTTGCGTGTTACAGCTCCACCCAGAATGTGACAATCATGCCCTGGCCTTGCAGGCTCCTTCCTTCTGTAAGATAAATAGTTCAATCAAGTCTTTACCGATTGCGTGCGTCATCACCGAAGGATGTTTCGGTTTACTAGCAACATACTTCTTTCAACTACGCAGGCAACATTTATGCCTCAAATCAAGAGCATCTTACTTGAGTGACAGAAATGGCGGTTGAACGTCTTTAAAACTGTAGTAGGATTTACTAGAAGGATATTTCAATAATGAGGGTTGCAACAATGACCGTTTTACGCCATGGTTGTAATAATGGATGTTACAACAATGACGTAAAATAGGTTACTGTACATATACAGTCTCATTAAATGTATGTGTAAGTAACATATGTCTAATAAACTGAAGTAATCCATCCTAACTGTGCCTAAGAAATTGGGTGAGGGGGGGGAGGGGAATATACCACTTATTATTTGATCATCGACACTATTTATGTTATCAATTTAACTCCCTGGAAAACGATGCCTCAAGCCTAATAATAAAGTTGTTAGCGGAGAAAATGATCAGTAATCGAAGAACCAGCTGGAAATGTTGACTGTTGAAGAATAAATAGCCTAATTAATCCATGAAAAATAGCAAACATCAAAGTGAGACATAACCCAGTTAACCCAGAAACAGAATAAATCCGAGACAAAATTAAACAAATTAAAGATGAAAGGTTAAGGAATTAACTGAGTGATAATTCTCTTCATTCGATTATTACAAGATAATCTTGTTTATCTTGAAGCTGACAAACATTATCCACCGTTAAAAAAGATGTGAGGGTTTAGTGTATAAGGCGGAGGATGTCTCAAATGTTTGACTTGCACAAATTGTAATGACATGCCGGAGGGTGTCGTAACTTTAGTCGGTGTTTACTCAACTTGTATTAATGATCTACATTTCATCGTAATGTTGTGAGAATGCCTTTCAAAGGAGGTGTGGTCTGCTACTTCGAGGCTGTTTACTAAATCGTTCCTTACTTTGTGATGCCCGCTACCAAGTAATATATCGCATCTTGCACTCCCCCCCTCCCGCTCCGTTCTGGTGGGATGTGACAGTCGCAAGTAACCACTGTGTAGCATTTTGTGACGCGGGCATTTCAATTTTGAAAGAAATCCTGTTTTAGAAGACGTCCCTTATTTCGTAGAGGAAATATTCCTCCACTTGAATGGAGGGTTAGTTATGCAGGAGTGTTTCTTCCTCGGAAATATCTAAGGGTCCTATCAGTTAATTTCAGATTTCAAACACGAAACTGTCGTATGTTGGGTAATGTCACTGAGAGTTTCGACTCAATCGGACCAGAAACGAAGATGGAGTAATAAACATTATTCCATCCCTGCACTCCCTCTTCGTTTCTGGTCCGATTGAGTCGAAATTCTCAAAGATATACACGAATGTGGCACATTTTGAATTTTACTAAAATTACTTGATGCTATCGTAGAGGTGTCCGCGAAGGAAGCACTCCTGCACATCTTCCCTTGATTTTAATCCGACCGGAGCCGAAATGTTTAGGAGCTTTTTAGCAGCATCAGACATAAATAATGCAGCCTCAGAATGCTACACTGAAGGAATAATGACAACAGCCTTTCTAGCTATTATTTTCTTATTTTCAAAGAACTTGGATCTAAAGACACATTCGTTGAAGTATTCCTCATCTCGGAAGCTCTGGATTTTCATTCCACAAAAGTACTCGAGCAACTTAAACACGTTCCGATATGTTATAATAGTCTCATGGTTCTAAATATAGTGCGCATGTATAGAAAAAGGTCAGCATTGTTACGTCACGTAATCCGTTGCTTTTAAATTGCCTATTGTTCTCCTAATTTTCGTAATGCACTTTTTTGATACACAAAACGAAAGATGCTAATTAACTAAATAATATCAAGGAAGTAGTTTTCAACTGTGGTTTCCTATTTTTCTTTAATTTATTGTATTGTGAAAATAGAGTACATCGTAGGAATATATAAGCAGACCTTTTGGAGATTCAGTTTAAGAATTATCCTTAAATTGCATTTAAGAATAATTACAATATCTGACACGCATATTAATTGCTGCGTTTGTTCGGAAAATGAATTTAGCTAATCGATATCAGCAGAATCGTGATATTGGCTGACTCACAAATAAGATATTTGTAGATGCAGCCTTAGATGTTTCCTAAGTGGAAGCATCTACGGCTACCTATTTGAAGGCCGATTACTAATGATTTAAGCCAAGCATATTCGCTAGCCGATTTATCTGTTTTGTGGTTGAATCCGTCGAAGAAGCTACGATTTTAATTGCAAGTGTTCTGGATGATTTTCTCGTTGTAGGGAGGACGAATGTTTTCAGGATGGAAAAGCCCTTCACCTTTGTATGAGACCGGCTAACTCACTTTCAGCTGAAAATGCCTGATTGAGGTTCTTAGTTTCCTATATGAGATTAGACCGACGTCTTTATAACTAAGAAAATTCGTCTATTCCTGCTGGACCACAAAGGCTTTTTGTTTTGCGCGAAGAAGCCCTGCGACCCTCGAATATGACCGAACAGAGAAGCATTGAGTTGAGAATATTTTAAGTGTTCGTGGAGTCGGAGAAGGGACCAGAGAAACTCTTAAAGCAGACTTTTCCCATAGAACTAAAGGCTATGTGTGCCTGTTATTTGTGTTCTTGGTCGGTCGGTTTGTTTGTTATTAATTTATTTGCAGGAAGCAAAACGACGAATGTCCGAACAGTAAGATCGATCGTCAAAAGTTCCTCTCGTTCTTGGCACTTTTTGGACATGTTTTGCTCTTTCTGCTAGTCAACCGCGATATTACAATAAATAACCTGTGGTATCTTTTATTGACCGAAGTGTGTAATAACAGGTGAGGAATTTGCTAGCAAATACCACTGAGCAGCAATATTAATTTTCTGCAAACCACGCAGGATTAACTCAGAAGTAGAAAATTACTTTCGACTCCTCTGGTTTTTAATTGCATAAATCTGTGCATGACGAGAGTGTTAGCGATTCTACACCAGGTACTAATGTGTTACTTCTATTATTGCTTGATATTTTAAGGATACTTGTTTACGTGCTTATATTATTACTGTTAATGCGGTAATAACTTCTTACATTTAAAGTTGCATTTTTCGCTGAAGGTATTTTCAACCATTTTGACAATTTCAGCAATTCGCCCACAACCAACATTTCGAAAACGTCACTCTCTGCTAATAACAATGAAATTTTGAGACTGCCCCTCTAACACTGAGGAATTTCTAAAAGTGTAAATCTGAACGAAGCATTGTTGACATCGTCATTAGTTTTTTCTTTGTTTTTGCATGCAATAGTTCCTTTCTTCTCTCTTTCTTATCAACTAATGAACCAATCGATCAACCAGCAACGTAAAGGATATTTTTTATTTTATTTCATTAAGTAATTTTATGGACTTCATTTCCCTATTTATTGTTAAGGAAACATCACCGAAGATACGGACGATGGGGGTGCGTTTACTGGTGTGAGAGTGAGGAATGTGCACATTATTACGGAAGAGAAAATGTCAAATACAAAAGTGTCGAATCCAACGAGTTTATCAGCAGAGAGAATCGAGAGGTTCTTCATTGGCTTCTAGGTGCACGTGATACGCTATAGAAAGCAAGATTCAATCACTAAGGAATGAACCTGTCTTGAAGAAAGCCCCGAAGCAGAAACTGGTGAAAAACTCACCGTTTTCAATGGCGACATCGCGTCTATTATCGGAATTATTCGGGGATACTTTAAACGCACCGAGTCTCTTTCTCGAGGGCCTCTCGGAACACTTCTGGGACTGACTCTTCTATTTCTCTGGCTTCCCGATGAGGTTCGCTCCTCCTTTCATGCTGGAGTTCACATCTGATTCTGTTGTCATGGAAACACAGTTTGGTATGGGGATGCTATGAAGGGAAAACTGGGTCGTTTCATGAATTCTGCCGAACTGATTTAGTAATAGGGAGATAGAGAGAGATGGTTACGATGGGCGCAGAATATCGAAAGCGCCAGTCGGTAGACCATCCCACAGTCTCATCAGTACGGCGATATAAAAAAGGATATTTTTAATTCTTCTTAACTTAAATAAGTTATCAAAGATTGCGAACGGCTTTCAATTACGTTGTGTAAGTGACACAGAACCACAGACGAATAAGTAAACTTTTTTTAAGTTTACCTTGATGTCTGTTACCGTACGTACATGACATATTTTAGGATATTGCGTTTGGTGCGACCAATTCAGACACTTGTCTGGAGCGATACCCACAGAGCATAAAAACGTAGGGGAAAGCGATTTCATCATGTGATTAAAATATTCTTTTGTCATCTTTCTGATCTTCCTCCATCCAAAGACATCTCCTTTCTAGTAAAGACCGCAGAGACGTGATCATAGCGTCACTTACAGCATTTCTCAAACTAAAGACACAAAAGGTTATAAAGGTCGCGTGATTACCGTTTTGGAATCGCTAGTGACCAAAAGTAACACGGAAAAACATGAAGAAAACAGGAAAGAAAAAAATTGTCCAACTAATAAGAATAAATAAGACCGGAATAGCAAAGAATAGAAAGAATAGACGTGGGGGGAAAATCTGTTTTCCGAGTGGAAAAGAGTTTGGGAACAGAAAAAAAATGAAAACAAAGAAAGTAATCAGAAAGATTATTTATATCTTTATTTTCTTTATATTTACAGGAGCGTTTTTTTTTCACGTTAGACACCGTGCAGGCACGTTACACATCCGGGCACCGATTTGATATATTGCGCGGATGTCTTCTCAGAAAATTGGTTATTGTCATCAATATCTAACTTACGTCAATTGGCCTTTTGAGCTTTTCTTCGTTCCTTGCCTTTACTGAAATCATTCGCCATCATTACTGCTTGTGAACCCCCCCCCCCAAGATATTGAGCATCATAACGGTGCACTCTTCCCACATCTTATTACCTTTGCACCTTGGGAATGGAAACAAAATAATTTTGTTAAATGAAAAATAGCTTTCGGTTGTAAAACTACTTCAATTTAAAATTGTTATTTTTACATTGTCATATGATGTTATTGGAAAATGCAAAAACTGTCAAATATTTCAACAATTTTTAATTCCGTTGTTTAAAATGACAAATGGATCAGTTCCGTGCTGCGAAATTGTGTAATAAATTTCATTTATAATACACGACTGGGAATTTCGTATTTCTAATCGAATTTCTTAAGCATTCTTATTATTTGTCGTGTTTATATTTTGCATTACTAATGCGTGTGCGCATAAAAAATTCACAAAACGTCTCGTTAAAAATCAGTTTATTTCAAACGAAGACTGAAAAACAATTCCTTAAGATGTTAAGTCTTTTTTTGTCTCTAAGATTTCATTTGCATTTCCGGAAGAAAAAAGACGATCTTGGTGTCAGAGAGAAGCACATTCTTACTTAAAGAAAAAACTTTGATTTCGCTAATGCTAATCATTCAGTTCTTAAAAAATATAACGCCCCCAATGATAATGTTTCCCCTCAATGATAAGGTTCCCCCATTATCCCCCTCCCCAATGATAATGCTTATCTTTTGCCATCTGCACGTCTAGAGAAACGCGGGAAAATTTCCTTCGCGTAGTTTTTTTTTTTTAATTCGGATCAGGTTTTTGAAATTCAACGTGCAGCACGTGGCATTAATTTTTCACTCTGCCGATTCCGTTCTGTCGCTGCTTAATTATTCACGATGAGATGTTTTCCAGACCTAACGCATGCGCGAATGTACCATCCGTCACGTGAAAAGCAGCCCGTAGCGTGGTTGTTGACTTCCTGAAAATGTTGAATGAAAATCAGAACGATCTAGGGGATCTACTATATCTCCCCCAGGAGGGTGGTATATTTCTTCTGCACACACCTAAGTGATGACCGAGTTCATGTCACACTCCCGTAGAATTCAGTTTTACGATCAGCTAGAGATGGGTGGCTCTCCACAGGATTCATCTTTCGAAGTCGGGTGTGTTAAGCTTGTCCTTTTTATTTCTTCGAATAACTTTTTGAAGTTCCGTTTTTAAAGACCAGTCCAAATGTTTCTGCAAAAGTTTTTTTAGGGGGGAGGAGTAAATCTGACTACAGAAAGTCGCGTCATGAACACAGGGCTCTCTAAAACGCTTGCACAAAACTATCGGTAGATTTTTCTCTATCGCATTCCGTGCCTTTCATTCGCCATTCCGGTTACAGCGTGAGGAGTACGCTGGTAGGTAGGAGCTAATTAATCATCTTTGGTCGTGAAGTGATTCTGAAGATTGCTCCTTTAAGTTTCGATTTCCTAATCTTTGCGCATCCAATTTTAGTCGATAAATTCAGCCTCAAGTATAACAAAGAAGGCTTTGGATGAACAAACTGAAGACAATGGTATGGTGGAAGTCCTGAAGAGTTACTATTAGTATTTATTGCAAGGGCAAAGAGTGCAATACGTTCGTAGCTAAGGGATGGAATGATCAGAGGTCATAAATAGCACTGACGTCACGAAAATGAGTGAATACGTTTGGTTGGAACGATCAGATGGTTTTTTTTATTATTAAATAGCTATTATTGTAATTTTGTTTCATTTATGTTTACATACTGTAGGTCTCTACGCTGCTGTAGACCAAACATGGCTCTTTATCAAGCCACTTCAGGCCCTCAAGTAAGCGGGGGGGGGGGATTGTAGTGTTCTATGCGAAGACTTAATAGACACGTAAAAGTCATAATCAGATTGAAAGTCTGCGAATTCCAAGTGAATAAACTTTTGGTTGAGAATGAGTTTAATGAATCCGATGTAGAGGGGACCACGTGATGTTCTCTTCTTCAAACTTTTATAACAGCTTAACGGATGTTTTTCTTAGATTTTCTTCGCACATTATGTTTTTGCCATTTTGCAGTCCTAACTAAACTTGGATGTTTTTAATTGCGCAAGAAACGACTGATCACCGTCACAACCCAACGTACTGTATAACCACCCCTCACTGCAATAGGTTGATCAAAAGATAATTGTTAACCGGTCTTCTCCATATCCAGCATCATACATTTCCAGATTTATTTTCTTTCGTGTAGTTGGCATCACTGGAAAACCTACTCGAGAACAATGGGGGCGTCCGGATAATGTGGCAACACATTATAATACAGAGGTGAGTGTGGTTTTAAAAATAACTGGACTGGGGAAATCCATTGTAAAGAATGATGTTTAGTCGGCGGGGCTGGAATTGCTTTTTATTTGCATTAATTTCGCAAAGGAGGGAAGCAACATTGTGTTAAGCGGTATTCCGTTTGGTGTTGAGAATGCCAGCTATAAGTGGCACTTGCAGAGTGATCACTAGAATAGGAAATATACTTAAGAAACGCTGGAGAATTCGAACGGTGAGGAAGTGGAGAAAGTCACTTTTTCAAACCACTTCAGGCCTCCAATAAGGCGAAAGGTCTGTCATTCTCAACATTACATCAATCACATAAATCGGAACTTATACATCCAACAATCCTAGTGTTTACAATTGTCGATGCCTTGCTGGACACTCATTGGTCAACCACTGCGTGACTTTTTTGTAGCAACGCTAATTGAGGACCGCATCGTCTGTTTTTAATAAGTACTTCCTTTGCCTTTCTGAATAACTATTTGTTACAATGTTATGATAACTCGTACTCAGTACGTTGTTTTGGGATGAGAAACAGTCTAAAACTTCGTTTCGCCTTCATCTTGCTGACGCAGAGTGCACATCAGGAATATCATTTGGCATTACGCCATCACACTCCATGACAAATTTCAGGAGTGGGATGTCCTCAGATTTTACCCCGTCTATGGTTCGATCTATCTTCATTTTATCATATAGTAGAAGTCATGGGGGGGGGGAAGAATTACAGGTGATGTGGTAATTTTCTAGAAGTTGCCGCACATCGATTGATTTCTCGGAAATGATATTTTGCAAAATATCCCGCGCTGGGAAGGTTTCATTAAAACCTTTTCTTAATCGAAGTTGGACTTTAGAATTCACTGTAAAGTGGTTAGTACGATGTAACCACTTGTTTGACATCCTCCAACAAAGAGTCCGACGATGGGATGAGTCTCTAATTGTTAAAGTAATGCCGTTCGTACCCGAGATTCCAGAGCTGCCATTGCATCCTGTGATAATTATAATAATCAGTTCACAATTAAATATCAAAACGTCGTTAAATGAGTAGAATGAAAAATTCTCTAAGGTAAGAATTGAGGGGGGGGGGTGTCCAACATCAAGACGGATAATTCAGCAGTACATTACTTTTTCCAAAAACAGTCGCGAGTTCTTGGCGTCATTTTAGTCTATCACAACCGCCATCCTTAAACGGAGGTCATTCTCTCCAGGAATCTGAACGACTCTCAGCGTTTAAGATATTTTTTACTGCACTTGGATGGGGGGGAACACACTTTAGGACTGGTCTGCACTTTGGAGTAAATTGCAAGTTCGCTGGTGGACAGGGCTGTGTTAATGATAGTTGTGAGGGGATGATGAGGCCGTAAAGAGGAGAATCCGCCATCAAACAAGCACCCTTCCGGTGACAGAAGGCTCGGCGAATGTTATCGAGTTCGTTCTTTAGCGGCTATTCAGAGTCTCGGTGATGCCACATGATCCGGAATCTGCTGGTAGTCTTCGCTTCATTACGCACATAGTCGTAGATAAATAAATTAAAAAAAAAAGTCTGTACCTTGTAACAGGCGATGCCCACATCTTTGAATTATCTACGTTTCGACTACTCTGCTGTACAAATAGAAGCACATCGCAGAAAAGAATTTCCTTAAAAAGATATATTGCGTGCATTTCTGATTTCATCTTGTCCGAGGGAAAGAACACAACTGGGGATTGTTCGGGGAAAACAAAGTTTTAGAAGTAAATCCCTTTCTACAATTGCATCAACCAAATCTTTCAACACATCTTTTCTTTGCCGCTAGGTGGAGTGACGGTCTAGGAAGAGTTACACAAATGTAAACGAAAAAGGAATGATGTAACACGTTAACTTATTGGCGCGTCATTTTTTCTCCTTTTAACTGACGTTTTCTGTTGCGCATCTTAGTTTCTCCTGGATGTTGAGAAAAGATTTTCGTCATCTTTCGATTTTATGAATCACGGGAGTTTCCAGATTTCTAAGAATTGTAGTTCGTCACTCCTACCCACACACGAGCTCTTGAGACACTCCTAAGAGTGGCACGTGGAAAGCCCTAGAAGTGAAGTGGCCTTTAGAGTGACGCTCTTATCACAAATTTCGTTTTCATTATCCTGGGGATTTTTCTCGATTACTTTAAGTATCAGAAGAATAACGGAAGTAAGGGTTGTAACTTCCGGTAATAATCTCTTACTAGCAACCGATGTTTACGTGGATACGCGTTTTGAGTATTCTATGAAATCATCGCGACGCAACTGCTTCCTTTCGAAGAAAACCTAAATTAAATATCCCGTGTTTAGCATTTTACTAATAAAGAGCAAAGATAAGAGGCAAAGCAATAAATCTACTCTAATAACACGCTAAAGTGTAATTTGAACATTGGCTATAATTTATTTATTTTTCTTATTTATAATATAAATGCATTACTGCTGAACTAGCCTTCTTCCGAATTTAAACCCATAGGAGGAATAGGGTATATTGAAGGGGGAAAGAGTAGATTATAGAAGAATTATAGTAAGGTTTAGAGAGAGGGCATAGTTGTAAGGCCAGAAATGAAAAGAACCCATGGTCCTCGAGTACTCTAATAGCATAGGGGTCATAAAATAAGAAGAGTTCGCTGATAAGGCCTTATAGGAAAGATTACAGTAAGTGGATCTTCCTCAAAGTAGTAGAAGGAGAGGATAGATCTAGCTAGGGGTCCATGGGAGTGCCGCTTCCCTTACAGTCAAGACGATTGCCCCTTATGGCCCTGTTGGTCCACGAGTCCTTATTCAGTATATTCGGACCACCCCACCATACACACACACGCACTCACAAACACACATGGTCGGCTCCCCTATCCGCCACCCAGGAGACGCGCTCTCTAGGGGTTACAGGGTGCCCCGAGAGTTACTAATACAGCTTTTATATTTTTGAATACTCTATCTTTTAAATGGAAACAAATGTTAATCCTAAGGTTTATAATTTAATATAAATTAATATATTGATTTCATACTATGATATTTTATATATATATATATATATATATATATATAATTAAAAAACATAAACATAAATGGATGGAACATGTTCGAAGAATGAAAACAGAAAGATTACCAAAACAAGCCTTAAAAGTACAAGCCATCAGGAAAAGGAAAACCAGGACATTCTCTTAAGGTACTCAACAATGACTTCTAAGGCCGGAACAGGCCTAAATCCTTGATACGCATGCTAGGCCTAAATCCTTGATACGCATGATGATGATGCATTACTGCTTAAACACGAATATGATTTATACTTTTAAATAATATTTTAAAATTTATTTTTATCTAGTTTTGAAAAAACATCAAATATTCAAAACAAATACAAATATTTACTTATACACCTTTTATATTTTTGAATACTAACGTTATCTTTCAGTGGTTTGGTTACTGATAATACAGTAATTTTTAAGAATATTATTGAAACTAATTATATATGTAGTGCATTTTCGACAGTCAATATCGTAAAACACTGCAGGAGGAGTTAGCATACTTAATAACCAGTAGACTGCGGGTTCAAATCCTGCATGTTTGTGGTTGCGTTTAAGTGGTAGATCATTTAAGTGATTGCCCAGAGTAAGATCAGCATCCGTGGTATCGGAGACCTGAAGTGGCTTGAAAGATCTCAGTGTAGAAAGGGGATTTTAGAACAGACTTCTGACCTAAGATGTCTTCCTCAGTTGATAATATAAAGGTTTTATCTGTCCAGTTGCTCTGAGCGATCCGAAGTTACTACAATTCCTTTCTCCTCCTCCATGTGAGACCCGCTAACTCACCCTCACTTGAAAAGCCTCATAAAGGGGGTTCGTCTTATCCGAATCCATTCAGTAAATTAGGCGATGTTGTTTTTTATTTGAAGGAATCGCACTACAATTAGTTTTGTCCTTTGTATAAAGCGCCGTGATGTAAGCAGCCATTGCTATAGAATTATATTTAATATGTTTGAGAAAGAAGGATTCGTAACGAAACAAATGTATTTGTACACTAATTACATAATTTTAATTAAAACTTTTGCGCATGCTCATCACAAAGCTAATTGCTTCTTGTTATGGTGTTGTGTCGTCACACAACAATAAAATGACGACACAACTACTCATAGCTGCTAATGCTCAGACTGCAAACCGAAAGCTCATGAGATCTGTATTAATTGTAGACAAGTGCAATTTTTTATTGCCTTCACGTGGGCTGTTGGTCTCCAGAAAACGCAACCGAATATCCATACAGTTAAGTAAGCCTCCGAAGCATGTTTGAAATGCCAGATGTTTGTGGCGTGTTAGAAAGTATGCTGTACTCGAGTCCGATTCTTTTCTGCGGCGAAGTACGAGAATGAAATGTCGACTGCCCGTGGAAACAAGTTTGTTTCATCGAATATCCATCGGCAGTTTACAGAGAACTTACTTCCTTACACGTGTATATTTAAAAGCACATGCATCATCGCCGACATATGACCTACTCATCTTTTTCTTTTTTATCGCACTTTTTTCCCTTCCCGTATATTAGTTTTCTATCTCTTGCGCACTTCAGGCTAACTGCCGATGGCATGGTTGGAATATCGATTGGGCTATTAATATCTCTTATTGTTAACCGGAATTTGATTGACTCACTGAGCATGACTAAAAAGCCATTGTTACGTCACTAAATATAAATTCGCGTCATTTCCACCTGCCACACCTCTTTATACATGTTCTGAGTTATAGCTGTATATAAGGGAAGAAAGAAAAAATCGACTTTATATGTAATTCAAGGTTATTGTACGTGTCCACACCTAAAAAAGAGAATGTTTTTACCATAATATCACTAAAAAAATGAAAATGTAGTTTTAAAGGACAAACAAAAAACTACGTGATGTGGACCAAAATTTAAAAGTCATTTACTCCCAGTAAATGACTTTTAAACGAAGAAGTAAATCTCATTACGGTCCATACACGCCTTAAGGAACATACGAAAGACCAGTGCTAACGTAGATCTAGCGCTACTACTGGCATTGTTGGAATATCGATTGGCCTATTAACATCTCTCATTGTTAACCGGATCTTTGATTGACTGAATGTGGACATGACTAGAAAGCCATTGTTACGTCACTAAATATAAATTCGCGTCATTTCCAAGAAATCTTTAAATTTTTCATAACAGAACATTTTGAATAACTTTGATCCCAAATAATTAAAGATGCTCCATGAAACGATGATGGTGCGTGTGCTGAAATACAAACTGCTTTTTTAAATCCAACAAAGAATGCTATCAGTGATTTCCAGTCAAGAAATATGCTTCTGTAAGTCCGGATTGCAAAAGTCATTGATAATTAATTAATTATGATAAAACGCGGATTGAAAATGGAATCGGCAATGACTCTTTCCTAGACTAACTCTGAAAGGTAGTCATACATCCTTCTTCCGTTTGCCAGATGTCCTTTCATCTCCCAGAGGGCTTCTTGTTCAGCACTGTTACAGATCAAGTGAACTCTTCACTTGCCTTCTCTGCTGGCTACAAATAAACATTTTCGTGTCTGAAACAATCAGTTACGATGTTTATACGGGAAACACACTTTTTGGCCGAGTTATCTTAACACTCACTGAATCGCGCACATTTAAATTGGAGGAGGGATGGCGAGGTGCCAACCAACTGTTTTGGTTTTCGCTTCCTTGTAGTAGCGAGTTGGGGTTCACTGTCAGCAGCAATCAAGGAACGTGGTTAGGCAGCTTTACAAAACCCACGCTCTCCTTACGTCTTAATTCCGATGGGGAAAATAATTATATTGGGAACGCACTTGCGTTTTTCGTATTCGGAATTTATTTGAATTAGGTATTTTGGACCATTCGTTTTTAAGCCACTTCAGGCCTCCAAGTAAACGGAGAAGTAGTCTGACACACGGAGATGAAAATCATCTCCCACCTAAAGACAAATCACAAACATCCACGCCATGGTGGGATTCGAACCAGCATTCTGTTGGTTTTCAATTCATTGCAACAACAATGAATTGAAAAGTATTGTTAAGGCAATCGACATTCACTTCGTCTTCATTGTTAAAAGGTGAAGTGATAGGTAATTTTACAAATGGATTCTTGGTCGCATTTACGCTTGAGTAGCGGAACCTTAATGGGAAGGAAAAACTTAACGTGTAATTCACTCATTTTGCATTTTTCGACCAAATGCTGCTACTTCCGTTTATTGGTGTGGGTTTACCACCCCAAAAAATAATAAATGCGAAAAGAGTTGTATAAAATCAGGTAGAAACTGGTTTAAAGTAAACTTCTTACTCAGGAATCTCGGAGTATTTCATTTGAGATAAGGAACTCCCATCCTCTTATTTAACTGCGCATCACTTTTCTTAATAAGATTATTCAAATCCCGTTAAACAAGAAAGCTCTGATTTATGGGGAATTGCTATTGAAGGGAGGGCGGTTTCTATCCAATTACACGATGGGGTTCTCAGAAAGGTGATCTCGTGAGAGAGACGGGATATTAACTTGTAATCTACCAGAGTGGAGAGCTCGACCTGTGATAACAAGCGAAAGGACATCACCGTCGCATTCATCACTCCTATTTAGAAATATGAGGTCTATATGGTTAATGGCGCGTGGAGAATAATTTATTGACTTTGAAAAGCAGTATTAATGTTGTAAAATGCCGTATTCGTTTACGGCATTGGCCTGCATTACTGAAAGCAAGTTCCCTTTATTGTTGTTGACTTACTGTGTGAAAGGTGGATCTCTTTTGAAGGATAACTGTGCCTAAGTGCAACCCTCCCCCCAATTAATTGGACTGTGCTGAATATAATGACAGGACTTCTGTACAGCTTCGGAATTCCGTGATCTGGAGGATCAAGTTGCGTTACACCGTTTTCGGATCGGCTGGTCGCGTGCTAAGTGCGTCAGACATCTCGTGGATGTCGTTGGGCCCGAGAGTATCGATCCAGTTATAAAGTTCGATGGCGGAGGTGTAATAATCTGGAGTCATTCTAGCTCGTATGGACTCTATCTTTTCATTTTTGCATTGAATGGAAGTAAGAATGCCGACTGCCACAGAGTTCCAATTTCAGTCAAACAGAACGTCTCAGGTGCAGGATGGACTGTGTCCAAGAAAGACTGATGATCTGGCTAGTGGTTAGCGGATCAACTTTCCAACCAACAGAATGCCGGTTCGAATCCGACCATGGCGTGGATGTTTGTGTTTTGTCTTTAGGTGGGAGATGATTTTCATCTCCGTGTGTCAGACTACTTCTACGTTTACTTGGAGGCCTGAAGTGGCTTAAAAACGAATGGTCCAAAATACCTAATTTGTATGATTACAGATTGGTATTTTCACCCGCTAATAAAAGCTTCCTGACATACGACTTCTGTCGTTCGATTATTATTGCAATGTCACTAAACAATAAGAGAGATTCTCATTGTTAAGTTCAGTCATTGTTGCTAACAAACGGCGCTTTTGTTCTTTGATTCGTTTCTCAAGTGCACAACCGGAATTTGGATATTTTTGATAACTCGGTACCCTTGTCAGTCCTAGTTGGACAATCTTGTGATGGAAAGTTCATATTAATTATTATTGAATTCATTTTCCGGGATTTGAATATCAACGAGATATTCGCTGTGTTACAAGCAGCGAACATTGAATTGTTGCGACTCGCAACATTTGTTAGTTGTTTCCTGATAAGTGGATTTTGATTGTTTGCCCTTCAGTTATAAGTTACAGTATTGATAATCGGCCTGGTCTATATAAAACTTCCGTTAGTATTACTATTATTACGGTCGACTTTCCGGAGTAGCTGGATTAACAATCCGGGCAGAATCACGATGAAAAAAATAAATAAATAAAAGGACGAAATAAAATATCGAAATGACATAAGATTATTTTTTACTTTACATAATAAGGCTAATGAATTAGAGCAATTGTACTTGAATGCGCAAATCAATGGATAAAATTAGCGACGGCAGTAAGTTATTCATGGAATATTTTCCATGAATAACTTACTGCCGTCGCTAAACGTATTCTCTGCTCTAAAAGCAGAGAATACTCCGATTCAATTTACTCTTCGAGACAGAAACCACCTCGTTACAATAATATCGGTCATATTCGATTTCAGTCATTGGAAATAAACTGGCGATAAGGGTCACATTGGTTAGGCTAACAGCCTATGCAATTTTATTCATGAGGTGGTCGGTATGTGTGCATTCTATTATGTCATAAATGTAGATGAACTTGAACTGAAAAAAAGAACATTGTTTATTAAAACTGAGCGCATTTCATTTTCTTTTATGCACGCTATAAATTGTTCCTTTGATATTCATGGGAATAATTTTAGATACGCGATTCTCGTTTCCGGTAATGGCCAGCCGTAACTCCGCAGACCGAACGAGTACCATAATTGGAAGGAATCCAAGTGGCTGCGGCTTGAATTATTCAAAGCCGTACGGACATCTCGTATTGAGAAGGTCTCGGAACCAGTAGGTATTCCCTGAAGTGTAATCTTACAGGCGAGTAGCAGAGAGCGTGCGACGGAGATTAATATTGGTACAGAAATAGTGACGAATCTCGAACTGACAAATTATCAGAGCTGACAAGACAAATGTCAGATTGAAATACATCGCAAGTTGATGGCGGAGGTCATCGCCTACTTTCCGAACTGTTTTTATTACACTTTCAATTTTTTATGAAATTATTCAAGAGTGCAGATTCACATTTCAACGGCATACACACAACAGCACCTATTGTGATGACACGGAGGTCATTTGGTTATTGAAACTTGTTTTAGCAGTCGATGAAACCATTCCTTTTGTTTTGACTGTGAATGAAGCTCAGAAACAAGCACCACCAAAGATCCACGAATGATTTCTTGACTTGCATTGGACCATGACTGGGAGTCCTTAGATCCTCTTGTGACAAATCCACGAAGACAATTACAATAAACGCCCTCGTGACCACCTCACAATTAGGGACGCAAAGACACCGAAAGCTATCACGCAATCAACCATAGGGTAAAATTTGCCGAATATTTCTTACGCAACAGACGCCGAAAACGACACTGTAGTTTGGAACTCGCGTTCCATTTTCTACACCTCTGACTTAAGATGGACATGAAATGTGACCGGTAAGCGAATGGCGCGTGCGCGGAATACATTGAGTGAAAATGACTCGATGAGCCGCTATTGTGCACGAGCCATTTACTAGCACTGCTTCCACTGGCTGCAGTTGAGTAACGAGGTGAAACCCAGCAGTCCTTTCCCAGTGGGATGCCGTGAAGAGATTCCTCTGCCATCTGCTGTCAGTTCTGGTGAGAAAGGAAGTGCAGAAAACACCGGATTTGACGAAAGATGTCAAAATATAATTACAGTATATAAGAACTACTTGAAATTCTTTGAATGTCTCTCTTTGCTTACTAAGACTGTAAATGGAAAAAACATCATATCCGACGGAAGTATTATAACCCTAACTAATTATAGAATTTTAATTCTTATACAACGTATGTCTCTGAAAATGCTACAGACTTTCAGCAAAACGGAAAATATTATTTCGGTAGTGCACAAGTGTTTAATTATTTTGTATATATATAGTAAAGATGTATTAACTAATTCCGTAGTAGTTTTGAGAACTGCTCCCGAGGCTATGAAATTAGGAATCATCTTTTAACATATCCAAATTGATTGTCCATAAACGTCGAGTGCATCCGTTTTCATTTATATGCGTATTGTTAGCGCTCAGAGCACTTCCCGCAAACACATTATTATGTAGCCATGGACTAGTGGGGATTTTCATTCTTCTCATGAGTGATTCGGAATTCCAGCAGGGTGGATTAGGCTTTTTCACAACAACAGTTTCCCGTTTCAAGTACTAACAATTTCAAAGCAAAGAGCTTTAAAACATTTTGTTTTCGTTTTTACGAGGGTGGTCTGAAAATTTCTCGGCCTAACAATGAAAAAACGAATTTATAATTTCAAAATTATTTTTATTTTTCAACATAATCTCCCTTAAGACTAATGCATTTATTCCGGCGATGCTCCAGCGCCATTATCCCGTCACTGTAGTGGTTCTCAGTAAGATCTGCAAAATACCCCTCTACAGCTGCAATCACCTCTTGATTCGAAGAAAAACTCTGACCAGCGAGGAAGAGTTTTAGTTTGGGGAAGAGGATAGAACTTACTCAGAGGAAGCCAAATCTGGAGAATATGGTGGATGTTCCAACAATTCATAGTGCAGATCCCTTAATTTTCCATTGCCTAAACACCTTTGTGGGCAGGTGCATTGTAATGATGAAAGATAATTTTGTCCTTCTACAAACCGGGTCTTTTCTCATGGTTTTCATTTAGTCTGGTTACAAGTTCAGAATAATATTTCCCGGTTATTTTTTTAACCTTTTCAAGATTATTAATACAAAAAATGCCTTTAGCATCCCAAAACACCGATGTCATAATCTTTGGTGCTGATGGAACCCACTTTGTCTTCTTTGGCGCTGAACAACCGACTTCTGTCCACTGTTTTGACTGCCGTTTGGATTCTGGTGTGTAATGGTGAATCCTGGTCTCATCCGTAGTAATAAATCGACGCACAAAATCAGTTTTATTCTTGTTAAAACGCTCCAAGCACTGTTCAGAGATTTTCGTGCGAGTGTGATTTTGATCTGCTGTGAGCAAGCGCGGCACCCATCTTGTGCAAAGCTTTTTCATTTGCAATTCTTCATGCAAAATACATCCAGCACGTTCTTCTGAAATTGCCTATTGTCTCAGAAATTTCACGCTCTTTGACTCGCTGGTCATCCAATACCATATCGTGCACTTGATCAATGATTTCTGGTGATGTTACTCTTTTTTGGACGTCCTTCACGTGGATCATCTTCAAGGCTGGTACGGCCACGTTTAAACTCGGCAGTCCATTTCTTAATTGTCGAAAACGAAGGAGGGGAGTGCCCATAAACTTTTGTAAACTTCGAATGAATTTCTTTTGGCTTTAAACCTTCTTTTACAAAGAATTTTACAACCGCACGATACTCGATTTTATCCATTTCAAGGGATACAGACAATAATTTTGCTTTAGACAGCTGTATAAAAAAAACTGCTTACCAACTTAGAAAAAAAAATTGGTGCTGATAGTATTGCCATCTATGGTCGAGGACAAGAACTTTTCTGACCACCCTCGTAGGTTGTATTTCGGTTTTATATCTTGCTTACCTTTTTATTGTATCTTTTATATGTCGACGTTTACTGCTAAAGGCGCTCTGAGGGGAAGTCTTATGAAAGCAAATCTATCTTCTCTTTAGGGTAATCATGTACGGTCTTGTATCCAATCCGAGGTCTTTCGGCACGTTAAATAGAAACCGCGGTCAACAGTGAGCTCTGAGTTCTGTTCACATAAAGGCGATTTCTTGTTTGGGACTGCCGTAATGACCTGGCTAGTTGAAACCGTCTGTTATTCGTAAACACCGTAGTTACATTCGATCCAATCTTGAAGGGGAGAAGAAGTAGTGACGAATCACGTGCCGAAGTTGAAATAAATGCTGCATTTGACTTAGAAAGTTAATTTTGGTTCCTTGGTATGTTTGTGTATACAGCGTAGAGTTCCTTTATCCAAAGAAGCTACAATCTTTCAGCCTTCATCTGTAGATGAAAGGTCAGCGATGTCTTTGGAAGGGAGGGGAGGGGTTGCCGCGAACGGAATGTGAATCTTTATCGAGACATAAAGGTTAAAAGATGTCCAGAAACGGAGCCACACCAAAGAGAATTTGGATGTTTTTGACATTTCATAACCGCGATTAGGGGCCCACACAACGTCGTGTTTCTCCGAAAAGACACATTTGATATTCTTTAGTAAAACTTTCCAATTAATATTTAAAAAAGGCACAATCCGAGTTAAACCTCCGGAATATTGGCAGTTTGTCAAGGTCGAAAACAATCGTATCTCATCGATATCATTTGGAAATGTGAAGGAGAAAACGATGGTCAAGAGCAGTTATTTTCACGGCGTTGGCGTTAAAGTCTCAATAGATAATGGAGCTAAGAGATGGCGGAGAACAGCTGCAATCTGTCTACTTTAGTTGTGATTCGGACGACGTTCTTGGGTTGAGAAAAAATGCGTTTTATAACAGAATAATGCAGAGAATTATGAAATGTGGAATATATTAAGCTGCCCAGTTTTGGGCTTTCCATACATCACTGCGTCTTTCTATTTATACCTCATTGTCGACATTAATAATGGTTTCCTCTTTCGGTACATTATTGTAATCGATTACGTAACAACGGTATTGCGCACATTATTACGTAATCCATTGTTGCCAGTAGTAGCATTGTCTCTCGCTCGCTGTGTTTGTTATTAACGTAGCCTATTAGGATTGTAATCCACATCAACTCAGTTTGAATCAAAATTATTTGAGGCGAAAATGCAACCGAATAGTACATGAATTTTCGCATTCACCTTGAAATAAAATACCATACATTAAATGATAACTAACGACCATTGCCTTAGCGCGCTGCTGTGTCTATTGATAGATTATAATGATGATTTCTTTTGTTTTTGTGGGATGCTGACGTCTGCGTGTGGTGTGCTAAAGAGGTTTCTTTTTATGAGGTGTCTAAGGTGAACGGTACCTTCCTCACCCGTCTTCTGTGTGCTACTCTAATTCACGAGAGTCTGGTTCGTGAAAGGATTCCATTATTTCCTTTTAACGTCTCTGCACACGAAAAGTCTTCCAAGTGAACTGTTGACTTAAAGCGATATCACTCTTTCCACGTGCAGTTAAACCTTCTCCCGCCCTTCTCTCTCTCTCTTTCTCTAACAAACAGGTGAAAGTTAAAGTTATTGACTTCTCACCGGAGGTTAACGCATCGCCCTAATTGAATTTCACTGGAAAATCTTTTCACCAAACGTAATTAATTTCTGTGAGAGTTTACGCAGTTGGATTGGATTTCCTGTTTTCAACGTTGTTGATTTTTAAGAAGTTCTGTATAAATGCAAGGCATAGTTTATTGTCGAAGTGATGAATACTTTCTTAAATACCCGCGTTTAAAGATTCCAAATTTAATCCTGGTGCGCGTGAGTCAAAATATCTTTTTTTTTCTGTCACAGGAGTATCAACGTAACTGTTTGTTTTCAAATGCAGCACCCAATAATACATTCCAGTGATAAAATCTGCGACTGCGCAATCTCCTGTAATAAAAGGACTGGGAACCAAAGGTTTATGGGATCCGAAGACGATTTTAAATTCTAATTTTTTCATGGGAAACAATTGCGCAATACACGTCGAAACTTTAGCTAAAGAGGGATGCATAAGGAAGGGGAGATTCTCCCAATTACCTGGAGATCCAAGAGGAGTTGCAGAACTCCACTTAAGTGTTTTTTATCCCACTGAGTTTCCTGTCACTTGACGGGCGAAGGCAAATGATAGCGAATAGAGAAGCGATTCAGACACCAATTGAATCGCTGTTGTTGGATCAGTGCAATCACAAAGAAGACACTCCATTACAAACTGAAGGAAATCGCAAAGGAATCTTGCGAGTCCAAGAATTACTTGGATCGCATTCTGCACGTTAAAGAGGAAAAGATAGTTAAAGACACACGACCTTAAAGCTCCAAGGGGTAAATCGCAGCACGCTACTGCAGCCATCCTGTCAGCATCAAGTTGACGCAGTGCGAGTCCTCTGAGTCCAAACTGGTGGATGAAGCAGAACCCTTGACGGGTGTTTTGCCGAGAAAAGCATCTAGTCACACGACTGCGAGTTTCATTTTTAAAAAAATGCCAGTATATACAGTAAACGATAACCCAGTAATTAGTACCGCCAATCATACTGCCGTCAGATATGTCGGAGCACAACTGCTTCCACATTGACACAAGTTTTAAAACGATGGCAGCCACTCTGACATTTTCAGCGTTACCCGAGTATTTTTCCTTAAAGATCGCCATTGAAAAAGAAGAAATGTCGACAAATACCTCCACTGTCGAAATATGGTAATACAAGACTTTTCTCAAGCTAAACGAGGCATTCATTTCTCCCCTTTTCAAATCCCTCCTCATCAATGGGGAGGAATTTGAAATGGGGGTCAAACAGCCCCAGTGGTGCTGTCCTTCGAGTGAGCGCAGTCGACATTGATGTAGTCGGAAATCGAATGACCTCTGTATTGACAGACTAGCCGCTGACGGAGCTAACACAAGAAAGGCCAAGCATGACGGAAACACCTGTTCGCCTCGCTCGTTCTTAATAACACCGAAGTTGGAACTCGTGGCTGAAACGATTAGCTTCCAACCGTGCAGTCTCTCTGAGTGCAGCATACATCGTCTCGCTGTGTTGCTATGACGACGATGTTTCAGTGTGCAACTCCACTTTCATATTCTCCCGCTGCAACGGCATACAGTCGATAAATCGCAAATTGCTTTAATACGGAATTATCGTTACGTAACTGATTTTGGAAAAAAGCAGTTCCATAATGCTGCATGTTGTACATAAATATTAGCGATACCACTGAGAATGACAACTATTCCGAAATAGTCTTGTTTCACGAGACTGTATCGTACTAATCATAAATATAACAGCAAACTACGCGCATTGCTAACAATTAGAATTTCAGTTACCACAACAATACAAATGGAGAGTAAGATCTTTTATACGCTAATCATGAAGGCGTGAATTTTATTTAAGATAAACGGGAAGGATCTAAAGAAATTTTTGCCTAACGATATCATTTATAGTTTACGCAGGAAGAATATGTTTAATGATTTCTCAATGAATTTAGATGAATTTTTAAATTAAATTAAAAAAATTATGAATTATTTCAACCACGATTATTATATGAACATGAATTTTATGGTCGAAAAATCTCCTGATTGAAATAACTCAGTTTCAGCCACGAATGCTGAGCTATGTGGTGATCCAAAGTCCAACATCGGTGCTTTTAAGACTGCCCCCAAGTGCCGATTCACAAATAACTTAGTTTATTGAGTACACGAGGGAGGAATACGAGAAAGTGGACAGGGCACTGTGGCTAGAATTTCTTGTGGAGTGTTATCCGAAACTTTGATACGACTCAACTGTGTTGGTCTACACTTTCATCGGAAAAACAGTTCTCGTGGATGAACGGTTACAGTAGCGTTCCTGTTACCGCACGAGACCTGCTCAGCATCTTTGACGAAAGCGAATTCAATTGAAACGTCTGTTTTGAGTTTACACTCCCAACAGTGCATTCCCAGCGAATCTTCTTTCTTAAATTCTCAACAAACATTTCTTCGGTCCCCAGCTCAGATTGGGAATGTCGGAGCGGAAGCGATTATCGCGTTCCCCTGGCGGACACTCTGATGAGGACAGAAGGGAGTTTGTTAGTAACTAAGAAGAGAACCTGACGAGAAAACAAAGAAAGGAGTTACTGGTTTTGTGTCGCTTTCTCGTCGCCTCTAATGCGAGAAAAAAAAAGCACTTCAGTACAAAGAATCCGTTGCCTTCTTGGTTTGGTCTTCTGCTCGACGCTCGCAAGTATTTTAATGGAATCCGCGTTTGGAAGAGTTTTGTATGATTGATTACCTGTTTAACTTTCGTATTATATTGCTAACAATTCAAATAAAAGATGATTTTATGAAACAGAAAAACCGATTGTAGGAAATTGTTACGTCACATTCATTCATTTGACTCATTGTTAGTTTCAGTTATTACTGTTAATTGTTAGACAATTAACAGGATTATTATTATTGGAGAAGTAACTGTAACAATATCAATAGCTTCCTATTCGATGGAATTTAAAACTTTTTATAACGAGAGATCCGTCTTCTTTATAAGTTTTAATTTACATAAAAGAGAATTTTATAATTTTAAATTATTTACTTCACTGATTGCGTTTATAAATATTATTTTTCTTTTAATATTCCGGTTCCATTTTGTAATGAAAAACGAATAAATAAATATTTGGGTATACGGAAATAAGAAAGACAGCACGTTAAAGTACTCTGGCCTCGATCATTCCCGTTTCTCAAAGCCATCGAGTATTATTAGCGGTGCAATTTACGAAATGTTGAGAGCGTGTGTACTTTCGCTCGTCCAAATGTTCTCTCCCTTATCCGACCACCTCGAAGCCTCCGTTGATTCTTTTCCGAAGAAATATTTACCCACTCGCGTCTTGTCGTCGTCGCCGCTTTTT
This sequence comes from Typopeltis vanoorti, assembly GCF_054136105.1. NCBI lineage: Eukaryota > Metazoa > Arthropoda > Arachnida > Uropygi > Thelyphonidae > Typopeltis > Typopeltis vanoorti. The sequence continues at coordinate 15,571,094 of NC_143566.1, read as the reverse complement.
CATTGGAGTGTCCAAACCTAAAGGGCAGTGAGAAGGGTAATCTTTACCGAGGTGAGGTCACGTGTCCCAGTTAGACATCTGGTGGCCATTGAAGACAGTGCGGATGACTAGAAGAAGGTCATTTAAAAGCGGGGAAACTGGCTTTTTCTTACAGGCACGAGATGACTTGTGTTTTGCACGTGAATCGCTCAACAAAAATAAATTCTCGGTTTCGACGCACAGAAAAAAAAAACACTTTGCATCCATGAGCTGAGCTGCAGCAGGCTTCGACTATTTTCTTCTTAATTTTTAACTCTAAATTGGCAGTTAACCGTTATCTACCCCATCCTTCCAACTTTACGTTCCTCGTGCAACGCATGAGTGCAGAAGACGTTGTCTGGGTGTGGGCTCTCGGAGTAATAGACAAATATTTATCCAGCGGGTGCCTATTTTTATCCGAACGTTTACATCCAATTATGGGCGGCAAAAAAGCGACACTCCGAGCGTATTGCACGAAGGAAGTAATTAGGCTTGCCGGAAACTAGCGAAGCTGTCTCTATGCACAAAAGTTGCTCGTGCCGCTCTTGATTCCGTTGTAGTTTGTTAACTACAGGAGTGGAGTGAATAATGTTAGTCCCCCTGTCGGCAGTTTCCATAACTTCCTCTCTGCTATTAAAATACAGAAACAAGAACCGTTTTTATTCTGCATTTATCGCCATAGTGTAATGACACTGCTCGTGCATCGATCTCTTTTCAGTTTATCTTCGTACTTACAGCGAGGATTTAGTGAGAATCCTCCTTTTAAGGAAATCCGTCAGATATCGTGGGAAATATTCGTACAAGATAAAAAAGATAAAATTTTGTCCCTAAGATAAAAAGAGGCACTCAAAAGACGCGATGTAAGAAAGGCTGGTTACCGTGCAACTTGAATCGCTGTGACACGCGCCTCCACACACAGCGATGTTTTCAGAAGTGTGCGACTTCCTTTGACGGTTTCGCTTGCTTAGTCCTTGACATCGGGAACATCTGAGAAGAAATCGTTGTTTGCGAGAACTTCGTTAATTTTGAGGCCCTCACAAACGACGAAATGATTTTACTTTTCCCTACCAAACAGGACAGACACATGTCGAAAGGGGTCGTCTAAAGCGATAGAAACGAAGCAACATCCGAATGACGGTGCATTCGTGCACGTTGTGAATATTAGAAACATGTTAAGATTAGTGAGCGACCATAACTTCTTCCGGAGAGAAATTTGATCAAGTAATATGCCGTGGGGGGCGCGACTGTGAACAAAGCGGTCCATTGGGTAAAGACACGCTCGAGCGACTCGCCATTCCTTCGTTTGATTATATTCTTTTGTTTACATGAAACAAATTTCTGGACAAGGTCAAGATCGTGGAGAAATATTTGGCGGATCCCTCCTCACTTCCCATTCGTGTTGGTTACACTCGCCACGTGAGACGCGCGTGGCAAGTACAGCTAATAATACAGCACCGTGAGATGCTATTTTCGCATTCAATAAACAGAAGTTAATTTGGCCGTATGGGGAACGTTAGATGATGAGATGAATAACCTCCCTCCTCCCCTCAGAAAATGAAATTCGCAGTTAAACTGTAACTTTATATTAGAAAAATAAGCTCTCAAGATGGCTTCTACCGTGCATCTTTTCTTTGCCGGTTTTACTTGGGTACAAGAAGACTTGTCCGTAAAGAACGAATATTGCTTTAGTCATCTGATATCGCTTTGTCTTATATTAGCGAAGGAATCAGACTGACTTACAGTTTCTTACGTCAAGAATTACGAACTGAAGCGGGGAGAGAGAAAGCGTATTAATCTCCCTGCAGACGAGCGAAGGATCGAGTATTCCATCCCTCAAGTTAAACTAAGATTTAAGTACGCTGGATGTTTTGGATTAAGATAATAATTTTTTTGTTCGCCTACATGGAGTCTAAAGAGTAATCGAGAGAGGGCATCTACTCTACAACTCTGCCTCCACCACTCACAATCCACCAACTGACCGCAACGCCATCTACCGCCGACCACCACCACTAGTATTTCCACAGACAATCACAAACATCCATGCCTACGGCGGGATTCGAACCCGCAGCCTCCTGACTGGAGAGTGAATACGCTAACTACTCGGCCAACCAGGCTGGCTCTTTCTGTGGAGATATTTCTGTTCCACTGGATTCATTCTTCAAATACCATAAGCTGATTATCGATCCATTTTTCGGAGTGATTGTAGTTTTTTTTTCTTTTTTATCGAAAAAAAGTTTCGATAAAATACTGTCAGTATTGGATAGCCTTGCGGACATTAAAGTTAATTGGAGTTCTGATCTTCAAAATGAAAAAAAAAAACTGAAAAATCTTTAATCCGTTTACTCTGCAAAGTTCAAAAGGTGAAGAAGGGGTGGAGTTGTAAGCTCGTATGAAGTTCAATTTGTTGCTCCTTCAAGAGGCTGCTTTCCTGAGAAGAAGGTGCCAGGAAGTGACAGCTGTCAGGGTGACGAGCAGAAGACTCTAATTTGTGTCACGACTCCCGTAAGCACGCACCACTTCCTCTTGACAGGAAGAAACTCTAAGAGAAACGACATCCTTGTGGAGAACGCATCGCGCCTAACCTGTCATAGCCGCACAGAGATGAATAAGTTGTTTTTCGGACAAGAAATGACGTGAATAGTTTGGGACTGTCTTCTATCTGACCGCACACTTGTGTCGGGATGTTGGCTGACTGTAGGAGGCAAAGACGTTCTCGAGTAGCTCTGCGAAGGGAAAATGATTCAGGCAGGGAAATTCTCCAGGAGGATTGTGGGAGTGTGGATCCTTAACGTTAGAGAAAGAATTTTTGTCTTTATAATAAAATAAAAATAAAGATTTGTCTTCATTCCTGTGTCTAAGATGCTGTTCATATTATCATCAAGTCATAAGAAATCGAGCACTGAAGATTCGACATTCAGGAAACTTCAAATCGAATCCTGCAATGCGTATGTGAACTGGATTCAGAAAATATTCCAGAATTTCGTGGATCAGGAATTCCTGGAAGCAGCATAAATAAATTCCAGGTATTCGTCAGTCCACCCCACGTGGTGTTTACAGCTTGATCAATTTTGCCGCATATTTAAAAAATTTCCAAACTCTCCCCACGCATCGAGATTACTTTCGCATCACCATCCAGTTTCCTTTTTTTCATGTTCTGACCTTTCGATCCTCCGAGAGACATAGAAAAGGTTTTCGCATTCCGCATATTCTCCTCGAGATGATTAACTACGTGTCTGATGAAGGAAACACCTTAATTACGTAACACAGAAATCAATTACTAATTAGCTTTTACTGGAAAAGTGCATATTTATTAAGTTGACGATCCCTTACGAGTATTTCCTGCTAAGGCGATTGTGGTGTAACTCGGGATTTTTTCCCACGTGCTTTTAAAGCGCAGAGAAGTACCTTTTTTCGTACTGTACTTAAACAGTGAATACTGTAAGGCTATTTCGTGCAGAATCGCCTAAACGGGTTATTCACATTCCATTGTTAACAGACGCGTACTTGATCACGTGGGAATCACATTGTTAATGCATTTCCTGTTACTCGCTGTACGTAGCACATCCAAAACTCCGGGCTTGTAAGAGAATATCAAGAGTTGCTATGTGTGAGTGAGCAGGTCTCATCTAGGAAACGAAACTTTGTGTCGTCCTCGATCGGATCTGCATTTGGAAAAGTAATTTGGAAAACAAACTGCGTGTTGAATCATTGTTTCATGATTTAAACCGAATTCCAACGAACTGAAAAAATAATCCAAAGGCGACTGCGCATTATAGTGGGACTCACTCGCTCGTGTTATATGAAATGAGATTCTGTTAAGAAAGGCATCCCCTCACTCCGTGGAATTTAGATTTTTTTTTTCAACGACATTTTGCAAGAAATAAATTTCCGTAGTTGGTTTATCTCTTTCACATTTCTTTTCTACCCCATTTCTTACGACATTGAATTTGAGGTTCTAATTACAACAATTAATCACAGCTTCTTGCAATTAATGCAGTTAGAAAACTCACGGCGTATTATAAACGGGAGAACCGTAGGAGATAACAGTAACTACTTATGAAGCTAGCGAAAGTTTATAATAATGCTTTAAAGCTAAAGCAACAATATCCCATATGACTCACGAGAAGAATACCAAGCAGCAGTCGTCTGGTAAATGCCATTTTTCAATTGGTAAAAGTGTTGCATTGTTAGACTTAGAAATACGTAACAATGCAAACAACACACATTAATAATACATTCGCATATGCGAAAGTTTTGCCGAGTGCTTGTCTTTTCTTTTTTATTGAATAAATTAATTTCTTCTTTCTGTCTATTACGTAACCTCTCTGAATTTCTATTTCATTAGAATGTAGATTGTTGACATCCTAACTTTCTCGGGTTTTAAATGCGTCGGCGTTCATGTTTCTCATTTTCTTCTCTCTGTTATCTTCTCATGAAAGGGAAGTCCGACAGTTATTTCATCCCCACCCTTTTTTTCTTGAAAATGTTATTATACTTTCATTGTTTTAATAATGTTCATTAAGAACCTGCCTCTTATCGACAGTGGCCTCGTCACTTTATTATATATAAGTATATGAGGCACTTCTAATTGTGCGCATTCTATTACAATGCCTTCCCTCTGCCTTCACTCCTGAAGGCTGTTTATTTTTCATATTAACACGATTCATTGGCAGTATCGGTATTTAAGGTTTTGCTACATCAAGTGACGAACCAAATAAATACTAAATGCAATCTGTAGAGTTCTACGAAATCATTTATTGTCAGGATGCGTTTCTTTATTGCAATAATAAAGGATCTCATTTTGAATTAAGGCTATTGCATATTTTTGAAGTCGATTTTTTTAAATATAGCTGCTACCTACGAAAGGTGTGTTGATACACCTAAACCTGAATTCGCATCGTGTGCGTGAACTAAAAATTTATTTTTATTTATTTTTAATTAGTCCGTAAAACCTTCTCTGCAGACTAAATACGATTTTAAGCCTTTAGGCCACACTAAGACGGATTCGCATTTCGGAAACTAGAAAGGAACATAAAATTATTATTGAACAACATCTGGTTGTTCTCCGAAGATTTCGTAATGTTTATGTTCTTAAGACATCGTTCTTAGACTTATTTCTTATATTCGGTGCTCTTCAAAGGTTAAGAAAAACATCAAAAACCGCAAAGAAGGTAGTTTTTATGAAAATTCTGATAATTATAATATGTTCGACTAGTGCTTTAATATTAGTGGCAGGCAGGGGGACAGGGGGGGGGATCTCCCTTACCCCTAGAAAATCTGAACTTTCCTTTAAATAATTAAAATAAAATTATGGATATCATTTAAAATTATGACACAAATTAAAATGTTATCAGTAAAAATTAATTTATATTAGTAAAATAAATTATAAAAAGCTATTTATCCACCGACCTACATTCCAAACAAAAGCCTGGATAACACATTACTAATAGTATTTGTAGTTCACGAGACTTTGACAACAATATCCAATGTCCAACAATGCTTTCTGTGTTACATGCAGTATCTCGCTTTCCTATGGTAATGAAAGAAATTCTTGGTAATCCCAATAGCAATTAATGAAATAATTATAATTTAAAATCAGAATAAATATGCATATCAAGTAGAATCTCATGAAACAGCGAGATATTCGGCTGGCACGTTCTTTAATGACGACCACAGCACTTGTGGTCGTCGTTAAAATCATGTAAAAAACCAACAATAACAAACATTGTTATTGTTGCTTTGTCATCTTAAAACTAAGCATTGCATTGTGGCAATAGTTCTTTTATTTGTCCTTATCGTTTGTTATTTGAGACGGAATGCTGAAAATTAAAAAAAAAATCCTTCTAGAATCTTAACGTCCAATGATTCGCAACTATAGTATGCCCACAGATACGAGACCCTTCGACCCTTCTGCGCATGTCAGAAGAAGGAGAATCCATTCCGATAATAGGGTAATCAATCCGTCTTCTGGGATGAGTTGTTTATTATTACATGTCTGAAAATTAACTTTTGTTTTATGATAATTTTGTTTTTAAAGTGGACTATTTTATTTTGCTTGTATAACAGTTGGAAAATTTTACATATAAAACACGTGATTTCTCGTGTTGGTGACTAATTCATACATCGTCTTATTTCTTTCTCCCCATCAACATGAATTGACTCTTCTTGACACCGAGCCAACGACAGCTCTCCCTTCTGTTGTCGGACTGTAACACCTGTAAAATCTTACGGGAATCACGTTCGATTTCCGGAAAAACAGCTCCTTAAGTAAACGCCTTTAAAAGAACTTTTTCCTACCTCAAAGTTTTTTTTATACAGGGAAAACCAGGAAAGGATTTCTTTACCGTTCTTAAATTTTCAGTCCTCCTTTCTCTGACGGGAAAGAGAAGGTAGTGTGAGAGCACAACTTTGTTAGTTCTACTTCGAATGGTGCCTCAGTTCTGTTTGCTTTCACGCTCAAAAAACTCAGAACTTCTGGAACTACTTCAATCGGGATAGCGTGAAATATCAAGGAAGAGGGATTTGAATCCAATCTACAGATTTATTTTTATGACTCGGCGTATAACTATTGTGAGCAGCTGAATATTGAGGGAAAGCAAATTCTTCATCGCACGCACACTTCTATGTATTGCGCAGAACAGCTCTCTTCAAGTAGATTCAATTGTGTAACGAAGTCCGATAATCTCAAAATCATTCACTCTTTGTTAGCAGGTTGAGTCCAGTAAATCGAACTGCCGTCTTGGCGAGGTGATGGCATTTTTCTGTATGCAAACAGTTCATAAAGGTATCTTGCACATCACTGAAGATATCCTAAAAGGCTTCATTTCGGCGATGTACATTAATCGAACTAGGAGACATAAATACGCCCTTATTTCGCAGCCGAATGGGTAGAAACTCAAAACGTTTCAGAGACAGACAAGAGTGTTCTTATAAACGTTAAAACTTTTCAAGATTCAGACATAAAAGTAGCTCCATCCCATTCTTACCTTTGATCTTGTCACAATTTTAAAAGCTTCTTGGCGATTTTCAACCGGTGTGCCGCGACAGGTCTTCTGAGGTGGCGCGAGATTTATGAAAACAAATTAATTGAAAGAAATAATGTCGTAATTTGCGCATTTATTTATTAGTGGCTGTCTTCCATCTTCTTGTGTGTTTAATTTAATAATAGGCGTAATTTTGATTGTGTAAATCAATCAAAATTATGGCTATTTTTTGCCAGATCATCAAAAAAATTAAAAGAATATATTTTCAGTGTGCCGCAGAATTTTAATAATTAGTCTAGGTGTGCCGTGTTATTCAAAAGGTTGAAAATCACTGTCAGTAAGCACCTCCAAGAAATCACGTTTCCCCTGTAAAGGTCGCTCTATGGCATTACGAGCATGCTTTTAATCAGGTTTTGCGTTTATGCGTGGAGGATGAAGAACGCGTTTTCTGCCAGTCACAAACAAGAGAATGTGAAGGACGGATGGATTCATTATTAATGCGAGCATACAAATTCATCGTATTTATCATACGCATCACACGTATTTCTCCAGATATAGAAGAGACAGCATATTGAATTTAAACCATTTTTGCGCAGTGACTGTTGACGAATATTTCGCGAATACTGCGCGAGAACATCTGTTGTGCCTGAGTAAATACAAGCAGTCTCCTGATTCCCAAATATTTTCCAAAAACAGCTCACTTTCCTGTGTTTTATCTTTCTATTGCTGCAACCATCGCCTTTTAATTTACTCATAAGCATCCGTCACGAAGAAGGGAAGCTGAAGAGATAATGGCTCGGAAAAATTAAATTAAACTGACACATTCTTTTTACAGGCGCCAATTTCTTCAATGATCGGTGTTAATTTCTTCAAGTATGTCACACGGGAAGTGAAGTTAATTAGGATGCCATCGAGGAATGGCCTTGGTGTAGTCTTTTAACTCTCTTCAACATCACACCGTTCGTGAGAGGATCTTTCTTATAAGTGCTTTAACCGAAGGACACCTTGAAGGTAAAGGTGAGTGCGTGCTGTTGCTAGGCAACCGATCGGGTAACATTCCTTGGGCAAAGAATTCACTCCCTCGGTATTTGTCTGACACGGTGGAAGGTGACATCATCACAAGTGTCACACAACCGTACCGCTCGCTAGAGTGGAGGTTGAAAATTTGCAAAAGGGGAGAGAGAGAACGCAATCTTACAGATGTGTCTGCAAACAAGATAAATTGATAAGAACTGACTGCCTTATAACTTTTGACCGAAGAAATAAGCGAGACGACTGTGAGTCTGATCAGGCAAGCTCGGTAAATGCAACTCCGAAAAAAGCGAGATTGTGGCAAAATGTGGATTATTTTACCTTTTTCTGTTCGCGTCATGTTTGAAAATCCATTTTCAAATCGCCGATGATTGTTTTTTCCTTTGGAGAGAGAACTTCGAAATCGTTTCAATTTGTGCCTTCTTAGCTACGCTTTTCAGATATTTGTCTTCTTCACGCTTTCCAGGTGATGGAAACCTTCAGTTGCAGAGAGAGAATATTACCTGAATTCTTTATGACTTTTAGAAATGGTCTTTTCGCTCAAGGCAACCATCAGAGATATGTGTGGGGGGGATGAACCTCTCAGGTTCGCACGCTGGGGTTGTTTTCTTCGTTGTGGTAATTTTTCATATATTGTAGGTAGATAGAAGACACGTGAAAGAAGCGATGACAAAAGAAACATTTCTTTACAGCTTGCAAGATACGATGCGGAGTTTGTATTTCGTGCAGGACTGAATAACGTCAGCATTGTGTTTCCTTTAATATGGAGCTACAAGACGTGTAATAGCGCATTAATTAGCTTTCAGAGCTTGATTGTGAAACAGGCAGAGATTGTCCAGTTGGCGTTATCATGTGATAGTATTTATTAGTCGCAATGCCAATTGATGATGTTTCCTGGGACGTACCTCAGAAGGGTTTGTTAGTAATCATTCAATAAAAATCAAAACCATTTTACAATGGTTTTCTATTGTTGCTACACGTCACAAATCATAATTCAACGAAGGTTGTCATGGAAACAGTGCATTCGATTGTTAAACTGAAATGTTTAGTTTTGTACGGAAATTTAGGTTCTGGTGTAAATGACGTCATCTTTCTTATTTAATTAATTAAATTTTGTTATTTAATTAATTAAACTATCATTTTAATTAATTTAAACGATAGTTTTTTGTATGCTAATTCGAAAAAGAAAAAAAACAACCGAGAATTTGATTCTTAGTCAAGTTCATGACGATACTTTGGGCGTACTTACAGACGTGCTGAGTAAATATAAATTAAAATTCGTTGTAAACACCGCCTTCGTTCATTGCAAGCATATTGTATGGAAAATTAGATGGACTCAAAATATTTAATTTAATTATTTAAAAAATGGTCCGGCCAGAATTTTCTCAGAAATAACAAACAAAAAACATTAACGAACTGGCTAATAAGAGAATTTCTTCTCTCAGTCCGTGCAGTATAATTGAATCTGATATTCACTTCTTTGTGTGCGTGTGTGTTCACTTCTTTTCGTTAATAAAGAATTCTTTCTACATTTGAATGCAGAAGACACTGCCTACCGTCTTCTCATTTGACTGCTCTCTTCAGTTAGTAAGACGTACTTCATTTCTACCAACTCTTCTTCCACCATCCTTAACGCAAGGAGAAGAAATTATGCAAGGGCTTTTTCCACTGAAGATGAATTGGCCAGTCTCATTGTTGGCAACGCATTTTCCTCCCAGAACTTCGTAATTTAATCTGCTCGAAACTAGCCCAGGAAATACGAGTAGCTTGTTGACCTAACACAGCGACTGGTAGCTCTGCTTATTTGATTTTATTCTGAACAATCAACCCTTCTTCTTTCACGATATTCGCGGTGAAAGCAATCATTCTGAAGGCCACGTATTTGAGAATAATCTAAAAATAAATGCTCCTGTGCTGGAAAAAATATAGATTATTCACTGTGTGTTCGGTCGTCTGTGGCCATTACAAGCACCTTTTCAAATGAATGTTCATGGCGGCAAAATCGAAACCATTTTACAATGGTTTTCTATTGTTGCTACACGCCACAAATCATAATTCAACGAAGGTTGTCATGGAAACAGTGCATTCGATTGTTAAACTGAAATGTTTAGTTTTGTACGGCAATTTAGGTTCTGATGTCTGTGTAAATGACGTCATCTTTCTTATTTGTAAAAAAAAAGGAAACAAAAGAGCACGCGGTTCTATCTGAACTGAATAAAAATAGAATCCCAAACACATTACGACTTCATGCAGAAAAACAATTAGCTGTGGCGTTGCTTGATAGAAATAGGCCGTGAATAAAATATTTCACTCAAAAGGGTCATCCGTCTTCGAAAGCGCACAGAATTTTCACCAAGTGATGGATGAAATATTAATTCTCTACGCTTAGCCTGCCAGGGATGAACATAATGTGGACTGGTTTACAGATTTTCAAAAATACAAGCAACGATGAGGAAAAGGCATCGCCGATTATTTTCCAAAGATTCGTTCTCTTAGACGAACGTTCACTTAGAGGAGAAAAGAAGGTCAGTTAGCGTTTCTTTTATTTATTCTCGAGATCTTTTCCCATGTTCCACGCATTCAGCGAAACTTCTTGTCATCGGACAACCTCGTGATACTTTCAATAGAGTTTTGGGTTTGTCTGTCAGACAACATTACTCACAACCTTTATTTTGGCGAACGAGCGAATCCACCCTCTTGACAGCGTAATGAAGAATCAGAATTTCAGTCATTCTTCCTTTGATAGTCCAGGGTGGACAGGGTTCGTTCCTTTAAAGCATTGGCTCTTTGTTTTGTTTCGTGACCCTTCGCTAATGTCAGCCATTAAACAATTGTTAGCATCGCTGCCGTGGAAAGATTTCTTTGTCATTCTGCTGCACGATGCTGACAATTAAGGCAGTCAAGTGTTGGGATGATAACAAAACATGAAAGAAGTCAAGAATGCACGTAAAGAAAACGGTCTTAGATGAAAGGAACCGACATTTTCGAGCACACCATCCACTGTATCAATTATTCGTATATTACATCCAAAATATGTCACACCGTGGAATGTCTTCAGATGGTTGCAATACTCCTGTTAATGCATAACCGGAATCGTCTCAAAAGAACACGCGCAATTTACAGACAAAAAATACTAGTTGTAGTAGTGGTGGTGGGCAGTTGTGGAGATAATTGGTAGTGGAGGCTCGGTGGAGACAATAGTACAGTAGGTGTCCTCCCGCGATGAGTCTTCGGACTCCTTGGAGGTGTCACGAATAATAATAATAATCTCAAAACTTAGCGAACGCTTCTCCTACAGGAAACGTTCGATAGAGGGCACTGCAGTGCATTAGCAAAAACAGTCATACGCAAGAACACGAAAGGTACATTGGAATTATATTTGGACAGTCAATCCTTCCTACATTATTGAATTACATTTTCATTTTGTGTAGATGAGGAGCAGACTCTGTTTTGGGCCTCCTTGATATTCTCCATCGCATGACTGTTGCATCTATCTTCACTTGCCTCTGCTAATATGTTGTTTTTTTCAAAATTTTGTCTGATCAATAGAGGGCGCCACATATTTTAGCATTTCTCTTCTCGTCACATGACGTTTTTACCGATGCACTGCGTTTTGTTTTTTGAAGAAAATTGATAATAAAATTAAGAACTATGTCTTAAAAAAAATCACTCAGATTATCGTGCGATTTCGGAAAGGGCTTTACACAAACCTGTTAACTGATATGATGCCTGGGCTTCATGGTCCAAGTTGATTGGGCAATTACACCAAGTACCTCGCTGTTTTCATGTCTCGAAGGAAGCAGTTTCACTCGTGATAGTTCGAAATCAATAGGCAGTAGTTAGGACCATGAAATAATGGCGTTACCTTTTAAATGCAGTCGACTCGTCATTTGGAAAGGGGGAATTGCCCCTAACCATCATGTCATGAAACAGATGATAAACAACTACTCTGCAGGAAATCCAGTAAGATCAACGTAAGTGAATGAGAGATTGGTTGCATCGTAGGTTGATCAGAAACACGTTTCGCCCTCGAAAGCATCTGCAGAAATGTGAAGGACATTTCTTCAGGTGTAATATAATTATTTCACATGCTAAGATGACTCTACTCTGTAATAGCTTAGCTTTTTGCTAAGACCTATAAAAGGAGGTGAAACAAATATCTTTTCCAGCGATAGGAATCTATTTATAGAGACTTTTAGTATGTGAATTTAAAAGGATAAATATGTAAGCTCTTTTCTACCCGTGAGACCACAAGAAGGAAATTAACTCTTCTCCACTCTCTCTTGAAATAACTATTGACTTGAGTTTTTTTTTTCATTTCTTAAAGTAGGCAGCGCAGTTTTATTTCGAAATTCAGTATTTGGAAATCGATGGACACTCTTTCCCCACGCGGAATATGAGTGCATTCTCACTGCGTACTAGATAAGAAGCGATGTTTCCTTAACCAACTGGTACTTATTTGCGTGTGTTCTAAGATGAACTTTTTGTTGTTAGGGGATTGAAAGGCTTAAAAGATAAATAAAAAAAGAATAAACTCGGTCCCCAAATCAGCTGACTTTGAATTCAGCTGAAAACGCTTCCTCTCTTTGGCGACTGGAATCCACTCGTAAGTCTTTCTCCTGGAGACCTGGTTTCGTGAAACTTACTTTGAAGCTATGTCGAATGCTTATTTATTTAATATATGTAAATAAATGCGTGCTGTTTCATCAACACCCCACCAAGAAAGATGTACGTAATTCATATCGAAGTAGCAGCAAATCAAACGTCCTGTTATCGTGCTTGCCTCTAAACCTTTTTTCGTTCGTCCGTTGACTCACGCTCAACTTATTCTATTTATTCGCAGGTGTGTCCACCGAGTAAGAAAAAATCCAGAAGTATTACTTTCAATGAAAATTAATTATTTCCAAGAATGAACGATGATGCTTAGTGCCTGCGAATTTTACAATTCCTCATTGCCAGAATAATCACCAAAAATGTAAGTCCAATGCAACGAATTGGACTTTGAAAAAAAATTACCATGAAATTACCAGAAACTTCTGCAAACGTTTGCCACGTGATGAATAATACGATTCATTCTAGAGGCCTGTTGAGTCTCTGAAGTACAGTTCATGAATTGCCGAACCCACAATACTAAATGTAATGCGAGTTCCTCCCTTTCTTGGGTAGTGTTGGCATAACAAATAATTCGTATGTGGTCAAGCAGTGACGGAGTTCTCCGATGACACGCAATCTCTTGCAAGTAGGATGGTCTTTACGGTAAAGAGACCGAAGTTTCTTGATCATACCCGATTGGCTTCCTTCTTATTTCACTACAGACGAGACACGTGTTTCGAAACGGGATTTGATGACTGCGGCAAACAAGCCCTGCAGTGTAACCTCAGAGAGCGGAACAGTTCTTAGCTGTTTTAGAACAAACAGACGTCTTATGTGATGTAATTACGAGCGAAGGTCAGCTAGAGACATTTCTAACACGTAACAGATACAAACGGAAAGACGACACATCTTCATTACTCGGTAGGCTAATGGAGTTTGTGCCGGAGGCTTTGACAGCCACCGCACGAAGCTGTTTGTCTTCAGAGGCGACAAGCACTTTGTTTTAGGGTGTCGGTGGTGATCTGACTGGATCGGTTCAAAGTTTCAGATATCCACGAAGTTAGACGTGATCCAGCTTCTACTTCTTCCAAACCACTCCACACACACACACACACACACACACACACACACACACACACATGCAGATTGGCTTTATTTGTTCGTGAGTTTCATGTTAGGAGATAAAAATACTTAACTGGGTGAGCTGACAACGTAGAGATAATACTAAACTCTGTTATACGAATAATAAAGCGGTTTCTCAGTACTTGTAACGGTTTTCAAATCTTGGTTTTCTTCTTTAGTGAGCAAATAGAATTACAGCATAAATCTGTGACATTCTCTAGGAAGAAACCACCCACACAGTTTCGATTTTTTCGGTGTGCACCTCTACACTTGCTGCGTTATTATCAAGATCGTATAAATATGGCTGACAGTCGAACTAAAGGCTGGCTTCAACAGGGACCTCGATTAGTGGAGGAAATATGAATTTCCCCCTTGTGGCGAGCTAAATTAATTTTACTTATTTTTATTAAATTCTACTCGATAAGTATTTGTAACGGAGACGGAACCCGAAACAAGTGTGTTGCCATGTTTGTGTCCGTACAGTTATTGCAACCAGTCTTATTTAGTATGGGCAGAACAACCCTATGCACCACTCACTTGTCTTTGTAATTGCTTCTTCCCTGAATTACGGATTTAATATTTCTACAAAAGGATTGGGAGAGAAATGCTCTTTATGGCACACAGTCGTCGCACGAATTCAATGGAGAAGAAAACAGGTTAACTCTCAGTGCTTGGTATTGAATTTTGCAATAAAGAGCAACCGTTAAAGTACTCGAAACCCCGATATTAACACCCACCTCGGTCTCTTTCTGAGCCGCGGAAGGACAAAACTACTCTGCTTACGAATAAATATCTTAGACGAAATTACACCTGGCAACAAATGGACTATCAAATATTAATTGAATTTTATATGAAGTGAAACTGGCTTAGTGCATAGTGTACTGCTTCACGAACAAATGTATTTTGATTGTTCATTTTGTAATGCGCATGGCTAGTACTGCGTGTGCCATTTTCACCCATGAAATGTATTTGGTTTGTAAGGCTGTAGTAGAAAGTAACAGGCCTTTCACAAAATAATAGGGATGTTTTAATTGCAAATAGTTTACAAAGCAAATTGTTTTACACTTTCAAATGATGTGGAAAATTGTTGGAATTATGCGAAGTTAATTCTCCAGCGTCTGTTTCTGCACATATGCATGAAATGAAAACGCTGTTTGAAGATTTGAAGTAATTTTTCATATAATTAAATCTTCGGTAACTGTCTAGTCTCCAATTTGAAAGCAGGTAAGTTGTATTTTCATCATTTAAGTCGCTATCCTAAGCAGAAGAAAAGGTGCGTCGAAATCTATTTGTGTAGTAGATTTACGATGCCATAAACTACCGCAGTTTCCTTGTTTGGTGCCGACAATCGAACTGTCTGTGCAGGCTTACCCAACCCATTCCCATCTTAGTATTCTGCGGCTGCTTTTCCAGTTCAGATTGGAGTCGAAAGAGAGTTCGCATCTCTACAGACCGCCCCTTTTATCTTTCGCAAGATGTTCACTTCCCTCGAGCTGATATATTTATTTCACTAAACAGAAATGCTGTGGCCTTTTAGCAATAACACTAAATATTCCAAAAAAGTCCGAAAAGTGCGCTATAAAAATTTTTAGTAAAGGTTTAGTGGTGTCTCTGGTTTGCGTATCTTCTCTTGATCCGCTATATCTGTTCCGTTGAACGCGTTCTATACTCTTTACACTCCGTAATCTTCAAGTATCCCGTTATCAGTACCATGGCAGATTTATTCTACCATCTCGAGATCAATCACCAGGAATGAATTTTGGTTATTGGATCCATTTTATAAGCACTCAACTGAATAATCTGCTTCTGTCAATACGCGAACAATTCTTCAAAGGATAAAATGGAAGATTGCTTATGCAATTAGATTCGAATGATCAAGACAGACCATGATACTCACGAGTCATTTGTTTTATGATCTTTACATACTTGAATAACAACCTGCCGACCGTTTATGTAGTAATCTAAACGTTTTGAGCTCCTCCATAAACGCCACCTGCACTCCACTCATTCATACGTCATTAGATTGTGTTTCGCGTGACATTAGCGTACCGGAGCAGAAACAACGGATGAAGTGGTAAATGACCGCCGGTGAAAAAACATATTCTGAGGAGATATTTACTGCTTTTGCGACGGCAGTTAGTATTCTGTTCGTAGACGACAACTTAATTTAAATGCCGCTGTCCCCTTAAAAGTTTCAACTTTCATTTAGAGGTTGGTGAGTGCGAAAGAGTTTTATATGCAAAATAACGCATGCGCTTGATATGGTCTTGGCCACATTTTATTTATTTCCCCACACTCATGATAAATACTTATGGATAGATGAGTATTACAGGATAATGTTTTTTTATTTTGATATCTAGATATTTCTGAATTGTAATGCGAACTGAAATAAACCAATTAAACCAACAAAACAGAAAAGGTTCATAAGAAGGTAATATTTCTACATTGGCGTCCGCCTTAAATTATTGTCTTGATCCACCCCTATCACAATGAAAAGAAAGAAAACGACTGTTTTTCCAAACATAACTCCGGCACTCAGCTGAGTAACTTTCTGTGTGTATATGAAAAAACAAAACCTCCCATTTACCACAAAATGCGTTTTTGAATGAGATTTACGACGTCGGTTATTAAGACACTTCTTAAAGAAGCAAGTTGTGCTGCAGTTATTTATGACTCAACCATATTTAAGCCACTGATGTTTAATCGTGGTTACTAGCTCAGGATAAACATCCTCTTCTTTTTTATCTGCTTTTTATCACGTATCGATTATGTGTCATGGCCTGTTGGCTTCGCATCCAACCCGCTCAATTCTGGTGAAAAACAAACGATGCTATTCAATGCCTGAAGATTTCAGTACGGTGTTTCATCAGAGGGTGGGTGGAAGGGGAGAGGAGTAAATCAACTATTCGTGGAGCAACAAAATTATGCTTCCCTTGTGACCAACGCCTTCTGGAGCCACGTTCCTGGATGCTTAGTGTTTACTCGAAGAAAGGACGTGCTGAGTTCTATCCATTGTGGTACAACCTTCAACTAGCATATGATACCCCTTCAAACTAAGCTCATCGTACATCAGGGGTTTACGTGGAGAATTTCGAGCTTATTATTCGTGCTCTCCCAGGGATGATCGCTGCTTTCGGAGCTGATGTGAGCAACTAATCTCATCTTCTTGCGTCTTGTTTATCGTTGCCGAGTTACTTTTGTAAGCAGGTGGTAGAGAACTCTTGAAGATTTTTCTGTAGAAAAAGACCATTCTGCGTGGCATTTAGAACCTCTCTTCCTTTGTCATGGGTGCAGACACTTAAACGTTTCTTTCAAATGAGATCAAGAGATTCTGTCGTTTCTCTCACTTGATCAGTCGTACTGAAAGCTGAATATTCTTCCGTACGATATGATCCGCCTCTGTGCGATGTTCGAATGATTCAAAATAGGAACAAAGAATTTACGGATTGTTTTATAGAATACATTGCTGAGGATCTGTCACAGTCGTTGATGGCGTACAAATTCCTCTCGTTATATTCATGCGATTTAAATTTTTCTCTTCACAATTCCATCTTCTTTCACCAGAGAGAAGGTTGCGTTGGTATCTCACTGATGGTGATTTCATTTTTGCATTCGATCTGAATCTTCAAAGAAATGTGGGTATTTTTCATTACGTCGAACACTTTCAATCTCGCTCGCAATATAAAGTGATGACGTTTTGACAAGAGTTATGACGTCATTTTTCTTCTCTCATTAAAAAAATGAACTTATCTCGAGCGATGTAAGTATAAATAGTTCGATGCGTGGCCAACGGCTGCCATTATGGATGTTTGGTTGTTTCTTTTGTAAGTCGGTATAGTACTTACGTAATTTATAAGGAAATTGTTTTTCTTATCATAGAGAGAAACAATGACCACGAGTTGGCCCCCCAAGGATGCATCTACATGTCGCTTACAAAGCAATCTGTACGCCTCCCCCATCCGTATGATGTACTTTCTATTTTATCATCAGTAAGATAAGCCAAGTCAAACCTACCTTTTAAGTGTTTAGGGATTAAAACCACGTTAACGGGGCATCGCTAGGAGTTGGTTCTCCCGCCTAAAAAGCAAGTTCACCCTTAATGGAGTCCGCTACTCACAAAATAATTGCGACATTTACGTAACTCTTTCTTAATTCTCATTCTTTGCGAAGTATGAAGAAAACTCTTCGAGAACTGCATCACTGCTAAAATTGATTCGTTAGTACTTCATCCTAAAGAAAGCGTGGCAAAGACCTAACAAACTGCCTCCGGTTAAAACTTCGCAGTGATTAAAATTCTATCGCTTAACAGGGGATCCTGTCACGCGGGAGATTAAGGGCTTCTGCTTGAATTAGAGTTGGCTGCGTGGAGATTTTAATCAAGACCGCGATTTGAAGCAATCTCGGTACAAATAAATTGCGAAGTAGTTTTCGTATTATTTCGAAATTAGCGGAAGGTAGATGGGTTTTTTTAAATTTCGAATCATTGCAGTAACTTAAATAAAAAATTGTCTATTTCAAGTGCATTGCAATTTGCGACCACGTTTATATCAAACCCATATTTTTTAATAATTCTGATTCCCCTAATATATATATATATATATATATATCCACACACACACACACACACACACACACACACTTGCGCATGTCTGACACACATGCAATACCATAAGCTGTTGCTATTATTTGAACGGCGGATTATCTGAATTTTTCAGCTAAAATGCTGGTTTATCTTTTCAGATTTTAGGAATTACTGTCATTCAGACAGAAGGAATACTGTGGGTTTTGGTGCATGTCAGTCAACCACGTAAGTCGGTCAGTTAATTTACTTTGTTAAATCTTGGGAGTTTAAGACTCGCTGTCAGCACCGCTAGTCGTGCAAATACCGTCTATGAAATTGCACAAATGAGCGACTCTTTTCGGTCAAGAACTGAAATGCTGTCGGAAGTCAAAATATTATTAGGAAATGCAGTTGTAACATTGCATGGGGATTCGCTAAATTAAGAAGTCTTACTTAATAAACCAAAAGGGGTAAAATTCAATGGCCTCAATTTCCTCCTAATGTTCCCACGAGCATCGCCCTGGTTCATTATCTACAATTCGTTGTTTTTTTATTAGTGTCCTTTACCCCACTAAGGATATCGTTAACACTGCATCGGTGATTGACTTTTGATTTGTAGTACGGACTAAAATCCTGTTAAACGCATCTTCAAAAGTCATCTTTCTAATCTCGACAACGATCTAACAGGCAGGGTTTTTACACCCTCGACAACACAGCATTGGGTGCATCATTACCTAAGTGAATTCCGTCGTAAACATCTCCATCTGAAGCGCATCTCAAGAATCCGAGCTGCTGGCAAACTTTCTTTCCATAATGCCCGCAAGGTCGAGACGTTTTTCAAAATAACAACTTCGGCTGCGTGTTTTGTGTCTGAATGTTGCAGTTTTGCTAAAGTTAATGGGAAGTCAATAGAATGTCCATCTCCACCTATTTAACGTAGATAAGGGTCGTATGCTATCAGAATGGAGAGGGGGATTACAAACACTAAACAGAATGCTTAAAATCGATTTGTGGGGACTGCAACAAAAAGGACTTCACTGTTTACATTATGTTGGTCTCTCGCCTGCCTTGTATATCTCATTTATCGTTTATACTGTCTTCAAACCCGATGTGTTTGTTCTCGTTTGCGAAAGATTTCATTTAGGTTACGACGTTCGAATACATTTTTGAGTACACCAACGTTTAAAAGGCAGTGATCACGTGTTTAAGAGGTTTTCTAAAATGTTTGGTTTCTTTCTTTACATATTCGGCATTCGCGTTTGTTGTTCTCTAAGCCTTTCAGTTCCAATATATATATATATATATATATATATATATATATATATATATATATATATATATATATATATATATATATATATATATTTGTGCAAACTGCGTACAGTTTAAACAAGAAGTAATATCGAACACTATTAAAAGACACGAAGTATTTGAATTTCTGTGCAAGTAGGCCATAACTTACATTTATAGCACTAATGACAACCTTACAGGAGAGGGGATTAATGCACGCATCTTTTCCACTCTTCTCATCCATTTTATGGCGTCTTAAAACATTACTTAGACATTTCTGTAAATAATCCAGCATTTCTACGACCAAATTTGACATTATGCCTTCAATGTCACTTTTTTTCTGTAATTTGAGTTCTACGTAAAAGGTTAGTACAGACGAGCCCTTTCAGATCTTTTCCATCAGGTGGTAAATATGATACGGAGGTAGAGTGTCTTCAGGAATATCGAGTTTGTTTTTATCCCTGAAAACCGGCGCCGTTAACACATTTACAGACAGGAATAATTCCACTAATAGAATGCAGCGCAGGAGTGACGTATTAGCTGCATTAAGTTGTCGTGACCCCTAATCATCGAATGGTACTCATCCAAAAGGACGAATGGGTTAAAGACGAACGTGATTTGTGCTTAATAAACAGTGATGAGAACCTCAAGCATACTTCGTATTTTGATTACAATGTGAGTGGCAACCAACTAAGGTTGTTGAAAAAGACGTTTTGAAAGTTCACGTCGTCTTTGAAAAGGAGTTTTCGTACACTCGTTAATTCCATTTGAAATATTTAAGGTGATGTTACATTTTGTTTATGAATTTAGTATTTCTTTCTTTCTTTCTTTCTCAAGACTCATTATCTTGAAAATACTTAATTCACAATTTGTTTCTGCTTGTTGAAAATGTGTATTTTCTCCGAGGTCAGCAGTGAAGTCTGCTCATTATTCGAGCAAAATGAGAAGTTTAAAGGGTCATCCTGTATGCCAGGTGCCAACATTTCCTCGATAAATCCAAAAGGTGCACAAACAGTGCTTCCTTTTTTTAATTAGAAGCGTCACCCTTACTTCAGCAGCAATGCTGTCCTCCTGCTATGCTAAGACTGGTTATTACAGAACTGAAGGGAGGGATCAGCTGGTGAAAGGCTTATACCATGAATTCTTTCAAAACTCGGAAGTAATTTAGACGGAAACTGAGAGGCATACGTGATCACCACTTCGGCAGGGGTTAGTCTGCATTCAATAACTGTTAGGATTACCGAGAGCGAAATCCTATCAAGAAATGGATGCAGGATATTAGCAGTGCATTTTCGAGGGGAGTTGAAAATGTGAGCAGCTTATAAATGATATTAGCCGATTCGGAAAAGTATATATCACCAATTAGTTGCAACAAAATTAAACATTTTCTTTCGCTGCGCAGAAGGAAATTCCTCTGCTAAGAAATGTTAACACTTCCGCATTCTTGGACATTCGCCGAAAAACTACCATAAAAGTGACCCGCTCAAGAAACCTTTGCTTCATTGGGACGATCGCGTCCACTGCAACCTTTGCACTTTCGTTTTTCAAGTAAAAAAATAGCTGCTCTTGGCAACATCTGAGCAAGAACTGTAATTTGTGATGTTTCCCTGATCTGTACCAAATCATATTGCTGAACGCTGTCGCGAAGTAAGAGGCATCTTACGACCTACATAAAGTCGACAAGTTGTTTTTCAATTTTGAGATCATCTTATTGTCCATAAACAGTTGAAATTACGTGTAAAAACAGATGTACCTTATTTATATTGCAGGCGCGGCCACAACGTGGCTCGCGAGTGCATGCGGCTCTTCATAATCTGCCAGGAAAAAATAAACATGAGAAGAGAAGACAATAAAAAAAGAAAAAAAATTAATAAAAATTACTGCAATAAAAAAAATTCGAAACACATTAAATTAAGTTTATTTTGAACAATTAAAATAATTTAAACGTCGAAACACAATTTTAGTTATTTACTAGTAGAGGCCTTCCTTGTATCCATTTGCTTAGTTAGCTCCTTAAAATTAGGTGTGTAATTAGTCAAAGCAGTTCTTACAAGCTCGTTACAACCTCTCCATGCGCACACTCACTCATTCCAGTACCATCGCATCGGTCAAAGGTTGCGGCTCATCTAAGTCTTACCGGAATTAATTTGGATCCAAAAGGAAGCGTAGTTGACCATCCCTGTTATGGTGGATAAATGACATTGGTTTCGGTTAACAGTGGTCTTTCACCTATCACATTCCAATAATAAGCGTGTGTGTGTGTGTGTGATAAGTGAAATCATCAAATAGTTTGTCCGTTGCTTTTCCAAATAATCATGATGAAGTCCGTAACAGATATAATTACTGTTTAAGTCAATACTCCTTTCCTTAATAACCAAGTACTCAAAACCATTACAAATTATGGAATCTGATATTTCTCTCAGCACAGTTTCGTGGATTCGCTGCCAAATCCAACTACGGCTATGAGGCCACAGTTAATATGTCGATGAACTCTATTTCATATGTTTTCACGGTAATCAAAGCCAAGGAAGGAATAGTTTCATCGTGTGTGAATGACAGAGACGTCTTTAATCATGTTTTTCATTTGCAATTATATTTTTTTTGTTTCCCTTTTGAAGTCAGACTTGAAAGCAGCTTTTCTGTTAAAACACGCAGATAAATAATTAATTATCAAGAAAATGAAAAGAACAAACAATTCGCTGTGTAACTTAACATGAAACAACAGAAGACATTCAATCGATGGCGTTCTCAGTATAGTCATTCCCAACTTAAGTGACAAACTGGAAGCAGTGTCATATTTCAAATCCAATGACGGCACTAAAATCGCTTTATTGTAACGCTACTAATGTCTTGGACTAAGCAACGCCACAGGAACAAAACGATAAAACTGACAGGAGAACATCCCGTCTAACTTCGTTACATTTGACGAGCGCACTGTGCCGGTTATGTACGAACGTACCAGCCCCGTTAGAGCGAATGGAACTCGCATACACTCCTGGACATCAAGAACTCGCAGTACTGGAGAAGCCATTTCTGGTTCCCCATTGTCATCTTGAACTTCTTGAAGCCTCCAACAAGCGGGCTGTGGTTCCCACTGAGAAGTAAGATATCAGCCAGTGCGCATGTCCATTTCCGAGATTCATTCATACCCACACGCATATCTGTCGCTATGCCATCGCTTACGTCACGTGACAGCTCGAATAATACAAAGTACTAATTAGCATACTGAATACTATTTATATAACCCGCGCATTTCTCACAAACCCGAGAAAACTTGTAAAAACGAAATTTATGTGAGATTCACCCTTCCCATCTCATTTCGTCCACCCCTTTGCGACTGATTTCATTCTCGCCTTTCTCAGGCATTTCTATTCCCCCTTTCGTCTCCTCATTTGCTTTACCGTAACTTGGCAGTCTCGTGTTTCCACTGCACACTCCGTCATAACGCAGGTTGAAGTTCTTCTGATATCCATTACTTAGCTTAAATTAATCGGTGCATTTTAAGCGAAAATCCCTCGTCGGAATTATTATGAAGAGAATTACGCTAAGTTTGAAATCGCCTCCGGAAACACTGAAAGGAATTTTTTTTTTTTTTTTGAATGTCGAGTTGAACATTTAATTCTGTATATTCTTTTTAGGATCTCGTGTATGGTGTATGTGTGTGAGAGACTCAGATGTAATGCAATTCAAGTCAGATTTTAAATTCTTCTATTACTTAGAATATTGTAGAATACCGTAAACAGAAATAACTGTGACAAGAACAAGCTCTTTCTAGATAACAATCACACTACATGAAACGGTCTCACATTGAATTAATTGCAGAACTGACCAAAAGATGGCGCCACTTCACTCTAAAACAGTACGAATACGAGTTTGTTGCAGTTATCCTCTCCCACACGAAGTATCCCTGCGACCACCAGATGGCAATTCCAGAGACCAAAATCGATTCAGTGGTTGCCATCAACTAAACGATACTGAAGTGCGATATAATAACACATAAAACATTCTATTTATTTACGTCGTAGACACGTTCACACTGGAAGATGACACCTTCGGTAAAGATGAGGTTCGTCGGTGACACTCTCTCTGAATGACAACTCTGTTATTCTTACGATTCCCCACCAGATGGCTCTTTCTAAACATATTTATGTTTTATTCAAGTGTTTAAAATATAAGCACTTGAATAAAATGTGTTCTAATACTGAGAAAGAGTCTTCAGTCGCCTTTAAGGACTCCATTTTATTAAATATTCAACGCTGACTGAAGTTTATTTTAAATTCAATTTATTCCGATCTCCCTAGAGAAATTTATTATCGTTGTTTCTTTTACTTCTGTCGATAAAGGCAGTAGTTCTTATTTTAAAGAAATGACGATCTATTCCCCACGTATAACGAAAGGGTAGCCATATTAAGTTTCCTGTTTGAAACGCATCCCACTTCGCTTCAAGCAAATCAAATAAACTTACGTCTGTTTTATAACGACAAAGTTTCAGAATTAATTTTTATTTACGTATATTGGTTTGCACAAAAATAGGTTTTCCATAACTTAATACAGAAAGTAGTGAGCAGTTTTCCCTCTGCGATTAAGCTCAACTGGCGGGACAACTTACATTACAAAACGTCAGCATTTTGTAGTTGCGTTTATACAGCAAACAGCTTAACTCACAGTCAAGTAGGCTTCCTAACCTTAAGTGTAGTTTAATGCGCAAATGGGTTCCCTTAGCTTGGTTTCAGATATATCAAGAACCAATCAACGAATATGGAGAATCATAAAACAATTATATTAGGATAACGATATTGCATTTACCTTAAAAAGGCACTCTTTTAATCACGTGCATATGAACATAATGCGGAGATGAAAACGACCCGCCAAACATGTTAAATTCTGCGGCAATTTTGATTTCTTCAAGAGACAATGAAGGCGGTGATAATAAGAATCCTCTGCTAGTTTCTTCAAGAGGCTTCGTTTTCAACAAGAAAACTTTTCACAAATTAATTAGCCCGAACGGAGTTCAACAACAACCGAGAAGACGGCATCCCAAACAGCTCCGAAAGTGGCGAAAGACCAATAATTCATAACGCCATAATGAGGACCTGATGATATTTCGGTGTGCATTCGTCCATATTATTATTTACTGAGAATTATTGTGAAAACAAAACCAACTCCTTCGTGTGTTCTCGAAATGAACTTGTTGCAAAATGCCGCCTTAATAAATAAGTAAATAAATGTCGCTATAAAATGTCGCCTTCAAGCACACAACGTTTGCTAGTTTTGTGCTTGAAGGTGGTTATCACTTTCGTAAGAGCCCTATCGTATTCAGATTAGTTTAATGAGGGTAGTGGGGAGGATTGGGTTTAGGAATTCTGTGGGAATACGATAACATGTATAAAGATCGAAGAATTTTACTTTTTTTCTTGCTTAAATTGAATTCTGACTTCACAATATGCCAAATTCTTACTAGTATTATATATTTTCGTTGTATATTTCTTACATTTCTTCTTCTCGGAAAACTTCAAATATGCTCATCAATTTGCGATAAACGGTCAAAATGACAAGTTTAGATGTTATTTATTTATTGGGTTTCAAACTTTGCTTCCTAATGCGGATTTAGATAGTAATTGGAACTAAAATAGAAATAAATAACGAACAATTAGGCGCCCGCCTCATGTGCGTGCTCAGTAACTCACGTATGAGTATTCAACAATCACACATCATTTCTGACCACGCTCGGGCGTGCTCGCGAGCTCATGTTTTTGATTAGATGGTTTGATTTACATAAATATTTTAAAACCGATTCTTCGGTATATTCTCCCTGATCGCGTGAACTAGCTCTGATCGTGTCCTAAATATTATTTCCTCAGTATCCTCCTTAAATAGAACCTTTCCAATTGCCATTTTGTTGATGACAACAGTGGAAAGCCAACCATCAATTAAGTCAACTCAACCGATGTCAAATGTCGTCTAACATCGAAAGAGATTTGGTCGGTAAATGAATGCGTTCTAAGGCGAACGTACTGCGGGATTTTCACCGCATTAAATATCGCTGGTTTAAAAACACCAGTCAGCCGTACCACTGTTGTAACAGTCACATCGAAACAAACAGGCGCCGTTAGGTGGCGTTGTACTCTGGGAATTAATATGAACATGTGTTCTTTACGTCCACTCAAGATGCTGCTTATTCCTTCGATAAGTTTCCCACCTTTTTGTAATCGGTAAACTATTAACGTGTGGGGAAAACCTCAGTAAGGCTCGCTAATCGAAATCAAGTAACTTCCACCGGAATGTTCCCTTGAACACCACGTAAGTGTTCTTTACGTCCAGTTCAGCCCTAATGAACTTACATTGTGGATGAATCCAAATAACCAACCTTCCCAAAAAGATAACAAAAGAAAGAAAGAAAAAAAAGTGGGTCATTTGTAGCAGTTGGGATAGAGAGATGTTCTCTCCCACGGCCACTTGAAGTTACACCGACCGCAATAAATCACCGAAGTGTCTGCTGTGTATACACGATTGATGTAGCGTTGATTCCGCCTTTGTTAAGAATGATTCTCCGTTCTTATCTTTGTTGGGGGGGGGGGCAGTTTCCTTTATCGCAATAAATGAATGCCCCTGATGACGCGATACGTGCAGCAACTCGAAGACTGATGGCCACGTTAGAGTTGTTGTACAACCATTTCGAATTACTATTAGTCATCTTCCTCGTAATGCCCTCTGAGAAAGACGTCTTTGGCCGCTGTTCCGGAAGCCAGTGATGCACCGAAACTCTCATGACATCACCTTCGTGACATGATAAGCACCGGCAACTGAGGACACACGTTTATCATTAGTTACATAACACGATGAACTGCGAGGCACTTTTAATGCCCTAACATGCTGTGTTATCGTTGATCACAAATTGCTTTTACTTTTTTGATGACTTCTGGGAAGAGCGACGCAGAAACTCTGTTATGGTCAGATTAGTAGGCATCTTTGATGCTTCAATACCAGCTGAGTATATCGATATTAATCTGTTAGATTTTCCTTAGCTTCTATAATAGACTCGACTTACAGACAGTATTCTTAATGTCCCGTTTCGATTTATGTGATTTTATACCGCACCTATGAAATATTTTCGTATTAAGCACGTGACTGTCTGTCTGTGTCATTCTCTCGTGCGTGCCGCTCTTTAAAATGGAAGTAGAGCTGAACTGCCTTTTACTGCTACAATACCAAATTTTGATGTCGGTAGATGTCATGATTTTCCCGCTAGTTTTTGGTTCCTCCTCGTTTTTCCTTCCCTCCCTCCCTCCCTGTGATTGAATGACTCCACCAAATAAACATCAGACGACCTTTTCTTATCCCTCCCAAACGTGAAACGAAGTGAGATGTCGGAAGCAGTGAAGAAAATCAGGCTGTTCATTGTAGCAAGTAGTTGAATCGAAGCATCGATTTATTGATTTTTCTCGTGCGACGGAGCAGTCGCAGGAAGCGTACGTTGTCCGAATGCCTTGCACTATGGACGAGAATGTGCAAACTGAATTTAAACAACGACGAATATTACGCAAGTTATTCTAATACTCTCTCGGGCCTTATAGGACGGAGATCAGGCGGAAGTTGACGCAACACTGGAACACACCTTGGAAAAGAGGGTCTCTCTTGGATATCATAAAATATTCACGTTCATACATGTTGAATTTGAAAGAAGACCATCGTACAGAAAGAAGCGAGACGGAAAACGTATATTTTTCTGGGGCAAATTCAATTGAATTAGCTTAGCAAAGACCATTGGTTATGAGTTAGGTAATTCATAACCATTTGGGGTCAAGAAAAATCCATCAGATTGTCAAATGTGGAATTACATCTTCTCCTAATTAGTCCTCGATAAGCTTCTCGTTGTTTATGGGAATCGTAAATGCTTTCAGACGCAAGTAAAATTAGCGCGAGAAAACCAAGAATGAATCAACACATACTACTATGACTTGGAGTTCGGAATTCATTCAATCTTCAGGTACAATTTCATGCTGTTTTTGTGTGTTCAAAGCACGTGGTCATTTATTTGGACATCATAAAAGATGTACGGATCAGTGTGTGTGCTGACGAAAGACTTTTAGAGTGAGTTCCGTAAGAACAAACCTCTATAAAGCATGGGGATGACCATCTTGGAGTAACTTCCTTCATTTTAAAAGAATTGGATTAAATTAGCGGGTTTATTATTGGCTTGTTATAATTAGACCAGCATTTTCTACTTTATTTCTGAGTACTTATTAATACAGAGATTAGTAAGTGCCCATTAGTAAGAACTATTAGAGGTTCTTTAAAGAGAGTATTTTGTTATCGATGTTAAGCAGGTCCTCTTATAAGTCAACGTCCTCCACCTTCTCCGCTCGACATTGTCTTCGCCGAAAATCGCTTGTTAGAAGAATGTCAGCAGTTATCGAGAGGACTTTAACAAGATCCTGGGGTTGTGCTGTTTCTTTTCATTTCTCCGACAAACGTCCAGACCAATGCCAGACGTCTTCTTATTAGTGTCATGCTTTGGGCGAACGCGGTGGTTTATCGAAATTCGTTAAATTTTGAAGACGTCAGAACTCATGATGAAAGTACGTTATTCTGTCGGTGTACAATAATTCCAACTTCTTCCATTTTTATTCTGTTGCAAGTAGAAGATTGTATTGACAGTTAAGTAAGTCAAGTTTAAAATGGTGCATTAAGATGGAGAATGGGCGAAACAGTAAGATGAATGCTAATAACGATTGAGACAAACATTACATATTTTATCATATTTTATAATTAATGTACAAAACCTCGAAGAGTTTTTCAGAGTGAATTATTTTCAAAAATATAACAAAACCACCCACCACAATTATATTAGAATGTAGAAACCAAAATCCGCAAGAAAATCCAGTAATCGGAATTGCAATAAGAAGTAGGAATGCGAACCAGGAATTATAGCATGATAAAAAAAAAGTGTTAGGAATGTGAAAAATAGGGGCTAAAGTTCATTACAATAGTTAGCAGATATTTCAAAGGGGAAAATATCAACATCTGTGAAACTGTGAAATGAAAACGGGCGGTCGACTTCTATCTTATCACTGCGCATCTCCACATTAGAGGTTATCCGGATAGCATTTGTTTTATAAGTCCTTTTGGCACATTCATCTCCTCGGAAGATATTTTGAACCTTTCGAATAGTCGTGAGATATTCCTAACTCAAATTCATGGCAACGGTGGCTACAAAACAATATCTTGGGTCGCTTGTGTTCCTCCTTCAGAGCCAGAGGAGGATGAAGAGAAGTCGTTCATCACTGTCAAGACTGCAGCGAGGGCGTAATTATAGTAGCAACACTAATACACGGATAACTCCGCATTTCGTCAGAAAGTGCGTTCAGATCGATACAAGTCTCAATACTTTAAAGCGGATTTAAATTCCTTCCAGTAGTTTAAAAACTCCCTCTAGAGAAGTAGAAATGCCTTTCCAAAGTTAAAACAGCCATAATTTCCGCTTAAGTGTTAATGCGAATTTTCTTAACGTCAGCCGTGAAGTGAAACTGACTTTATCCCATTGGTGGAATATCGCCCACGTTATTATATGAGTCAGCAGTGTCAGGGAATGCCTGGCTGTCATAATAAAATAGTCGATGATGGAATATTCGAGAGGCTTAGAGATTTCTCCAGCCTACATTTTTTTTCAGCAGCTTCATTGATTGTTCTATCTTTTTCACTTTTGTACAACGTTTTGAATGTTTTATTTTGTTGTGATGGCTGAAAGGAGTGATATTTTCGTGATTAAGGGTCGCTTTGGGATATTCTTAACAGTCGCCACTCCGGAAGTGCTGAACACCATTTGTGTTCAGACAGAAATCCAAATATACAACTCATCAGTAGCCTACAAATAGAGAAAGATTGGTCTTTGGGGGATTTTTATAGACAAATGACTCTTCCAGCACAACGATAAAAAAGCAAATGACTTCATCCGTAATTCGAAGCAACCCAAGGCCACAAACTTGCTAATAATATCAGCGCCACGACAGCAATAATGAAATACTTTCCGCGTAAAAGTATCTGCGACGATCTGTTGTTCATTCACATAGTTTGTTTCACTTTACTAAAAGTAATTACACTGCAGAGTAACAAGACTTGGATTAATAAAACTATTTGCTGATATTAGGAAGAAAATGCGAAGAATTTCAGTTGCCGTCGCCGTGATGTCGGTGAAGAGTCGAAATTATGTCTTAATTTGTACTGCGCGGAGAGAAAGAAGACGTCGACGAACATACTTCGAGTAAAAGAGTGAGTGTAAATGAAGTGTGCCCATCGACACGTGCGGGTTTGAATAACATCAGCAGAAATAACCGTCACCAAATTATAAAATATTTTAATCGTGTGTTTTGGTTTTGATTTTTATGATCCCACAAAACAGACGAATCGGTAACGGAACACACGCTGGTAAGTGACTTGATATACTAGCCTCATCAGCCGTAATGCAGCTAATCCAGTTAAGCTGCGAGTGATAAGACCAGTTGAGGATTGTGTACAAACCATAACAGACTCGTTATCGCTGTCCTCACCATTAATTGCGAAAAATGCATGTCTACTACAAATCTCCGAATCGAAACTTTCGCAATAATGATTTTAACAAGCCTCATTTGCCAAGTGGATAGCGAACGTGCTCATTAATCCCCCTGGGCATGGATGTTTGTAAATGTCAATTAGCCGAAAGATGAACCTCATTACCGGAATAAACCACCCCCTCGCTTACTGGAGGTCTGATGCACTTTTCTTTATTCTTTCCTAGATGTAGCTAAAAGTCCACCTGGACCCATTAGCCTTCGCTAAGCACCACGTTCGGTGGTAGTTGCAACCACCGCTAATTGAATTCCCGAACATACCATAAAGTCGGGTGTCCAAGTTAGCGGATAAAGAAAGCATCTGATAAATTACCCCAAGGCATTCTGAAAGTAAATTAACCGCCAGCGTTTAAAAATCTATACTTTTAAGTTTCTCTTTAAGTACATTACAGGAGAGGATTCGGTTGTCGCAGCTCCATAACTGTACCATTTCGAGGGAACAATATTTTAGATAAAAATGTCTCTGCATTTAGCTTACTCGATAAATCAAATGGCATGCGAATAGCTTAACAGGCGCTGCTGGGAAGTAACAAAGAATAAAGCAATAAATAAATATAAGGGTGGATATTCTACAAGCAATGCATTTCTCTATCTATATAGCTCAACTTATGATGTAAAACATTCTCTGGCTTCTTAGATACCGGAGGAAATTAAATATAAGGTCATAAAGCGTGGCCTTAATGTTTATATTGGTTACTCGAAAATAAACAGACATCTGCAACATCGGTATTTTTTTACTGCTCCGAGTGACAGCATCAATACTTAGCTCGCATGCGGTAATGGGCTTATCCGAATAGAGCAACAAAAGTTTTTGCAATTCACTGGTGAGCTTTGAAGTGATGTGATGTGGCTGATTTCTTTCCAACAACTTGGAGAATTCTTAAAAAATACAGTGAGGTGTCCTCCCTCTGTCGTTGTAATGCCACTGGGAAGATAGGATATGGAGTGATTGTTCTGAAGTCAGTCTTTTTTGAACAGAAGTAACAGCCGACTTTTCCCAGTTAATAGTTACCACCTAGTTACATCTCGTGACGTCATAATTTCTCTCACGACAGAGTTCAGTTTTTTTTTCCATGAACATTCGTTATAAGCAATACTTTATTGCATCAGCGATAGTCTTCTAGTTCGAATCGTGAAAGAAACTGTCACATTCCGTCTAAGTGGTCTTCCCCTCGAATGACATCAGGGAGTAAAGCGCGATACAACGTAGCATGCGAACCATTCACGAACTTCACCCGGCGGCAATTTGGTTTCTTTTTCTACGAGATATTTCAACCGTTTTTTTGTATAAAGCTTTCTGGATATCTTTGAAAAAGTGCGGAACATCTCTCTCTCTTTATCGAAGAAGAAGAAGAGCTGCAGTTTTGCTGATAAAATATTGCAGTAAATGTCATGTCAGGTTAAAGATTTCAGTATTCAGATCCAGTATTGTATTGTTATTACGCGCTAAATGTTCGATTAATAAAATCTAAAACTGAACTAAATGGCCCCATGAGAACATTTAAACATTAATTATTCAACAGCGCCTGTCATACAAAACAAAAATAATAATAATGAACTGAAAAAGAGAGCCAAAAGGCTTCACTTCGGCGATGCAAAATTATTCAAATTAAGTGGATATTGAATCCAACATTATTTCAAAGCCGAATAGAGGAACTACAAGAGTTTCATGCCGAATATAGATAGAAAGTATAAAAGTTTCGGCGGATCCAAGCGTAAGCAAACCTTTCATGACGGGCAACTCGTAGTAAAGGTGGAGCAAGTCCCATCGCTGTCCTTAGTATTTTCCCATATCCTAGGAGATGTATGATATTGTACATTATGGGGGGAGATCACTACCAAGACCGGTTTCGACCTTTTTTTTCGAGGTATCGTCAGTCGGAGCTAGACCAAGAATACTTAGGATGAAGTGATACAGAACTTGTTCTTGACGATACGAATTGCTTAAAAAAAGGTGTCACATTACAAAAGGCACCAAGAAATACTAAAAATAATAATGGAGATTCTCAAATGTTTCAAAATAATATTTTGATCATATTTTATTACACTTGATTTTCAATAGAATAGGAGATGGACTGACCTTCATTTTTTTCTCTCGTAGTAACTTAAAAAAAGGAAACAAAAATTGCGTATGTAAAACGCAATTTTTGTTTCCTAATAAAGAAAAAGAATCCAGCAAACAGCCATCAGGTCAATTTAACGTTTTTATTACAACACGTTCTCCGCGCACAGCCCATTCTTCCGAGGCAATGCCGAGGCAACTCATGAAGAAATTAAAATTCGTTGCACTAAGATAATGAATCACGTATGAGATCAATCATAGATCACGTGATTACTAGCTTGTGTTTCGTTCAGTCAACTGGTGAATCACGAAACAATAGAAAGTGCTTTACTGGAATTTTGAATCGGGAAATACATAAAATGTGCAGCAGACTGAGTTGGTCGTATTTTCTTTTGTGCCACACCTCTTCTTGCTGATCGTATCCGACATGACGATTTTCTGCACCGGGATACAAAACAGGCGCCTACTTAGAGCACGAATGGAAACAAGAAAACCAACTAAACGGAAGTTTGTGTTTTTTATGTTGTAGTTGCAATATCTTAAGGACTCCACAGAAACCTCGGTCTCATTCATAAATGAAGGGCACTGGGAAGTAAGTTTTTATAGCACGCACTGGAAAAAGCAATCACGAGTGTTTGATTTAAAAGGCAATGGATCTCATTTAGTAATGTACACATCCCCGTAAACCGACTTTTGTGCGATTTGCCTTCTTCTTAAGCCACAAGTCGGTCGTTGAACCTGATGGAAAATACTTGCGGGCTTTACGGACAGCAGGTTCGATGTTTTCCTCGTGTGTCATGTGATAAACGGCTAATAGGAAGCAATAAACAAATTGGATCCAACGAAAGATAAAAAAAGCTCAACTTTGATTGACGATAAGGAAACACACAGATAACTTGTGATCGGCGGTTTTCTCTTTCTTATTGCGGTTCTGTTTACTTTAGGCATACTTTGTATTCACCAGGCCTTTCTTTGATTGCACGTAAAGAATTACATCATATGAATGATTTTAAGTCATTAATCCAAGTTTTAATATCGGAAAAGACTCTTTTAATCTGCGGTTGTATTATATTAACTTAGCTACGTGTGTTTTAACTGTGTTATTTCACTGGAGTTTACTTTTATCCCATTGATCTCCTTCCCTCTTCTCCCTCTCTATTGAAAAAAATTGTCAGATGTTATAGAAGCTGTTAATGTGTAAGACATTTTCAAGATCTCTTGGGACAGCGTCAAAATGCATCGTTAATATGTCTGTCAGGTACGTTATTTAACATGATGTCATAGCTAGCTAACAGCTATTTTAAATATTTGCATTCCCGTTCATAATGTCAATATTATGTTCTCCTGTTAGACACGAATTGTACTGTGTAGTTCTGTCAGCCGTGCTTCTAATTGTGGAGGTGTGCAGTCAGGCTATTTAGGGATGTATGCGTTGCATTAACGATGGTATTACAAACACATTATCCTGGTACGTTAAATGAAGTAATTTGCAGTCAGGTCTTATCTTCATTCTCGTTATCAAATATTGAATAGATGATCGGAAACATGTGTGCTTTCTCGAATTGAACCATCGCATTTTATACATTCTGTTAATTTTTAATTAAAAATGCCTCAAACACATTTTATTCCTCAGAGGAAGTGAACTTTTGGAAGTCGGTAAGCTACGGTTCTCCAACCTTGACCTTCAGCAGTAGCTGAATCCATGGCGACAAGTGGCATCGGGTGACAACTACTACAGTAGTTGTCATCCGATGCCACTGTGGTCCTAAACCCCAACTTGTAATGCTGCCTAAAATCTGTGCAAGTTCTGAGTTCGTTTTCTAAGTTGCAACAAATGAGTTTCCGAGAAGGACAACCTTACTTGTATCAGCAAGCATAGTTCATGAAAAACGCCTGGAGTATTCTGGTAATCAGTGACTGAACTCGAACCTACAATGGTCGTTCTTTTGGAGGTAACTAGCGGTATGGAATAGAACACGTTGCCTCAAGGCCACACACCCTTGTGAGCAATTTTGTAACATCTAAATAATACAGAATGTTAAAAAATTGTGCGACAAAAAATCGAAACACTTGACAATACTGAAACAAAGATGTCCCAACAAACCACAGACAAATTAGGGTTTTGGTCTGTAAGCCACGAGGGTCATCAGGAATAGAATCTGAATTAGACATGAAGCGTATTTTTGCGATTTCCAAGGGACGTTTAACTAATGAAATTAATCACTCCGTAATAATTTTAATTTACATTTAAAACGACTACATTCATGTTCACCTTTCAATTTCTTTTAACCTCAGATTCACTTTAATGTCTACCCCTCTCCCCCCCACGAATTGGATCAATACATTGCGGTTACGTGTGAACTGGTAGACACGTGACAGTGTATTTCGAGGCTACTCAACCGGATTTATATTTCGAACGTGTTCGCAAATAACAAACCCGATGGTCCCACTTGCAACATGCCCCAGAACTTCTCTTTTCTTTTGAGTGTAGCCACGAGGAGCGCAACTGCGGGCAGTTTCAGACTACCGGTCGTTCACATGTGGATTATCGGAATTCGATTAGGCCTGTTTTAGGAGAATGGTAAATAAAAATAAGCAAAATCGGTCCATCGATCGAGTGAATTCGGTATTCAACTTCAAGTTCGCAGATGAAGAATATCTCATCCACTCCGTACATTAAGTCGACTTAACAGGGTCAAAAGACCACCTTATTAGTAGCGGCAGTCCATCGATTGACGCCAGACAGTTTGGTAGATGTTATTTCCAGAAACCCTTGTACACTCTGGGTACGTCTTGCCGTATGCTTGTAATGTAACCAATGGGGTTCAAAAAAAAACTTTTTCCCTAGCACGTAATTGTGAATGTGGTTTGAAGGATTTATATTTCATCGCAGTCTCTAATTAAATGCTCACTGATATCTGTGTGCAAATTACGCTTCTATGTGCTCGCTCATTAGTATGTTTAATCTGTAAAGGACCCCTGAAAGATGATTGCAGTCAGCCAGAAACGCTGAGTCACATCGGACTCTGTGCTTAATAGCTAGACAGAGATTGGGTGAAGACAGGATGGAAAATCGGAGTATAAATTGTCAAACAATGAAAAATGGTGTAATAGTTGACACTGTTATCTTAGTAGGGCACACTGTGCTGTCAAAATTACTAAAACTAACGATCATCAAAATAGCATGTTGATGTACACCCTCTGTCCAAAACTAAACCGAACTTTTGATAGAAAATAAAACACAGGCCAATTATAATTATTCAAATCATTTATTTCAATCAATATTCTCTCCCTCAGTTTCGATACAGCGTTTGGCACGGTCAATTAATTCGTTAAATGAGTTTTTCATATCGGTTTTTGGGATACTGTTTAGGGTCGTGGTTACTGCCGCTTGAACGATTTCAATGGTGTCGTATCGCTTTCCATTCATCGTGGATGAATGGAAAGTCGGGGGAAGAGAAAGAAGTCACAGGGTGCTAAATCAGGTGAATGCGGCGAGTGATCCAACACACAAACTTGGTTTTTGCTCGAAAACTGTCTCACAATGTTCGAACCATGAGATGGTGCAAATCGCGAATTCAGTTTACGAAAGCCCAAACTCTCGATCAAAATGTTGTGCACATTTGATTTTGGAAACCCCAATTCATCTTCAATCAATTTCACGGACGATTTCGGGTTTTCTCTGAAGAAATCACGCACTTTTTGGATGTTAACTTCGCTCAGTCCAGTTTTTGGACGACCCGGATTTTTCGTCGTCCTCAAACGTCTCACGACCACTTTGAAATCGTTTAAACCACTAGTAAACTTAAGTACGAGATAATCATTCATCATCGTGTGCCTTTTGAAGCATTTGATGCGTTTCGGTAAAACGATTACCGAGTTTAACACAAACATCAATCGCAGCTCTGTTTGAAACTCATTTTCCGACCGTTCATTTTACGAACACACACAGCCAAGAGTGACGGTGTGTTCGTAAAAACACACCGTCACTCTTGGCACTAGAACTCGGCTTCTAATGAAACAAATCTCATAAACAGTTGACACAACACTAACGAAGGTTGACGCTTTCGACAACAAAAAGATACAACAAGTGGCGCCACTAGTTTCGTCTATTTTCGAAAAGTTCGGTTTCTTTCTGGACAGATGGTGTAATTCTCTTCAAAGAAACACGAACGGGAGTGAATTATTCTAACTCCGAAGCATGGCTTACGCCAGCCTGGTTGGCTGAGTGGATACAGCATCCTCTGCCCAAACAAACATCGGCGACTTTTTTTCACTCAAGTTCTTGATTGTAAGAAATTG
Source organism: Typopeltis vanoorti (assembly GCF_054136105.1). Taxonomy (NCBI): domain Eukaryota; kingdom Metazoa; phylum Arthropoda; class Arachnida; order Uropygi; family Thelyphonidae; genus Typopeltis; species Typopeltis vanoorti. The sequence continues at coordinate 15,534,524 of NC_143566.1, read as the reverse complement.
TCTAAAAATGCGCAATAAAAAGTATATTTATTTCACTTGCATATCAGTGTTTCTTTTACGCATTTCATCTATTTTCATCCAGTTTGGGGAAATTTTTGGCATTAAATATTGTGTTATTTGAAGATAACAAAAACAAGTCACCATCCTTCCAAACACCTTCCTCATTTTAATGCAATTCTGCCACTGATGCCATCTATCACGTCCCTAACTTTGCTTGATCAAGTGTTCTATTCTATTTCTAACCCAACTCTTAGATCTGTATCTTGAAACCGGTTTGAACGCTGTCGTGTATACTGCTAGTTTCGTGGTTTGGCTGATTTCTGAATAAAGGATTCATACAAAGTTATTTATTTGACTTCCTACCATACTAGACTAAAGCAGATGATGATGCAAATTGAAGCATTTTAATAACGACATCAAATATGCGTCCAAATAGAGTATATTTCAGTTGATATGAACGAACGAAAAAAGCGATCCTCGTAAGTCTTAACACATACCAGGAAATGCACTAAAAAGAAATCTGAAGAAAAACAACGGCAGGGCTATACAATTCCACAAAACGATCCTATTATTCCTTCAATCCAGTGCTCTCCGTGCCTGTTATTTTCAACTAAGCCTCTTGATGTCAGACTGGCAACAATCCAAAACCCTCCACGGTAATTGAAAGCGATAAACGTACTACTGTAGGTTGGCAAACTGATAGAGAGAGAGAGAGAGAGAGAGAGAGATGTTGTCACAATGGGAGAAATCCCACCAGCGTAGGTTGTCAAATTGTCTGCTATAGGAAAGGCTAATTTCGATGTCACGGATTAAATATTTGAGTAAGAAATAAAAAGTAATCTGATATGTTGTTACTCGAAAATAGAAAATTTACTCAAATTGACTGGAAAGAGCGAACATGCCAGAAACAAAGGCGTTATGTCAAAAAAATAAACATTTTAAAAAATTGTAATAAATCGTCTTCATTCATTAGCCACCACTACTTACAGTGGATGTTTGAAGAAATGGACGAGATGGAGCTCTTTTAGCAACATTCTGAATTTATAACGTTGCCGACATCTCCCCCGTCGAATATTCGGTTTCGCTGTAAGAGCTCAATCAACTTGTGGCTTAGTCCACAGTGCGCCAGTTAAGAAATGAGACAACAATTATTATATCAAAGCAAAGAACTAATTCGCAATTGTCAATTACACAGATTCGAAGTAGTCTCCTTCCAACACCCACGCAACGTTGAAGTCTGTCGTACAGGTGTTCGAAGGCACGGTGGAAGTCCTGAACGGGAACCTCCTTCAGTGTTTGGATCACAATACGTTGGACGTCCTCAATGTCGCTGAGGCTCTCCCCTTTCAAGGCAAACGTCATCTTTGGGAGGAGAAAAAAGTGTGCGGGATCCAAATCTGGCGAATAGAAGAGGGGGATGTTTGATCCCACAGATCGATTTCGAAGCCAGAAAGTGATTCACTGGCAGCACTCAGTGTGCGGGTGCGTTGTAAACAGAAACCAATTGTTGTTACGGAATCTTTCCTGACACATCGCAGGCAGGCGTACTGAGGTTGCATCACTCCTAAATAATATTAACCGTTCGCTGCAGTGCCTTCAAGAACAAATGTCTTCTCCATATTTTCTTTTACCGTGTAGAAGACATTCCATGCTCTGGCGTTTTGTTTCAGGATCAAACTGAAAGCAGCAACTATCATCACGGGTGATAATTCTTTGCACCACATCACGATCTTGACTGCATGAATTAAAGTTTAACAACGTGCAATCCAGTGCTCTCTGTCTCTCTCTCTCTCTCTCTCTCTCTCTGCGTGCGTCAAACCTCTAACAAATCTTCCTCTTGTGCTAATCTCTTTCTAAGATTAATCTGGTCGTTTCCTTACCAACACCAAGCTGCACAGCGAGTAGTCTAGTGGTTATTCGCCTGTCGTGGGTGACACTTTCCCCAGCTGTCATCACATTTTCATGTAACCGTACAGAAAATGGCCGTCCACAGCGTGGGTCATCCTCATCCTCCAGGGACTCTCCCCCCTCTTTTCAAACGTCGAAAACCAGCTCAATACCTGCACACGGCTCAGGTAGTCATCGCGGTAAACGTTTTGTGGGTCGTGGTAGAATTCCGTAGCAGTTTTTCCTAATTGTCAGTAAACTTTTATCCCGGCTCTTTGCTCCATGAGCATCTTCGGACGCGCTCCACTCACGCACTCTTACTTCTACTGTTGCCACGCGAAACCTGTTGCATCACCGGACTCGAACGTTGCACCTACGATTACAACACACCCTAGCGGTCAAAACTATAAGCACGTTGGTTACTTTTATTCAAAGAGCTGTCCTGTAAAAATCAATTTCATTACTTAACATGCACACCGTGTAGATCTTAGATTCTCTGCGAAGACAGCATATTTCTTAAGTATTTGATGCACTAATCGTCAAACGCTTCATCCTTCATTGCCACGTGATGATCAGTTTACGGATGTTCCCCTTTCTTTACCGCTCCCATTTTGCTTGTATCACTTTTTCTATTCAAAGTTCAGAAGCAAATTCGTTTCGTTTCATTATTCCTACAATGTTTTTTTTTGTGCCGAATTTTTATGCCGAATTCAAAACGACCCTCCCCATGAACAAGCCGGAACTCAGTGACATAGCGAGAATTAGAAGACGTGATGAGGAATTAAGAACAAACGACTCACTCAATGACACATTTCTTTGCACTTCGGTTGGAGTCGCACTTCTTTACGTAAAGATAATAAAATTTCATTCGTCTTCATCATTTCAATTGAATGTGAAGCGCGCGACTATCTTCCTACCTACTTCTCAAGAATTCTTCTGCAGGAAGGACTCAGGAGCTCTAACCATTCCTGTAGTCGACTCGCATTAGGGCTGCCATCACATGATTGAAGCCAGAGAAACACGTTCTGATGAAAACAAACGACTCTCCTCAACGTGATGCGGATTTACCGAGCTTGGATGTTGCAGAGAGAGTTGACAGAGATATATTCTGATGAATAATTGGAGATTTGCAAGACTGAAGAGGTTGGGTTTATTAAGATTTATTTGTGGAAACACTACGTCACACATCTTAACATTTTTTAAAGATGCTTATGAAAAATGAAGAAGATTCGATCGATTCACAGTAGCTGAACATAATTTCTTTAACGTGTTGAGTTTATTCGCACTGAATAAATTGAAATGCCTTTCTGTCCCCCACACTTTATATTATCATATAATTGCTAACTATCACCCTCTATAGGCAGGTAATTTCTGATTTTTACATTCAAGAAGGCACATGACGTCATAAGAAGAAAATTCTGTTATCTTAAGCCTGTTGAAATGATATTTTATTTTATGGGATCTTTTGTAGCTCCCAGTTTTGAAGAAAAAAAATGTATTAAAACAACACGTGAAAAAACGTCATTAGGAACGAGAATGTTCTTATTGTAACTGCAGTGTGCTTCCCTCTAGCGGCAGATTTAATTCGAGGACGCATTCAGAGCATTACATGTTTCTGGGGATAAGGGAGAAATACTTTTTCTCTCTGGCTTTTTATTGCCACAATTTTGTTGTGTTACAAGAGTGACGTCCTTTTTTATTGTGTTAAATTCCATATCTAAAAGTGTTTCTTATCTGTGAATTTGAACTTTTGTGCTGTCGGAATGCAGAAAGTCGTGCAATGTCTGCAGGTTGTCTGTTCTTTCAGAGAGAAGCAAAGTATCAAAAAAAGGTAAGCCTTTTAATGACTTATTAAATTGCAGTTTCTGGGATTGAGGCTGTGTTAGTGTAGATAGTTTATGGAACTGAACTGTATTTTCTTTCTCTCTCTGTTTTCCTTTCTTTTAGTGTTGCACGGTGATCAGCATTAATTTTAGAAATTATGGACTTTACAACCGTGTTATAAATAACGCTTTTAATTTCCCGACGTTTCTACCTTCATATCAAGGTCATCATCTGGAGCATATACAAATACACAAGGACAAGCTGAGTTACATTTCACACAGTACGCTAAAGAAACAATGATTTTATCACCGGTCATTCTAGTGCCATGACCTCTAGTGGAAAAAAATAGATAAAATTATAAATTAAATATTTAGAAAGTACATCAAAGCTAAATTCTATTTAAGAGAACATGAGAGGAACATTCTTTCTTAAAGATAGTTTTCTTACAGTAACAATGATGTCCTATTTTGAACATGGCAATTGTTATATTAGATTTAGGATCCTGGATTTTCTACAGTCCTGTTTATAGTTAATTCTTAGGGAGAAAGATTCCATGGGTCGAACATGTGCCTTCCATATGCTTGGGAGTTTTAGACCATCATTATTGTTCAGATTGGGGGTGGTTGATAAGAATCTCACAGGCTTCCTTGAATTTGCGTTCATACCATGATTTGGTGTGATGCAAACAACTGGTACTTTTCCAGTCGATTCTATGTAAAGTGTTCTGGGCATAATCAGAAAGGCCAGCTTCACCGTAATTATTATATTTGATGTGTCGTTTATGTTCTTTTTGTCTGATGGCCTGTGGGCCAGCAGAGGGAGTGGGTCTTTGAATGAGTCGAGTAAGCTTTTTAATTTTGCAGGAGGTTTAAAGGTGGCTTTGAGGTTGTATTTTTGTAGTATTCTGCTGTTTATTTTATCTAATGTCCCATCAGTGTAAGGAATGGGTATAGTTTTATTTTATTCTCGTTTATCTTTGTTTTTTATTGAGGTCTTGTAGAGAATTTTGTTGATAGTTGGCATAACCATTTTTTTAGGAATTGAGGAAAGTGTCTGACGGCCATGGGACCAGATCACGAAAACATCGTCAACGTATCTAAGCCAAACTTTGGATTTTAAAGGAGAGGAATCCCGAGCACATTGTTCAAAATGTTCCATATAAAAGTTAGCAATGGGGAGGGAGATAACGGTGAGCCCGTGGCTGTGCCTTATTTTTGTAGGTAGAAAGCGTTTTGCCATACAAAATAACCAGAACGTAATACATGCGCAAAGAGCGCCGTGATACCTGGAGGGAATTTGTTCTGTAGGAGAAGGATTGTGTCATTCATTGGGACATTCGTAAAGAGGGCAGAGACATCAAACTGACTAATAAATCATCTTTTTCTAATGTAATGTCTTTGATTATGTTTATGAAGTGTTGTGTGTTTCTGATATAGGAGAGGGAATGACCTACCAACTCCTTGAGTGTTGCCGCTAATTTTTTGACTAGGTGATAATTCGAGATATCTATGCCTTTTGACTATCGCCGGAGTGGTGTGTTTTGTTTGTGTATCTTTGGCAGACCGTACATTTCGAGGAACGAGCGTAGTGCGGAAGTAATTTTTTGACCGTATATTCGGGCCATGTAGTAATTGATTTAATTAGTTTCTCTGTTTTCTTTTTCATTCTATTGGTTGGGTCATAGTTAACAGGCTGGTATGTACTATTGTCCACGACTAGTACATTCATGTTTTTCAAATAAGTGGTTCGGTTTATAATAACGGTGGCACTTCCTTTATTGGCTCTAGTTATTACGATGTTCGTATTTTATTTTAATGATTTCACTGCTGTTAATTCGTGTTTCGTTAAGTTGCTTGTTATTGTTTTCTTATGATTTATATGTAAAATGTTGGCGGTTTATAAACGTATTTTATCTGCTATGTTATTTGGAATGAATCTTAAGCCTCTTTCAATATTACAAATACAAGAAATGTGTCTAGTGTCTGGCGGTCATTGGTCCGCAAGCCACCAGACACTTTCCTTAACCACCTAAACCAACAGCACAAATGCATACAGTTCACAATTGAGATTGAAAAACAGAACACACATCCGTTTCTAGATACACTTGTCCCACGTCTTCCTTCCGGCAATCTTTCCTTCACGGTTTACCGGAAACCAACACATACGGGACAATATATACACATAAACTCCTACCACCACCCAACACAAAAACTAGGTGTCATTAATACTCTAAAAAACAGTGTTTTGAAGATCTGCTCCAATGAACAAGCACTGAAAGACCAATTTAAAGTTATCAGCAATACTTTCCTAATAAATGGTTACAGCCAAAACATTATTAACAAAATTCTCTACAAGACCTCAATAAAAAACAAAGATAAACCAGACTACATAAAAACTATAACCATTCCTTACATTAAAGGAACATCAGATAAAATAACAGAATACTGCGGAAATACAACTTCAAAGCCACTTTTAAACCTCCTGCAAAATTAAAAAGCTTACTCAACTCATCCAAAGATCCACTCCCGCCGCTGGCCCACTCTGTATACCGTATTTATTGCACCTGTAATATACCATATATAGGATAAACAGGACACACAATTCCTATCAGACAAAAGGAACATAAACGACACATTACATATAACTATGGTGAAGCTGGCCTTTCTGATCATGCCCTGAACACTTTACATAGAATTGACTGGAAAAGCACCAGCTGTTTACACTACACCAAAACATGGTATGAATAAATTTATGGAAGGCTGTGAGATTCTTATCAACCACCCCCAATCTGAACAGTAACGATGGTCTGAAAATCCCAAGCATATCATCATCATCAGTTGCATCAGTCTTGGGACTGGTAGCTCAGCAGCAATTTCCTCCATTCCGCTCTGTCATTGTTGGCTTTTTTCTTAACCTCCTTGCAACTCCTCAAACCCGTGCTGCCTTTGACTTGGTCAAGAAAGCTTTTCCTTGGTCTGCCTCTTCTTCTTTTCCCCTCCATTTTGCCTTCAGTTATTCTTTTCAAGAGTCCAACCTGTCGAAGTATATTTCCAAACCACATATCGCTTCTAATTTTGATCGATTTAATTAGAGTTCTTGTTTCGTTTATCTCTCTCAGGACTTGCTGATTTGATTTGTTTCTGTCCATTTTATTTTGGTCATGCGGCGCCAGCATCCCAAGCATATGGAAGGCATATATTCTACCTACGGAACCTTTCTCTCTAAGAGTTAACTATAAACAGGACTCTAGATCATCCAGAATCCTAAATCTAATAATTGTAATGTTAAAAATAGGACATCATTGTTACTGTAAGAAAACTATCTTTAAGAAAGAATGTTTCTTTCATGTTATTTTAAATGGAATTTAGCTTTGATGTAGTTTTCAAAATAATTAATTAAGTTTTAATTTTATCTGTATTTTTTGTTTCACTGGAGGTCATGCCAGTAGAATAACCATTGATCAAATCATTGTTTCTTTAGCTTACTGTGTGAAATGTAACTCAGCTTGTCCTTGTATATATTTGTATATACTCCAGATGATGACCTCATATGAAAGTCGAAACGTCGGAAAATTAAAAGAGTTATTTACAATACGGTTTTAAAGTCCATAATTTCTTAAATGAATTTCTCTCTCTCTCTCTCTCTCTTTAAACTATGGTGACGTAACCGGAAAACCCATTGCTTAGTTGTATTATTCAAAAGCGCGCGCTTCACCAGCTGCGATAGTAATTAGCGTTGACCGCAATTAAGTTATCGACATCCGTCACCTTTCCTCAACTGACGTGTGCGCAAATACTTCTTTGCAAGTATTTGAATAATTATGAGCAGGTCAAGTTTCATTAATTGAACACCAGGGGGCAACCGTCATTGGAAGGTTAGAAACATGAATGATGTGCATTCATAACGACGTTCATATTAGATCTCTTTAATGCTTGTAATATGCATTTGTTTTAATGCGCTTGTGGGTTTGAGAAGAATGAGGATTATGCAAATATGTATACCCACTTACTTATGCAAATGAGATTTTACTGTAAGGCCTGCTATGATCTTTTGTGATCAGAAGCGACTGGCGTGAAGTTTAATCATTCGTAAAGAATGAAAAGAAAATAAACTATCCCCCCCTCCTTGTTTTGTTCACGGAGTTTGTTCAGCAACTCAGGCCTGAGGAATATTTTCGTGATTTTCTTCACTGTTTCCATAAGTTATAGGAGTGTTTTCGTCATTATGTAGATATGTTCGGAGGATTTTAGAATAACACGATCTTGGTTATCTCTGAGGTCATATCACGTTTTGTGTTGTCTTGGTATAGCAGATCATCACAGGGTGGCGTTGCTTTACATAGTTTCTCTACGTGCCATCGACTGTTACTCGTGGAGTGCAGGGATCCGCTGCAACGAGATATCTGTTCCCGATCTCTGAATGGGAGAAAACGTGATAGTGAAGAGTCGTTAATTACTTCGTTTTTAGTATCCAAAGCGGCTCGTTGTTTTGAACTGTACTTTAGGCAGAATCACGGGTTTCAAGGGTCCGAGACAGCATTATAAACGTTAGCGTCCTACTGAGCAAGGATGTGTAATTAAAAATCGATTTGATATATGATTAGGGCAACGAAATAATTTGCACTTAGTGTCACAAGTACTGCACATTCCAGTCCATGCTGAACGGTATGAGCATGCAACCTATCTACGGCTGGGATCAGAGGAAGCCTTGGATTTTGAATATTGTGTAATGTACTTTGCAAAGAGAACATATTTCGCTCCTGATTAGTACGATCATTGCCGAATCTATTTCAGATTGCTGATTATTTATGTTAAACTTATGTTTAAAATTTATGTTACTCTGAAGCATGGACATGACTGAAGGCATCATCGGTGATTGACAACACTCAACACCAGGTGTCAGTCATCTATGGCCGCTATTCAAGAACCCCATTCAACCGTCTAACAACCTAGAGAGGGGTGATTCGCAATATCTAACAGACAATCCATTCCAAGCAACTTTTTGCATCGTTTTGCCTTAGCCCTTTCGTTGTGTTACCATAGTGACCTCCTCCCGATAATCACGTAGCAGGGAAATGGAAGTGGAAGAAAATTTTCCACCAACAAGGATAGCGAAGCACACTACTACTGATAAGCACCAAACACGAATCATCCTATGAACAATTACGCTAAGGGACGGTTAAAGTGCTGCCATCTAGGGTGGAATATTTTAGGCCGAATTGCCGCAATTTCCTGACAAACATCCAACATTTGTCTTCCTTTTATTTCCCCGACCGACCGTGCATCGCTGTAGAGATTTAGAACATAACTGCATTCCATTTGGAAGATGGAAGTTCTGATATGTAGGTGTCTTTGAATCTTTATTTCCCTTTTCGTATCTCCACAACTGGCTAAGAAACTCGTTACGAATCTCCTGATGGAGATGGATGCCCAACTTGCTTTTTATTATAGGAAATTTCCTTCTTGAGGGCAAGGATAATGTTTCTCATATTTCACGCTCCGGTAAATATTTCAGCAAGTGAATCACATGACGTAGTTCCGTTTAGTTGACTTTAAATTTTCATATATCGGGAAGAATGTATTTCGCGCCATTTCCCTATTGCATAACAGGGTTTAGAAAAGCTCCACGAGAAATGATTCTGAAGTGATCTCATTGTAATATTTTGGTAAGTCACAAAATATGGAAGGGCCACGTGGGTGCCCTTTTTCATTTAGTATGTTTGATCGAAGTCCTCCCGTTAGAAATTGCATACTAAATTTATTTTCTTACGTCCAAAGACATTGTTTCTACTTTCCCTAGCAACTAATGTTCTCCTCCCTAAAAAGAAAAAATCAATTGAGTCCACCAAATTGCGGCCACGAGCAGTTACGCTGCACCACGACCACCAATAGATCTGATTTTGACTCCCAGGGTATACCGGAATGGATTACAACCTTTTAATCAGTTCCTGTTCTTCCAGAATCACGGACAATTGCATGAATGTTGCGATGTAATACTGGAATGGTGTAATTATATCTTCTTTGATTTTTTCCAGGGCAGGTGATTTTTTCATTTCATCTCTTTGGATTCATAATTCCAAAACTGTCTATTTCTCGCATGTCTGTTGTGCATGAAATCTTTTAGAACTCACAAAACCTGTCGAATAACAACTTTCACAGAATAATATTAGATATTATCTGCTGATATGCGCAGTGTCTCCTGAGTAGCCAAGCACGTAAGCAAGCGGAGTTAATATGCTCAGGACTTTTGACGGAGCGATAGCAAGCGGATTCTTTGCATGTCATCCATCTTCTTGTACGGTCGCCTCTTATCGCACCCGGCGGAATAGATCAGTCTCACGTTATCCTTCACAAGGTCACGTAAAAGAACCGAAGGCCTTGCGTAGATCTTTCACGTAACAACCTTAAGTTTCATCGGTTTAGTAATAGGAAATATTGAGTTCACAACGCATGCGTGGTTGCTTCGTAGAAGGGTCATAACGTTTAAGGTGATCAAAATTTAACATATAGAGAAACAGAAATTTTATTAGCACTATATTTGAATAACTTTCGGGGGGTTTAAGAAACGGATAAAGTTTATTACGATCTCTTCTGCGTAGAATTTTGTAGCATTATTCGGGATTCGAGACTTTTTCATGGTAGTAGGAAAATATAAGCCTCCTACGGATTTCGAAAAAATAACTGTTTGATGCACAGATGGTTATGATATTTTAACTAAGATTCAGGTTATTTCATCGGCAAAAGTTATAGAGTGTATTGAAATCTCACGTTCCAAAACATTTTTATTCTAGTCTGCGTAGGAGGGATAGAAGTTAGTTTCGTATGATGATACAACGGCCGTGAGTCTCTTTTATGGGAAGATACGGTACTATCTCATTCCCAACCCCTCAAAAAAATTTATCCGGGCTCGGGACTGGCACAGCTGACGAATCAGGCCTATGGATGGGTCAGTATTCCTGACTGTAATCCGTGTGTGTTCACTGGACCGGTTTGCCTGTTTGCGGGATGAAAAACCAGAGAATAAAGTGGTGGAAAAAACCCTGCGGTCCACGCCCATGACCAGCTAACTTGGCTCTGACTGAGGAATATCCTTAAGCTCCTCGCGTCGTCGACGGGAATCGAACCTAAGACACACCTTTCCCAGGCATATGGTTGAGAAGCGCAAACTCACTAGGCTAATCGCACAGACTGGAGAGAAGTTTGGTGTGGTTTATATTTTCTGAGATAACGTGGTCGCAATCCAGTGGTTAAATAGTAAAAACTTCTTGTTTTGTTAGGATCATCTCCTTGCCGCAGTTGCCAGGACGACCCGACATTAATTATTTGATTTCAACCTATCTCAACCAGACTTTTGACTCCGTCTATTTGGAATTCCTTTTATATGGGATTCGAGTAATATTTTATGAAACCACAGATTCCATCTGATAACTCATATCAGATCTCATACGAAGATGGAAAGAATTTTTTTCTATCACAAAATAGACAGATGGGCAGTGAAGAGTCAGTGGTATGATATGTAATAGTATCGTGATTTTATTCGCTTCTGTAATAATTCAAACCAATCTTATTTGTTCAGAATAGGCTAATTTACTGTCTGTAGTATTACAATTCTTTATAAATTAATTTTCTTCAAAAGCTTTTTTTTTCATGCAAGTTTTCTGAAAGCAACGTCAAAAAAGAAAGTTTTTTACCTTGGGTATACTACACGTTAAAGATACCAAGCAATTTTATAAACTTGGTTTTTATCCTTTTTCTCCCAAGTAAGCAAACAAGCAGGTAAGTCAAGTTTGCGCCTGAAGTATTTTCAAGTCTGAGGCAACTCGTGGTAAAGGTGGAGTAAGCTCCGATCACTTTCCTTAGTGCAAAGTACATCTGCTTGCGGAGATGTATGATGTTATGTATTAAAGGCAAGGGCCACTAGCCAGACCGGTTTCGACCTTTATTGAGGTCTCGTCAGTGGGAGCTAGACCCTGAGATGCCGAGGTTGATTTATAAGTTTGCATTACTTCAATCTTGGTATCCATCTCACGATCTGGCTCCACTGACGAGACCTCAATAAAGGTCGAAACCGGTCTGGGTAGTGGCCCTTCCCTTAATGCATAGCATCATACATGTCCGCAAGCAGATGTGCTTTGCACTAAGGAAAGTGATCGGAGCTTACTCCACCTTTACCACGAGTTGCCTCAGACTTGAAAATACTTCAGGCGCAAACTTGACTTACCTGCTTGTTTGCTTACTTGGGAGAAAAAGGATAAAAACCAAGTTTATAAAATTGCTTGGTATCTTTAAAGAAGACATCTATTCTGCATTTTACTGTCTTCATAAGGTGTGCACGTGATGATTTCGCTTCTGGGAAAAAACAGCGAAACCTTCTTTGGAAGATTCGGAAGTTCATCTGATCCAGTTAATTAAACTCTAGAACATCGTTCTTTATGAAAACAGCCAGCAAAACTTGGACGTATTCTCCGGGAGAGAATTTTTTTCTCGTCGTATTCGTATTGAAATTGCTGTGCTGTTTCCAATGGAATCGTGTCAAGTCAGCACAGAATACTTTTATATATCCAACTACCTTCCATAAATAAAGATGAAATCGGCGCTTCTAATAAAAGATGACTGCTGTATTAATATATATAGTTATATTCCAAATGACACGATGTTCAACACGATGCATAAATCAAGGAGTTATCATAAACCAACTGTATAAAACTTAAAATGTTTTAGTGATGACAGAACCTCAATAATGAAGCACGCATGTGACACATCACGATATGCAATATGTAATGTTGTTATTGGTGAAATATACACCATAGTGCGTAGGAAACTATTCGAATAAAAACCATTTCATTTTGCTTTACTGGAATTATTACAAATCTCCTTTTAAACAGAAACGTATTTGAAATCTGATATTTAAGATATAAACCAGAAGCGCACGGCAATAAGAAAACCGCACGTCACATTTCATAGTAGTTTATGAGATTTTAAAGCCAAAAAGCCACCGTGACTTCTCTGGTTACAAATACGAAAGGCCAAGTCTGACTGATGTGTAACATTTTCCCGCTTGCTCACGTCCGCAATTCCATCTTATGCAATATTCATGTTTTGGGCAAATGTAAGCGAATATTCGTCTGCTGGTTCCAAATACATATTTCTTCTGTAGGCAGCACTCGGCGAAAGAGAAAAAACTTTAGTTTCCATGGAAACTGATACTGCGAACGGCAACAAGGTACGAAACCCTCACGATACGCTTATATTACTAAAAATGTAATCACCACAGAAGCTTTATAATGAAGATTTACGCAACTTAGTATGCGATTTCAATATTACATCTGTGACCACATCACAACTTAACGGAATTAGTAATTTTTATTGTGACGTCATTAAGATTTAATTCCGAAGAGATGCATGAAATTGTCTTTGATGTTAAGTATTTCCTTCAGTATCTAATGGGATCAGACTATGATTTTATTTCTGAAGAGAAGACATCCCCCCCCTTTGTATTCATTTCGCCAATCGTAAGAGTGGGAAGTGAGGTATGTAGAAAATGCGATCCCTTTCTTTCATCTATTTGAGATCCACAGCTGAATCTTCAAAATAGTCTTAAACACTTCCTTAAATGATAAAGTTCAGCGCAAGTGTGACTCTAGTAAGTGCTCCTCCCTGGGATTTAATATTTTGTTTTATTGCTATCTCGTGCAGAACCTGCCCTTCTTACAAATGAAAATTTAATGCCAAGAAGGAGCTTGTGGCACATCGAGTTGGGGTGTACTCACCGATTTGTAAGTCGTGAATGGCAATTTCTAAAGACTCCTCTAATGACAGTTGAGGGTGCCCAGTGAGTTGCATTTATAACATGAAACACACGAGCGCATGTTTCGTCATCAATTTAAGTACGCAGTTTAACACGTCACTGAACTGAATGTGCGATGTGACTGCAGGCACTTTGCGTTAGGAAAAACCCCTGATCCTCCTTGATTGAGTGCTTCGTCAGATGGTCCATCAGTATAGGCAATGATATGGTTTAAGTTATTTAAGTCATGTATAGGGTCAAGGCTTTTTATTTTATTTTCTTGCTGTAAATCATTTTTTTGAACAAGGTTCGAGGAGATTTAAGTTAAGTATTGTGTCTTTTGGTGAAAAAGAATGGCTCTTGGCTTATTTCAATGGATAGGTGCTGTGAGTCAATTTCATGATCATATTGTAAAGTCGATGATCTCTTTATTCTAGAGTTTCCTATCCAGGCATCGAAAGTGCTGAACTGAATGTGCGATGTGACTGTAGGCACGTTGACTTGCCGTCCAGGGAGGGGCCGGATTGATAATGATCTGAAGAGAAGGAAGTGCAAATGTACTGATTTAAGCATTTCTCTGCTCGATGGATAACAAACGCAGTCTAAGAGCAGTGACATCAATAAGTCATGTTAATTGTGACTTTAACCTTCTTAATGCTACAATAACACACTTGTGATGTTATTGTGATGCTACAATAACATCACGTGCGTGTGCGTGTGCGTGCGTGTGCGTGTGTGTGCGTGCGTGTGCGTGCGTGTTCGAACATGAGACTGTTTGGAGGATCTGGATTGATCTTAATTTTGAAAAGCAGTTGTAAACAGTAAGACTGTGTCATGCAGAATAGAGTTGCCTTCTCATCCTCCTTTACTTCCAAGGAATAAGGTCCATCCACTTTAGATCAATTGAATTATGGCAAAGAAAAACTTTGAAAACGTCGTGGCGTTTCGGTTGACATCTTAGGTGCCTTGAAGTCTTGTGGTGACACACATAAGTGATGAAGGATACAGACTTTTTTAAACTAAGGCTGGAACTTTCTGACGTGATCAATCACGTGGTCTTGTTTTTTCTTATCCTGCTTAGTTGAAGAAATCGCATTATCTAAAAAGAAATGGGTAATTATCATATGAGATTACCGTGATCCAGAGGATGCTCTTTACTTTGAGAACAAAGACGTTTTCTCAGTGTTTGAGGTTATTGATCGTGGGGCGTATTTGTTCGTTTATTTGAACAACCCATCCGTGGAAATAAATCGACACCTTTAATTTAAAGTTACTAATGAACATACGGCTTCAGCTCTGTGCCCGATTGTTCGTGTGGGATCAGTGAAAATTGGAGTCTGGATTTAACTTGCGTAATCGCATCTATTCCCGAGTAATTAAGATTATGTAAAATGAATCGTAATAAGGGATTGATCAGTATTGCGTTTCGATGAGATCACAGTTAAAATGTTTATATTTTAAGAATGAGAAATCTTTCTTGAATAGGAACGCAAACGAAAAGACGTTAAAGAAAAAATGTTGTTTGCTCTCATGATGCAGTAGTACATTCTTTGTTGTTTCTTAAATTGCTTCTTTCCGAAGAAAGGCTTTTCGTGGATTTATAAGTCGGATTTCCTGGATCTACGGAAAAAGATAAGAACCGCTCAATTTGACAGAAGGTGTGCAAGATCCTTGTCTTTGATAAATGTGTGTATGTCGCCGGAATTTCCCTATATCGGAGTTTGTTTAATGTTGAATAAGCACAAGTTAGTTGGCTGATTTAATAAATGTTATGTTACTGGGAGGAGGTTTTCGTGATAATTCTTCCAAATCGGTGTAAGTGGAATAATTTTGTTCGCTTAATTCAAATGATCGGTATGAAATCAACGGAAAAACATAAAACTGTGCATAAAACTAAGATTTGTCATTCGGAGGAGCAGTTTAGTGCATAAAATAATTACACATTAATTGTTTCCTGACACTTTCACGTTGCATCTCCACCCTTCCAGCAGGGTGGAGATACAACTCATTCATCAACTTCAATCTCAGAGTGCAACTGATTTCGTTAAGAAAGAAAGAAACATACTGGAAAAGTGGAACTAAAAAAAAAAGCTAATTCTCATCGTTTCGTACTTTATTTGTAAATGGTGTTCGCACAAGGATAGAAAACTTCCAGCTATAAAGAAAAACACCGTTGAATACAGTTTGAACTTTAGAAGAGTTGCTTGTTTCGGAGAGTTGCCTTTAATTTTAGACTTTCTTTCCAGGGTTTAAAATAAATGGGCTTCAAGCATTGCTTGCTTCAAGCGAGTTCTGCTCTGTTACCGAAAACGCGTTCGTTGCCACTTGAACTTTATCATATTAACAAGAGGATTGCTTCGTCCGAATCAAGCTAATTGTAGATAATAAACATAAAAGCGGAAGGAACGAACCAAAATTATTATTCACTTCGTTATGCAATCAGAACTAAATTGCTTTACAGATTGAAGCAATTTGTCAGATCCCTTTCTCGATGATTACATTAAAATTAATTCTCCTGTTCGTTTTTCCTCTCTCTTTCTCTCTCTCCCTCCCCGTTCTGCTTAATTGAATCCATCTTTTAATGTAATTATTTCTTATCCAGGTTCTCTCGTAGGTTAGAATACGCCAGCTAAACATAGCTGTGATAATCCGGGAAATTATTTTTCTAATTAGAATCCGTTCTTCAATTTGTGATTTGTCTTGACGCAAATCTATTCCAGTGAAATGGGTTTTAACGAGAAAATTGAATCCTTTAGTAAACGATTCGGATCATTTAAGATCCGAACTCTTAAGCTTCAAGGAGTTGAATGAAAATGACTCAAATCAGCCAACGAAGGACAGGACTTCATGTGCTGCCGAAGAATCCAATGAAATATATTCTTCGTCAAGAGCGTTAAATAATTATATATTTATTAAATCATGAGTAAAATTATTATTGAAGAAAGCATTCTATAAGTCTTCATTTTGTCATAGAAAACTGTCCAAGGTGAAGTTGGTAAATATAACAACGCTTCTGAATGGTTTCGTGTGAATGTCGCTTCTCTGTTTAACACCAGTGTTATACACAGCCTTGAATTCATTTTATAATGTAGGGATTATGAGAGAGTAACTACTACACCATCAGAGAGAAAAATGTACACACCAACTTGCAAAATTTATACAGATGGTGTTTTAATTATCATTTATTTTTTTAGTTAGGAAAACACGACAAAATAATCCCGCTTTTAAGCTGTATTATGTAAAAAATTATAAATGAATGATAGAAGCACTGTTCCTCTAAAATATAAGAGGATTTAAAATATAGGCGCTAACTGATTATCTGATTTTTATCTGACACAAATATAAAGATGTGTGTGTGGTAGAAAGCACTTGTACACCACTCCTTCCCACTACTGAAAATGTTTTAAAAGAACACAGAGAAACATAATAAGTAATAAGCTCATTATCGCATTTTATTTATTTCCTAACGCTTTAATCGAATATTTAAAAACCCTGTTGAGATCCTCCAATCAATGTGAACTTTTTTTGCTGTTCAGATCTAAAGATCTAAAGTTCATCGCTATTTCGGGCCACTCCACTGTTCGTCCTATCGACGGTCAGTCGTTTCTCACAGTATTGTTAGCAGTCTGGTTTGTTCAGGAAACACATTTAATGGGTTCTCGTAAAAACTGAAGTAATCCGCTTTAAGGTGTGAGCTTTACTCAGAATTTAAGTGATAACTCCAAGCAGATTGTTTCTTTGTATTCGTTCCAAAATCTATCTTGAAGGTGACTCTTTTTCACGTGTAAGTAATGGAAGATAAAAATAAGCAATAAAATTCCGCCACATCAAGTAGTCAGGAATAGTTTTGTGTGGAGCCCTCCTCGCATGATGGCTCCCAAAGGCCTTGCAGACCATCCCTGCTTGACGTTTAACGCCGAGTCGATTAATAGGCGACGAATTCGAGTAATAGGGGGTTCTTATGTGGCTTTCACTGATTCGAATACGTGAGTAAAAACTGCAGACATGATTTGATAGAAAACGTAAAAAGTGAACTCAGTTAGTCGATGAAAGTTGAGCGACAAACGACTGCACGGGATGTTTATTCGGCAGTGCTGGCGTTTCGATTGTCTCCTGGGAGGAAGATGCGGTTTTCTTAGGATGGGCACGCAATACAATGGATAGTTTTTTTATGTTCATAAGCACTTCAACAATTATTAAGAAATATAAAATGCTATGGTTTTTATGCTGGGAGTGCATTCTTTTGTGAACTAATCCGAGAGAATTTTTCACTTGAGATATTTTAAAACTTTGCATAATTTTAATAAAATGGACCACTTTTGAATGGTCTATTTTTAAATGAAACATATTTTGCGATTTTAAAGACATTTGTATGTATACCATTTTATTAAAATAGTTGCTTTTTTTAAAAGTATTTTGAAAGACGTTTTTTCGAACTTAAACGAAACTTAAATTTCCTCCCTAGCAGAAGAGTTTAACCTGAGAACACGCGTCATTAACCGACACCCTATAAACACACGCTCGACTCGAAGTTTAGTTCTTAACCTTCAGAAGTGGCGAAGGACAAGACCGCCGAATCGGGAAGTCGTGTGAGAGACGTTGCCACAGTATGTGACTTACGTTCTCGTTGCTTGCGTGCGTGCTTGGGGGGGGGGGGATGTTTCGCGACATTAGGCTTTCCGCTGGTGACCCATTTTTCCTTCGTCGTTCATTCACTTTTACCCTCCTTCCTTCCTTCCTTCCTTCCCCTACTCCATTAGAATATGCACGCGTAACCAACTGAGGATCCAAAACACACACGACTGACCCAACATTCGTTCCAAATGCGAATTCACTGAACGCCAGACGTGAAGGATTGCTGCATGTAAACGGCACCAATCGATCACGCTAAGCCTTTTACGTGCGTGTAGTCCGTCAGGTTGATGTCATCGCGCACAGATAAGGTAGCATTTGCTTTATCGCCTTGCTCCGAAACTTCAAACTCTAGAATCGTATGACGCATGTGAAATGCGCTTACCTAAAAGATATTTGTCTCTTTTGTGTTCACGAGGGTTTGTCATGCAGCATCCATCAGACGCAGTTTCGTATCGCAGAATCTTTCAAAATTCTCCGTAGTTTCAAGAGCGAGAATTTCCATCAATGCTTCGCCAAACGTGGCACATTCTGTAACGTTGGGTGCCAAAGGATGGGAATAATCAATAGGACAACGTCACAATAAACTTCTTGACGACAATTGTGACGTCATGAATAATTATCAGAGAAAGCGAGAAAAAAATTCTCGCTTGGCGTCTGAGAGGAGTACGATAACGCTGCGATTTACACGAAATATTTCTTTTAAGTCTCAGCTAATTGTTTCATTGTCGTATGGAGCCAAAAACCACACCGTTCCCGTAGCAGTATTTACGGGGTCGTGCGAAGTGTTTGAATACTTCAACACGCCTACAATGTAACAGTCGTATGGAAATGTTCCAAATCAGGCTCTCAGAGCTCTGAAAGTGAAAATATGCTTCGCAACTTTATATCCCAGTATTCTCTTTAATTTGGAGCTTAAAGTGATCAGTGCGATATTCCTTAGATGCTTTTCCGAACGATTTCCCATAAGAATACTCCCATGTTGTTTCTTCAATCTCTGACTTCATACTAAAGATGTTTTAGTTCAATTACTTTAAGAGGCTTCGTTGATTACCATGAACTCTGTTGTTACTAGGACGGTGGAGTTTTAATTGCTTCTTAGTAAAAAAACAAAAAATGGAAATAATCATTATGTTTCTTGATTATAAAGTACTACCGTTTTTGTTCAGTCGTACTTTTATTTACTACTTTTAATCTGCGCATTAGTTAAGAGGAAGTTATTCCGCTGACTTGAAACTTCTCGCTTGTTCCCATGGTTACAATCTCGGCACAGATTCTGCATTCAAAGTTTTTTTTGTACGACTAACGCATGAAAGTATTAAGGTTTTGCTCATAAATTAGTTTGAGTTCTATACTTTTAACCTTCTCGAAAAACACGAACATTTTCATATATTTTTATTTCGCACAATAACATTAATAATTCTGTTTTGTTGAGTTTCGAGAAAATTCTCGCTCCGAATATTGAAATAACGCAGCACAAATCATTCCTCACGAGAACATACTCGTGTGTGCGTGTGTGTCGAAATAACAGCGCCAGTAACGCGTATAATGGGTTGTATCTCTAACAGAATCTCGCACCCACCCATGGAGTCCTCGTCAGCAGCACTTAGTTTCGGTCAAGCAGAGCGGTGCAGCAGGTCGGTCGGGAATGACAGAGAGAGGCAACCTATCAGGTAGCAGGGATAAACTGTGGCGCTGGCGACGGCGCCTCAGCCATTCCTCTGTTCGTTAGTTCCTCGGCAGCAGCAGAGCTGCGGGATTGTTTTCGTGTGTTGTGGTTTTACGATGTCCTTTGGTGGCCCGAGAGGAATAACGATGGCCACAGCACCTCCTCCGACCTCCAAGCATGTCGGGACCCTCACCATGGACAAGGCAGCTTTTCTTCTCATCCGGATCAAGAAGGCTTTTCTCAAGAAAAGAAGCAAGGGGTAAGTAACGCAACCTTTTATCGATATACGGGACACAACTACTCTCGGCACTATTCTGATGACGGAAGCAGAAACGGTATATTTGGTTGTTTGGCGGGAACTTCTGCGAAGTATCCGGAAAACTTTGGATACACGTCCAAGTTGGTTTATATCGCAAGGACGGTTTTACTATCTCAAATTATAGCCAGTGCGCTTCGTATTTAATTCCCCTGGAGATACCGCGTGTATTTGTTGCATTAAGCCCTTCGGTATTATTTTTCACTGTTAAAAACTTTTTTGCTCTAAGTTTATGCATTTATAAAATACTAGGGGGGAGGCTACGCCCCCTGGCGCCAATGGCGCCCAACCCCCCGTGTTCCGGACTGGTAGGCCGGTTCTCCTTCAATTCTGATGTCTCAAATTTTGAAGACTCGAAAGGGGGTACCGCCCCCGGTTCCCCCCCCGGAATTCCGGACTGGTAGGTCGGTTCTCCTTGAATTCTGATGACTCGAATTTTGAAGACTCGAAAAAAAAAGGGGGGGTCTCACCTTCCCCCCTACGGCGCTCAACCCCCCCCCCCCCCGAGTTCTGGACTGGTAGGCCGGTTCTCCTTGAATTCTGATGACGAATTTTGCAGCCTCGACACTCAGGGTAGCCCGTGAGTTTCAAATAACTTCACAAAAAATGTGACACAAAAACGTTACATAAAAAGGCTTATCGTTTTATATTATAGAGTAGATTACAGCAGTTGAGCAGCTTTTTGAGCAAAACTGCATAAAAATTGGAGAAAAACAATACATGAAAATCAATTCAAATAGAAGCATTCTGCTCTAATAAACGCCAAACGATTGTGTAATTAATACAAGCTAATTGTGGCATAGTGTAAAATCTGTGTCATGACAACCATTGTTACCATGCCAATCTAAGCAACAATCATACTTTTTTAAATATGTTCCAATACTTCTTAAGCGGTTGCAGCGTGTCAAACAGGCATGACGTTGATTTCCAAGCTTGGAAGAAATCCAAAAGATGAAAATATTTTTCAAAACAGGAACTTGTGGATTACTTTCGAAGTTTTCTTTGAATAGCAGAGAAATGTTTATGTTCATGGCTTAGTCGTTTGCGAATGTTTTGTTTATTTTACGGCCTTAACAAACAGTTCTCTTTACGCTGTGCAGCAATGGGAACTTATTTTTAAAACAGCGCGTGGTTTTTCATTTTTATTTGCGATAATGTCACAATACTCTTTGTCTAATACATTCACGCTCTTTATTGTTAAACAACGGTTTATTGTTATTTATTGTTAAATATGGCCTAGCAAAAAAAATATAATTTTCCTAGTTAGTGAATGTTTTATTGAACAGTATCAACAAACTTGTATATCTGTTTCTAAGATTTCTATTTTTATATTTAAGTAGGAAAGAAACCTAAACAGAAGTTTCTTATGATTCACGATTTACAAAATTAAACACGCAATAACCTACAGATAATTTTCTAATTGTTTTCTCTCTGCAGAGATAGTTTATCTTAACCGTTATTTGTTTATTTAGTGAGCGACAGGGAGGTTTTTAAGCCTCGTAACGACAACTTTCTTAAATTGGAAAGAACCATTTATAGCTCGCCTTGAACTTAGCAACAAATATTTGAAATAAAACCGTGAAAGAATCAACGGATTATCCTCTCCTTCCTAAACCCATAATCCATCCTTGTTGCAATTCTACGACTGGGGAGACATCCAACGCATATTGACACACTTTTAATTATCTTTTTAATTATGTAGGGAAAAACCGAAGAAAAACTTAAAGAAGCCACCACCATTGACATAACTGTGTTGACAGCTGAGATGAGCTGATGTGTGGCGTCGTTTATTTCTTATTGTCCATAATAGCGCGATGTAACTCGCTGTTTCCTTTCAAATCGAAAGTTTTCATGACTACCCTTTGCTTCGTTTGATCTTAACCCATCGGTGATTATCCTAAATATTTCTGATTGACCTTCAGTTGTGTTGTTTTTGTTACCCTTTAGTTTGGTTATTGTTTTGTCTTTTGGTTTTCGTTTTTGTTATCCTTTGTTACTGTAACTTGTCATTAATTTTCACGGTTTGCACATTTCTGCTTAGTTACACGCCTACATCAGCCAGTGTTATCATCTACAATGATTACTCTGGTTCCAAATGATGCTGTGTAATCTCTGAGAATCATTGTGTAAGAAGCACAGTCTTGGATGATAGTGAAGTAAATCATTTGGTTAATCAGTGTAACACTTTCATCCAATATAGTTTCTGAATAGAACATGCGCTTTATTTTATTTTCCCTTATTCCTTCTTGTGTCCCTTGGCAAGAATGTATTATCATTTTGATGCGAAGAAAGCGGTCCAAGCACTGTCCAGTATTATCCTTTTATACATTCTCCGTACATTTCGTCGTGTGTCAAGTAGCAACGCAGTTTAGTTATCCTGCGGCATTGCATGTATTTAAACGATTATTTATTGAAACTACTGTTGGAAGAGACGATAGTGAGGTAGCACTTTCCTGGAAAACTTCATCAACCAGCATGGAGCTCGCGAGCAGCCTGCATTAATCACGACCTGTCACGGCACCCCCATCACCAGATACTTTGATCTGGATCATGCGTGAGACTTTAGTAGCCTGCGCAAGAAGTCGATTAGGACACTGATACGGTGAAGTCACGTGATTGCTGTCCATCGTAGTTTAATTAAGGGGAAACTAAACCCTGAGACCTTCGGGATGCGTATAAAATACGGGCCTTTAATTATCAAACATTGAACACACAAAATCAAGTGATGCTCATGTGGTATTATGCATGATATAATACTAAGGAGATCTCTAACACCTAAAATACCCCGAATGTGTTTCAGAGTTCCCTCTCCATCCTTCTTTTTCCTTGCTCATGTAAAGTTTCCAGAAGTGCACGTTTATGGCTTAGAATAATTGTATAACTAAATTTCCGTCATTTGCGTCTTTTGAATTTTAAGTGACGTCACATTTTTATTCTCAAATGGAACTATACCAGGCTAGTGCAATCATGGCCATTCAAATATTTAGGTGGCCTACAAATAACACTTGTTTAAAATCGGTGGCACAAAGAATTCGGCAAGTTCTTCCTTCCACGTTCTCTCTCTCTCTCTCGGAAGCCATTACGCGAGGTCAGGTTACAACCTCTCCAGTGCATCGTTAAAACACCGCTCAACTCACGCACGACACTGTACACATCCCGTTCACGGCAGTACTTCACTTTCCACGTCCTTCTCAAAGTTTGCTCCAAGTTGCGTCGACATGGATCGGAAGTAGGGAAATTTTTCTCCCGCAAGACGGAGGAGAGAGAGAGAGAGAGAGAGAGAGAGAGAGAAATAGCACGCGCAGGCGCTGTATTTTGAAGGGAACGCGCATTGCGGCACTTTCAAGGAACGGGAGCAGTTTTGCAAATTTTGTCGTTCATCGGGACGTGGAGTAAAGTCGCTCGCGAACGTAGCTCTAGGTGGAACGACAGATGATGTTGATGTGGGTTTGGAAGAAGGCCGATCCGGTCGCGCACCAGCTGTCCCGTAACCTCTGATCTCGGTTTGCCCACCTTCACCGCCGTATCGATCCAATTGGCCTTCTTATCAACACGCGGCGTTCGGCCAATCGATAGCGTTGCGTCTTTCTCTGCTTCTGGGAAAAAGAAAAAGGGTGACCCACCTTGATGGAGGTGTTGTTATTCTCTTTGCCGCTTTTGTTTCTGATCTTCTCAGCCGTGAAAAGGAGAGATCATCTCTCAAAGAAAAACACTTGCCCTCCCCGCGATCTGTACTTGATGCGAATCTGGCAGAATTTTTTATGAACAGCCAGTTGCGCTTTCCATTTGCAAGACCAACTGCAGATCATTCGCACGAATGTATTTTTTGAGATCGCACAGCAATCGAAATGCTCCAAAAGTGTTGTTGTGTGTTTGAGAGAGAGAGAAGAGGATTGCAGCATCTGTCTGCAAGGTGGGTTAACCGGCTCTAGAACATGCGCAGTTGACAGAAAAAAAATACATATGGCGAGTAGCCTTAAGGCGATAATAAATGATCGCCAGTATACGTCGCTGTAAGTCCACAGTTCTCTTTGGTTGTGGATTCACAACTACCAAATGTCATGTTCAACAACTAAGCATGCATTTATTGTATACCGAAAAACGTATCGCACATTATAAAACTAGAAACAAGCATTCTGCAACTAATTTTAAATTGAACTTTAAATTAACTGAAATTCAGTTTCTCAAGAACTCGTGCGGGTGAATTTCAAAACTCTAAATTGTTTGTGCTTTGTTTCTCTTAATTGAAATGTGTTGCGTAGCAACTGCTACAGCAATAAAACTGGCGTCCATTACAGTTAATATTTTGAAATGAGCAAATTATTGTTAAAATAAAATGTCCTGGCAGAGGATAACTCTCGATCACTTTCTTGTTTCATCAAAGAACATCTGCGATCAAAATTCAATTAAACTCTTCAAAAAAATTCGACTCTCATTTTATATAATTTGATATCACGTGTGCTCTCCAAAATATTAGAAAAATAGCTCTACTTGATACCAAGTGCGATAATCGAAATGCGTTCTGTTAGCCATCAATTAGTATAAGAAACTTTGATCACGAGTTCTGATTGAAATAAAACATTAAAAGAGAATTAAACGTTGACAGCTGAAATCCTTAATGTAGGGAAACGTTGCTTAGAAATGATAGAAAAAAAGGCATTTTTACTTTGAACAAGAGATTTGCTATTTACAGCATTTACGCTTGGTGTGTGAGTAGTAGTGGGAAAGTTATAAAGAGAATTTACTCAGCAACTTCGTAGATTTCAAGGACATGTTTAAGAGCTTCGAATTCGTTCCAGTTATTGGCAGTTGGTTGTGGCAAGCACTGGACTGTGCGTCGACGGAACGCACAGATCGTAAAGAGACCTCGCGTGGCAGCCGTGAATTCAACGCCTGTGATGACATAAAACATGTTTTTCCAGTTTAGACATGTATTTTAATTCCTACTATAGCTTATCTGCATAGCATAATTATTTCTCTCTTTAATGTTAGCGCCGAATGAGAGATGCTGTGATGATGAATCTTTCAAAGGATATTTTCCAACCATAGTCTTAATAAATGCCAGTTTCGTTTTATGTTAATCTCTGCACGAGTGGATTAAGGGATATCTTTCTCTATAAATCCATGTATATCTTTATTTTCTAATAGAACATAAAAATAGAATTTTTATAGATAGAAGCTACCTGAGGCCTTCAGTAAGAGGAGCAGTGATGGTGATCTCCTCGCAAAACATCCACGCCGATGGCGGGATTTAAACCCGAAGCCCGGTGGTTAAGTTAGCAGATATCCTATCCACTGATGATCGGTTAATATTTATCTTGAAATGATCTTTATATTTCTTCTATATCTGGCCCGCTATAAAATGTACTTAGCTGCGCACTCACACTCACAGACAGAAATGGAGAATGGTTCTATTGCTGCGTGATACGTATGATTTCACGTAATGCCGTGTCTCTTTATCTTAGATCATTATAAAAGATCTTGTAAGGAGCGTTTTGTTCGATGTACATTACTGCTGTGTATGCAACCGATAATCTTTTAAAAACGAACGTTCGCATGACTGAATGTCACTCTAGTATCGTTTTGTTACGAAAAGGAGGGAAGTATTAAACGCGAGCGCTAGTATGTAATTTATGTAGGTCATCTCACCAGAAAGAAAAAGAATACGGAGTATATTTTAAAACTCGTAGACAACAACGGATACATGAACTGGTCCCGTATGTTTGAAGACATGCAAAATGATGTGTGGGTGGTCTTTCTGGCTGTTTTTCGTTTCTATGACGGCATCTGATTTTATGGCACAGTTTGTGAGAGGGTCGTAGGAACACCTTCTTCTAGAATGTGTATTGTGCGACAAACCGATTGGCCAGATCGATAGCAGTAAGAACGTTACTAGACATGCCCGTGTCTCGTAACCGTGTATGCCTGGGTGCTACATTTCCTTAATTCGTGTATCGTTTCCAGCTATTTATAAAGGAAGTTTCGTATCAAGAGAAACGTGCACAGAAAGTCGACGTCACATTGCTCACAGTGATCATTAGTATAAATTAGAGACACGCTCTAGTTAGTAGATTGGATCTGATGGTTTTTTATATATATGAAACCATTTATTTAGTTATCTGCTAGAAAGGTATGCTTGTAGATAGCTTTTCAGCCTTAATTTCGAAGTCTTAATTCAAACTTAGAAGACTCTTAATGAAATACATTTTAACCTGCAGTTCAAAATATTTTCTAGCTTTGATCATTTGGAAAATCCTTTTCTTTTTCATTTTTATTCAGTCATTACAGAAATATTGGGTGGTTCATATCTCGTTGACTTTGCATAGTAATGACATAACTTAATAAATATGAAGTTGTGGCACAATTCACTGATTAGACTTGAGCAATGCCTTATCCTCATTTAATTCTTATTAGTCTAATTTATGAGTGACGTAAATGCACTTTTAAACCCTTCATTATTTGCATCAAATTTTCCGAAAGTTAGGTTGGCGATAAACAGCTTCACTGCAAAGCACTGGAGTTATGCAGATAAGAAGACTCTCCTATCGATATTGCTGACAATTATTAGATATTTAGGAATGGAGACTGGGTTTTTCGCAGTCTCCGATCCCAATAGGGATTGCGATAGCAAATGGTTTAATTATGCGTCGTGAATGAGTACATTAAGGTAAGAAAATCCCACCATAAACATGTCATGTGCATTTATTAAAAGTATGCAAATAAATTCGCTGGATTGTTTCAGTGGGGGGGGGGGAAGACGAGCTAACAGCCTTCAAAGGATTCCGAACATAAAACGGAATATTTAGTGCATACGGTTTGTTAATCATTAAAATTCTTTATATACATTTAACAGAAAATGGTCGGCGGTAGATGGCGTTGGTGTATATGATGAAGATGGTTGCCGTTGGTGGATTGAGTGGTGGAGACGGAGAGTTGTAGAGCAGGTGCCCTCCCTCGATGAGTCTTTGGACTCCTGGAGGTATTGAGTAATAATAATAATAATAATAATAATAATAATAATAATAATAATAATTTCCTTAGACCAGATAATTCGTAAAACAGAACATAAAATTTTTAAAAAATGAGAAATATTAAACTAAAGAATTCCAAATTAATTTTGGTTTAACCTAATTACAGTAATGAAGCTACTGTTAGCGCAACAGCCAAATGTTTTGGCTGTTGCGCAATCGCCGAATGTTTTCTGATACCATCGTATGTACAGAAGACAATGAACGAACCAGCGATAGAGAAACACTTCAAAGGAATGAAACTGCTTGGGAGAGGGGAAGAATAATTACTTTAAAGAGATCAGTTGACGTAAAATGAATGAACCGTTAACAAACGTCCATTGCACTCATAAATGAGACAGTAAAATCCTTCACGGGGAGACCCACACTGAATTCAAACTTCTTTGAATTTCTTAACGGTGATTTCACCATTTGCTTTTTTATTATCGTTCATACTTTAGTCAGGTGACTACAGAAATCTACTTTTACAAACATACGAGGTAAACACATTTCTCTCTTTTCCCAAAAATCTGCCTTTCCGAGTTTTTGACAATTTGTCGATGCTTTTATACAACAGCAGTACAATGCTCCTCTTGTTCCTATTCCCAAATGATTATAACAAACTTTCGTGGCGTGTGAAACCCCAACCTCCTTAATTACAGGGCGTGTTGAGCATTATGACAAGCCCTTACTACTCCTTTTTAAAGTTGCGTGTTGCAGCGCCATCTAGAAAGTCACAATTAAATCATAAAGGCTTTAATTATCGCCTCTAGATGCAAAGAAATCCACAGTTATTAGAGGAGTTGCATGCGAACTGTTCTTGTATTTTACTTAGGACTTCCTTCTTGTGCCATTAACGAATATGACGTCATTATAGTCATCATCATCGTAAAATCGATCCGTTAAAATTTTATTGACATCTTCGTAATGGTGTGCAGTTACACCCTTCGTTGATATTTAATGGTCTGCCATGGTAATGAAGCTGTTAAGATCGATCCATTACGGTGCAGTGACTATTCATAAATCCCATCATGCCGTAACTTACTAAACAGGTCGCTTCCCTTTGTAAGATAAATAGCTCAATCTTGTCTTTACCGCAAAGTATTCATCACCGTATGTCATCATTGCTGATCACTGATGGATGCTGAATTAATGTGGTTTACTAGCAACATGCGTCCGGTAACTACACCGACAGAATTTACCATCCCGGTGAAGAGCATCATAAACAAGTGACAGCAGCTGAAACCACTGGTTGAAATCGTCCTTTTTAAAACAGGAATATTTTTAACTAGAAGAATATTTCAATAGTCGGTATTACAATGATGATTTTAATGTGTTAACGAACATGTGTGGTCTGGTTAAATATGTTTGACCAGGTCTGGTTAAATATGTTTAAAATTGCATTTCATCT
Organism: Typopeltis vanoorti; assembly: GCF_054136105.1. Classification (NCBI taxonomy): domain Eukaryota; kingdom Metazoa; phylum Arthropoda; class Arachnida; order Uropygi; family Thelyphonidae; genus Typopeltis; species Typopeltis vanoorti. The sequence continues at coordinate 15,505,992 of NC_143566.1, read as the reverse complement.
CGGATATAATTCAATTCCTATAAATATGGGAGAAATATTTGATTTATTACGTTGATGATTCACATCGTTATCAATTTGCCTCTCGTGGCAAACGATGTTTTATGTGACTAATTGAGGTTACGAGAGAGTGGAAAAAAGTAATCAAAGAACCTGCTTAAAATTATCAGTGTTGACGCATAAAAAGGCATCGCTTTATCCAATGAAATAAAAAGTAGCAGAATTCGAACAGGGTTATTAAATTTAAGGAAGAAGAACAAATGAAGCTAACAAAAATTAAGAAAGAAATCAAACCTCAAGCCCTCAGATATCTGTATAATGTTCCATCAGGATATCTGTATAATGCAGATATCCTGACGTATAATTAATATTAGGGGAGTACGTGTTAATTAGATGCTAATTTCTCCTTCCTATGAGATGCTGCAATACAGGAATTGGTAGTGGAACTTATTTTTGGTTATAAATATTTATTTTTTATTTTTATTTAGGGATTTCCTCTTTTGTGTCAGTTTATAATGTCGTACAATCCACTGTACAAGACTTCTTCAAGTGGACTTATTAATAAGGGATTTAAATGACCGTCGCCAGAGTTTTACAGTGGTTGACATCGAGGAGAGCTAATTACGATCCGGAACGATATTTACATATGCGCTTTTAAAAGTCACAAGGGTGGCTTAGATTCTCGGGCTCATTAGCGATGCCGAGTTCTTCGTTTCTTCCGGCGAGATCCACAATAAACAAGGGAGTTAATTATTGCTGATTAAACGAATGTCTTCTCTACTCGCAGCAATTGCATTCCACCCCACGACACTTGGGGTTCAGCAAGAATGGAGGCGGCGTGGTTCAAATTACGACTCTTTGGACCCGGCTTTTTAGTAGATATCTAAAGGTGTTTTTATCCTACCTGTACTTTAACAGAAACGCGACAAGGCTGTTCGGAACGATTGCTGGTGTTTCGAAGTACAAAGAAGCTAAATTTATAAGTGTGTTCACTGGCCAGTTTGTCTGTTTAGTGATTTGTTATTGCTTTTGAATTATGATTAAGGCTAGCTACGTGTATTACTAGGACATAAAATGTGTGTATCCTTGCGATCGATTTTTTTAAATAACAAAACGAGAAGAACATGAAAGACACGCCCTTCATTTACGTTTAAAACCAGCTAACTCACTTGTAACTGCAAAATCCTTATAAAATGGCAGTGCGTTCATCTTGAAGTTCATAGTCTCCATTATCTCGGTCGGTCTATTTCCTTTCTATATCCGCAATCTGTTGTCAGGCGAGTCTTTTTTTTAATTCTACAAAGGTTCAATCAAAACAAACATGCTTTAAAACACGGTGCTTCACTGCGCGTGTTTTAAAGTCTTAAAAGTTCTCATCCAAGTAGAATGAACTGAATCAAGATGCTGGATGATTTCTTCGGAATTCAAAAGTAGAAAATTGCAACCAACAGTGAAAGTTTCATCGTTTCTATTAATGAAACAACCTATTTAATGACATTAATGCTTTTCAGATATCTGGAGTTTTTTTAATTTCACCACTGCTCAATAAACTAAATCATGAACGTATTGCAAAGAAATCCCCGAACTGCGTCATGCGCTGTCTCACGTTTTAACGCCATCGCGACTATAATCAGAATTATCCAGGAGCGTGGAACTTTTCACGGGGGCTTCTTTGAACACCTCTGGGACTGATTCTATTCCTCCGATGAGAATCATTGCTTTCAGTCAACCGTGATGGAGTTCGCAACTCATGCCGTTGCCATGGAAACACAATTTGGAATGGGAGATCGGTGAAGAGAAAACTGGATCGTTTTATGAATTTCTGCCGAACTGATTTAGGAGTCAGAGAGGGATGGGTACGATGCGCGAAGGATATCAAGAGCTACACAGCCATTGAACTATGCCTCAATCGCTTCGGTGCGGCAATAAAACTGAATTTTGTTTTACTTCTTAACTTGTAAAAGAAAGGTATGGTTGCAAATCACGTTATGTCGGCGATACGGTACCTACCCCCGAGGAATATTATGTTATTTACCTCGATTCGTGTCAGCGTGAACACACGTGACATACTTTAGGAAACTGCGTTGTTTAGTACAACCAAATACGACCTTCCTCGGGAGAGATGCATGCAGTGTATAATGCATGCATCTCTCCTGAGGGTGCATGCAGAGCACGTGGGTAGAATATTCTACCGCGTGGGTAAAACGTATTCTTCTGTCATCCATCTGATTTTCCTTCATCCAAAGTCGCTTTCTTAATAATGAAGGCGACATCAAATAAGATTAATCTGCACTTTTTTCAAACTTTAAAGACAGAAGAGACTATGCAGGCCTTCCACAAATCCGGCATCGTTCTGATATATTGCGCGGATGCCTTCTGGGAGAATTGGTTATTGTCATAAATATTCAAATTACGCAATTTTTCTTGAGCTTTTCTTCGTTCCATGCGATTACCAAAATCATTCGAGATCACCATTGCAATGAGATTCCCCACAATATTACTCATCATAACCGTGCACCCTTCATATACGTGAAATAGTTTGCGGGTGGAAAACTATTACTCCAATTTAAAATTGTCATTGTCGCATTATTTGACACTATTAAGCCTTTAATTGTGAAACTGTATAATATTATAAATTTCGTTTATAATTAGGACTGCGAGTATCAACAATTTGAAATACATTCATTGAATAATTACAGTTTTGACAAATTACTTTGCTTCGAGAGCTCCGTAGTTTTGATGTACATTATTTTGATGTACATATTGTGATGTACACAATAAATCAACGAATAGCGTAACAGTTAACTCGTTTATCTGCAATTATTCTCTTCAGGTTAACAATGAAGCAACGTTTCTGTGGCATTGTCTAGTGGCAACAATTATGTCTGATTAAACAATGGGCACAAGCTAAACAGCCGAAGCAAAAAGAAACATACTACAATACTACGATCGTTTCAGGCTTCTTTAATAATCATCATTGTTATTATTGATTCATATTTGCACATTTAGGGACACAAAACACACGCGATGAAATGATTATTTTACTAATTTTACTAATAAAATTACTAATATTAATAAAATAACACGACGTTTCGACCCCTGCATGAAGGTCATCAGAAGATACATGTGTATAGAGAACCAAGCTGCATGCTCTTTGCACTCTATAAAGGTAAATTAAATCTACGCTGTTAATAAATCTTTTTTTAGCCTGACCTCTAGTGATAACAAAATAAAATAAAATTTTAAAAAAGAAAAAATAATGAAAAATTAAATAAATAAATAAAAAATTTAAATAATTAATAAATAAAATAAATACAAAACTACAATAAACTCTGCCCAAGTCCTCATGTACTAAGATTCTTTGGACTTGTACAGTTCAGATTATTATACTACGATTTTCTTCAGGACTTGTACAGCTCAACTTGCTATTGAATGTTAAGCGGGGAAAAAAACTTCAAGTCTTGTAGTGGGATTTTTCTTTTGCTTGTTCTGGTTGTTATAAAATTGCAGATGGGTCCTCTACATTCTTGGAATGGTTAGGCCATCATTTTTGTTGAGATTTGGGTTATGTTTGAACATTTCACATGCTTCTTTGAATTTCCTTTCGAACCAGGTTTTGGTGCGGTGTAGGGACTTGGTATTTATCCAATCAATTCTGTGATATGTTTGGAGTGCGTGGTCAGAAAGGCCGGTTTTTACAAAATGGAGGTATTTAATGTGACGTTTGTGTTCGTCTTTCCTAATTGGGATGATTCATTCTGTTTCCCCTATGTATGGTATGTTACATGTGCATTGTATTTTGTAAACTCCTGGGTGGACTAGGTGTGGCAGAGGATCCTTGGAAGAACTGAGTAGGTGTCTTAATTTTGTCGGGGATTTAAAGGTGGTTTTGATGTTGTAATTGTGTAGTGTTTTGATCTGTTTTTTCGGAAATGCCTCTAACATATGGTATAGCAATAGCATTCTTGAAATCTTTTTTGTTATTAGTGGTATCTTTGTGGAGGATCTTGTGAATGGTTTTTATACTGTATCCATTTTTTATAAAGGTATGTTTGATGGCCTCATATTCATGGTTAAGAGCTTGTTCATTTGAAACAAATAGTTTGAGCTCTGTGTTTAAGGGTGCTTGTGATCTCTAGTTTTTGTGTTAGGTGGTGATAAGAAGTTTTGTTTATGTACTGGCCTGTGTGTGTAGATTTGCGGTAGACTGAGAAGGAGACCTGAGGGAAGACGTATGACGAGTGTGTCTAGGAAAGGAAGAGAGTTGTCTTTTTCTCTATTTCAATGGTGAATTGGATACATTTGTGTTGTTTGTTCAGGTGGCTAAGGAAAGTATTTAGTGCTTCGGGTCCATGGGGCCAAATGGCAAAAATATCGTCGACGTATATGAGTCAAATTTTGGGCTTTAGGCACGCTGACTCTAGAGCTCATTGCTCAAAGTGTTCCATATAAAAGTTAGCTATTGGGGAGGAAAGTGGTGAGCCCATGTCTCTGACCACGCACTCCAAACATACCACAGAACTGATTGGAAAAATACCAAGTCCCTACACCACACCAAAACCTGGTTCGTGAGGAAATTTAAAGAAGCATGTGAACTACTCAAACATAATCCAAATCTGAACAAAAATGATGGTCTGATCATTCCAGGGATGTGGAGGATCCATTCGTAATCTTTATAGCAACCAGAACAAACCAAAGAAAAATCCCACTATAAGAAGACTTGGTGAAGTGGTTTTTTTTCCTCCTTTAACATTCAATAGCAATCAATCTGAACTGTACAAATCCAGAAGAATCTTAGTACATGAGAACTTTAGCAGAGTTTATTGTAGTTATTTATTTTTTTATTAATTATTTTAAAAAATTTTATTTATTTATTTAATTTATTATTATTTTTATTTATTTATTTATTTCAAATTTTATTCTATTCAGGTCAGGCTACGAAAAATCTTAATTAACAGCGTAGATTTAATTTACCTGTATAGAGTGTGCAAGAGCATGTAGCTTAGTTCCCTATACACATGTAACCATGATGATGACCTCAATACAGGGGTCGAAACACCAAGTGTTATTTTAATAATAAGTAAAATAATCATTTTAACACGTGTGTTTTGTGTCCCTAAATTTGGAAATATGAATGCTGATCACCTGCAACCTTAAAAGAAAGAATTATTTCTGTTGTTTATTCTTTCAGTACTAATTTATTTTACGGGGAAAAAAAATTAATAAACATTCAGCGAAAGATCAATTTATTGGGTACGCAGAGTGAAAAACGATTTCTTAAGATAATGCCCTTTTGTTTCCTAAAATCGAATTTGCATTTCAGAAGTAAAAAATCGATTGCTGGCTTTTGACAAAGAATGGAAAAAAACCTCCTTTGTACTGCTTTTTCCACATTTCCTTTGTCTACGCACCCTTTTCTAGTTACAAGGCTGTTTTGGCATTCAATGCATAACATGTAAAATTCACGTTTAACAGTTTTGCTGGAAGAACAGAAGAATTGTGATTATTAGAAGCACAAAAAGTCCGGTGGGTTTTTCGGACAATGGAACGGAAGGGTCAGAGACAGCTCGAACATCACCGAAAATAATCTTGAAAATTTTTTTCTTAAGATTTCGTATAAAGAATGTGCACAGCTTTCATTTTGTGCCTTGGAACTTCTTAAATTTTCATGAAGTAATTTGTTTTTAAACTAGAACGTTGTTTTAAATTATGAGAGCTTTTACTAAGAGAAAAAAACTGGGAAAAATCCTCTGTCAGATTTGAACTCAGATTCGTTAGCGCGCCGCTGACGCTAATCTACCGGGGCTCAGCGGAAGATTCTTTGTGATTTATAGTTACACTGTTTTACAGGAAGGCCAAAATTCTGTCAGTAGCTACGGAAGTCTTCAATGAACAAACTGTTTGACGATCTGAATTTCGTTTGATGTATTTTATAGAACAAAAACCGAGTTTCTGTCTCCACTGGATTATTTACTTAATCTTGTTTTTCCTTTTTAGGTATTAGGCCTTGTGGCCTGTTACGGAGCTGTCCTTAGCCCTTCCAAACCATACCCGTCCCGAGAATAAGGTGGTTGGCCCTGTGCCTACCGGTATGCCCTATTTCTGTAGATGCTTGTGTTCACGAGGCGATTTGCCTGTTCTGGAGGACCAAAAACCTCTGTATGAGACCGGCTAACTCACCTTTCGTCGAAAGAGACCAGATAAAGGTTCCTCACGTCACTGACGGAAATCAAACCCAGGTATTTCCGACCAAAGGGCTTCGTTTATACCGACTGAGCTACGGAGGCTCATTATTTACTTAATATTAAAATAATATTTTTAAGCAACTGTCTTTGCTTCTCTATGGGAAAACTAACCTTCGATTTAAATATGAAGACAAGAAGAAAATAAACGCGCAAGTGATTCAAGTTCAACTACAGAGACAGATAAATAAATCTTGTGTAGCGTGAACCACATGCATCTGATTTTATTAAATCTGTTATGGTAGACTTAAACGGATTATATTCATGCTTCATTTCGTGTACGAGTTCCTTCAGAAAAATCTTTTAACGTTTAGAAGCAGCGATAAAGCAATCTGTTCTTCTTAAAAAGGTTTTTCAGCATTTCAGTTTATTTCTGAGTTTAAAAATAAGTTAGCACAGAAAACAAATTCGTAATCCGTTCAATGCATCCCTCATTGCTATTTGTTAGTCAGGAATGACAGATAAAACAACAGTTTTTTTTCTACTTTTACAATAGCCTGACAATTTATTGGTTTCTTTGCACATCTTTTATAGACAGTCATTACTGATCTTGGATATTTTAACTGTGCAGAAATCTCAGAAAGAGACTGATTGCTATTACAACGTCGAATAACAGCTAATAAACTGAATATCAAACTTAAACTGTTGACATTAGGATGTGCGCCCCCCCCCCTCGGAAAATTTTGGAATTTCAGTTCTGGGAGAATTTTTAAATGCCATCAAAAATTACAAACAAAATGCAGAATAGTTTCATTTGTACAAATCTAATGGTCTCCGTCATATTCGTGGTAAAAAAAAACATACGAAATCATAGAATTTTGTAAACCGATTGATTTACACTTAGTATCATGGATAAGGCATAAACATTTGTCTTTCAAGCGTTACGTTTACATCAGTCATATAAATCAGAACTCAGACATCCGACAAGTGCAGTGCTGAGTTCTTTTCATCAGTAAACAATGCATTATTGAACCATTGTTGGTCAACAATAAGAAATATCTTTGTGTTGATATTTTTGCAGCAAGCACTAAATATCTGTTGTGGTTATTTGCTTTAGTTCATTTGACTCGCTAAATAATTTCGTGTTACAATAATAGGCACTCATTACATTATTTTGGGATGAGTGTCAATGTAACAATTTGATGTTGGTATTATCTTGATAATGTAGTGTGTACATCACGAAGAAGAACAGCAGCCCCATTCTTACATCGTGTTATCTACCAGACGGACAGAGAGGAAGTGATGGATTGCAGCAAACACTAAAGTGACTTGCCCTTAAGTCTAGACTCAAGAATGCTAACAAAAGACCGGTGTTCACTGCCGACGTAAGTGCGTGGCTGTCAACTTTTAGTTTTTATTAGGAATTACATAGAATGATCGGTTCGTAGTAATGCACCTTCTCTCTTCGTTCCATCAATGGAATATTATTCCCAATTTTCCGCTTCGGTTCACGCTCAGGCAACAAAAGTTACCTGAGATAGGCTGTTTTATTTATAATTTAATGTCGTTTGTCACCCGAGATTCACGAGTTAATGTTGTTATTGTTTTGTGATAAATAAATTTCAATTTGAATTGTCAAAGAAAAGTCTTTAAGTGAATAGAATGCATGCCGTTCAGACGTAAGATGTTCGAGAAGTTCAGAAAAAGATGCAGTTTCACAGGCACAATCTCGAGCTCTCCGAGCCATTTCTGTCTTTCTGAACCGCCACCACCCGTTTAGATGGGTCATTCTCCCCACGAATCTTAACGACCCTAAATTAACCCTAAAGATAGCGTTGCGTACCGCACATGGCATTGGGGTGGGAGGAAGCAGGGACTTTCTGCACTTCGAAGTAATTTGTGGGTTCGCAGGAGCTGTGGCGATGTTTGTTGAGAGGGATGGTGTGGCCGTAAAGAGACGAATCCGTCATTCGACAATCACGCTTCCGGTGATAGCAAGCTTGAAAATGTTACGAAGGTCGTTCTGCAGCTGCTGTTCAAGGTCTCGGTGATACCACTTGATCGGAGCCTACGTACGTGTCTTCGCTCTCTTCCCCCCTACTACGGAGTTAAAAAAGCGCTGTACTGAGCAGTGGAAGATGCCCGCACTTTTAATTTTTGCCACCTTCAAACTAATCGACTGTACAACTAGAGGAGGCATATCGTAGAATTGAATTTTCTTAAAAGATTTTGTGCTTCGTGTCTGTTTTGATTTCATTTTCTCGAGGAAAATGAATAGTACGAAGGATTAAATTGAGGGGATTATTCTGCGAAAACGGTCTTAAAAGTAAATCCCTTTCTACGACTGGATAAAGGAAGTTTTAGAACAATTTTTTGCCGCTAGGTGGAGTCATGATCTCATTATTGAAATTTAAAAAAGGAATGACGTAACGTATTGTTTCATTTTAATTGACAGTTATCTGCGTGACGATAAGTGCGCTGATAAGTGACGAAATCTTCACCCACTTCGCTCGGAAGAGGGCACGAGGAAAGCCCAGAAGGGAAGAGCTCGTTATGATGGCGTTTTAACAAAAACAAATAATTTGCGCTCTTCAGAAACAGAGCACGTGCCCCCGAAAGTTATTAATCTTGCACAAAATGGTGCTAGATTAATAACTTCCGGCTGATTTGTTACACCAAAATACAATCCCGATGATTCTTCCCCAGTTATCCTGTTAATTTATCGCAATTACCGGAATATTAAAAAAAATAACAGAACAAATTATATTTTTAGAGTTTTGGTTCAACTTCCGGTAATAAGTTCTCACTGGAAACTTAAGTATTTAAGTGGAAAGATGGCAATTCGCATTGTGAATTTCCTTGAAATCACCGGGGGGTGGGGTGCAATTGTTTCTTTCCATCGAAAACCAAAATTAAATATCCTACGCTTAGCAACGCAAACAGTAAAGAAACAGGAATGCAATACACCTTGTGACGTAATATGTTTGTTACGTAATTGAGTTTGTAAAAAAAATTGCATTATAAAAATGCACGCTAAAAATAATAAAATAAAACTTAAACTTAAATTGGATAGTGGTAGAGATAAAAACTTTTAAGGAGATTTCCTTACACGCCTTTTATTTATAATGCGTTATTAGAGTAATGTGAGGTTAAGGGATTGGCGATACGAAAGAGAGAAATTTCGATTTTGTTTAATTAAATTTCGCGTACTGTGTTTCCATTCTAGAAATACTCATGACGATTGGCCGTTGTCAAGAGTATTTTTGAGGTCACGAGAGAATCATCATAACCTGAGAAAATTCCTTCCTCTCCTTCCATATGTTGTGACCCGCTAACTCACCTTCATTTGAAAAGTCCTTTAAGGTTTCCTTTATCCACTTAGAAGAATTCGGAATAACAATGTTTACAACTCAATTGAGTATGACGTTGGTTCGTAATATGGCACACATGAACGCAACTAGCTCTTTAGAATGGTTTTTATTGTGATTAATATGTTGAGAGGATTGATAACAAAAGAAAATTACATCTGTACGCTAATTACATCATTTTCATTGTTTTATTCACGTACTCTTCAAAAATGCTGATTGCTTCTGGTATGTATTGTGTCGTCACTCAACATTAGAATGACGTAACAACTGCTCACAATAGCTGATGCTCAGACTTCAAATTCTTCTGCATATCTGTCTTCATTGAGTACTTGTAGACAACCGCGTTTATTTTATTTTTTTTTTTCCATCTTCACGTTGGCTCTCTGTAGAGAATCAACCTAAGTATCCATGCGGTTAAGTTACCTGTAGAAGCACGTTTTGTGGCATGTTGAAAAGTTCATTCTACAGCCAAGTCCGATTTTTGTGTATGTGCGGCGAAGTACGAGAACGAAATGTCGACTAACCGTGGAAACCACATGTTTTTTACATCGAACGTCCTTCAGCGGTTTACCGACAAGTTATTTCCTTAGACAGGTATATTTAAAAGCACATGCATCATCGCCGACATATGACCTACTTACTGCAATCTTCATCTTCTTTTATCGCACTTTTCGTTTCTCTCGGTTATCAGCTTTCTATCTCTTGTACACTTCAGGCTAACTGCCGATAGCATTGTTGGAATATCGATTGGGTTATTAATATCTCCCATTATTAATCAGATTGTTAGACTGAATGGGAACATGACTAGAAAGCCATTGTTACATCACTAAATATATATTCGCGTCATTTCCGCCTGCTCAACCTCGTTATAGAGTACATGTTCAGCATTTCTAGCCAATAAAAAATAAATCAACTTTTAATGAAAATACAAGGTCGCGCTGAAAGGAGTTTATTTTACGAAGGCAGCACTTAAAAGAAAAAGCATGGAAATGTACTTTTAAAGGCCAAAGAGGAAACTGATGACGTGTTGCAGAGGACAATGCAAGGTTTTACTATATACGAAGATCACGAAGAATGCGAATTATTTTCAGACGTAAATAACAACTTTGGACGAACTCAAATGTTACGAAAGGTGAGGTTCAAAGTTAAGAACATGAATGAGATAAAATTGGATTTATTACCATCAGAAGTATACATCAAGGAAAGGGCATTAGGACATCGAGGTTCCTTGTAGAGATTTCAGTAATCGTATGGAGGTAGAAGAAAGCAACATTAAATGTTTCATTTTGTATCCATCAGTGATTCGCAGTCGTGAAATGTGCTTCACCAAATCTTGGAGAATGCTAATACATGCAGAGGTTTATTTTTTCGAAATTATTTATGATAAGGCGAAGGTGCAAATGGAATCAGTGATTAGTCTTTCTTACAGTGTAGCTCAAAGAGGTCCATGGAATCCTTTTTCCGTTCGCCCATTTCCCAGATGTTGTTTCAGATTTAGTGAGCACCTCCCTTGCTTTCTCTGCTGGCAAATGTGTTTAGAACCACGAGGAGAGGCTGGAAAGGTGTGATAAATGGTTCTACTTCAATTCCTTCATGGCGATTATCACAACCTTCGTATGTCGGAAACAATCAGTTACAGTGTTTATATGTGCTGGAAATGTCCCTTTATAGCACTAATCTGGTACAACATTTGGGAGAATTGGAATGGTGCCAACTCTGTTGGTTTCCGCTTCCTTGAGTATCGAGTCGGATTTCGCTGTCAGTGCGATTAGGGAAAGGTGTTAGTCAGCTAAAGAAAGCAAGTCGCGCTCTAAGTCTTAATTCTATGTGGGAAATATTTCATTGCCATGTAGCTGTATTTCTGCATTTAAAATTACTTTCAATTGTAACAATGGGATGAAACGTTGATGGCATTGTTAGGCATTCATTTTATTCTTACTCAATTGTTGATTTCGAGGCTTTTATGGTTTTTGATAAATTCGGCTATAAAATGTGTGGCCTTATTTTTGTAAACTAAAAAACTTTAGTTCTGCACCGCAGCAATTGTTAATGCTCGTATAAATGCACTTACGGTGAGTCGAACTGTTTTGACATTGGATACTCTCGCATCGTTTGCGTGTAAGCTACGCGTTTGTTTAATTTGTTAGTTTGAGGAGGTGAACCGATATCTCTCGTCATCATTTCAGTTAGAAAGATGTGAATGAACGTGATTCTGATTATGACCAAGCCATTCCAGGGGTTTCTGATAACAAACTCCGATCCTCCTAAGTGCGCGTCACGTTTTCTTAATGAGATCGCTGAAACCCCATTAAGCAAGAAAGCGCTGATTTACGGGCATTGCTATCGAAGGGAGTGCGGTTTTCTGTCCAATTATACGATGAGGTCCTCAGAAAGACGATCGCGTGTGACAACTCGGATGTTAAGTAACTTATAATCCACGAGGGTGGAGAACTAAACCCGATAACAAGGAAATCAGCCTCTCATTCATCATTATGGTGCCGGTTGTTAAATACCAATCCATTTTTCTTCAAGGAAGTTCTCAAACAAACGGAAATGCGCTTGCGTTAAGTGATAATTAGGACATCCCCTATTTAGAAATATGAGACCTATATTGATAATGGCACGTGGAGAAATAAATTACTTTTTTCGATCCGTCATCGTCGCTCCAACAATGCGTTTGATTTTCAGTGACGTTTTCTACTCATTTAGCGGAATGCCGCGTTAAAAATTAACGCGGCACTCCACAAAAACAGAGTTACCGCTCTCCACTCGATCGAACCAAAAAGGCTTCAAAAGTGCCCGAATTGGTTAATACTTAAGTTTTAGAACCCTTTTTGTGCGACTCGAACACATTAAAATGTGTTCGAGTTGATTTAGCTTTCTTCTGTATCCCGCCGATCATCATCTCGGAAACATAAAACCAGGAAATCGCACGACACATTCTTTTCCATTGCAGTAAAATGTGTGCACATTTCTGAGGGGTTTAGAAGGATACACAAGAAAGAAACAGTCCTTAGTGATTCACTATTTTTATCCCAGCAAAATAAGTTTAGCGTCTTTCTAAATAGGAATGTTGGTGCTTCGAATTGGAAGTACTCCCATCACATATTTTCGGTTCAAAACGGGGTTTATCCGTTTATTTTAAGCAGTGAGGTGCTTCTTGGTTATGGGTAGTTCACAGTCTTCATGTATATTATCGGAATGACATTTTCGATAAAAACTTTGAAAATTTTCATTGAAAATTTTATTCAAAATATTATTGAAAATCCACTCAAAATGTGGCTATCTCTAAGAAGAAATGTAATCTTCTTGATAATTCAAGACATGGAATAATTCAGATTATTAGTCTCTCCTAAACTTGGTACAGTTCATTACCAAATAAACATGTTGTTCTGCCTTTAGAGAAAAGTCTGATTTTTCAGGGGAAATGCCGTCCTTCGTTAGATAATTAAAATATGCTTTCATTGTTAATTTAATAATTACTGATCGACACTCGGAGACTGGTGCGGTTACTATTTTGGTTTAAGTGTGAATGAAATCAGAGACAAATGCAACTAAATATCAACGAATAATCCACTGACTTGCACTTAAAAACCGATGGGTTCGCATACGCTCCTGGAACAGATCGAAGAAGACATTTGCAATATCAGTTGGGAACCATCTCAATATGAGTGACGCAGTAACACTGAAATCTAAATCACGAACTCAACTGTTTTGTGAAATGTGTCCTAAAATTGACCTCCCCCCCCCTCCCTCCAGAGTGGCAGACGCCGAGGCGGATACTGAAGTTTCAAACTAGCGTTCCGAATTTCTGCGCATAACTGAAGACGGTCGTAAAGCGTGACTGGAGAGCGAATGTCACACACACACATTAGGAATACATTTCGAGAAAATCACTCCACGAACCGCTACCGTGCAAGAGCCATTTACGAATGCTCCCTTCATCGGGTATAGTTGAGTAGCATGAAGTAAATTATTGCATTCAATAAAAGACGTCGAAATGTAACTAATTAATAAACTACCATAATGCTCTGATTTAAATCGTTGAAATGTCCATCCCATCCATTTTCGGGAGCCTTGGAATAATCCTGTTCTGAAGTCGTCGTTTTTTCCATTTAAAACAACAAGATGATGCACACTGAAAGGTGAAAATCATTTACTGCTTGTATAAAAATTAAACAAAATTCCAGAATAATTTGTGTAAATTAGAATTTGAAAATGCCGGAGAGTTTCAGCAAAGCAAACAAATCGGTAACATTACTGATATGTTTTAATTCTTCCATAAATAGTAAACGTGTATATACGCATTTGATAATTTTGAATCGTCAGAACGGTAACAACTCAATGCATGCAAGAGTATTGGGGAAAAAGCCTTTCAACACGTGCAAATAACTGAGTGTCAAATCTGTTTTCATTTTTATGTCGATTGTTAGCGCCTTTCCAACTACACGTTGTTGCGTAACAATGCAGGAATGTTTACGCAATATTCTCGAAATGTAGCTTAGGCCGTTATCGCAAGAATAATTTCGAAACAGGAAACTGTTTCGATATTAATGTTTTCAAAAAAGAAATAAAAATAACATGTAAGTATGTAATTCTTTCATCTACAAGCCCCCCCCCCCCCCCCGACGGGAAGTCTTAGGAGTCGTTTTGGGTTCCCTGCTGTGTTTGCGTATTCAGCACAGTTCCTTTACCCAAGCAGACAAATATCTTTCGCTTGGCACGCAGAAATTAAGAAAAGTCAAAGATGGATTCGGGAAGAGGAGGAGTGTCGTCATAGAAATGGGAATTCGGATTCTTTTGACATTTAATATCCACAATTAGGAACCATCGCAACTCTTCGAAATGTCTTTCTGTAATGTCCCGATGGTCTTAAGTAATATTTTCCAATTAATATTTAAAATGAGCAAAACCCGAGTTAAACTTCCGGAAAACTGTCGGTCGTTCAAGTTCAAAAGAAACGTATCTGATCGATACCGTTTGGAAACGGAGATGAACAGTTATTTTCACGGCGTAGGCGTCAAGGTTTCGAGAATAACGGAGTTAATAACGTGGAGAGATGGCGGAGACCAACAGCAGTCTGCGTGCTGTATTTGTAACGTGGTCCGATCTAGATGGTGTTTTCGGGTTGAGAGAATGTTGTCTTTTGCAGCCGATTAAATAAGCGAGCGATTTATTAAAACATCGGATATATTAAACTGGCAAGTTTCATGGCTTTCCGTACACTAGCAGTCATTTCTATTTTTAACCATTGTCGATATTAATAATGGTTTCCTAGTTCGATGCGTTGTTGTCATTATTACTTAACAGTGGATTGCGAATATTGTTACGTAATCCTTTGTTAGGAGTAGTCTCCTCTGTGTGTCATTACCAACGGAGCCTGACAGGGTTCTACTAGCATATCAACTCTGTTAGCGTCTTTTGCATAGTTAATATTATTCGGTTTCAGTCCGATAGCCGAATGATTTTAAGCACGCGAATTATGAAATGATGACAATTTACATTCATATACCGCATGCTTATAGTAAAAAATGATATTGTGACATCAACCTGATTTTAATATTCATTTATTTTTCATTTTTGTGAATTTTGCTAAAAATTTATAAAAATGAATTTCCGCCTTCAGTTTGAATTAAAATTATAACGACCCATCTCGCCTTAGCCCACGATTTTCTCTAATAACAGATTATAATAATGATATGTTTTGGGGAGGTGGGGTGCAGTGTCTTATTCAAATCTATGATATCAGCGATTAGGTGATGCGTCTTCTGATATCGGGGTGTTTAAACAGTAATGCTTGCAGCTTCTTCTAATAGAGTAACTCGCCGAATACAAATGGACACATTTGGGGAAAGGTCTTTTGAGCAAAGAAATGAGAGCGAAGAAATTCGCAAACATCACCCTGGAGACGAAAATGAATTGGACTAGTCCGAAAGGATAAGACATGAAAGGTTGGATGCAGAAGCCAAATTGTTGAATCCATTAAGCGAAACAGTGGACTGAACGTATGCAGCAGCGTGTACATATATTTCTAAGCTGTTTACACAAGTCCAAGAAATGTCACAAAAATGTCGAGGATAATTCCTAAAATGTTCTCCCATATTTCTATGGAATTTTCTAAACTTCAGTGTAAGTAGAAATTGTATAATGACGTAACATCCATTGGTTAATTATACTGATGATATTTTGAATTATCATGGACTTCAAATGCATCGAAAATTCTGTCCAGTCGATTATTTTCTTCCCTCTATGCATGACATGTTCAATCAGGTTAAAGAAAAAAAAATTCCATTTTATTGATATTTAAATAGGAAAATGTGTGTTAGGTCATCGTTTCGTCACAAAATGGCGCTGTGAAATTCTAACTTCGCGTTGCTCATCATCCATAGAAGCTCATAACATAAAGCACGTGTATATTGTTATACAAAGGTCACTATCCAGACCCTAATCAAACGTTTGCACGTGAAATATTGTAATAAAAGTGTTTTCTTGTAATAAGATTACCAGAACTTCGAGTGTCCAATAACTGTTAACTAGCCTCCAACTGCTCTGTCTTAATGTTTAAAACGTCTCGCAAGCAATACTGGTGACAATTAATCGACCCACGTGTGACTTTCTGACGCGATAGTATTGCAAATGAACGTTCCTCAGAAAAAGAGGGGTGAAATTAAGAACGTGCATATCTCGGGCAGTTATAGGACGTCAATATTCATGTTTAAAAACCTGCGCTTTGTGTGATCTGTACAAGTTCAACAAACTCCATTTTAAGCACGCACTTGCACGATAGCCTTTCTATTTTGAGGTTGATCAAGCATCCGGAGGCGGTTATTTCGGGAAACCTAATTAGATTCAATTGATTAAAGTGCTCTGCACGGAACCGAACTCCGTTTAATCTCATTTCCACAACACACGGAATTATTGAAACAGACTCAAGTGGCGCAGAACTTTAAGAGATGGAAGAAAGAAAAAAGTCTGAGAGAAAACCCTCGAAGGTATTCTCACTAAAATTAGATTTCCGATTTTTAAATGACATCCCGAATTTTAACGAGAATTCGTGTTTTTGTTCACTTCTGAGATTTGCGAATTAGCAAACTGTGATTACAAACATTGATTGTAATCAGCGTTCCGAGCAAGAAGGAAGTGTTTCATGAAGTGGAATTAAATTCGGTTAATCAGTACAATAAAAGCAACTGGAGCAAAATAAAATATTTTGGGAGTGTGGCAGAAATAGGTTCTTGTTTATATCTGCGGATTAACATAATATTCCGTGAATATTCTAAGGCTGCTTTGTGTTGATAGCTGGCTTCATATTAACATGATAATCTGAGGCCAGCTAACTGAGTACTGAATAAGCGCAAAATCTAATAAGTCGCCGTTAGGACCTTCGTGCGGAAAAAAAAAAAAAAAGCCCAATTGACCAGTTGGTTCATTCAGATCCAAAACAAACTTCGTTTAAGAAATAATCACCAAGCGTGGAATGAACATCTTGTCAGAGAGATGACAGTTTTTGAATTCCACAAAATCCCTGGAGGTTGAATTGCTACCTGTATCACACCCTTTGTCCAAAAAGAAACCGAACTTTTCGAAAATAAAAGAAACTAGTGGCGCCACCTGTTGTATCTTTTTGTTGTCGAAAGTGGCGACCTCCATTAGTGTTGTGTCAACTGCTTATGACATGTTTTTCATTAGAAGCCGAGTTATAGTTGGGGTGGATAATGCCCTTGGAATCGTAGAAATCAATCAGCATTGTCTTTACTTTTGACTTCTCCAAGCGACTTTTTTTCAGATTCCCCTCTTCTGGTGGTCTCCACTTAGCACTCTGTTTCGGGCTCATACTCAAAACACCACTTTTCGTCACCAGCAACGATCGTTTCCAGGAAGTTTGAATCCTTACGAGCGGTTTTAATGAGGTCCTTGCAGTGTTCAATTCGATACATTTTTTGGTCGTCCGTCAAGTTGTGGGGAACAAATCGCGAATTCAATTTACGAAGGCCCAAACTCTCGGTCAAAATGTTGTGCATTGATTTCGGAATCCCAAATTCATCTTCAATCAATCTCACGGACGATTTCGGATTTTCTTTGATGAACTCACTTACTTTTTGGGTGTTAACTTCGCTCAGTCCAGTTTTTGGACGGCCCGGCTTTTCGTCGTCCTCAAGCGTCTCACGACCACTTTGAAATCGCTTAAACCACTCGTAAACTTGAGTACGGGATAAGCATTCATCACCGTATGCTTTTTAAAGCATTTGATGCGTTTCGGTGAAACGTTTACCAAGTTTAACACAAAACTGAATCGCAGCTCTGTTTGAAACTCATTTTCGGACCGTTCGTCAAAACACACTGTCACTCTTGGCACTATAACTCGGCTTCTAATGAAACGCATGTCAGAAACAGTTGACACAACACTGACGAAGGTTGCTGCTTTCGACAACAAAAAGATACAACGGGTGGCTCCACTAAGTTCTTTTATGTTCGAAAAGTTCGGTTTCTTTTTGGACAGAGGGTTTAAATATTACTGTAGTATTGGTAGTTTAAAAGGCTGTTCAATGCGAAAAATAGGTGGAGCTCACTGAATCATTAAACCCTCGTAACTATGGTTACCCAACAATTAAACCTAATGTGCCAACAATAAAATATGCATTCTTTAACCCAGTGAATATCTGAAATGCTATATACGTTACGTAAGTTAATCTGTTGGGTCGATATTTGTTTCAACCGAAAATAGCCTTTCGTTTTGTCACTAATAATTGATGGAGAGAGAGAGAGACCGGGCAGACTGATTCTATTAACGGGAGAGAACATCATGGTTACATATTAATAAGTGTTATTTGGCATGAACAAACTACGTCTACCTATGTCAAAGCGTGATTGGCTAGTAGACTCTTTCAGAGGTGCAATCTGTGGTGAATCGTCTTCCCTCACCGAGAATCGTGTTAAACAAATCTAATGAGATGCTTGGGATATCGAATGGAAGGTCAAGGCAAATGAGGCGCTGCGGTTATTTGGTTCTTTTTCTCAGTATCTACAGAGAATATTAACAGAACTTGATACGCGTCATTGGGGTTCCTTCTGATGTTATAAAAGTGATTCACGAGCACCGCACAACCTTTGTCATAGAACTAAACTCAAACTTCAGACATCTATCTTCCTAAAAGCCTACAAATGTCGTTTTATTCCAACGATAGGAGTTTGTTACAATTCAGACTTAGTTTCGCTATTTTGAGAAACTCGATGCCTTTTTCAAGTGACTTTTTTCCCTTGAATTGTTTGGAATGATGCAAGTAAATCTTCTGAGCAAAATGAGGGATGAAGACGGGAAGATCTGCTGTCAGATTGTGTAAGGGAGGCTCTCTTACTGTTCTTTAGTTTGCATCGTGCAGTCTCACCGCCCAAGTGACCCAGACGGGTAGTCAAGAAAGCAAGACGCTTTGCAGAACTCTCCTTAAGGCACCTTGAGTCTCCTGTCACTTGACGGCCGATGGGCAAATGATGACAAATAGGGGTGCAGTACGGACAACGGCACTGTCGCGTGCGGTATCAGGATATTCCTGTTATTGCATTAGTGCTGTAACAAAGGAGACATTTGCGATGAAGTGAAGGACAGGACGAAATCGAAGAGCGAACCTTCAGAGTCGAAGAATTACTTGGAACAGATCGGTAAAGAGGAGAAGGAGCACTCGATCTTAATGTGGAAGATCCAAGGAAAATCGCGGCACACTACTGGAACCAGTCCGTCACTGTCACTTACAGCATCCAGCAGACGATGTGTGCGCGTCTAGCATCGTTCGCCTGTCACAGTTCAGCGGCGTCGTTAAAACTGCTCCGTTCTTTCTCCCGAAAATGCCCTCGAGTCTAAAGTAGAAGATGAAGTGCTACACGTGACCGAAGCGCGTTGCTTAGCAACACATCTATTCACATAACTGCGAGTTTACAATTTAAAAAAAAAAAAATCAGTATACAGTAAACAACTCAATTCCTCCAACTGTGACCTGTCTGGTGAATCTTGTTTCTGTAGACACGCCAAATCTGACGGATATATCGGAGAAACAAGCTTCAACTTTTGCAGAAGTTTTAAAGAATTTCAAACACTGTCATAGCAGCTTTTCTGCCATTTTAAGTGCAGCGCATACTTTTTTTTAATTCAAGATAGCCACCAAAAATCACGAACTGATGAGCGCTGGTAGTGAAATATCATAATGCGAAATTGCTTTGATAGTTTTAATCACTTTTTGGGTTTGATTGCGACCGGTAGAGGTTACAAATATCACAGAATGTTTTAGGCCTAGTTTTTCATTTTGTTTTGATTTCGTATTAAACATGGCAGACATCATCAACCTTTTTTTTTTCATTATAATGAAAACAATATTGTAGTGCGAAGGTATGTACACGTGTTTGTCGAGCGGCGCTAACAATTAAGGGTTTAAAAAATATTTCGTTAGCTCTAACCAGAATATATCATCTACAGACAGAACCGTATGGTATTCCAGTTATTGGGAAAATGGAGTTGCACCCGACATTTGTTTGAGACAACAGGCTATTAGCCTCGTGAGTCACCAGTTTCTCATACCCCCCCCCAAAAAAAAGGAAGCAAACGCATTCTATTTCTGCTGTGCAGTAACGATACGGTAATATCTGGATATAATGCTTTAAATAATTCATTTTTATTCCTCAATTACGAAATGATTTCGAAGGAAAATCAGTTAGCGTAATGAAATAAAGAAAGAGAACATTCAAGTCCTTTAATAAAGCGAATATCCCCTTAAAGTGTGCCTTTTCCTCCCTGGAGCGCATTCAGTACTGGACACGTCACTTCGGTTTGAAACGATGACCTGCGTCGATGCTGTAGACATTCGTGAATTGGATAACGAAGATGCTCATTGGTTCAGAGACTCGAGTGGGTTCTAAGACTTAAAGAATCTTTATTTAAAAAAAGACATCCGCACACCGACCTGAGTGCTTTAGCTGTTTTGTCGCATACGATCCAATCAATCCAACCGTAATACGTCGATCGAGCGAATTCGAGTGTTTCGTAACTTTGAGTTGCCTTTTCTACCATCGAACCTTCCCTGAGTGTTTCGATCGGTGGAACAGAAACATCGCCCGCGGGACATCCTCATAAACCTGTAACAAACTGAGCTTCTTTAATTTACTTAGGGTTATCGTATAGATGGCACATCCCCCCCCCCCACCCACGCCTTTGTTCTGAACTTGTGTACTTGACCAGGGATTTAATTTATCTCTTGTACTGGGAAGGTGCGCCTGCGTGACCAGTTGACTCAAACGCAGCTTCCAAAGGGGCGTACATTTCTGTTGTGGGGGAAAAAATGAGACAAACGTAAAATAGTCTGAATTCAATTGCCTTTTGTTTGTCGTCGGTCGTCACCCCCCCCCTCAGCTCTCATAGTGAACATTTTCACCCCGCACTCTTTTATGAGTTTCGTAATTATCATTCCATTTTTGAATTCACCAGCTGTCGGGTTCCTAACCGTTAAGCCCCTTCCGTAAGTGCTTCTGTTCAAATACGCCATTCAGCGGATGTTACGAGAAGTCAATCGAACTTCAAAGAATTATTTTCCGTTCTTTTCCTACAATGTAATGTCACGTGAAAGTCGAAACCCGGTTTAATGCGTTCTCTGCTCGTCATCGTACGATTTTTTTAAATGCCATTCTCCGCACTGGAGATGCGCATTTGAAGTTTAAAGTACGAATGACTAAAGCGGCCGTGAAAGCGCAGCGAATGCGTAGAAATAGATAAGCAAACACATAAAAAGGAGCATTAAAACAGCACCTTGGGAAGTGAAGGACGCATCGAGATGAACTCCGCTCTGAAGCAAAAGGCAACCGTCGTAATCTTTTCTTAAACACATTAGCAGCGCTAATTTTAGAAAGAGGGGGTTTCTTTGGCAATAAACAGGCGTCAGAAGGTGCTTGAAACGTACCAGATTATCAATGACATGTTAAAAATTAAGGTTTCGTAATACTTCCAGCGACTTTTACTTTATACGATTTATAAATGTTTTTAAAAAAAAACATTTATGAATATACACTAATTTTCATGTGCTCAAATGCGTTGTCCTCCTTAAAAAAATAAAATAAGCTTTGAATTGAAACCATCGCTAGGAATTTACTTCCTTTCTGTTTTAAGATCGTCAATTCAGACCAGAAAGACGTCTTTGGCAAACCACAAAAGCACAGAGAGAATAAGCTCTAATATAAAATTAGGACCTGATCTCTCGCAGGTGTCATATAAATAATTCATTTCTTGTAAATTGAAAATGCAACTTCAGTACGTCTTATCTCGTGGCACGCGATATTTCTTTTAGCATTCATGCACGTACCTGAAGCGACTTCTGTTGTTCCCAGTGACGTCACAATAGTCGAGCGCTAACAGAAGAATAGTAGTTCTTTTGGCTTGACCAGTTCCATATTAAATCGGAGAATTGTTTGATAGTGGCGCCCTCTAACCTATAATCCGCAAACGTTTGTTGGTTTCAACAGTTTTTGTTATCGATAGCGTTCTTGATTATATTCTTATTTTATTTCATTATTTGTTTTTAAGCCAAACCTTGCAATATCGATCCTTCTTGCGAAATGTGGGTCAAGTAATCCCCGTAGTGCGCAGATGTATTCCGATTGCAAGCAACAACATCCCGCGTCGATAATTGATGCGGTTGGAAATCGAATGGAACTCTCTTCCGACAGATTAGATCCCCTGATCGTGCCAGCACGAGGATGGCCAAGCATGACGAAAACACCTGGTGGATAAAATTATTACATTCCAACCCTTGCAATCTGTCCGAGTGCGACACGTTGTCTCGCTAAGTTGCTACAAGTAGCTTCTCAGTGTGCAACTGAACTCTCCTATTCTCCAGCTATGACTCGCAAATACGGAATAAATTGCTTCAATATGCGATGTTATTTGTGCATAATGGCAATCGCTACCGTCGCTTTACAATTTTTATTGAGAAAAATAACTAAAAACTAAGCTAGAAAAAAAACAGCATGTAGCCTGCTGTTTTTACACCGATAATGTTGCCACTCACATCCACTTCTAAAAACAGCAGTACGCATGGCAAATATTCGTTCTGAAATTCACGTTCCACGAGACTGAATCACGCTGAACATTAATATAATAGCAACTAAGTTGCACACATTAAGGTTATACCAGTCAAATGCCGTGCGTGGGGAATTCAACAATTAGAATATGAGCTAACGCAACAATCATGGGAAATAAGAAATCTTTTGGCATATATCATAAAGTAGTTGTTACTTAGGATTCAAGCAAAGGATTTAGCTTCGAATATATGGCTTTATATTTTAAGTAGAACGGATTTCTTGCAGGACATCTCTATTAATTATAGACGCATTTTAAAATAAAAAAAAATATAGTGGTCATTATCTGAAATATTTGGTACAAACACCATTTTATACAAAATCATGATAAAAGCAGCCGAATTCAAACAAGTTTGTTCTTCGTTGATTGTGGTGTCAAAGACAATCCAATGAAGAATGTGCCTTTCGAAGAGTTTAGGCTTAGACTGCTTACGTTTCTTGAATTAAAACAAAATCAGCTATTGCCTTTTTGTTCCCGTATAGGGAGTAGGCGAGGCCGTTTTAGCGCTATCTAACTTTTTGGAGACTGAGCGGGCACTTCAATCTCCGCTGGTAGCCAATCAGCGATAGCTGGCCCAAGGTTATCATGAATTAATCGGTACGGAGTGAAGAAGACGGTTAACAAGTGCCGCCATCTCGTGGTCCCTAACACAATATTTTGAATGTTTCAAAATAGTGTGGATTCGAAGGCCGATTTTCTTGAGTTTACGGGACGATAAACCCAAGTTTCCGGGCGAAAAACCCTCTTGCCCGTACCATAGATCGCCTAATTCGGGAACCAGTTGAGAAAAGGCTTATAAAATTCCTCTAGTAGGTGACCAGATTTAAACCCAAGTCTTTCTTCGTACGGTCAAGCACCACAGAATGCAAGTGCCACTTCTATTGGCTCGTTTCTTGAATATTATTTCAAAATTCCAGTGAAAGATAATTTTATGTAATCAGAGATCTGGTTGGATAAATTTGTTTACGTCACAAATTCATTCATTTGGGTTTCTATTGCAATTATCGTTATGGTTAAAAATTTAACAATGTCTATTACAGTAAACCCTCGATTTAACGGACAAAATTTCCGGTCCGTATGTCACATGTGAAAATTAACACCCTGTTAATTTTAAAATGCTTTTAACCAAGATTTGCTTATAATTAAATTAACAGGTTATTTTTTGTTATTAATTTCCTGTTATTTTTAATAAATTTTGGCGAATAGGCCATCATATGTTGGAAAACCACTGTAGTGATTTAGCCGACATAAATGAGTCACCGCTCATAAAACATGTTCGGCGAATGATTAGCACATGATCACACCAATCGCGCTGTAATAGGTTCTTTTGTCGCGTGACGTGACTTTCTGCAGCCGTTTTAATTTAATTTTTCCGACGTGATGTTCCGACGTGATCTAAGCCACACTTAGTAGCGTGCATTTGTTTACTCGCGGTGATGAATGGTTTGTGTACGTACGTATTTTATAGACCTATTCGATATAAATTTAAAATTATGGCTGAGGAAGATCCTTCAGCTCCTCACGTCTTAGGTTCGATTTACGTCGGTGACGTGAGGAGCTGAAGGATCTTCCTCAGCCATCGCCAAGTTAGCCAGTCTTGG
Source organism: Typopeltis vanoorti (assembly GCF_054136105.1). Classification (NCBI taxonomy): domain Eukaryota; kingdom Metazoa; phylum Arthropoda; class Arachnida; order Uropygi; family Thelyphonidae; genus Typopeltis; species Typopeltis vanoorti. Next base: position 15,481,730 of record NC_143566.1, on the reverse strand, counting down.
GCGTGGACAGCAGGGTTTTTTCCCAAGTTTCTTCTGGGGTTTTTCATCCCGCACAGCAGGCAAACTGGCCTTGAGAACTCAACACTACAGGCCATAGGATACACCGGGGCATAAGGCTGACCACCTTATCCTGTAAACGGAGTGAGGTCCGATGGACCCTCGACACCGCAAGGTAAAGAGGGTATAAGGAAGATGACATGACATGACATTAAAATTAAATAAACATTGAAGAATGTTTGGAAGAATCTGCTTGACGACGAAGATGCAGACTTGGATTTAGAAGGGCTAGGGATCAGTGATTACTGCAGGACAATAGAGAATGGGGAGGAAGTAGATGAGGAAGCTGTTTAACAGTGGTTAGAAGAAGATCAAGGTGATCCTGGATATCGTATCATGACTGAAAATGAAATAGCAGATGAGCCTTGGAAGATGAGGATGGGAGTGAAGATAATGAGGAAGAAGAAACAACACGCCCAAATGTTAAATTATCAGTGATTAGATCACATTTCGACGATCTCGTGACATTTATTGATCAGATAACGAAATTCAGCCTTATTACACGCATTTTCGTAATTTTAGGGAGTTAATTATGAAAACGGCAGAATTCAAAAGTTCAAAAAAACTTGATAGTTTTTTCAAAGCATCCGAAGATAAAAGGGAAAATATTTCGTGTTTTTATTAAATTAAAATTTTGTTTTGTTTTTAAGAACATTGTTTATTTAAATATAGTTAACGCTTATTTTCGGGAAATGTTTGTTTGTTTATTTCGATATAGATCGCACACGTGTTTTTTAGAGTCTCAAAATCACGGTGAGGTTATAAGCAATAAAACATTTCTGTGAAATTAAACTTTTCATAGATACAGTACTTAATTTTAATTACATAAAAGTTTCTCCATAAGTAAAAACATGTAAATTAGCTAATTTTGTAAATTTTTTAACATACGCATTCGAAAAATCTACTTTATTATATAACGGACTTTCGGATTTAACTGACACCCCCCCCCCTCGCCCGAATTAGTCCGTTAAATCGAGGTTTTACTGTATTTCATATTATAATTGTTACTGTAATAATAATATCGATATATTTGCTTTCGAAATGTTGTAAAGAGCGATTCGCTCTTGCAAGTCTGATGTATTTTAAAAAAGTAAATTTTTGTAAACGCAAACTGAAGTTTTTATTTTTTTGTTTGTATCGCTGATTGTCCTTCAAACACTTCCTTTTTTTTAAATCGTAGTTTAATTTTGGATTTTTGAAATAAACATTTGTTTATATGAAAAAAAAATGAACGAAATAAGAAAGAAATGAAGGGAAAAACAAGACAAGACCGATCATTTGAATTTCCACGGTGCAGTTGACACACTGTTGCGTAGCGGGTGTACTTTCGCTCGTCCACGTGTTCTCTCCCTTATCGACTTCCTCGAAGCCTCCGTTGATTCTTTTCTGAAGAAATATTTGCCCCTCGCGTGTTGTTTTCATCGCAACTTTTTCATTAGAGTGTCTGAACCTTGAGGATGAGAATAATCTTATTGAGGTCCTCAATAACGATCATTTCAATTTGAGATGATGTCGCCAGTCCCAATTTTCCGTCCGGAAAATTGCCGTGCTTGGTCATTCTAAAAAATTATTCGCGAATCGTGTTTGTATGCCACCGTGGATTAAAGCAGACATTCCCTATATTCTGTATAATTTTCGTTTCTAAATTGGCAAGGCGAATTGTTTTCGACAAACCCCCCCCCCCCCACCCATCCTGCAACGCATGAGTGGCGAAGACGCGACTGCTGTCTGGGTGTTCCAGTGCGTAGCTGCAACGTGGGCTCGGAGTAAGGGACAAATATTTATCCAACGGTTGCCTATTTTTATCCGAACGTTTACATCCAATTATGGGCGAGCAAAAATAAAAATAAAAAAAAAAATACACGTCACTCCGAGCATATTGTACGAGGGAGGTAATTAAGCTAGCACAGCGAGGCCGGAAACTAGCGATGCTGTCTCTGTGTACAAAAAGTCGCTTATACCTCGCCTTGCATCACCGTTAACTCTGTTGTAGCTTGTTGACAGGATAATTGGAGTAAATAATACGAATCCATTGACATTTTTAAAATAATTTAGATCGAAACAAGGTCTCGTCCACCTGTGAGCAGTTTTCGTAACTTCTATCAGCAGAAACAAGAGTGGAGTATATTCTGTTTTTCGCCATTTATACTTCACAGCTTACTGAAAATAACGTCCAATAGATGGCGAAATTGTAACACTGGACTTAATCGAAAAGTTCATCCTCTCCGCACTCAATTTTGAATTCCTAGCAATAAAAGGCAAGTTGATTCCTTTTTAGACTTCACAGAGTTGCCGCTAGGATTTAGCGAGACTGTTTCTTTGTCCCTTTTAAAACGTCCTTCAATATCTCGTCTAATATCATTCGTAGGAGAAATAAAAGACGACCTTCTTTGTTGCTAAGATACAAAGACTTGGCACGCGATCAAATGAAAGACATGAGATAAGAAAATCTAGTTACCGTGCGATTTGTGATTGAGTAAAACGGATTTTTACGCCATTGTGACACACACACACACACACACAGCGATGCGTTCAAAATTGTGAGACCTCCTTTGCCCGTTCTGCTTGCTTCGTCCTTGACATCGGAGCATCTTAAATGGACTGTTTGGTTGATCGTTGAGAACTTCGTTAATTTTGAACGTTTCGTTAACCATCGAAACGATTTCCGTTTTTGCTGTCAAACATCGCAAATTCCTTCGAAAGGAGAATAGGAATGCGTCTAACACGGCAGGAGGAACTTTAAGAGAATCGACGTCCTTGTCAAGGTCACGTTGCTCCACCTTGTCGTAGACACCCGGGGTGAGAGGACGTACGCGGTAGCAGTTGGTCGGAGTTATGAAAATATTTTTGGACTGTCGTTTAACTGATCGATCGTACATCAGAACGAAGCAGCATCCAAACGAGAGTGTATTCGGAACCGAGCGATGCGAGCCGCCTCTCTTCTGTTTGGATTTGTTCCTTTGTTTATGCGAAACAGAAAAGGTCAAGATCTCGGCAAGCATCGGTCAGATCCATCCCTGTTAACGTTTTATCGCTTCGATTGCTTTCCGTTCTGTATCGCGTATGAATTACGTGCGCGCGTGGAAAGTGCGACTGATTAAGGATGCCCGGATGCTATTTTTTTCATTGAGTTAACAGCGGTCAACTAGCAATTGGATTTGTGCAAGCGGGTGAGATATGCAGTTTCCCTTGCCCCCCCCCTACATCCTAAGATCCGAAACAGTTGACTGATGCTTTATATTAGAGAAAAAAAACTATCCGGATGGTTTCTACGTTGACCTTCACGGCGCGTTCGTTCTTGTCAGTTTTATTTGTGTGCAAGAGGAAAGCTCTGGCGTTACTAATCGGAAATCGCTTGTCTTTTGCATCGTAAAAACGTAGGACCAAGGGATGACGTACGTGCGCCGTGAATTACGAACAGAAGCGCATCGAAGTCGGTCTCCGTGCAAAGATTATCCCATTTCATAGTATGAACTGAGGATTTTATAAAGAGCGCTGTGGATGTTATTGACAAATGACAGACATTTAGGTAATCTAAAAAACATGTTTGTTCGGATTCCAAACTTTCGGTTGGTTAATCGAAAATGCAGCTTTTGTTTTTTAATTTTCCTTTTGTCGCAATTAAAATATTTGATAAGATAACGTCAGCATTTATCTTGATGATCATAAATTGAATTGGAGTTCTGATCTTCAAAAAAAGAAAAAACAAAAAAAAAATTATAAAGTTCAAGAGACGAAAAATCGATGTTCAGTTCGTTAGAAGATGTAGCGAGGGCCATTAGGGTGAGGAACAGAAAACTTCTCTTTGGGTCACAACTCCCGAAAGCCAGTTCCTCTTGACAGGAGGAAGAACTTTACTTTAAGAGAAGTATTTAATGCTGAAAATGCATTTCTGCCTCCCTCTCCTCTAAAAGGATGACTGCTCTCCACTTAACAGTTGCTAATGGGGAATCAGAGGAGTTTAGCCATCAGTTTCGGATTTCATTAATCTATTTAATAAAGTCACAGACGCTACTTGAGTCAACTGTCTTTTATTTAGAGATCCAATTTTGTTTTTGTTTTTCCACGTCATGACCTCAGCCGAAGTTGTATCCGTTATTATTTTCGCTTATTTTGTGATATTTCAGCCTACTGAGTCACTCCCATCCCCTGGGAGTCATAGAGATGGATTTCATATTACGGGTATTCCCCAAGAGATGATTAACTACCTCCGTGATGAAGGAAACACCTTCATTACGTAACGCAAAAAATAATTACTCGGTGTTTAGTGGAAAGACTTGTTTTTATCAGCCAAGGCGTGTTTTAAGTTGCATATCCATTACTCTTTTTCTGCAAGGCGATTGTGGTGCACCTCCGTCGGAATATATATTTTTATGCGTACTTTGGAACCTTGAAAGCGCTAAGAATTTCCTTACTTCAGCTTCATGCTGATACACTGAATACTGTGAAGCCATTTTACAACACACGTGCCTGAATAGGCCACTCAAAATCCATTGTTAACAGACTCGTAAGTGATGACGTGGGAATCACGTTGTTAACGCATCTCTTGTTGCGTGCAGAACAAGCAAATCTGCAGGCTTATATTGGATTGTGTGCTCGAGCTCATTTCGTTCCAAAAATAGTTCAAGTAGCTAGCAAAAAAACAAAAAAAAACAGTTTTAATATTCAAAATTTTTTCCTTCGAGGCTTAAAATGGAAAAATGTTTTTGTAATTTGACTTCGTTTTCCATCGAAGCTGGTGGTAATCTTGTGGCTACATCGCGACTGTTCATCGAACACAAATAAAATAGTGACCTGGATTTGGTATGCAGTTGTATTTTTTTTTCTTGGGGAAGTTTTTTTTATCATTTCGTTTTCTTACAGTAAGTTCTTCACACTTCATACCGGAGTCGGAAGAACTACCCAACTTGTAAAGGTACGGATAGAGATCTCATCTAGGAACTTGTATCCTAAATTGCAATTCAGAAGCTAATAATTTTTAATTGACGCTATTTTTGGTAGACTCGAGTTGATTTGTTTTTCAACAATACACGCATTTGATGCGTGTATTGTTGAAAATCCATGCAATAATTCAGCAAACAAAATCATTTTAAAATACTGGCTCAAAAGATGCAACTCCAGAGGAATAATTACTTGGTCTTTTATTAATTAAAATTGATAATATAGTGTAATAAACACCTTATTGTAATATTCAGTAAAATATTTTTTTTTACAATTACAATTCGATTTCCTATTTCTATTATGATGTTTCGTATGTAATAACGACAATAGTTACGAGATTATTTTTATTCCATTGTTAAAACTATTCCTTATTTGTTACAGTCATATTCAGTTTCTCTGCTTCGAATATATCACATAATACGTAACAATGCAAATCGAACATTTACTTTGTTGTAAACAGTTTTAGATATTATTTGATTTAGACCAAATCCATCAATAACAAAAACGAATGTAACAGGCGTCTGCGAGTTATTGTGCGTTTGTTTCGACTTATTTAAATTTTAAAAACATATTTTCGCACACTCTGGAATTTTTTCCAAATACATTCTCCAAGGATAAATTCCTGTAGGCGGGTTTATTTCTTTCACATTTCTTCTTCGCTCCATTTCCTAACACATTTAGTCGAAATTAGGGTTCTGATTACAACAATTAATCACAGCTACAATAATTGCAATTAAGTGCAGCGCGCGAGCTCTCTTTTTCAGTTCAGCACCATCAACATCGGGTTATGTTGTCCGGGGTCATTTTGTTTGATGCGGTTTCTATCTTCTCACATTTTTCCACTTGTTTTTTTTTTTCTTTTTTCTTGTGCTCAAATTGCAGTCTAATTAAATGAGTCGCCAATCAATAAGGTCCACGATGTCAGGAAAAGATTATTCTATTTGAAAGAAAAAATCTTTTAAAGATCTAAAGTTGATTAAGCAGGCAGGCGAGATTATGATTAATACGCTACCCAACAGAAAAATTTCTTTATAACTTTAAATAGGCTCGTGGCGTTTAGCCCTTCATTAATCGACTTAAATAGAACTGAAATTGCATTTGTTGTTTCTGCTAGTACTTTGACTTTGAGCGCATGAAACAAAACGACATCACCTCTGTAATTAATACATTTACAAACCTCACGTCTTAGAAACGAAGTAGGGCAGAAAAAGTTAAAAGTAACGACAAGCAAAATCAAGAATAGCCCAAATCATTCAGCAGACGAATGTCAAGTAGCAGTTCGTCTGAATATCATTTTTCAATTGTTAGAATTGTTGCATTGTTTGTCTTAAAATACGTAACAATGCAATCTGTCCACAACAGAAATTAATTATGACTTCTCGTCTGTGAAACTTATTTTAAAGCTAACTGCATTTGTCTTTCTTTTCTATGGAATAAATTTTAATTTCTTCTTTCGGTCTCTTATGCACTAATCCAATTTTCATTTCCTTATTAAACTCTTAGAATGTTGACGTCCTAACTTCCTCGGGGCTTTGCACGTGTCAGCGTTCGTTATTTCATTTTCTCCCCCTTACAGGAATGGTCGCAACTTTTTCATTTTCCCTTGAACATCCAATTACGCTTGTCATGGCTTATATAACGGTCTTTACGAACCCGCCTATTGCCTGCGGGTACACACCGACAATGTCACTTTTTTCATTAATAAATCAGACTCAGGGACTAGTGCAGACTGTATTACACATCCCCGCCCCCAACCTTCACTTCTGAAGACTATTATCTGAGGTAAAACACGGTAAGAAGTTGATGCAGAAATTGTTAGCAGCGCCCTCTAGGTTCCAGTTCTTTCATATAATTTGAAAATAATGTGTTACCAGCTATCCTTGTTAGAAATACTTGCGTTGCAATTTATCGAAATTGGCTTCTCATTAACAACTAGGTTTAAATCTACACTTTAATATCAGTTAAATGATCTAAATAAAGTTTTGGATATATTTTTCCAATTTAAACATTTAAGAAACTAAGTTATATTAATAAATAGCTTTTTATCATTTATTTTATTCATCGACTTCCTCTCTCCTCTCGATAAAAAAAAAAGTCTGAATTCTATGCTTATTAATCCTTTACAGCTAACACACCACATCAAACCGCACCTTGTACGCTCTGACATTGTCAGTAGTTTCTCACAAAAAAGAACCATTTTCCCGCAGCATTGTTTTCGATAACACTCCAATTCACAGACAAGACGAAATTTCTTTTCTCGGAATTACCTTGACATCAAGCCTCTCCTGGCATAAACACATCACAACCATTGCATCCTCAGCTTCCAAAAAACTAGGTTTTCTCTTTCGCTCAAGACGCTACTTCACCTCTAAACAGCTGTTAACACTATACAAGTCACAAATCCGCCCAGCTCTCGAATACTGCTCTCACATCTGGGGTAGGGCTCCAAAAAGCTCCCTCAAAATGCTTGACTCAATACAGAGGAGAGCAGTTAGACTAATAAAGGACCCATCCCTCACCAACCCGCTCCCCCCACTTTCACATAGACGCTTGGTCTCTGCAATCTGTATATTCTATAAATATTTCCACGGGAAAGGTTCATCTGAAACAGCATCAATAATTCCCCCACCCTGTACTAAGCCCATTGGAACACGTACAGCTTCCGCCCAACATCCTTTCACAGTACACCTCGAAACCCACAGAACGAGTTTCTTCTCCTCCTCATTCATCCCTGCTGCTGCAGTACTGTGGAACAGTCTTCCCCCCCCCCCTGACGTATTCCCCAAGGAATACAATATGCAGGCGTTCAAATCAAATGTAAACAAGTTCCTCCTTTCCCAACCCATCACCCATATACGGTACTAACGCACTATAGGTTGACCAGCCAACCTCCCGTATATGGGCCCAACATAAAAAAAAAAGTTTACTCGAGTTGTCCAACAATCCTTTCTGCGCTATGTTATCGAACAGCATTCTTGCGTTTCTATCAGTGGCGACCAGTGAAAATTTTAAGTAAGGGTGCTGCATATACAAAATAAAAAAAATATTTTTTTCCTAATCAGTAACCGATTTATTAATAAATAAATTTAGATATTAAAAAATTGCTTTATTAAAAATATTTCCCCCGCACCACGAACACGCACCAGTAATAAAAGTTTCGTATCTCACAGAAATAACGTGCGCATGCATACAATTTATCTGTAAGCTACACTGCCCAAATAAGTAGTGTCGGAATCACTTATAACGTGCAATGACAGGCGTAAACGAATACCGGTGAGTCTCGCTCCAATTGGCGCGATAATGCTCACATTGCATTAGATCGCAGTGCATTTGTTTCGTGTAAGGATAATTTAAAAAATATAATTCTTTTCATATTTTCAACAGTGACACTCGCCATAATTCAGCCTTCTATCTATAATAAATAAATAATTATATGGAATAACTTTTAATGGGATTATATTGATCAAGTGCGTATAATGAACAACTGTGTTATACCAACTAGTTTCACCAATTAAGGCTGTTGGCATCTTCAGGGTACATAACTGATGTAAGGCACTAAAAAGTAAAAAACTGTTACAAACTATAATCAACCGATTCCAATTATATTAAACAAAGAACAGAGCGCGTACAATACGTGCATAGAGCGTGCATGATATCACTTGTTATTTAGGAACGTTCTATGGTTGGCACTGTAATTCAGTTCTGGTGAGTTAAGAGATCTAATAAGGGTCTTCCAGATCACGGGCAAGATTAGTCCTTGGTTCCTGTTAAGGTTTTGTATACAGCGGGCAACTGTTGTGGCCTCCTTAAAAATTCGGGAGCGGAAGTCCCGAATTTTTAAGGAGGAATTGTGCTTCTATCCCACTCCATGATATGGTTCGTTCTTGAGAAATGAAAAGCTAATCCCGATTTTTCTTCTCTGTTATTATTGACGTCACCTATGTGTTCTTATTGCCTAATTTCAAGACTCCTTGAAGTTTGGCCGATGTAATTCAAGCCGCACGAGCATGGTATGTTATAAACTCCAGCATATTTGGAGAAAGGATGACTATCTTTTGGAGATCTTAAGAATTGCCTAATCGTTTCTGTAGGTTTAAAGGCCATTATTATTTTATGTGGTCTAAGGAGTCTAGCAATCTTATTGGAAATTGTCCCCACGTATGGAATGACGATGGTAGAAATATAACGTACATCATCTCGTTGTCTTTGTCGGGGGTCAGAGAAAAGTATCTTGTGGACGAGTCTTCGAGAAAATCCATTCATGGTAAAGTTGGTGGATATCAGGGATAGTTCTTCCTGGAGGTCTTGTTGATCTGTTGTAAGGAGAGAGGCACGGTTCTTCAGCATGCGAACAATACTAAGTTTCTGAGAAATATGGTGGGAGGAAGTGAAATGTAAATAACGTCCTGTATTGGTAGGTTTGCGGTAAACTGAGAGGTTGATACCACCATTCGTTAGCTTCTTAATTAAAGTGTCCAGAAATGGTAATTGGTTATCTTCTTCAAGTTCTAGAGTGAATTTGGTTGTGTGGTATAAATAGTTGATCTTCTTTAGAAAGTCTAGCAGGTCCTATTTTGTGTGGTTCCAAACAATAAAGATGTCGTCCACGCATCTCCACCATATGGTCTGTTTGAGATATGATTTTACTTTCAAAATCCTCCATGAAGAGATCAGCAAGATGTAGAGAGGGGGCTACCCATTGCAAGGCCAGTCAATTGCTGATATATGGTTTTATTCCATAAGAAAACGTTTGGTGTTAAACAATGCTCTTTGCTCCCACAAGACATTACTTCTCTGTTCCGTCATTGTTTAATATAATTGGAATCGGTTAATTATAGTTCGTAACAGTTTTTTACTTTTTAGTGCCTTACATCAGTTATGTACCCTGAAGATGCCAACAGCCTTAGTTGGTGAAACTAGTTGGTAAAGCATAGTTGTTTATTATGTACTTGATCAATATAATCCTTTTAAAGTCTTTCCAGCGCTTTATGGTCAAGAAAATTAAACGGTTTTAATATAAATAAGTATATGTTATTTTAACAAAATTAAATAAGATTTCCAAAAAATAGTTCACCCTTACCACGAACACGCACCAATAATAAAAGTTCCATATCTCACATAAATAACGCGCGCAAGCATACGATACACTGCCCAAACGAGCAGTGTCGGAATCACTTGTAGCGTGCAATGAGAAGCGCAAAAGAAAGTCGGCGAATCTAGCTGCAATTGGACTAACGTGATAATTCTGACACTGCGTTATATCTCAGTGCATTTGTCTCGTAATCTAAAGCGTTGATCGAACAATTCCAATTATGAACTATTCGATCAATGTCGAAACATAAGCTGTAACCTTTAACATGTTGTATTGCATTTATAGAATGTTGTAAGCATTGTGATTATTTATAAACACAAACACAATTTGATTTTTTTTATTTTTTCCTTGCGGGTGCTGCAGTGTCGCAGCGCTTATGTACGGGCTGCCTCTTGTTTCTATGGCAACCAAAAATATATATATTCTTAGTATTATCAGTGGCTCTAACTGGCACTTACCGTAAATGTCCATTACCTTCCAAAGCATCCTTGGATTTCGTAACCCTACTTATGAGGATAAGATGGCTATCTTTATGGCTGTAAATGGCGAAAAACCTCAGTTGCATGCAGGAAAACCACGTGGGACCCGCTAACTCACCTTCATTTGAAAAGCCCTGATAAAGGTTATTCACGGGATTCACGCTTAGATCTTTCCAACCAAAGGGCATTTTCTATATCGACTGAGCTACGGAGATTCATGTACTTGGTATTCTCAGCAGCAATGAATTTAATTATTAAAAATCGGAATAGGATATCAATAAATGTGAACGGTAGAAACGCGTGAAAACTCGAGAATGCCATTCGAGTGACGTATTTTAATTACTGTTATGATATGTTTGGTTCAAGCGTCTCAAACTAAAAAGTCCAATACAGCAGTATTCTTCTTTTTAAGTTCGCATTTGTTTTTAGAGGGAAGTTGAAATGTCTTTTTCGTCTTGCCGTGACGTCCATTGACACGCGACTGCCACCCAAGCAGTCTTAACGGGAGTTGCCTTCACTATCTCAAAGAAACAGCTCTTTGGAAAGAGGCTTCCGAGTAGACGCCTTCGAAAAGACGTTTTCCTCAAAGCTTCCCATTTGTTTTATCTGAAATGGAATTTGCTGTTTTTAAAATGTTAGATCTTTGACTGGAAAGACTAAGTTGGAGATTGCCTCTTTCTCAGATCACTTTCCACTAAGGGTGTGGCCCAATTCTTCCACGTCCATTAGCTTCCTCCAGCAGTATCGACAAGGATTCTTCGTAAATATATTTTAAGCCTTTCTTTTATAAAAACGCAATTTTTCAACGTTAAAGAGGACGGGGAATCTCAATCATCCCTTAAATCAGCTTTTTGTGTTCTTTTTAAAACAAATTCGGTCGTTTTAGTTTCAAATGTGTCAGAATAATACTCAGGACTACGTACTGATGTAAATAGCCTATGACCTGGATCATAGGTTATTTAGCCTACAACCTAAAGATCAGCTCAGGTTTTGGTTCTCTAAAGAAATGCATTTTGAATATCAGCATTTAATTAATCTGTTCTAAATGTGCTTACTGAGAATCGAAATATTTGGTGGGCGTCTATTTTTATAGCATCGCCGCTGCTGCTCTGCACGCCACTTCATCATCCTTCTCTATGGAACTCCTTTCGACTCCACCAACTCGGATTACATAGAACGCTGATAGTGTCTGCAACGTATGCAAAAAAGAATGAATGTGTTACCTCCATTGAAATAACTATCATCATCGTGAACCATGTGCGCATGCTCGTAGGTGTCTGATGTCATCCCAGTGACGTCTGTTCATTGCAGCATGACTTACAATTTTTCCGTGTATAAGACGATACTTTTTTCTAAAATTTTTAGACCAAAAATTGGGGGTCGTCTTGTACACGGAGACCCGCGGTTGCCGTGGCGAAACTGCAGGTACCTCGTCTCCGCGAACAGGCTTCCCCCAATCACTAGCCTTTGTTAACTTTGTCGATTGGCGTCATTAATGGCTGATTCTGAATAAACCAATCAGAACTCTGAAAGCATTCACACGTCTGCAACTCGTTGGAGGGATAAGTTAAAAGTCATCAATTATGCAGACGAACATGGAAATAAAGCTTCAGAGAGACAGTTCGGACCTCCTCCCAGTGAGTGTATGATTAGACAGTGGAGACGTTTATGATATTTATTTCTTAATTTTGGGTTCGAAAAAGCAGGGTTCGTCTTGGGGCGTCTTATACACAGAAAAAAAAGACAAATACGTCCGAAGAGTTTTAGTTTTCTTTGTATGACATTAGAAATGGAGTCTCTTTTAGTTGTATATTTCTTTACACTTCTTCATTTTTTATCTTCTGGAGTCCATCCAATGCGTAGAATTTTACAATCACGCTTTCTTTCAAAAGCCAGTATTCTTCTTTCCGATTCCTTTGTCATTACCCAAGTTTGGCAACCATATAACGTACTGCTAAAGGTGCATGTCTCAAGTTTCGTTTTTAAGCTCATATTTCTATTCTCCCAAATTTTGTCTAAAGCCTTTGCAGTCCTATTTCTTTTTAATTTCTTTTTTACAGTTTACATCACGTGTTATACAACATCCAAGATAGGTAAACTGTTACACATTTTCAAGTTCCTTTCCCTCTACAATAATCTTTTTTTTTCAATCTCGCTTTCGCTAAAAACCATTGTTTTTGTCTTTTCTATATTCATCCCCAATCCGGATCTGTTCCCTTCTTCATTTAGATTATTTGCTCAAGTTGCATTTCGTCTTCTCCGAGTAACACAATTTAATGTTCAAAGCACAGATGATCGAGTCTTATTCCACTGATGGAGATTCCTCATTTCTGATTCCGTCCATCACGCACTCAGAAATTAAAGTGTAACCATTAAGCTAGTGTAACCCCCCCCCCCAAACAAAAATACTTAACGTGAAAAAGTAATAGAAGAATCTAATGTTACTGAAGATAACGAAATTTGCAGAAAGAGAGAATGAAAATTAATTAAAACGACAACAGAATAAGCACAACAAAAGTTACAGACTAAAAATGGAGGAAGTGCAGTAAAGATGAGTGTGTGTGTGTGTGGGGGGGTAAAATTGAAAAGCAATTGGTGGCAACAAAAATGTCAGGAGGCCGCATGTTTAAAGGCTGAGAGAAAAAAAAAAAGAATATTCACAAGAAAAGAAGCATCTTACGAAAGACCTTTGTAAGGGCCAAGAAAAAGGACGGAGGGTGGAATATTCAAATAAATATTGCACGTAATAGAAGATCCAAAATAGACATGTGATAGATTTTCCGAAAGATGATAGTAACAGGGAAGGATGAAGAAGAAAAGATCAAATAAAGATCAATAAAGAGATGGAAGATGGAATAATTCTTTTATCGATCTGTTATTGAAATAAAAGGATTTTACTCTAATTCCTTTAGAGTAAAATCCTTTTAGCTCAGGCTGATAAGTCATGTGATAGCCTTTACTTAACGCAGTGCCTTTGATCTGTTATGCGTTTGTTATAATGGTGTGGAGTTTAATCCCTCCGATAGCTTCTACTGGCATTGAAAATCGCTTCAATATTGAAAAACGGAACTCCTGTAATGGGATTAATCGACTTCCGCATTTGGTTCGTAATCCTCAATAACAAATGGCTGGACAATATTCATAATTTGTGAGATTTTGATACCTAATATGTAAGGAATAGCTTAGGTCTAGAGGGCACTACAGTGTTTGCTCTCCTCCCAACAAACATATCACAATTAAGAGACATAATATGTTTCGACCTGCTGCTCTAATGACCAATAAATAACCACGATGCTCCTCATGCCAAACTTATTACACGATCTTTCCTATCCCACAGTGGAAGCAATAATGACCAACTTCGTCTATCGTTTTCTCCAATCCGATCGCTATATCGGAGGTTATCTGCTCACATATGCCGTGGGTGATCTTCACTCGGTTTCAAAATGATATTCTGAGCACGTTTGGAATTTCCTTGATGTGATTCTTGTTCTCTGGTCATACTTTAAGCGAGAATCCCAAACCGGCCATTTCTGTCTCTTCGTTATGCTTCATTTTGTTCTTCCATTCTTGGAAGAACATCCTCAAGAGAGAGGAGTTCCGAAAGTGCTTTTAATCGTGAAGTGACCTGTAAGCTTGCTGTGTCAAATCGCAAGGGAAGTATTGCAAACGAGACAGCATGAAATGCTAAGAAAAAATGGAAAGTATTTAAATTAAATCTGAAAATTATTTTTACGACACACTTCCTATTACTACGATGATCTCGTACTTAAGTGCAGAATGTGTTTGCCGAATCAGTTAAATGTTGGCACATATTACTGTAGTAGTCATAGCAACGCCACGGATGCAGAAACACGCCCATCTCTCTCGAAAGAGGGGATGTTTATGGAATTAGCCATCAGGGTGATCATCATAGCAACTACTTCGATGGAATTGAGGAACTGCCGTGCGTCCCCTCCCACCTGAAAAGGCTAATGGACGTCAATAATATTAATCTTTATGTGTATGCCGTTCAACGAGACATTTTCCATGCATGAGTTTTAAGCTACCATTACTTTGTTTCTTCAATGATGAACAGCTGAGTCCGTCTGTTTCTAAGGGTAAGAATTTGCTCATAAAACATTATTATTAACTGTAGAGTACGCAAAAGACTTTTATACAAAGGTAATTGGTTTATCTCCTACATATTCTCTCTCAGTTGCTATGACAACAGATTCTAAGAAATGTACAGCTATAAAAACAGGGAAGAAGAGCAACTCTGGAATGATTTTCGCTTTCCTTCTTATTGCTTACACTGAGGGGATGCCTCAGATTGTCTCACAAGATAACTTGCTTTGTGTTCGAAACAACACGCTGTTCAACACTGCCAAACTGATTAAGCATGTAAGGACTTAATGAGTCGACCCTAATTTTTCTGATTAATAATCTTCTAAAATACTAATTACTCTTAGATACGGGAGCGTGGGATTTAAAGAATTGCTGATTTCTCAAGTGCGTTGTGAAGGCGCTGCAGTGGCACCCACCAACGCATCAGAAAGGAATCACTTCCTAAATACTGAAAGCGGATAGATTTCACTTCCGGTATTTAGGAAGTAAAATATCGCAGCAAAGCAAACAGGGATTTCGTATGCACGCACACACACACACACATTGGTGTGCAATGCTCACGAAAACTGACGTTAGTCTCGGGTTTCTTTTGTAGCGATGTTGAGACTGAAATAATAATCACCTTAGTTAAAGTATTCCAGCTCCAAAAACAAACGTTTTTGGAGCTGGAATACAAAGAAAACAATGAATTGTTCGCTTTGCTTCTCCTAAACTTTAGTCGTTGCGGGAAAGATAAACAAGCTTCAGTTACTATGTGCTCTTCCGCTTTGTATTATTCACGGATGTAATATAAAGAAGAAAAGAAACGTGCAGCAAATTATGAAACCACTTTATATTTCAGTCGTTTAGAGCCTTTGTTTATCACATGACACCCGGATGTCATTTACTTTTTTTTGATAACCATTACACGTTTCTTGTATTCCTTATAGAAGACCCGATATTATTATTTAGCCGTTGGAGGTTCTCAAAATAGTAAAAGATCCTTTGTTTTTCCGGATATAAATTGAGCTTCTCCGGAATCCTGATGTTGACATTTCCCTGTAAATTTCCAAGTAAATCAATAAACCTACAGAACATTATAAGTCCATCCATATTTCATAGCCAAATGCGTGGAAACGCAGAACATTTCGAAAGCGGGGCAGAGAGCGTACGAGAACGGTTCCCAGTTGCATCAGTTAAAACGCGAGCTCTTCTCAGGAGCTTGTACGTATTGTCCTTTTTATCAATGCTTTTAGGTATCGTTGGTCTGGAAGCTGTTTCGAACACTTGGGTATCAGCAGAAACCAGTCAGTAGTCAATAAAAGAAGACAATAAACCTCTTTCCTATGAAAGCGTTGCATTTTTTCATAAGTGAACTCTCGGGGAAAAAAATTGGGGAAAAAAAGTCTAAAAGGCTTCATTTCGGCGATGTAAATTAAAAGATATAAAAATATATAAATCCGTCCTTATTTCTTCACTGAATAAATAAAATAGTGTTCTGAATAGTTTTATGGGTTTCATAAAATAGTACAAATGATGATTGTTATCCTCCCTTTAAAAACAGCGTAAAATAAAACAATGCGCCAAAGAAATTCTCGTTGTTGTGAAATATTGATAATAGCGATTATAAAGCAGGCATATTTTGAATAATTTCAAAGAATGTGTACTTATATGCATTACAATAAAAGAGCCAAATGAAAAGTGAATCAATTTATTTCCGGTTGACTGTCCATTCCTGTTTGTGTAGGATGTTTATTGGCATGAGTCAGTAAGGTTGTAGGCGAGAATCTACGTTTTTCCTGTAAATGTCGCTCTATGGCATTACACGTATGCTTTTTACCGGGTTTAGCGTATAATGTGAGTGGGGAGGAAGAACGCCTGTTCCTGTCATTCACAACGATCAACAACAGAATGTGTAGGACGGAAGGATTAATTTTTATTGCGCCCACATACAGCGTAGTTATTTAAAAGAAATGAAGAGTAATAAGTAGATCAACTATCGAATTTTCAGCACGTTTGTTCAATGAAAGTAATGATAACTGGATGGTACTTAGTGAATAATTTACATAGACATTGACATAATATACAGCATTGCACGTGTGCAAAGAAAACAGTCTGTTCATTCCCAAATATTTGCCAAAAGCAACTTCCCCATTCTTGCGTTTGCCCCGCTTTGCTACAACCATCACGTTATAATTTTCTGTGAAGTTCCTGCCAAGAAAGAGAACGTTCGGAAGGGGGGGGGGGATAGACTAAAGAGAAAAAGACTACGAAACTTCTACTAAACCGACACATTGTTTTTAAAGGCGTCAATTTCTTCAATGATTGGTGTTAATTTCTTCAAGTATATCCCATGTGGAGATGAGGTTCGTTTGAGAATGTTGGTGTACTCCTTAAGTCTTCAACATCACACGTTAGTGAAAGATGTTTTCTTTTACGGACGCTTAAGGACACCTTGAAAGTAGAGGCGAGCACATGCTGTTGCTGGGCAACCGGTCGAGCCACGTTCCTTGGGCAAAGAAATCACGCCATCAATATTTGTATGGCACGCAGAGGGTGATACCATCACACGACCGTGCATCTCGCGGCGGAGAACTTGAGAAAATACGATCTTATGGATCCTACTGGAAACAAGAGAAGAAGCTGTTTCCATTTTATAAACATTAGTAATTCAAACCTCTTCCACCACCTTTCAAAAGGAGGCCAACTGTGGCTTTTCCAGTCGCCTAACTGAAATATAGTAAACGAATATGTTTCGGTCGTTTTATTTCTATATTTCCATGGTTACAAGGTAGTCCAGGAGGCTTTTAGTTTTATAGCCGAGTCCCAGACTACCTCATAACTTCTGACTATGGAAATATAGAAATCAAAAGGAATAAAACATATTTATTTAATATTTATCAGCTAGGCGACTGGGAGAGCCACAGTCTGCTCACGCAGGCCGTGCTTTTATAACTTTGGGAAGATCAACTTCTCAATAAGTTCCGCAAGAAAAAGTTGTGGCAAAATGTAGCTTGTCATGCCTTTTTCTATTATTTCCCGAGTATCGTGATGTTTTATCTTCCATTCTGAAGTCATCGATTAATCTAAAACTGTTCTTTTCTTTCTTTTGAAAAAACAACTAGAATCGAAATCTTGTAAGTTTTTATCTTCTTAGTTGCTTTTGTAAGACATTTTTCATCTTGCCTTTCCGGGAGATGGTTTTCCTGCCTTGTTATCTTCTATTGTAGCGAGAAAAGTACCTGAATTCTTTATAACTTCGAGGAATTGCGTACGGAACGTCTTTGCAAACGAATAGCTCTGAAGGGCAGCGTCAAATGTCTGTGCGAGAAGTTTCCAACCCCGTTTCGTTTTTACGATTGTTTTCTTTGTTGTAGCAGGCTTTCTATACTCGTGATGGATGGGAGCAGAAGAAAGAGTGAATGCTAAAAAAAACGTTATTTACAGTTTGCACGATGTAATCCGGATGCTGTGTTTAATTCTAGACTGCACAACGCGCACATTCTGGTTCTTAGAGAATACATTAATCCAAGATTAATGATAACAGGATCGTGTTTTGAGTGATATGTGGCTATTTCTGATGTAGTAGAGCACGTACACACACACACACACACATATATATTAAAACGTATTGTATGCATTTTTATTTTACAATCAAGCATTAAAACTAAAGTCCGAAAGGTATCTAATAGCATAATCAGATGATAAATATTTTAGTATATGACAAGTTAATTAAATTTATCAAACGCCAATGGGGCTCTTACATTCTTAATTAAGTGTAAGTATCTTGTATGGTAGTTAATCTTTGTGCTCATTTTTGATCATTTTTATGATTTCTCATGAAATTATTCTTTATTATTCTATTATTATTTATTTATTTATTTATTTATTATTTATTACTATATCATTATTCTGTAAATAAAATATTTTATTGACAGAAACAAATTGCTTCAGTTTTCCTTTGGATTTTGTTACTTTTAAACAGTACATCGGCGAGAAGGTTTCGGAATTGTTTTAGTCCTCCTCAAAATAAAATAGGTTTTATTACCACGCGATAGGGAATTACTTATACGAGCATTCCTTGTGCAAATGCAAATTATCCTTATGTTTCTTTTATTTATGCTTCAGACCCATTTTAATATTTTGAGAGGGCAGTGGAACGATGTCTACCTAACAACGTAGAGATAATTTCGACAGCCTTTGGCTTTTTTCTGTGGCTGTCTGTTGGACAACCAGTGGATTCCTTGAAGTGAGAAAGTCCACCTACTTGACAATAGTTATTAAATCCAAGATCGAAATTAATTTATCAGTTGAAGTCATTCTTCGATTAAAAGTGAGTTGCATTTTATTGCTTTTATCACGTGCTAAGATCGGACACGGTCGCTCCTTTAATGTGTTGGTTCTTTTGTTTATTGAAGCATCGTCACGTGCAATCATTAAAGAACTGTTAACGTCTCAGCGGGAGAAAGATTTCGTTGTCATTCTGTTGAACGATGCTGGCATTAGGGCGGCCAACTGGTGGGATGTTAACAAGCGATGAAAGGAGTGAGGAATGCGTATTAAGGAAATGATCGTCGATGAAAGGAACCAAAGAATTCCGATCGCATCGTCCATCCGTACCAATTACGCGAACAGCAATTATTGACAATGGACGCACTCGACCTCTAAATTTCTTATTGCATCGTCTTTCTCTCTCTCTCATACATACACTGCGCCCCCTGTTTATGCACCTCTTTGGACAGCACGTATAATTTTATTCCTTGTTATACTGCAACCAAAAAAGTGTGTTCAAAGACTGGAATGCCCCCATTTTCTTAGAATTTTCGTGACAATTTGCTACAACCTTAACGTGATGGCGATCTCATGCTACTACATCAGTGAAATCATCTCAAAGTTTGAACAACTCGTACAAGGATCTTCCGTTAGAGGGAAGTGCCATAAACGTTTAATATTTGTAGCATATCGAACAACTAAACTGGAGAGATGGACTCTATTAGATTAAAACCATTGAAAAGGGATCTTTAAAAAAAAAAAAAAAAAACTCTTACAAACAGCACGTTGAACCATATTGGAATTGTTACAGGATACTCAATTTTTGTTGAAATCTTGTCAGTGGGAAGATCGTCTCAGAGTCCTCTGAGATAAATTCTGAGATTTCTCAGAATACTCTTTCTCAGAGTAATATTACGTAATCGATTTGTGCAGATAAGAGGACTCGACCCCCCTTCATCGCGTGACTTTTATGTTCTCCCCTTCACTTTTCTACATTTAATATTTTGTTTTTATCCAAAGTAAAAACGAATCGATTTCTGTGTGATCAATAGAGGGCGCCTCAAATTTGTGCAATCTCTTATAAGTCACACGACGTTCTTTCCGATGTGCTACATTCGTGTATTTTGGAGGGAAAAGATAAAATTAAGAACTGTTAAATCCCTTGTGTGGTTGACCTGACGTATCTCTAAAGAAAAACACTCATTCAGAGTATCGCGTGATTTCAGGACGATTGTCGGCAGAAAAGCAAGTGACCCCTCAGTATTCCCGTCGTTTAACCGATGATAAATACGCTGCCGTCGATCCGCTTGGATGAATGTCGGTGAATTATAGATCGGTCGAATGCCATTGTTCTCAGAAACATGCGTTGGTCAAGTATCCACTTGAAAAATTCAAAGCCCGAGATGCTCCTTCTGCGAGGGATCGTCCCTCTTGCAGAAGTGGGATTCAAAGCCAAGGACTTCTCTTGCAGAACTCTTCCTTCCTCACACAACTGAGACAATCGGAATTTAATTAAAAATATTTAATCAATTCCATCCGGTTTCAAAGGAAGGCCTTTTATTACATTCCTAATTTAGGCGATACACGCCATAAAAAGGTAGAAGGGCGGAGGATGATGAAAGAAGAATTTAGGTGTGTAAATATCTAAACAAAGCGTATTATTAATATCGATGGCGACATTAAAATGGTATTGCCTAATGACTTGATTAAAATGAATGCCAAGAGATTATTCATAATATCAATCCCTTTTCATTCTCAAAAGAAATAATCAGTATTATTGTAGAAGTCCCGCTCAGAAATTGACTCCATAAAATACTTACGGAACTTACCTGTCGATGGCGACTTCATCGAACTTGTAAGTTTATCTCCTGTGGAACTGGCTTCATGGGAATTGTCACGAGGCTGTGGTGTGGCAGGTGCTTTGTTTATATTTAATTAATAAATGTAAATATGAATTTCTTAAAATGTCAGCAAATGAAATATCGTTCGTAGAGGGAATTATCTTTAAAAGAGCAATTCTCCTTTCTTCCTCGGACTGGGGCTGATTGCGTACTAAGCAAACTAGCAACTCCTTAAGAAAAGCTTCGCTACTTTTGTCTCGGAGCTCTCCTGTTCTTTCACTTCTAAGAAATTGAATAAACTGAAGAAATGCCTTTTCATCATTTCATCTGGCAGGGATGTCCACCAAGTGCATGCGTCTTAGTGTATTCATTAATATGACTGGTTGAATCCAGGTCTTGATTCTGTAGTCTTTCTTTTGTAAATAAGTCAAAATGCCATTTATTTTCGTGTACGGTTACTTTAGAATTATCGTTAAAAGGGTGGTCTGAACGATTTCACATTTTACTCATCACAGATGCTTAGTTACTTCCCCGTGAAAGAGTGAAAGAGGTGTTGGATTGACGACCACGGTAAACAAATCGTGCAAAATAACTTGCAAGCTCAACAGTTCCCCTGTTGATTTTTTTGAGAACCAAAACACATCTTATGCGGTGTGTAATTACCAGGGAAGGTCAGCAAACGACATTTCGAACAAGTGACAGATGAAAGACGACACATCTTCATTACTCGGTAGGCTAATGGAGTTTGTGCCGCAGGCATTGACAACCACCGCACGAGCTTGGCTTCGTGCAGCTATTCAGAAGCGACAGAAACTTTGTTTTGGGATGTCGGTGGTGATCACACTGGTTGTTTAAGAACAGATTTCTGAAGGTTGCTAACAAAGGAATGCCTCGTTGCCGAGACTTCAACTTTTCAGACGTCTGCCAAGTAAAGCGTGATCCAGCCCCTTCTTCTCCCCTACACTTGTTTGAGCGGAGTGGCTTTGTTTGTTACCGTGAGTGTCGCGTACTGTGCATTATGAGAGACGCCTGCTTGACGGGACGAATCGTGGAATTCGAAACCTCCATTATAATAATACGAAGAGAGTTCTTCACTGTTTGTAATGGTTTACAAATCTTATTTCAAAATCATTCTGCCCTAGACTTTGTAGGGAAATTTACAGACCTTTTCTAGTAACGAAACTTTAGAAGCCCAGTTTTTAAATGTACTCTGAAAACTTCACTCACTACGATCTAATTCTTTTCAGGGAATATATTAGCGAGTACGCGCCCTTCAAAATTGACCGGAAAATCACGATGAAATTCTTCTTGTTTTTGATCACTTAGACACCAGGTTATTAAAAAAAAAAACTTAATTTGCGTACCTTAATACTTCACTTTTTTGTGTCTTGACTCACGGAGATTTGGATTTGCTGGTTCGTTTGCATGGAAAATATGAAGAATGTAATATCTTCGGATGTTTTCGGCTTCGGGTGGACACTGCCTCTAGTATTACAAAACTATCGTCAGAAGTCGAATCTTGGGATCTCAAGTGGGTGGAAAAATCAGCTATCCGCCCGGTGTGTGTGTGTGTGTGTGTGCGCGCGCCAATTAATTTTCGTGTTATTTTCATGAAATGTTATATTTGTAACTACGATTAAACCCCCAAAAAGTGTGGATCCTGTTTATCAAGTTGAAAGGATGGGAGGTAAAATTCCGTTAACTTGACTGTTATGATTTCTTCTAAGTTCATCAAAACGCAGAGCCGACAACATTCGGCTGGTTTGTCCATTCTTGGTTAATCTCCTCCAACACCTTTTGTTTAGGGGACGGAAGTTAAAAGAAATATTAAAGTAGGCAATTGAAGTACTCGGAAGGGAGTACTTCCCCCCCCCCCCGGCTTATAATAGAACTGTCAAACGGACCATTTCTGTGGGGTGATAAATGAGTTTCTAAACTACTGATGTGAATTGCAATAATCTCGATCTTTATGTAAGCGATCGAAACTTGTCTGGGCGTGTCCAAACATACCAAACTATGTGAGAGTTGGGGAGGATAGTTAATGATATTTTCCTGCTTAGGTTGGTTCGTACAGTATGTACGTGGTGAATCCAATGCACCAAGTGCATACTAGTTGAGTATGCACTTCTTCCAAACAGAATACATGCTTTATTTGAAAGCACTTAAGTTTTATTTTTATCCTTATCACGTGCAGAAGAAAAGAAAGCTATTTTGTGTTGGAGAATTGCCATTCCATAAACACGAGCTGTTTCCTTATCAAAAGACAGGAATCATGAAATGTTTAATTCGACGAGCTACAGCTAATTGTTCAACTCCTCATATTTTATAGGAAGAACTCTCTACTGTCAAACAATACGTGCAATTAGATGACCTCTTCGAAAAGACTACACAACATCTGTTTGGCTCGTACAAACCTAACCCATCAATACAACAGGTTACAATTCCATGCATCTCTGACATTTCAGAACCGATTTTAAGAATTCTGAATAAATATGATTTAGTAGTGACTTATATTCCCTTTAATAAAGTATCTACGTATTTCCCATCGTCTCAAGATAAACTCTCAACTATGTCTCTTCCTGCTTGTATACCAAGTTCCATGTGACTGCCAACTTTGGACAAACCGGACGCTCTATAGAAAAAAGAACGCCAGAACATCAATCATACATTCTTCACAACACTCTCTGGTCCAATACTCGCCTTCTACACAGATGTCGCTATAAATTCGAACGCCTATTTAAAGAGAGTGCTGAGGCCTTACTTCGACGCCCCTAACGTGAATCGGAATGGCTGCCTATCCTTGTCAAAAATGTGGGGCAGGTTGATTAGAGTAACCTTAATTTTAAGGCTAATAATGATATTTACAAAGACAGAAGGTATGAAGAAACCGTCTGTCTAATGATCTGTTAAGTATGATATTATAAATTAAGTTTTTGTAAGATAATATAAATTATATAATTATTTATGCAATTTATTTTACAAGATTAACCTTTTCTTCATAAGAATAACGCTATTCGCCATTTAACATCACGCGGCTCTCGTGCTATTTTGAATAAATCAATGGTTTGCATTCTACCTTGTAAACACCTATTGTTTAAGCCACTGATGATAGTTCGTTAGTTTCAAACTGAAATATTTGGTAGGATTTAATAAATAATACTTCTTTTCCTTCTGTTTACGTGTATGATACTATGGCACAGATCTCCCTCAAAAGTAGAGATCCTTTGTTGTTATTTACCACATTTTTGAAGAATAATGCAAATTAAAATATTTATTTTTGAAATTTTTAGTAAATTACACCAATTAGTTGTTATAAAAGGTTTATAAACCTAACGTTTCTCCATTCTTATTCGCCACGAAACAAAAGTCTTGATCCACCCTTGCTTAGCACAGCGAGAGGAGAAAATCTGCTCTTTTCCCAAGAGAAATTCTGAGTGAATATCTTTCACTGTGACACAGTTTGCTGTAGTCACTGGGAAATCTCTTTTAGAAAGAGATTAGTTAATCAATCATCCATACTTTAACCACTAATGATTAGCCTTTAATGTGATTTACTAACAGATAAACAGCATCCTCTTCTTTCATTGTTATCTGCTTTTTATCATAAGAAAGAACGACGTATCGATTATGTGTCATGGCCGGTGGGCTTCACAATTGATGCGCTTTATTCTGATGGAAAAAATAACACCTTTAACATAAATTCGGATGCCTGGAAGATCTCAGAGATGAGTAAATTCAATTCTTCGTGGGATGGCCAAATTATGCTTGCTTCATGCACTGAATGTGGAAGGGCCTGCTCCATCCTATCAATTTTTTCAGCCAGCACGACGTCTCAACTAAGCTCATTGGCCATCAGGAGTTTACGTGGAGAATTTCAAGTTCATTTGTGCCCTCCGAGGGAAGGTGCGTGTATCGCTTCTTTTAAAACCGATACGAGCACCAACTTTACGACATCCAAAACAAATTAGGAATCTACGTACAACATAATAGTGCAGGTGCGTTCGCGAGTTTTACGAACTCGATGAATTTTGCAGAATTTTACTACCGGACATCAGAGTACTGAGACATCATTGCTGAAGTGAATTCCTCATAAACATATCCGTATGACGTTAGTTGCACATCTCAAGAATCCGAGCTGCTGCAAAATTGCTTTCCGTAATGCTCGTTATTCTTAATGGCCACCGACAAGATGGTCCTTAAAGAGGAATGCATGGAAGGCCAAGACGTTTATCAAAATAACAACCTCTGCTGCTGCTTGTCTGAATATTGTTTAGCTAAAGGTAATGAGAAGTTAATAGAAGAGCCTCTGTCTCCACCTATTTAACGAAGATAAAGGTCGTATTCCATCTGCATGCGGGGAGGGAAGACTCTGATTATGAACACTAAACGGAATACTTGAAATCAATTTCGGTGACAGCAACAAAGCAAAGTGTCCTAAAAACGCCTGCAATATTTACTTTATGTTTGTATCTCCCCTTAATATATCGGTGTGTATACTGGAATGTAAATTATTTCATCAGCGTTGCAATTTAAATACACTTTCATGCGTACAAAATTCATGACCCTGTAACGGTCAAAAGAACACCAGTGATCGGAGATTTAAGACGTCATTTGTTCTAAAATGTCTTGTTCGTTTTTCGGCATTCACATTGCCGTTCTCGAAGACTTTCAATTCCTTTATTGACGCTTTTTTCTCTAGAGAAAAATATCTGCATTGATTGTGCACAACTGCTGGAAATTTGGAACACAATCACTAGTGTAAAGAATTACTCAATTTTTACGATTAAAATTATAATGGTCCTTGCTTCAGTAATATGCTGTTTTCTTTGTCTATAACTTACAGCCGAGTCTCTTAGAACTTTTTAGTTTAGACAATCGGATTGTCTAAACTAAAAGGATCGGGTCATTTCAATCAGAAGATGAGTTGGTTTTCTCTACGAAAATCGGGTTGTTTCTCCTCAAAACAGGCGAACTGATCCCTAAACATCTAAATCTATTGGCATACGCATTTCTCCTTAGGGGGAGATGCAGTAGAGGTGTGATATATCGACTTCCTTAATTCATGACTCCTATTAAGGGATCTTGACTCATAATGAAGGACGGGTGTGATAAACAAAGAGAGAGAGAGAGAGAGATAGTATTAATAAACAGTGATCGCATTAGTACATCCAGAGTGACTCCTCCCAAATATTTTGATTATAACGTTAGGTGCAATCGACAGAGAGAGTGCTACTGCAGACATTTGAGCCAAATATAGTTTGAGCAGAGTCACATCTCTGGAAAAGACGTTTTTGTACTTATCCTGTTAATGCTACTTACAATTGTTCTTCAAAATATATTTAAACAATATTAAATAGGATGAAGTAATAAACTTGAAACGAGACTTGTCAAAGAAATGCTATCTTGAAAATATCTAAATATTTATTAATTCGCAATGTGTGTGTGTCGAAGATGGTGCATTTTCTTCCAGGTCATCAGAGAGAAGACAAGAAAATGCATCCTCTAGTGAGAGCGTTAACGCTGCCTTTCATAATGAATCCAAGTCTAACAATCATTCACGTACAATTACAATTCCGAACCTAAATTATCGTATCCAGAATGGCAGGTACGAATCTTGTCAAATCCAGATGGCTCAGAAACTGCTGCCTGATTCGGAACAAAATGTTAACGAAGCAGCAACAACAACAGTTTTACTTCTGCACTGAGATTGGTTATTACAGAAACGAGGATAAAAGAATCAGCTGGCGATGAAGTATAAAACCGATTATGTGATATATTTCCCGAAAGCTCGGAAATAGTTGAGTAGGATAGCGAGTGGCAGATGTCATCTTAATTAATGCGGTATGGGGTGGTCTGCGATCAATAATTTCCCGAGAAGATTGGGGGCACGGATATTCGAATGAAACTGCACTCATCTTGGGAGAAGAAATCGTTGAAGTGGAAACCCTGATTAGGAAAAAATGTGTCACCAACTAGTCGAAATAAAATTGCACAATTCTCGTCGAACGCGATCGTTTTCTTTGAGTGTGCATCAGGAATTTCCTTCTGCTCAGTAATGTTGACTTCGGCATTCTTACGACAGACATTCGTGGAAAATGACCATACAAGTGACTCGCTCAAGGACCTTTTGCTCCCTTGTGACGGTATCCGGAGAGTTCATCGAACGACAATTCGTCAAAAATGCAATTCATAGAAAAAACAATTCGCCGAAAAGTTTAACTTTTCGAAACTGTGATGATAAAAATGATCCATTTAGAAGAAATACTGAACCGGGCAGAGTGAGATAGCAATGCTACTTTAATAGGGAATAATTGTAGAACAATATGGCTTCTTATCGTCTTTCTTGTCCGATAACTGTTTCGTGTCTGTTCATGGGACTGATTTGCCTGTTTCTGGGAAGAAAAGTCCAGCTGCGAATGCTCCATTATTATTATTATTATTACTAGTAGTAATATGCCACTTCAATACAGCAATTATTTCGGGATGAATAAAAGTTTCAAATAGCGAATCTGATTCATATTCGCTATTTGAAACTTTTACAAGAAAATGTCGAACCGTTTTTTTATCATATTTTCGAAAAAAGTTTCGAAATGATGTTAGCAATTCCGCTTTGGCTGGATCAGTTTAATGAAATTTTAGTTAACATTTTAGGTGAATTGGGGTTCGATTAACTGTTTTTCGATGCATTTTCATGGAACCCCTTGCGACAATGATCTTGCATCCGTCGCAACCTTCTTTCTTCGAGAACAAACATGGATGTGCTTCCAGACAATATTCCGTGTGACTTCTTGTTTCAAATGGAACTGTAAACGTAGGATGTTTTCAAAAACCAGACATAATCGGAGTGACAAACACCATCTGACGTAAGAAGAAAACTTGTCTGAGAATCTCGAGCTTCTTCACATATGTTGAAGTACTTCGAAGTACGTTACAACGACGTGTAGTAACATAAAGCCTACAACACTTTGTTTTTCCTTTAACTTGAGGATAGATTCGTATTGTCGTAAGCAATTGAAGTATGAGAAAATCAGATGGACCATCATGACATTTGATCAATGACAGTGATCTCTGTTAATTCGTCTTTCATGGGTTACAGACACAAACGTCAATGTACAGTATATAATAAATGAAATCGCAAATAGTTGCACTATTTGACTAAGACGGATGTGACGTAAGCATCCATGTTACTGTGGCAACAGCAAACGCACCACAATGTCGCGAATAAATACCCCTCAATATTTCAAAATGATTTCCATGATTGTGCTTTTCGATTCAGAGCAGAACAAATCAGAAAAGGCCTACGAAATGAACCACAAAAGAAAATAGAAAAAAAAAAACAAATGCTAAAAGGCGATGTATGCGCGTCACGAGACCAGTTATCAGAAATGCTGAAATAAGGAAGTATAGGGGGTGATAAGATTTGTAACAGATATATACACTTATTAAATAACTACTTAATAAATGTGCAAAACGTATTTTAAAATTAGGATTAAATAACTTCAATTAGAATTAAATCTATAAAATTGCTTCAACCTTTTTTTAAATACAAAAACAAAATTCTAGGCTTTTTAAGGACTCGATAGCGGCATATGTATAGGCTAGTCATTTCAAAACAGCACATTTTGATGTTTATTCCACCCACCAAAAATTATAAATAAATAGCGCATGGGTGAGCTAAGACACCCTGGAACTCTGCTTCTCTGGAAAGTAAACATTGAACTTCTTTGAAGCCTCCAACCAGCGAGGTTGTGGTCTTCCACTAAGAAATAAGAATAATGACGTCATCATTGGATGGGCATAAACAGTGATAATTAGCATTTATCGAGCAAAATGGTTGAGTACCAGATGAAATGTATTCCAGATGAGCTGAAATAGTTCGATATTTTAGTCGGCTTAAATCAGAATAAAGGTTTTGTGTGGGTAACGTATAACATGAAACAACAATATTCAGATTCTTGAGAGAAAATGATATTTTAATTAATGCAAACTAATGTTAGCGTTACGTAAACACTTCCCTGAAAACTGGTAACGGTAGGATTGATAACCTGCTGAGCTTTTTTTCCTCCCATTATGAGTTGCCTCGGTATATTTCAATGAACGCTTCAAAGAAACCGCTGTATATGTTTTAATTAAGAACTGTTTATTTTAAAGCGGCTCTAAAGCAGTTTTAATTTAAATTTCTTTGAGTATTTAAAGTATTGTGGAATAAGCTAAATAACTGTGACAAGGACAAGCCTTGTCTCGATATTAATCACACTACGGAATTGTCTGACATTAAGTTAACTACAAAACTGACCGATAGATGGAGCCACTTCAGTCTAAAACGCGATACACTGGGCTGCAATTTACATATGACAAGAATACCATAGACCTATACAAATTGCATATTTTACCTGAACTGTGCGTGTGTGTTTTTCCCTCCGAAAGACTGAAAAATATATAAGCATGGAAAGGCCTTACAAATGAAAGATATTTTAAATTTGGATCGAAATTGCAGTACGACACATGGATAGTTGGAAAATGTTTTCATTGCCTGTCATCTCTTTTGCTTACTAATATTTTTTATTGTTGTTGTTGTTGTTTAGCAACTTGGCTGAGATGGAAGAGACATCCTGTGCGCTTTTATTTTTTTTATCTTCGTCATAATATAAATTATATCTTGTAGTTTAACATTTTAAAGAGTTAAAAAAAAATTAAATGGTGTATTCTGAAATTGTAAAACATAAATGCGAGATTATATCATTCCAGATCGTAACGTTTCGATTATGAAGTCTTCAGACAAGGCTTCACTATTAGTCATTTAGCGCTCGAAGACAACATGGCAAGAGGAGAAATCTAAATAAAAATAACTGTCGATGACTCAGTTCCCTCTGTCGAAACTTGCTATGAGAAACCGCAAAATGACTGTGGCAGTTCATCAATCAATGAAAGTTCCACCCGACAAAAAAAGCAAAAATGTCTGAAAGATCTCATGTGGATGTAGAATAGTTCCTTTTTTTGAATGCTCCATTATCGTAAAGCAAATATCATTCAGTTACTGCCATTCTTTCATGACATCAATACATACATTAGCTCACGAGGAAATAAATTGACTTTTATTACAGCAAACAAACTATCAAGACCTCCGTTAGTTCGCATACTAGCTGCTAACATCATTAGCTATCCAACTGAAATTTCGATCCACCATCAGTGGAACCCCGTGTGGCTTCACAGAGCACGAACCGAAACTGCTGCAATAAGTAGGTTTTCTTTATTCTGGATGAGAAATATCACATGATTTCAGTTTGCCAATGAAATGAAAGGGTCGAGTATAAATGAAAGTGAATTCCGTTAAGAATGCAGTGAAATAAAACAGACGTTTGATTGATGTTTAAGATGCAAAGTTTTAGGCTAGCAGTGCACACACTACAATTGGTATAACGGAAGCCTCCCGTTGATTGAAGCAGTCACTTTGCACGTTGGAAGAACTAGAGAACATGTCGGTCCTTGGATTGGCAACGACCTGAGTTCGATTCTCGTTATGACGCTATTCCTCCCTCCCGTTCTGGGTTGGGTTTTCAAAGTGAGTCAGCTGATATGATGTACGGAGATAGAAGTTTTTTGTTCCGCAAAACAAGCCAAAAGACCACACTCAACGAGTATCGAAGTGTGTAGGGATTGCCGATAGGTGGCTTTGAGAAAGACGGTGAGTTTTGCAGTGTTACTGTGGTGGAGGGTGGTTCGTGCTGCATTGTGTGACCCCTCAATCAATGAGTCCTCGGACTCCATGAACGCGTCATGTAACACTAATATTACAATTTAGGAATGACCTCTGAGCAAAGACTCGACGTCGCCTCATAAAGAGTCGAGTTACTTTAATATGGCAGAATAAGCAAATTCGGTGGAAGTGAAATGGCGGCCTGTTAAAATTCTGAGGAACTGCGTGTGAGATGGACTCAGCGTAACCAGCTATTGCACTCATGTTTACGTACGTTTTGTTTGTTTGTATCGATTACTGGTGAGAATTATTAAAAGAAGACATGTATTCGATATTTCATACAGGAAATATATTTTCTGATCTCTTGCATCAATGATTCCAATCTAATGCGATTGGAATCATTGATGGCTCGATGTATACACTTTCAAGCAGAACAATCCAGTCGCATCCTCAAAGTTTCAATTGGCGAATAAATTATCTTCCATTCTTTGGTTAGCAGTAAATCGATCATCGCGACTGCATCTAACACATACTTTTCTTACTTTAAGAAGTTTTCGTTTTTTAATTTTTAACAAGAAAAGTCGTCGAACTCAGTCAGTAGCTACTTAATAAAGTTGTTCTGTGCGTAAATGACTGAGTGAGAGAAAGAAAAAAAAATCCTTTTCTCATTTCAACTGAGTGAACGACTCTTAGCAGTTCGCAATTTGCTTGAATTTTTTTCGATTGTTTTGCTGTCGTCTGAAGGGCGATTAACAAATGCCGATCAAAGCGAGTCACAAATTGGAATTCTCGTTTTGTTTTTCGGCCCGTCACCTGTTTTACTGTTTCGTAGCACCATGCGGATGCAAAGATTAATGACAGCTGATTCCTTTATTCTCCGCACTCCCGGCATCTTTGAATTCCGACAAAATGTTCCTGAAAGACATCTCATGTATCCCAAAACTGTGTAGGAAAAGACGGATCCAGTGGCACATCTGGGTGTAAATGCAAGCACCAACTTTGGTGCTTGCACTTACAACCAGAGGTCTCTGAGGCTGACACGTGAGGTTATAAATGACATTTCTGAGGTTGAATGGTCTAGAAGAAATGTCGTTCGTTCCGAACCAGGAGGTTATTACACTCAATTTGTTACCAGGTTTTCTCATAAAATGATTGGTTGGTCGCAGTGAAATAAAATATATCTCAAAGAATCTACGTTGCTTTAGTTATCTTCTCCTGGAGGTGAAGTGTCCTTGCTATTTCCAGATGTGTCTGAAGATGGCAATTTAAAAGACCGAAATCGATTGGGCGGTTGTCGTGATTATACAACCGATACTTAAAATACGACACTGTACATAACGCATTCTGTTTACATTAGACATATTTGACAATATTTCTTTATAGTGGGGACGACTCCTGCCGTAAAGATGAAGTCTTCATCGGTGATGCAGTCCGCCGAAGACAACTCCGAGACAAACAGTCACTCGTGTGATTCCTTGGCAGATGAATGTTTATTAAACTATTTACATTTTATTAAAATATTAATACTCGAAAGAAAGTTTTAGCCAAAATCCAGATTTCAATAAATACCAACACCATGTAAGCCCAGTTTCGTTTATTTATTTTTTTTTAATCTAATCTTTTCTTTTATTGTAAGCTTCATATTCTGGTACAAAATGTTGAATAATCGTAATATGCGTAACGTAAGAGCAACAGCTCGTCCAGGTTGCGATATGCATAAAGTTACAAAAAGTTATGTAATGCATTTTCATTATAAACACATATGTACATCCATATAATATACATATTACTATAATATAATCGCATAATAAAATCGCAGGAAACATGCTAATATGTGCAGAGAAAGTTGCGTAACATTAATTAGGAACAAAATAAAACAAAGTAGTTAAATGGCATTTAATGTTTTTTACATTTTACACCTGCAACAGGATCTTTTTAATAGCAATGTGCAAAACCAATCGTTTATACAATTATTTTGAGCGGAGCTTCCTCGTTTCTGTGGGAAAATAAATACTCTTTAATATTTATAATACCTTAGGCCCTATGTCTACTAAGGAAAGCATCTTGTTTGATATTTACGCATTCGTCTTTTAAGAATAATAGTACCCTATAGGCGTATAAATATCTAAGGGGTAGTGTGTTTAGTGGGGTGCATTTATTACACATTGCAGAATCCTCGTATTTGTTTCTAGTTAAGATTTTAATTATTTTATTCTGAGTCGAGACTAAGGGTTTCAGAGTAGTGCGATAGATTCCTCCCCAACTTAATATGCCATATTGTTGTGTACATTAGTAGTGTATTTAGGTGGTAAAGTCTGTTTAACATAATCCTTACTTTATTTACGACATCGCTGATATGCGGTTTCCGGCTTAAACTACTATCAAGTTTTAATCCCAAGTAAGTTATTGCGCTGACGTTTTCTATTTACTCACATTTGCAATTTGAATTTTTTCCTGCAATTCCAATCATGCAAAATTAATTGTGCAGTGAAGTTCATTTTGGCTGATGTATTTCGCAAGTTAAAATTTACTAAGTACGGAGTATTTGTTAAAAAGTACTAATAACTGCTGCTTTGTAATAAGTTAGCACTTGTTTTACTAAACAATGAGAAGCGAAGGCAAACTGAAGTATCGATCCTAAATACCGTAAAATACCAGCGATCCTTAATAGCATCAGTGCGGAGAAAACTAATTTAAATATGCCTAAATACTCTTAAAGAATTGGACGTACAACTTTAGGGACTTCACAACGCTATAAAGCTATTATTGAACATGTGTGTGTGTTCACAGCAGTAACTTGAGTAAGCGGTCAGTTTAGTCAATCCACTCAGGAAATATCAAATCCTGTTTGTGCTTTCGTTCCACACTCGATAAAACACTTCCTTCGCCGTCACCCCATTACTTTTGCCAAAGCAGTGTGAAATATTTCTCTTAATCGCCCTTTTGATATATGTGCGAACTGCCGGTGAAACGAGCGATTAGTTGCTGAAGTATTACACCCGATTACCCAAACACAAGCCGCGCAGAAATATGAGGAACGCAATAAGTGCGATCCACGAATTAGGAGGCAGCGCGGAATATGCTTTTAAAATGCACTCTCGTCTCGAACAAAAGCGGAAATGACCTTGCATTTATCTGAGGAGCGAAATCTGCGCACGTGAAAATTACCCTCCAAACTTATTAAATTCTGCAGGAATGTTTTCTTTAATTGGAAAAGGCGACCGTGATAATGCGAATCATCTTGGTTTCTTCAAGAGTTCACCAGAAAGCTTTTCCCGAATTAATTGCTTATACGGAATATAACAACTGCTGAGAACAATGGTTGGTTTGCACCCACAGAAATCTCTTCTTACCACGAAATGCACATAATCTAAATGACAGAATTGCTTTCCATTTTGAATGTATCGACGAGCGGCAGTTTGAGATGAAGCTCAGCGCATTTAACACAAAGTTATTTACGAATGTTTATTTTATTTTTTAATTATTTTTGGAAGATTTTCCAGCTACAAACTTTCATCTTAAAAATTACATTTTGTAGTGAAGTTTTTTTTTATATCTTTTGTATCATTTGCCTATCCGATCCAATCCCATGTCTAATACAAGGTAGCCAGTCCTTAGATGGAGCGGAAGGGATTTTTTTTCACGGAAATTCACGTTTTTCATTTTATAGCAGACAAACCAAAAAGAACACATGCAGTTAGCACACATAATACACGGACACGATAATTTTGCACATTAGTTTTGTACATTGATGATATTGGGAAGGATTTGACAAGCGACATACAGTTATTTGCTGATGATGCAAAGATAGGCAGGGTAATCAGGAAAGCTGCTGATTGCAGTCTTTGCAGAATGATTTGACGAGGCTGGAATTGTGGGCATGGGAAAATGGGTGTCCGTTCAAAGTGAGTAAATGTAAATCATTCGCTTCGGAGTGATAAGGTATCCAGTGTCGTATTATATTGGTGAGATTTGGCTAGAAGAAACTGATGAGGCTAGGGATCTTGGAGTGTTAGTAGATAGGAAGTGGAAGTTCAGGGACCATGTAGCAAAGATTGAAACTACAACTCAAAAGATAACTGCAATGCTGAAGCGAACGTTCACATGTAAAGACAACGATGTCATTTTGCCTTTTAACAAGGCTTTGATAAGACTACGTTTGGAATATTGTCCGCAGGTCTGGTCTTCTGGTTTCCATTGTGATTCTGATATATTGGAGAAAGCGCAAAGGAGAGTGTTAAAAATGATATCAGGATTGTGGAATACCGATTATGATGACAGATTGAGAATTTGTAGGCTGCAAACAGGAGAAGAGGGGTGATGATATGATTGAGACTTACAAACTTCTGAAAGGGTCATACAGGATTTCAACTGATGGAATTTTTCAATTTATGGAGGATGGGGAAAGGACAAAAAAAAGGCATCCTTGGAAACTTAGAATGAAGGCCGCCAAGAAGGGTATGATGGCTAGATTTTTCTCTCATAGGGTGGTGCGTGATTGGAATAGATTGCCATTGGATGTTGTGAGTGCAAGCAGTGTTGCGGTGTTGCGTAGTAGGTGGCCTCCCTGGGGGTCTCTCTTAATAATAATAATAATTATTATATAATACATGTAATTATTTTGGGGAAAGAATACTCAGCACGTTTTGATTATACCTTGGTGACGTAAAAGGATGATTTTTATTAGAATTACGGCCAAAGCACTTAAGTCTATGAAGGCAATATATATTACGTGTGATCTTTTTTTGTCGGTTTGTCTACTTTAGCACAAAAATGGCATCTCTAGGTGAGACGATTACCTCAACTTCAATGTAAGAAAAAGCCCATAAAGGTTTCAGAGTAAGAAGAAATTCGAACCCAAGTGCTCCATCTAAAACGCAATCATTATGGTCGTCGTGACTGCGCTGCAAAGTGGCAAAGCAACGTCAAGACGGAAAATGAAGGAAGTCATGCCTTAGCTTTACCAGGTAAAGATCGTGATTCGATTCCCGTCGTCAGATGTATTTTTCCAGTTTTTGTAATTATCGATAATTTATTGAAGTTAGCTAGAAAAACAACTCTGAAGCATACTTTTCGAAAATAATATGAATTTTTTTTAATCTTGTTTCCGATGATGGCTGTGACCGCATTCGTTCTTTGTAATCTTTTAATTAGAGTTGTGTGTAGTATCTTATATTTATAGTTCTGTTTTTAAGTAACTGTATGACTATCGATGATCGCATTAGTGTGGCTCGTGGGGTACCAGGACACACTAATGCGATCATCGTATATCCCTTTCACCCAGATAAAAAGTTAGGAAGAGTTCATTTGGCAGATGCAAAATTTGTACTTGCCAAATGAATACTGCCATTGTAAGGACAGGATAAAAAGAGCTTCCGATAGATGGCTCTTCGATAAAATGATGGCGGTGTATTCAACAAAAGTTCGCATGTTTGTTCCCTAAAGAAATCTCTGGTTCAGTATCGATCTTACGAACACTCAAAAAGGAAAGATATTTCAAGATAGCTCTCGAGTGATGCCAGAATGAAGAACGCATCTGACATGTTCGACAGCCATCGTGTGGACAGCATCGTCGTTGTCAATACGCATCAGTCAACGAGAGCGATTTCTTTATTGGGTCAATCCGAAAAAGGAAAGCCACCCATCAAATAAGTCAGCCGATGCCAAACATCCTCTCTCGCCGAAAGACGTGACCCGGCTATCGACTGGCTGCTCTTTATTTTGTGGCATAAATCGCTTCATTTCAAAGTGATTTTCACTGGCTGAGTTGATAAGCATCGGTCGAAACTGTTGAAATAATCGCATTAAAATCGAAGTAAATAGGCACCGCCAGGTGGCGTTGTACTCTATTAATCAAAAAGGACAGTGAAAACGTCCTTTAGGTCTTTTAGATATACGTGCCATCTTAGGTGAAAGATGCGCATTGTAAGATGGAAGTTTAGTTCTTTAATCAGTCAAGTAAAAATGTATGGGAAAACCTCGGCAATGACAACAATTAGCGCTACTGCATTTGGCTCGCTTTTTTTTCACATTTGACGTCTGTAGACACCGTATGGTCACTGCCATACCTCACATGGCTTTGGCAATGATGTCTCCTGCTAGAATAAGTGGCAGGGTCACGGATTCCCTTTCCACACAAAGTTCACAGGACAATCGCGAACAACCACACCCACGGCGGGATTCGAACCCGCAGCTTCTTGGCTGTAGAGCGCACACGTAGCCACTCTGCCGACCAGGCTGGCAACCCGGCTCGCTAATCGAAACTAAATAATGGGACTTCCACTGGAATGTTCCCTGAAACACCACATAAGTGTTTTTATTGGAAGTTTTTCCACTTGGTTGTACTAGAAATTAAAGATACCAAGAAATTATTTACTCGGTTTAATCCTATATCCAGGTGTAAGCAAACAAAGTCTGCGCCTGAAGTATCTTCAGGACTGGGGTAACTTGTGGCAAAGGTGACCCTCCCCATAATGGATAGCATTATACATGTCCTCAAGGAGATGTGCTTTGCATTATGGGATACTAAGGAAAGTGATGTGAAGTCATTAGCTTCTATATACAAGTTGCCCAGTCCTGAAAATACTTCAGGCGCAAAATTTGTTTGCTTACACTTGGATAAAGGATTAAACGAAATATATAATTTAAAGTGTTCTTTACGATGTTCCTCTTGCAATTCAACCTGCTGAACTTCCTTTGCGAATAAATCCAAGTAATAAACGCTCCGAGAGAAGATAACAA
The DNA here is from genome assembly GCF_054136105.1 of Typopeltis vanoorti. Lineage (NCBI taxonomy): Eukaryota > Metazoa > Arthropoda > Arachnida > Uropygi > Thelyphonidae > Typopeltis > Typopeltis vanoorti. The sequence continues at coordinate 15,444,527 of NC_143566.1, read as the reverse complement.
AAGAAAGAAAAGAAGTTCGTTTGTAGCAATTGGGATGGAGAGAGGTTCTCTTCCAAGGCCACTTGCAGTTGATGAGAGTAGCGAGCTCACGTGCATGTAAACCCCGGCCGTAATAAATCACCGAAGTGTACGCGGTGAATGTTGCCTCCAAGACGTCCGCTTTTGTTAAGAATGACTCCCCGTTGTTATCTTTGTTTCGGGGGACAGTTTTCCTTTTAGCAATAAACGAATACCCCTGATGACGTGATGAGCGGAGCATCTCGAAGACTAATGGCCACGTAAGAGTTGCTATCGGATCTCCGTGGTTTTTCTCTTTACAGGAGCTCCAAGCAAAGTAACCAAAGTAAAAACGCATCAGTTGAATGGAAAAAATCTTTCAGACCCAAATTTTCAACCCTAGAACTAAACAGGATATTTTTCAGTTGTGACTCGTGTTCAAAAAATTGGTTCCAAAAATAATTATATTTTATAAAGTGTATTAAATGTTCACCCTTTTCGAATTATTTTTTCAACATCTGTCCTTATTGCCGTCTGAAAGAGAAAGAGAACTTCAGCCATCGTTCCTGCTTTCAAGCATGCGCCGATGCTTTGAAAACATGTTAATAATCACGAGAAATCCGAAGGGTGAAGACAAATTTCAGATTTATGTTTTTTGGCAGTATCAATTTGTCCTGCACACTTTTCGCTCACTGTTTTCACATTTTCGTCTACATCTGGTGACAAAAAATTCAGATAAATACAGCGTATTACTCCCTATCGATGCAACGTGAAAGTGATCTTACACGCTCAATCCTGTGACACTGCAAGCACTTGGGATGACACATTTAGCATTATCAACATCGTTGGTAATGTTCTGACATAGTGTATTATCCTTGAACGTAAAGTGGTTTTACTTAGTCGATGTTTTCTCGCACCAACGCCAAAAAAAAAAAAACACTCTTATGTTAAGATTAGCACACGTTTATGATTGTTATTCTACCTCTTGAATATCTCAAACCAGAATCTGTGTTAAATTTTCCTTCGCTTCTTATTGTAACGTATTTACGTCAGCAAGCATTCTGGCGACCCATTTCAATTTGTGCAACCGCTTTTTTTCCCCGATTTCTACACAAATTCCTGTTTGCATAACGTTATTGTTTCAGATATGCGTACTGAAAAAATTTATGCTCATACGAAATAGTCGTATTAGTAAAGAATGTAAATCTATCGGGGCCTTAAAATGATAGTCGAACTCCTTTTCATTGCTGTGCTTTGAGTTTGATACCAATGAGATATCATGATATCCGTTAGTTGTTTTCCCCTGCAGGTCTCTCCCTGGGACTAACTTCACCAAATAAACGTCATCCGACCTTGTCTTATCCTTCCCCCACCCAGAAAAAAAAACGTGAAACCGTAAGAAGCCGTGAATAAGGCGGTTCATTTTAGTGCATGTAATCGAATTGAAGCATCAACATCGATTTATTGATTATTCTCATGAGAAGGAGGCAGTCGCAAGAGGAGAATGTTTTGCACTATGGAAGAGCAGGTGCAAACTGAATTTAAACAACGAAGAATATCACGCATGTTATTCTAAGACACTGTCGTATCTTATAGGACGGAGATCAGGCGGAAGCTGACGCAGCAATTGATAACACATCTCTTGGAAAAGAGGGTCTCTGGCGGATACCATCAAATATTCACATTCGTACATTGTGAATTCGAAATAAGATCTTCGCGAGTTAAAGTGCATGCGCGGATGAAACTAATAATGCCATTGGTGAAAAGCTTAAATGAAAAGCTAAAAAACTGTTAAAAGCTAAATCTAAAGCTAACCTAGTTCAATTCAACTAGATTAGTTTTAGCAGAAATAAAGCGTATTAATTTGAATTAGCTAATTCATAACCACGTTGCCCACCCACATTAAAAACCTTTGCCCTTACTAAGCTTTGTCTTTTCGAATAGCATATTCTGATATGTAACCACCAGTCACGTCAAATTTGTCAATGAATTAAACCTTGTAGTATAAATCGAAATTGAAGCAGTTAATACGAAAAATAAAATTTGAAAGGGTAGAAAGTCAAAGTCGGCCCCCGTAGCTTATTTAAGCTAAAATGGTGCAAGAGGCAGCAACAAGGATTCGTGCTAAGAGATGATTGCAATGACACAGCAAGAACTACCATCCAAATGCACTTTGTGCGGACAGTAGCCGGTGGATGCTGCAAATAGGACTGCATTGATCCACATGTAAAGCATGATGGTGATGGAAGCGTGAAAGGGATTTTCGTGGCATGGAATTGGCCCCCTTAATTTACGAAATTCTATTATGAAGTTAAGTCTATCTGATGGACATTTATTGTTATAGCAAAACAGTATTCGGAACGATGGGGGAAGAATTATTCGCGATGTATGTACGGTACATTTGGATATTTCACAATACGCTTAGTGCGGATTCACCTCAATATCCAGTACTCGTCAGAGATTGGCGAGATTCTCTTAAAACAGTCGTCTGTTATCGAATAGACGCATTCTTTCAAAATCACCTTCCTCCTTCTCAACTCCACATTTTCTGTGACGAAAATCGCTGACTCGCAGTTATTGGACCACCTTTAACAAGATCCTGAGGTTATTCTGTTTCTTTTTATGCCTTCAACAGACAGACCGACAGACTAGCATTCCCCGATGTTTCTCTCCTTCAGACCGATGCCAGACGTCTTATTAGTGCAGCGCTTTGGGAAATCTCTGTGGTTTCGTTAACGGAATCGTTAAAGTTTGAAAGCACTTGAGTCAAAACCACTCGTGAAATGAGTTCATTCAATGATAGAATAAGATTATATAACTGTCTGTCTGTCTGTCTGTCTGTCTACTGGCATCCATTGGTATTCGATTCCAGTAGGGTAAAGAGTGAAAAGAGTCGCGATGAAAAGCTATAATCTGCTATTCCACGCTTTCTTGGATTTAGACAAACATTCTTATAATTGCTTAACAAAAACTTGAAACCGTCTTTCAGGAGTGGGGTATTTAAAAGAGGCAATATTACACTTAAAGATACAGAAAAAAAAGAAAATGCCGTAATCACACTTGCAAGAGGAAGAAATGTAGTGGCGAAAACGGAGAAAAAAGAATCGGGAATAAGCACATCTCAAAAAAATGAGAAAACAGGAAAAACCTTGGAATTGGTATTTGGAAAAGGAACAATCGCGAGATGAAAGTGTCGGATCACTTTCACCCAACATAAGTCTCGGGACTTATGTGGGGTGAAAGTGAGCCGACTGGACTAGACCGATCAGAATACTCCTCCAAATAAGAGGCATTGTTTACGAGGAGACCTTCTCAGAAGATATTCCCGAGTTTTCCAACCCTTGGATTAGTTTTGTGATGTTCCAAACGTAAACAGAATTACATTCAGAAAATGTAATTCGGAAAAGGAATCCACTGTAATCCCTTCTTCGCCACTTACTTCCGGACGGAACTACTTACCTATGCATTTAAGGGTGGGTTAGAGTGGCTCAAACCACGTGGATCAACACTGAGTTTCGTGGTTTTGATGCAACAGTGGCTACAAACAATATATCGGGGCTCACTCGTGTTCCTCCTTCAGGGTCACGGGAGGAGGAGGAGGAGAACAAGTCGTTCATCACTGTCAAGTCTGCAGCGAGGATGTAATTACAGGAGAAAACTAATACGCGGATAACTCCGCGTTTCTTGAGAAAGTGCGTCCAGATCGATCCTAATCTCAATACTTGAAGGTGGTCTTAAATTCCATTTCAGAGATTCGCAAATCTCTCCTGAGAAAAGTCGAAATTCCGCTTACTTAAATGTTAACGCGCGCGTTTTTTAAACGTCAACTGTATAGTAAAACTGACTTTGTCCCTCTGGTGGCAGATTCTGTTGTCGGCGATTACATGAGCAGGGGTCGTAAGTGACAGCGAGGCTGTCGTTAAAATAATCCATAATTGAACACCATCGTTATAATCCAATATTTAAACTAAAATGCTTTAATGTTAAAAGTAATCGGAAACAGATATTTGAACAATATTTTGATATTCTTGATCATTTCTGCATTTTTTGCTACTGCGCGAATTCTCTTTGCGACGTCTTCAATGTCATCATCTAGCGGCTGCACGCGGTATTTCTCTAAAGGAAGATTGTGTTTTAGTGTCTTTTTTGGAATGTAATTTTATTGTCATTCCAGGGAGATGTTTTTACTAAAGAATTAATATCACTGAGAGAATCGACCTTGACCCCTACTACGGTTCCTTTTCAACGAATTCGAAAACAATTTAGTGAAAAACAAATCAACAGCCAATTTTTATTCGTGGATGTTTGTAATGCTATTCAGGTGAAGGTGCGTCATCGCCCGGTTTGCGACGACTACCTCGCTTACTACTGGCCTGAGGTGGCTTGAAAAAGTTCATGTTAGGTGCTTGAAGCAGGATTCCGAATTCGGTGAAACGTAGGAAATTATTTCCGTTAAAAATGTTTAGCATTTTGCTTATGTTTAATGACTAGAGCTTTAATTTAAAAAAGCACTTCGTAGATAAGTCCTTCATAGCTCTTAATAATTATTATAGGCGACAACTGCGTACGATTCGCTGGTCTTCATTTCTTTCAAAAGGCAGTTGGGAAGTATTAAATAATGGAAGACTGAGTTCGACTTGCTTCTTTATTCATTGGTAGCTGTACCTCCGAGTCCACTTGGGCCCATTAGTCTTAGCTGAGAGTATCACGTTCCGCGGTAGTTGCAACCATCCCTAATTGAATTCACGACCATACAATAAAGTCAAGGTGTCCTTGTTAGAAGATATCTATTAAATCATCCAACGTCACGGCTTCAGTAGCATTTGTAAATAAGTTAACTGCCAAGATTCAAAACTCTAAGCTTAAAGCTTCTCTTTAAGCACATTTTGGAAAAGGATCCACCACTATAAAGCATCTTCAAGCGAACAGCATTTTAGATAAAGAAGACGTCTGTGTGTCTTGTTTACTGGGTAAATTGAATAGCATACATGAGGCAAATAGATTAACAAAGAAAAAAGAAAGAATTATCTCACTTCTCCGATGCCGAAGAAATGTAAAGTCAATAAAGCGTGGTGTTGATCGAATGTCCATATTGGCTACCTAAAAATAAACGGGCATCTCCAATAGCGGTATTTTGAGCTTTGAGCGACAGCATCAATACTTAGCTCGCCTCCGTTGACTGGCATTAACACGTTCCTACTTGTGAGTGATGTGCTGTGGCCGACGTGTTTCCAAGAACTTGGAGAATTGTTAGGAAAATGTAGATGGGTTGTCCTCTCTGCCATTGCAATGCCTTTCGGAGGATATTGAGTGATTGTGCTGCGGGTGTTCAGAAGTCACCAGTGGAAAAGGCATCTGAACAGTCAAACGTTCTTCGTTTTCACTGTTCAGATGAAAGAGAACTTTCATTAGAATTGCCTAAAGAATTTTGCACTCTGCGAGAAGTTGCACGTTTGAATAGAAGGAATAACTAATTGGTATCCATTTCCATAATAGTTACCACTTAGTTATTTCTCGTGACGTCATAATTACTGCTCCCACACACTTAACTTTACTTCCTAAGCTGGCGAAATATTTTTTTGCATTTCTGCATCGGTGTTGGTTTTCTGCTTCGAAATGTGAGCGGAAGGATGACATTTCGTCTAAGTGATCTTATCTCGACAGAAAGCTACAACTATCGGGAAGCAAAGTGTCCAACAACGTAGTATGAGAGCTGTTTCATGAACTTGAACCGGTGGAAATATTTGCGTTCTTTTTTTGCTGCTTCTCTTTTAAGCTTGAAAAAAGGATTCTCTCTTTCCAGTTAAGACGCGCACTCTCGGTTATCATATAAATTTCGGTAAAAGTATGTCGCTTCACAGAAGCGACAGTTCCTGCAGCCGTAGGAAAGTATTCAACAGTGTGCTGGTGTAATTAGAAGTGCTAAGTTTAAATCAGTAAGGAAATTGTAACCATCCATATTACAGCTCCAAGGATATGAATATGATGGTGGCATCACTGTCGTTATCATTTCTTTTCTTCGAGTTTTCCCAAGTTACAAAAGAATGACTTTATATTTCTTTGAGCTGAAAATTATTCAAGTGGTAAATCTTATTAATCATATATCATTACTGGGTTTTCTTCTTTTTTAATAAATCAACAAGTGAATCAGTCAGTGAAGGAACGCTATTTACCGATAGAAATACTGGATACAAATAAGTTGATTGGAACTTAGTTTCAAATGAATTTCTATATAAAACAAACATTTCCATTACTTCGTCTGATGTACATCAGACGAAGTGATTTGGTCTTATTTTCTTCCATGTCTCTTCTTGCTGAATCCTTCCATCTGTTAAGACAATTGTCTGAATTGGGATACAAAGCAGGCGCCTTCTTTGAATACGTATACAAACAAGAGAACCATCTAAATGGAAGTTTGTATTTATATTTTGGTTGTGATAGTCGGAATTCCTCTAGGACTCTACAGATAACTCCACGGTCTCGTTCCATAGATGGAGACTACCGCGTGTTTTATTGCACACACTGGGAAAAGCAATCACCAGTGTTTGGTTGTAAAAGGCCATGAATCTTATTAAGTAATGCACGCATCCCCCTAAACTGACTTCTCCTTAAAACATAATATAACAAGTCGGTCGTTAAACTTGATGGAAAATACTTCCGGGCTTTACAGACAGCAGTCTTAATGTTTATGTGTTCTTTGCGTGATAAACGACCGATGCGAAGCAAGGAACCACTTGGATCCAACGAAAGAAAAACACTTTGTTTATCCTACGGCAAGGGAAAAACTCAGAAGACCAAATTAGAGGAATTTTATTTCAAGCACAAATGGAGTGTCTTTCATTCCTTGTTCCTTATCTTTTTGAAATTTTATTAAGAGTAACAAACAAAGACGTCGACAATGACAGAACTGAGATGCTGGTCGCATTTAACAAAAGTACCAAAACTTTAAGAATGAAATTAACTGGATGCCAATTATTGCTCAGAAGCCTCTTCAAAAGATAACACTGGATGTAAATAGTTGTCTTCGTTTTCAAAGAAAGCAAAAAACTATTAATGAATCAAACAGACAAACGCGCTCCTATTTAATTTATTTTTCGTTTTGGTCAGTAATAACGTAATCAGCAGTTGCTTTAGTTATCTTTTCACTAATACCTGATGGCATCGGATTATCCATGAAAAAAGCAATAGCAAATTCACTTGAAGATATAGTAATCACTCGCGCACGTGATCGACCTGACTCACCTTGCACTCTCCTAACAGAGCTTGTTCAAATGAATCGTAAATCAATAAAGCAGATCCAAATTTTCCGTGATAAAATGCATGCCTGAGTTCCCACACCAAACATTCTTTATATGCGATTGAAATGAGGTGAGTGATTACGGCACTTAACCCTTATCACTGGGGGTGTACTCAGTCTATATTAACTACGCTAAAATACAGTTGTTTCTCCTCCTATTTTAGGCTTTTTAACAGATGAGTTGAGATTTCGTTATTCACTCATTTCTATTTGAAATCAACAGAGCATCAAATTCAAATGCTTTTATGCTTGTAGACTGCTTTATTTTCCATCTACCATCCAAAGCATTCATCAATTATTTATTCCTAAAATTAGAGAACTGCTGCCTTAACCTTTGACCCTCTTGTTGAAATGGAATTAACGATGGAGCCTCTGTTTCATCCTTCATAGCTTGGTCGGTTTTGACGATGTCTTTTGGCTGAAAACACCTCAGTTCCCAAACCATCTAGAACCAGAAGAACTTTAATTACTGCTTTATTCTCCATCCGCCCCCACCTTGCGTCCTTTCATACACTCTTTACCTTTCAACTGAATTTGAGTTAGCTGGTTTCATATGAAGGTTATGAGATTTTCCTCCGGAAGCTCGGGTTCTTCGTCTCTCAAAACAGACAAACAGACCTTAAGAACACACACAAAATTGGCAGTCGTGATAAATTATGCAGATAGGATGACCCACCACTCTCTCAGAGCATCGATCAGTTTTGAAAGGAGCCAAAACTTGACGTTGGTAAGCCATTGAGCATAACAACGAAGGAAAAATCGGTTCGTTTCATTTGAGGGTTTAACATTATGATGGATCACGCTGAATCTTCAAAATATTAGAGTGCTATTGTTATCACTTGCTCTCAATGCTCTAAGCTAACATTAATTAGTCTAATAGCCGATTCTTTTTTTATTCCATAAGTTTTTATTTATACACCTTTCACATCTTTTTACTAACATAACTTATAATTTCATAAACTCTTTATTGTTGTTGTTGGTTTCTCTTCATAAATATTTAATTTTTCATTATTTATTTAATCCTATTTTCTTTTGCTGCCAGTTTAGATTAATGCCTCTCTCTCTCTCTCTCTCTCTCTCTCTCTCTCTCTCTCTCTGAATCGCTAAGGTTTTTCTGTTTCATTTTCCTTTTGTGCTTGCTGCAGCTCTTTTTAACTTTCTGCAAGAGGCTTTGCAGAAGATCTTTCTTTCCATTAAAATTATTGTACTACCTGCATAATTCATTATTTTATTCACTTTTTATATTTCGTATGCTATTTTTCAATTTCAGATTCATGTCCGTTATCAGAAGTTCTAACTAAAAGAACCTCACAGTTTCGTTAAATATTTACGTCCAAACTACTTAATAACCTAGCAGCAATTTGAAGAGATAAATCAAAAATAGATTAAATCATTTGCTACAGAGCCCCTAGGTGCCAAGGACCATAGTTTGGGAACTAATGCCCTATATGCCTCATCCTCTACCAGGAGACGGAGAATCAGGCTTGAAGTAATCTGCATATAAATATTATATTTATTCTGTAGGAGTGTTTCGTTCCTGATGTTTCTTTTCTATTTTTGGTAAAGACTTCTTACTTCGTTTATATTTTCTTGAATATTTCTTATGGTATTATATTTAACAAATATTATAACTTCCGTAATATATTCTATTGCTGTTGTCTCCTATTTTCTGTCATTTGAGACAATCAGTAACTAAACCCGTTGCGATATTGTATGAGTACCTTTTATGAGCTCTTTAAGATAAAATTCTGGAACGTTATTTAAATATATCATTGACTTGTACGTATTATCTCAATGCATGTAGAGATACCGACTGCAATAAAAGAGGTATCAAATGTCTCTTAGTTGATTCAGCAGTTGCATCCAGAAAGATCATATACGTTTTCCATCGCTTGTAATTATATTCAGATAGTATGCAAATTATTCATTTATTGTAAGTAGTATTTTTTATCTGAAAATGTCCACAACAACACGTTTTCATCATATGTTTTGTTTAGCGACCTTTGCATTAAAAAGGGCTTTTAAAAAGTGAAATATCAACTGCTTTCTGTAAATTTTCTCCGTGCTGATGGCCTATAAAACAAAACTAATAAAAACAAAAGGAAGTTTTTAAAACAAAACTTCCTTTTCATTTTAAAAAAGAACGTGGTGAAGAGGAATGCGTCTTATTTATTTACGAAACGCACCCATGATCTGGCGCATGCGAAATAAACTGTTCGGATTCGCATCCATTCGATTGCTCGCAGTTCTTATTGTGAAGTTTCACATTGGTATTCGCATCACTGCTGAGGAAATGTTAGGAGGCGATGCTCTTAATAATAAACAAAGTTATTTTTATAATCACTTAATTGTAAGTAGTTAAGTTCGTTGATATCGTGCTACCGTGTATTTTTCTTTTGATATCTTCCGCTCTTAAGTTATCTGTTTAGTTTCTTTTACTTACTCTTTAACTTCCTTTTCCCTTGAAGTAATTCCTCTTGATTGACGAAAAGAAAACTCTTCACACTCCTTCTCTATAGAAAAATAAAATAAAAGATAAATGTTTTGGCAGTTTTAATGTCTTAGTCGTTTTAAGAACTTATTGTGTGATACGTTACATAACATTTCGGATTAGATATTGGCTATCAAACTCTTGTTCATAAAGACAATATTTTTGATATCCGTGTAAGACGTAATTTTTGCTTGTGAGTAGCACCATCCATTGTGTTACATTTTGTGCTGTATCATGTTACTTATGGATCTCTGTCTTGCATTAATAATCATATTACAAACTGCGCAACCTGCTGCATTTGATGACGTAATTTACTACCAGGTCTTATCTTGATTATCCACGGAGTTATCAAATACTGAATAGATAATCCAGAATTCACTATTCAAAAAGTTTTAAATTGAAATAATACAAAATGTTAAAAACACTGTATGATACAAAATCCAAAAAAAAAAAAAAACTGTTAACAACAGAGCAAAAATCCAGTTGTTGAGATGAGTCAAATGATACAGTTGTGTAAGAACGTATTTCCTATCCAACAAACCACGGCCAATTATGAGGTGTAAGGTTGGTTGCGGTAAGTTGGTTTTGAAGACCACGAGGACAATCAGGCATGGAATCAGAACTATACATGGTGTTCGATATTTCTTTTAACTGATGAAATTAATAATCCATCTACTAATATTATATTTTTATATTCAATGACTACATTCGCGGGCTTCTTTTGATTTCTTTAACCTCTGAAGATCCACGCGAATGTTTCCTATTTTCAAACGTCACACACCAAACGAATTAGTTTATTTTTGAAACCAATTTCGCCTGAACTATTAGACCCATTCAAGGAAAAAATATTTCGATGTTCCCCAACCGTATTTAGGCCCTTATGGGCCCAATGTGTTCGCCAATGATTAACAAACTAGATGACCCTACTCGACAGATCAGTGTACTTGAACTTCGCTTTTCCTTTCGACAGTGTAGTCACAAAGAGTAGGGGGGGGGTCACAGACGAGCGGTCATTCACACGTCGATTATTGGAATTCGATTGAACCTCTTTCGGAAAAATGGAAAGAAAAATCGGTTCGTTGATCCGTCCATCGGGTGAATTCGATATTCAAGTTCCCAGATGACGAAGATCTCATTGCACTCCGTGCATGAAGGAGACTAATAAGGTCAAAAGACAACCTTATGAACTTCAGTAGCAGCAGCCAATCGATGGATCGATTGACGCGGGTAGATGGCGACGTGTCATTTCCAGAAAACCGTCTCCCACTACCTGTACACGCTGGGGACGACTTCGACCGGACTGTAACCGACAGGGTTTCCTAGACTGAAGACCTTTATTTCCGACTGAATGTCTTGGAAGCATTTGGTTGAATCGCACCGTCTGATTAAATCCACACTGTGATCAGTGTGCCGATTACGTTTTATTTTCTCGCTCGTTAGCATATTTTCTGCGGATGACCCTGAACGGCAATCTTCACCTGCCAGAATGTTTTACCATGTTCTCTCTCTCTCTCTCTCTCTCTCTGGCTTAATATCAAAAGAGAGAACGCGGCAAAATTCCATCGTATAGATTGTCTAAAAAGCAGTCTTTCTTACAAAAATATTGTAATACAAGTCATTTTTCAGGTGACACGTGATCTTGATAGAATGGACATTGTGGTTTTTTTTGTTTGTTTTTGTTTTGTTTTTTTTACCATTAGCTTAGGACAACTAAACACTATCCTATCAAAAGTATTAGAACACACCAGTAGCAGAAGATCGCTTTGCAATTTAAGTTAATTCTGTTCAAGAAATATGAAGTGCATCATTTGCATAACTGCAATAGCATGAAGCTGGATAGCTGAGTGGATGTTGCATCCACTCTTTCAAAAAAAGTCAGTGACGTATATTTTGTATTCAACTTTTCAGTCGTAAGTAATAATAACATTCCCGTTATGTTCCGTTCCTATTGTTAATTGAATTTTTTTTTGAGAATGTCTGTAACTGTTTCAAATAGATTTTCTTGCGTGCCCTTCATTATTTCTTATAAAGAGTTAAATTATGGAAAAGGAAGTCGCTTTTACTACCTTTTCTTATCCATCTTTGATTTGTGTACTTGCGGCACATTTCTTGATGTATGTGATAGTTAACTCTTCACTTGGTTAGCAGGATTGTGCATTAGTACTTGAAAGCGCGAAACAAATATTCTGGTTATGTCTAACTAAGCCTTAGTAAAAGAGAGTTAATATTAGTAGGATAAAAAAAAATCCCTGTATGAATTGTTCGCTAGTATAACATCTTATTATTCTTCCTATCTCATCAATCGTACGATATTATTATTACATCACACCTCCAGGGAGTCCAAAGACTCATCTAGGGAGGGCATCTACTCTACAGCTCCTCGTCTCACTACTCCACTAACCTTCATCATCTAACGCCAACACCATCTACCGCCGAATACCACCGCTAGTACTTTCGCAAGATAATCACAAATATCCATGCCCATGGGGGGATTCGAACCTGCAGCCTTTTTGCTGGAGAGCGGATACGCTAACCACTCGACCGGCTATATCTCAGTAGTTGATAAAAATCAGATAACAGTTAAATTATGCTTTCCGTGGAAAGATGCAGATTAAAGCATTTTGACTACTTTTAATAACTAATTAAATCTTATCTGAAAGAGAGTAGTGCTCTTGATATGAGTAAACGAACGGTAAAAAGGACCAAATAAGTTTTAAAATATTCTGGAAATGCACTAAAAATAAAACTGAATAACAAGAAACGACAGTGCTATAAAATTCCCCAAAACGTCCGTCCGTATTATTGTTTTAATCCGGTGCTTTTCGTGCCTGTTATTTTCAACTAAGCCTCTTGATATCAGACTGGCAACACTCCAAAATCCTTCAGAGTAATTGAAAGGCGAGAGATGTTGTTGTTCCTATGGCAGAATTCCCACCAGTGTGGGTTGTCAAATTGTCTGATATTGAAAAGGATAATTTCGATGTAAGTTTGGGAAAACCATTAAGAAAGAAATGCAAAAATCGGATGTGTTGTTACTTCAAAATGGATTCACACAAGAATTATCAGGCGATATATTGTCCTCATATCCTTAACAGCAGCGTCATTCTCTCGATTTCTCTTATTATTATTACAAGACACCTCCAGGGAGTCCAAAGACTCATCGAGGGAGGGCATCTAGTCTATAACTCTGTCTCCACCACTCAATCCACCAACTGCAACGAACCGCAAGTACACCAACGCCATCTACCGCCGACAACCACCACTAGTATTTCCACAGACCATCACAAACATCCATGCCCACGGCGGGATCCGAACCCGCAGTCCTTTGGCTGAGGAGCGGATATGCTAACCACTCGGCCAATCAGGCTGGCTCTTATAAATTCGATCTCGTTTTCGATGCATTCTGTAAAAAAATATTCTTCACTGTCATATTCTTATTTAATAGAAAAAAAAAACAATGGAAATTCACCATTGGATTACGAACTTGACGAAACCTTTTAGGGATCCAGAACGTGTTCAATCTGTTGGATTTAAAACCTTCTTCGTATCTTCTTCGTAGTCCAAATCATCTAATAATTCGCGATAAAAGCTCAGTCAACGTGTATCTCAATCCTCTTGTTCTAAAAGATCTTAAATCCTTTTTGAGGTCTCATATTTTTTTTCAATAATACTCAATACACCAATAAACCACCTCGTTGTTCAACTTGTAGCTTTTAAAACGTACAGTTCACTTCTGTTCTTAACATTCCCTCCTTGATTTTCTATGAAATGGACTGGAAAGTGTGTGCATCTGTTTTACGAGAATTAGCAGAATTCCCGCAATTCTATCAGTATGTCGATGAATCTCTGTTCATTCAGATTCCTTGAATCATCAATTGCGTGAAATGTGTTACAATCAGTATCAGCTTGTTAGCTTTCATTATCCGCATCCACGTGATGTTCATTATCCGTTATTTTGTGGATGTTCCCTCTTTACGTAGAGCCCCTCATTTCCTTTTGTCTCCTTTGCTATTCATGTTCTGAAGCTAATTAACTTCGTTTTATTATTCTGCCAACGTCTTTGACTTATTTCGCTACCGAAATAGAAACAAAATGAACAAGCCGGAACTCAGTGAATAGCGAGAATTAGTAGAAACAGTGACGAACCACTTACTGACAGAAGTTGTTCGCATTTCTTTTAAGACCTGAATTCTGGTTGGAGTCACACATTTCTAAGCAAAGAAATAAAAAAAAAATCTCATTTCTCTTTAAATTGAGCTTGAAGCGACTGTCTTACTTTTCCAAAGAAAAAAATCAGGAGCGCTAACCATGCCTGTCTGCATCGAGTCGTACTGGCGTTGACATGAATGAAGCTGGTGAGAGACATCTTAATGGAAATAAATGGCGCTGTTATCAACCTGATGCGGATTTATGCCGGGCGCAGATTTTGCAGGAAGAGTTGACAGCTCAGATGCGAACATGAATAATTGGAGTTCGCAACTGCAAAGAATTCGGGTTTATTAAGATTTATTTTTGTAGCAAAGTTATGTGGAAGATGCTTTTGAACACTGCCGGAGAAGATTTTCACGAATTCGCAATAAATTATCTTAATTGGTTTTAAATAATTTGTAACGGACAACATAATCCCCACAATATATAATGTAATGCTAAGCAGCGCCCTCTATCAGCAACTCAAGAAGATCTTCGCGGTCATTCGCAATCATAATTTTCTTCCGATGAATGCTGAAAAGGAGATTTTATTTTATGGGCTATTTTGAAGCGAAGAGTTTTGGAAAAAAAATACATTTGCACAACATGGGGAAAAGCCATTACTGACGAGAATGGTTTTATTTCCACTGCCACATCCTTCCCTCTGGTGGCAGATTTAATTCGAGAGAGTGTGAACATTACATGTTTCTGGGGTAAGACCGCCCCGGACATATTTTATTTTTTAGTTGCTTTTATTGTTCAAAATTTCTGGTGTTACAACTTCAAACACTTTTGTTTTTATTCTTTTAAATTCCAAAAGTAAGATATTGTTTCTTAGTATGCTTGTGAACCTGAACTTGCCTCTGTTGTAGGAATGCAAGAAGTCGTCCAATGTCTCCTGACTTAATTAGACAAACGGTAGGAAAGAAGGTAAGCCTTTTAATGACTTATTAATGTTTGATTTCAGGAGATAAACTCAGAGTGTTAAGTGGCAGTTCTTAGGACGTAGACAGCTGCTTATGGAAGCAGATGTTAATTCCTACTAATGTCAAATTTCGATTTCCCCCGTCCTTCTCCTTCCCAACTATTTGCATAATGCGGAAGGAGGGAGTAAATAAGTCGTTTGTTTAAGGAGCCTCGTTTCAACTTTCACTTCCTGTCTTTTCATTGTTGTCAGTGTCCGGTTGTCGCGTGACGAAATTTGCAATTCTCGTGAAGAACCGACTACAAATCATGTTAATAACTAACAGCGTAACTGACTTCCTAAATGGGGGTGGACAGGTGGACATTCTCCCGCTCTTTAAACTACGGTCGTGTAACTCGAGCACGTACGACTTGGTTGCGTCATTCAAAAGCGCGCGCTTCACCGGCTGCGATAGTAATTAGCGTTAACCACAATTAAGTTACCGACGTCCATCCCTTTTCCTTAACTGACGTCTGCGCTCGCGCCAACTCGTTCGAAAGTATTTGAATAATTAAGAGCGGGTCAAGTTTCATTAATAGAACACCAGGGGGAAACCTTCATCGAAAGAATGTGAATTGTGTGCATTCATAACGACGTCTATAGGGGGACAGCCTTAATGCTTGAAATATGAATTTGTTTTAATGCACTCGTGGGTTTAAGAAGCGTGAGGATTATGCAAATCTGCAATCTCATATGCTGCTGTGCAAATGAGAATTTTGCAAGACAAACTATATTTTTGTGATCAGAAGTGATTGTTGCGTCAATGCTGATTATGCCAACGATAAAAAGAAAATAAACTGGCCTCTAGTTCTGTTCATGGAGTTATGTTGATAGCCTTCATGGACTTTGAAAGTCATCATTGAATTCGACATAGCTGGAAACCAATGTTTAGCAGGTTAAACCCAAAGCAGTTACTAGCAATTGTTATGTATTGATTTCCATTGTTGCTGCTTTTTGACCATTGTTAGGTAAATATATCGGGTGGAATTTAAAATAATTGTCATGGCTACGTGCAGATCTATCTTGTGCGTGAGTATAGCGATTCACCACGGGGTGAATTGTGGTTGCTCTACGCGCACGTCTGTTAGTAGTGGTGTTGTGAAGTGGATAACTGCAACGCCAAATATGCGTAATGAGAGAAAATGTGATACGGCATAGTCATGATTACTTCGTTGTCAGTGTCCAAGTGTACATTTAGGAGTTCCTTAGGAAACTAAACAAGAAAGCAATTGAAAAAAAATTAAGAAGAAGAAGAGAATGGACTGTTAATCGACTTTGCTTATATAAAATATATTCCCTGATCGCATTTCTTTCGTTTTTGATAAATGATCATTTTTATTGACTACTTAATCCAACTATCATTATTCACAGGATGACACGTGATATCTGCCACTTAAGGAATCCAAGGAAATGACAGGAGAGTCGGTGTGCTCCACCATACTGGCTCCTGCTGCACTCGATCATTTATCAGAGGACACTGGGAAGACCTCTGAACTCCATCGGCAAGCAAACGACTGTAACGTTATTAATAAGCCAAGATTGTACAATTAATATATCGAAAGTGATCTGACGTACGATCGATTAACGCAACAAAAACAGTACACTGAGTGTCAAAAGTATTAGACATTTAACAGCTGAATAAAAACGTTCGCGATATAGCCAAGAATAAAATAGGAAGCCTTGGATTTTTGAATAGTATGCTTGCAAAGAAAGCATATATCAGTCTCTATTTGTACTGTTGTGGCCAAATAGATTTACGTTTTTTGCTGTTCAGCGACTACGAAGTTTAACGGAATTCTTTATCTCTGCACCATTAAAATCAGACTCGAGTCTGAGTACCGAATGGCAGTTCTCGACTAGCCTATCGTGGACATCTTTTCGTTCAGTCGTATTTCCATAGTGATGGCTCCCCAATAATCACGTTTTTCCAAAAGACAATTGTAAGCTCCTACTGATAAGAACAAGCAAAAATCATCGGATACACTAAGGAACGATGCTGCCATCTAAGGTGGAATAGTTCGGGACGAATGGCCGCAATTTCCTGGCCGTGCACAGGTTCAGAACACGATAATGGCCTTCTAGCGAAGATGGAAGTTCTGACATTTAGATGTCTTGGAATCTTTATTTCCCTTTTCGTATTGCCATAAATGGCTACGAAACGCGTCGGGAGCGTCTTATGATGGAGATGAATGCCCTACTTAGTTTTTAGTATAGGAAATCTTGCCTACAGCGAGGAAAGTTCCTTCTAGAGGACGAGAATAATGTTTTTCGTACTTTACTAAATGCTTAATAAACGATTCGGTGAGTGAATCGCACAGCGTTTTACATTTTCATACATTGGAAGAATGCATTTCAGACTCTCGCCGTTGTTTAAAGTGGTCGTGGAAAATCCCCGTCTCATTCTGGAATTTCTAAGTGATGAATACGACATGGAAGGAAGGGTTTTCAGTTGGTGTCAGTTTAATAAATTTTGCCATTAATCCTTTAGAAATTACGCGCCACATGTAACATCTCGGCTTCAAAGCAAGAATTTTGTTTGTATTTTTACTAGCAACGTCGATGTTCTTTTCGCTAAAACCCAAAACCAATATTAGTCCTCTAAACTACTACCAGCAGTTCCGTTGCACGGAAACTACTATCAGTCCTCATGTTAAGTGGATAACGAATGTTTATTCTTTGTTTCTACAAAGATAATTACGTATGATGCTATTTATTACTAAAAGATTGTAGTTATTTCTTAACTGTTTTTTTCAGGGCGGGGATTTTTTTTATAATTATGCAACTGTTAAATTAGATACCACCATAAAAGTAGGACCGACCGACCTACTGCAATCGCATTCTAGTTGAAAGATTTGTTTCTGGAAGATTAACGAGAACAGAAGTGTTGATATGAAATCAACTGATTAAACCTCCTGTGTATGTGCGTGATTTCTCTGATTGTAGCGTAAGAACTTCATTGCGCGGGTCATTGCTGTATGAAGAATTGGATAATCGATTGAGATAAGGGAAGAAGAGGGCGATGGATAACGGAAAAATCATGCTAAGTGGACTTCGCATTAAGAGCCTGTGTAGCTCAGCGGATGTGGCGTTTGCACACCGCCGCGCTTGGCCGCACGAAGGAAGACTTGGTTTCGAGTCTAGTCGGCGACTAGAGGAAATTTTTCTAAGCCTTTTTTCGACCGGTTCCCGAGTTAGTCGATCTCTGGCACGGGCAAGCAGGTTTTTTCTCCCGGAAACTCGGGTTTTTCGTCCTGTAAACTCAAGAAAATCGACCGTAGAACCCACATTATTTCAGACATTAAATATATTGTGTTACGGTTAGGGACCACGAGATGGCGGCACATTTGAGCCGTCTCTCTTCACTGCGTACCGCTTAATTAGTGATAGCCATGGGCCATCTGTCTCTGATTGGGTACCAGTGGAGATTGAACTGCCCACTCAGTCTCCAAAAGTTAGATAGGGCTAAATGGCCTCGCCTACTCCCGTATACGGGAATTAAAAAAAAAAAAAAAAGGCGTTAGCTGACTTCGCATTATATTACACTATTGTGTTATGGATTTTACTCTCTACTCCAGAAAGTGTGCACAACACACACTTTCTGAAGTTTAATATGACTGGCATGTGTGCAATTATAGACTTCCTGATACGTCTTGAATTTTTCTGGCACACGTTTGGTTCCTTTACAGTTGACAACACCAAGTTTAAAGCATAACGTAAACTTATGAGATTAATAAATCTCACAGGAGAGACGCCATAAGCAGTATTTAGTTAGGTTTCAATGAATCTCTGTCTGAAATTCCAGGCATTTATCAATGGACTTTAACGTAATAAATTAGTGGTCAATCAAAGAAGAAAAGCATTCTGAAATACCAACTAGAGGAATATCATGAAAGGACAGCCGATAAATTTAAGATTTTAATTCCGAATTTTATTCTTATTACCTAGTTTGTAATCCACTTAATTTTTTGAGAATTTTTACAGATAATTCTAATTGCATTGTCTGTTCTTAATTTGGCATAGAGGGAGATTGCTTGAAAAAAGTGGACTGTTTTCTCAAACCTTCTTTCTAGGAAGTTTTATATTTTTAAAAAACCATTTGCTTTCGTTTCTAAACATCTCTTGGGATAAGTAATCACAGAACTATTGATTATTTGCATATCAATAAAACGTCTTCCATTTCTCCTGTTTTCTGTGTTTGGTATCGTTTGTTAAACATTTCGTTGTCGTAGTTTCCTGGACAGCTGACCTCACGAGTAAACGGAGTTAATATTCCCCGGGACTTCTGAGATCAGGCTCATCCTTTGCATGTCATCCATCTTCGTGTACGGTCACCTCTTATCCTCTAGGCGGAATAGATCAGCCTCGTGTTATTCTTCGCAAGATCGCGTACAAGCAATGAAGGCCGAGATGATCATTCGCGTTACAAAAGCTTCATCCGCTTAGTAATCGGAGGTCTCAAGTTCCCAGCGCATGCGACTTGTTTCGTGGAGTACGTCATAGTGGATTATAGAAATAAACATTGATCTGCGACATTAGTTCAAAGGTGTGGCCATGAAATAATAGCGGTGAATTATCAGAGAGGAAACTGGTCATCTAGCTTCATAAACTCAGAGCGTAATAATTTACTCATTAAACCTTATGTCAATCGATCAGATGCCAAGCCAACATGCTTCCGTCTTTTCGTGGCGTTTGCTCAGGCGTACAAAAGAATATTACACGTGGATTAACAGTGACGCAATAAGTATTAGCCACCATGAATTAGGGACACGTTCGTAATTACTAAAATCGAACATTCCTGAACATTTAACGCTAATCTTTGCAGGTGGAATAGAAGTCAAGCGTGTTTAATCTTTTTCTGAGAGGATGGATTTCTATTTTAAAAAACAAGATTGATGTGATAGCATTTTATTTCCTCGATTAAATAGTAAAAGCTTGCAGTTTTGTTAGGAGTACCTCCTCATCAGTTTCTACGACGATGGGAAGAATAGGAATCCATCTCAACCAAATTTTTTATCTTTCTTGTAGGGGATTTCTTTTTTATGGGATTCGAGTACAACTTCAATAGAATTTTAGTTATCGAATCTCATGAAAAACTATCGTAGGAATTTTATCCCACAAAACAGACAATACTCGATGGCTCGTATCACTTTACTGACCCCTCTCTCTATATATATATAAAAAGTGCTCCCAGACTTATTCGTGCTGAAACTCATTCTCCTTGAGAGAGTAAATCTTTTCTACGCAGTCTTCAATGGAAACGTCAGCACAGAAGACTTTGATGTACACGAAGTTTCGATTAAAAAGATGACATCTGCGATTCTAACGAACGAATGCTGGTATATAGAAACAGATAAATTTCCTTCTATCCCGTGATATTAACTTTAGAATAGGAACATGTGAAATGCTCACAGACTGAAGACACTTCTCTCCGAAAGCGATCGTAGAGTTTTTTCCCTTTTTATTCTGATCGTGTTGCTTTTATAACTCGAATTCTTTATGACTTGTGAGAATAATTGAATGCCAATTTCATCGCCATCTTTCGATGTACGTTTTAAAGCACAACTCCATTACAAAGAGAGAACGACGTGTAAAGGTATCGTACTAAGATAAAATCGAGAATTAAAGCATCTACTTGCGACATCGTTTAATGTTTCGCACTGCAAATGCAAAAGTTATGGTAGTGCATTCTCTCTGAGTATTGTCACGCAGTGGGAGATTGGAACCTCGGAATTTTCTCTCTACCACGGGATTCAAGAGACTTGTCTGCATGCCTGGTAACCAACTTTTGTTGTCTTTGAATATATTTTCATAACAAGGTGAATGGTATGAATATACACACTGCATCAGCGGAAAAATTGGTCCTACCAAACATCGTGGTAATTCCGTTAAGAATAGTTGCATTTCAGTTAGGAAATATATAGAAGTAATATCAGAATGATTTATTTCTAAGGAGCTACTGTGAACCAAAATGTATTTGAACTCTGAGTTTTAAGAAGTAAACATGACCTATTCGGCATTCCGTCGACGAGGAAAACATTTCTGTAATGGAAATTTGAGTACTTGATGGGATTTCAAAGCATAAGCGCCACCGTGACTTCTGGTTTCAAAGATGAAAGGCCGAGTCCACCGGAGTTTTAACATTTTTTTCCGCGTGCTCACGTCCACAATTCCATCTTACGCAATATTCATGATTTGGGCAAGTGTAAGCGAATATTCGTCTACTGGAGCCAGATACGGTATTTTTTTTCAGAAGTATCTTCTGTAAGCAGCACCAAAAAGAGAAAGAACGATGGTTGCCATGGAAACTGATTCCGCCAACTGCAATAAGAGAATAGAACACCTCATGCGCTTTTATCATTAGACGCCGGTATGACCACAGAAGATTTACTGTATATGGCCATCGTGCACAGCCCAACCGACGTTTCGATATTATATTCATTGTATTGCGTACAGCACAAATGATTATATCATGGGCTTCATAATCGACATTGCATTACGAAGGCAGGAATTCTACATTATGAAGATGAGGCGAAAGTGTTTTCCATTGTTGATGGCCCTAGTGTGTGCCGTCTTAAACATGCAATGTCTCTTAAATATACAATAGATATTTTAAAATAGTCAGTTGAGTAATTAGTTGAAATTCATATATATACATTTATGACACTGTAGACATTTTCAAGGCTCTCCAAGTAGTATGCGTTATGTTATTTCTATTACAATAAAATTAAGTTCATTTTATTAGTTTCATTTATCATGTGAGTTTTTAATGGGATGGGATAGTTGTCCATAACTTCTGCATTGTAATTCAGTTGGTTTCTCTTAAAAATGCCAAAGAATGAGACGTAAATTTGACTTTAATCAGAAAAACTCACTGGTAAAACAACGGACTTAAATGTTTAAGGTGGTTCGAATTCAAAGCTTTGAGAAGCTGAATATTTTATGCGGAGGGAAGACAAAAGTTCTTTTCCTAATTTTTGTTTGAACTCGGTAATACCAAGACTGACGTATCGACATTCTTTACGTGTCTAATGCAAACACATGAATATACGGTCAGTGATAGTCAGAGGCAGTGCTTTTTTTCTAGCGGTACGCAGTACCGGCACCTCTTTTTCTTAAGTTTTTAAAAATGTGCGCTTTATTGACAGCAAAATGTATTATAAATATTCCGGTAGATGGCACTGTGTTCACGAATTGAATTTTCAGTTTTGATTACTCATAAGTTGAGAACCTGCTTTCCTGTTACATCGTACGCAACCGGAAACAGAAGTTGTGTTCACTTCCGATTGCTTACAATATCAGTTTGAGTTCTCTATTCACTCTGCATCAAGCAGGTGTTCACGTGAGTTTTGAATTAATCTAAGTTAAATCAGTGCAATCATTGTTCAAAATGAGTAAAATAAGTAGTTACTTTATGCCAATGAGTAAAAAAAGGACGGCTGTAAAGCAGAAATTGTTGAATCTACCTGTGATCCTGTAAAACAAAAATAGCACCGAAAATACACTTGGTGAAGAGGATCACGAAACCAAGACCGAAGATCCACGTGGTCAAAAGGAAGCAGATTCTGATAATGATTGGCCCGAATGTTGGACTCTTCAGAAAAATGACTTCTGCGAGAGAAACGAGTGGCTGTATGTCAAGAATAAAATGTTGGGTGTAAAGTGTCGTGATGTCGGAAGTCTTGCCGTCGATAAACACATGGGAACGAAATTTCAGCGGAGTGGGCAAATGGTAAAATAATGGTAAAATCAGTCATTTTGGAGAATCTCGCAAACAACAGTTAATGTCATTAAGAAAAAAGATTTACGATCATAAGGAGGGTGCAGAGCACAAAGCGCGCCATCAAAGCGAGACCACGAAGGTATATCGGAGGATATGTTAAAAGTGTGGAAGTTGCTGTAATAACAGCTTCATGGTGAGTACGGCACCTTATTTTCTAGGGGAAAAAAAGCATCGGTCAGAGGTAATAAGACTACAAAACAAAATTCATTGAATGGGTATTATTTTCGTAGAAGTATGAATAATAAATGCAAACCCAAGCGAATTTACAGATGCAATACGTGGTGGTATTTTCGATGTATTAAGCTCTTGGTTGAGAAACAAACTATTGGGGGGGGGGGGTCATGTGGTGTTAGTATCTGTGTTGGATTTTGGAAAAGGAAAAACTGATCCATTCGTGTATGAGACAGGCCTGCTCCTATTCATAAACATAGGAACGGATCATGGAGCGGAAAATATTTTGTGACGATAAGCCTCACTTATTAGCATGCGTGATGGAGTTGTGGCCTTTAAAAAACAGTTTTTGAAAATGAAAAAAAATAAATCTTTTTTGTTCTGCATACGCGTAAATTATCTCAAAAGAATTTGGGCTCAAATGAGGAGGACTGAATTAAGGCAAATTTTACATTATCTATGGGGAAAGGGGAGGTTCCAGTCTTGTGAACCGAAACCCAATCGTTGGTATCGGAATTCAAATAATGTCCAAATGCATAACGTCAGTCATCTTAAAACACTCGCCAACAATTTCCCTTTTTAGTCGGTAAAAGGTGTTATCTGTTGACCGGTTTAGTAATAAATCACAACCCGTTAGTTTAATTGCGTCCGCCTCTGGGTATTCGAGATACTTTTAAAAGTTACCATAAGAGATAAAGGTCAACGCGAGTACCTGCGAGACTCGTGCATTTTAAGTGCTCCCTGGACACAAATTAAGACGCTTCGTTAATGTTTTTTTTTGTTTAGTTTAATTGCAGCTTTGAATAAAACCTTTTTTCCCTATGAGTGAATATTTAATACCAAGAAGTAGCCTGTGATCGATCGAGGGTGGATTCTCCGATTATTTATAGGCCGTGAATGAGTCTCCACTGAACTCTCCGGTTGAATGAGTGAGAGAGGAAGTTCCGATGTAATGCGACTTCAAAATGATAAATCAGGAGTCCATTGGCAGGAAACACCGGACTGCCTGCTACATGTTCAATTTGAATAGTCGTTTAACATACAATTCTTCATTTCATGAAATGGATGCAAATCTCTTATATATATATATATATATATATATATATATATATACACACACACACACACATCACAAATCTCTTATATATATATATATATACACACACACACACACTAGGGGGCCTCCCCCCTGACGCCTACCCCCCCCTTGAGTTCCGGACTGGTAGGCCGGTTCTCCTTGAATTCTGACTCGAATTTTGAAGACTCGAAAGGGGTTTCCGCCTACGGCGCCAACCCCCCGAGTTCCGGACTGGTTGGCCTGTTCTCCTCGAATTTTGAAGACTCGAAACTCAGGAACTAGCCTGAGTTTCAAATGACTTGACGAAAAACGTGGAACAAAAACGTTACAAAAAGGCTTATCATTTTATATTATAGAGTAGGTATATGAGAGAGAGAATGTAAATGCGTTGATTTCACGGATCGTTGGATTGACATTAAGAATCCATGCTATCCTTGACTTTGAGAGATGAATACTGTGTTACGATGCGTGTTCGGTTTCAACATGAAGCGAAAGTGGGTGTCATTAATGTCTGCTCCTCTTAGTTTTCTTCCAATTCCCAATTTAGTTCAACTGGAATCATGGGAATTAAAAAACTTATAAATAGCTCGGCGTTTCCAGTTGTCATTGAGATGCATGTAAGATGAAACTGAATAGCTAGGGCTCGGCCTTTCTGACGTCATCATTGTTATTGTTTTGTATTTTGTTATTCCATTTCGTGGAAGAATTCACATTATCTAGAAAGAACTGAGCGATCACAATATGAGAAACTGTCTGAAATAACAGCTTCTGTAGACAGTTGCTTAGACTGTGTGAACACAGACGTTTTCTAACAGTTGTCAATGACCGTGGTTGGGCGCAGCTGTGTTTTCATTCAAGTACTCCGTCCTTAGCAAGGGACATCGCTCAATTAAAAGGACTGCAGTGAAAAACCGTAAAACAAAGGAATTGCACACTTCCTTATAAGAGGGTTGGTTTTCTCTGAAGTGTTAATTTTGAAACTGGCGATTACAAGTAGATAAAAAAAAAATAAAAAATCGGAATTTTATTTGCAGATATTTTGATTCTGAAATTAAGAAGATTATCTAGGTTCATAACTGAACACCTTAAAAAAATGTGTTCATTAGTTAAGAGCTGCAAATCTAGTAGCCAAGAGAAGAAACAGACATTTGGTTCATTGATTTGCTATGATTACTGCTAGTAGCAAGATTTCACTTACCTCTGCAGAGGTGTTTAACTTTTCGTGATCCTGGAGATTCCCCCCCCTCGATTTGGGAGGTAAAAAAGACTGATTCCTAGGTGAACCTGAAGAGTAGTTTTTTTTCTGTTTGTCTTGGGATTTTTCCTTTTCAGTACCAGTCAATACTAAAGAACCGAGCATTATTTCTCGGGAAGCAAACTGTTTTGTTCTTATCTGGAATGAACACAAGTCACTTGTTTTACTTCAATACTAAGTGAGGTTTATTGTGACAATTCTCTCAAATCGGCGTAAGTGGCGTAATTTTATTCACGTTACCTAAATGACTAATTTCATTGGTTAGGAGGTGCTGAATATTAAACTAAAAACAAAACTTGATTGTGCATTAAAGTGGGATTTTTCAATAGCGCATTTAATAGATAAAATAATTACATAATAGTTATTCTGTGGTACTACGCCAATTGAAATATACAGATGCGAGACGCTGGCGATAACTCCGAATTCGACTGATTTCATTCAATACAGTTTGAACTGGGAATGTTTAATGCAGCCATTAAGTGTCCGATTCTTACTGGTTGAGTTAGTCGAAGTGAGAAAATTAAAAGGAAGAAACAGATTTGGACTTTTTATCTGATTTTATCTTTTTAGTCTACAAAGAAAGAAGTGTCCGACTAAAACGGATAATTCTCTGAAATTTGAACATCTTTTCTTATTTTTTCATATTTCGAGATGAAAAGAGACTCTTTTTTTTAATTAGAGAGAGGGAAGCCGAAATCATTATTACGGAGAAAGGGCGAGGGAAAAAAGAAACAAAAATGTCTTCGCAAGGTAGAAAACGCCTTGAGAAACGTCTGCTAAATACGGTTTGAAGTGTAAGAAATTTTTGCACGGGGAGGTGCGTTTGATTTAATTTAGAATTCTTTCCAGTTATAATGGGTTGAATTAGCTTCTCTGTCTCTCTATTAAGAAATAATTTAAAAGCCAAGTCAAGTAACGAATTCTTTACACTCAAGAAAGCAGATCGATAAAATTCTTCGCCTCAAACGTTGTTTGTTGCGAGCGAGTTTTGTGTTCGAAAATAAAGCGTTTGTTAAATCGAAATCCTCAGACTTCGGGAGATACGAACGACTGGAATACTTGACCGTAATCAAGCTCCTTGTTAGTAATAAATAAAGCGATAGGGATCGAACAAAATAAACTACAATTATTCACTTCGTTAAAGTTTCATTAGCTGAATAATTTGCAACGTTTTTAATATTTGAATAGGGGAAAGCTTGTGCCAAAATAGAAACGAAACATTGGCTGTGTTGGTCACGAAATTTCTCTTTAAGCTTCACGAAAATGACATCTCGTTTTTCCCAGAGTTGAACGGGAATGGCTAAATACTCAGGGTCACGACGTCCTAAAGACATTTTCCTCGGTGGGTGTTAAAATAATATTTATTTAAATTGTGGATGACAAGTATTATTGAAGATCAGTGGTAAAGACTTAATTTCATAATGGAAGGGAAGGATTAGCCACGGTTATTTGACTTAAAAAAAACGTTGCAATGAAGTGACAAATCCCCCTTAAAAAAAAAAAAAAAACCGTAACAATGTTTTGAATCCTATCTTCCGTAAATGTGGCTTGACTGTATAACACGTTTGTTTACCGTTACTTTATTTTAGTGTGCAAGGAGATAAACGAAACTTTACAATCAATTGGGGGGGGGGGGGGGGTTCTAATTTATCATAGTCTTAAGTGCCTTTTGCATCAGAAAAGAGACAATTTTGTGAAATAATTTATACAGATGTTTTTATTATCAAAGCTAGCATTCAAAGAAATGGCTGGAAATTAATTAGATTTGTGTCCAGATTTTTGGACTTAGCCTGAGTAGTTTTTTATTTTAATTTCTTAAAATTTTCTATGATTTTCCCTTATTAGACATGTTTATAATTCATTAAATGATAATTTACTTTCCCAAAATGGTCTTAGTTTCTCTTTTCTTCTGATAAGACCATCTTTTTTTTAAATGAAAATCTGAGTTTTCGTTTGGGTCATCCCACAATAGCTAGAAGGCATTTGCATCCTAGGTTACCCTAGAGTTAATTACATAACAGAAGTCATTTATAAATTAAACATTTCCGATAAAAAAAATTGAACAACATTTCATCATCCATTATTATTTTACTTTGAAATTACAATATAACTATGGCTAAAACTTTCTCGGCATCCTCATAAAAATTCTGGATGCTGAGGAAGTTTCATACATAGTTGCATAGCAAAGTGAAGTCATGGAAAAGGAAACATGGTTGTTGTTGTTTCTTTTTTTGGAGGGGGGAGAGGGAATGCAAGCCTCTGTTCTTGTGTTAAAGCTAGTTTGCTATATCCTATAATTTAGAATATTTTTTTTGTATTTCTGATTGATTGAGCATCTCATTTTGTTTGAGATGAGAAGCAATGAATGATGATGTCATACTGCATTTTGAGGCCAACACCGAGAGAAAGAGATTCATTGCTTTTTAAGATACAAACAGACCACTTCTAACCTGAGATCTTTTGCATCAGTAGGGAAGTCCGAAAAAAGAACCGCCTCTTGACACACACACACAAGTGGTATTAGAGGCCGCTAACCATTCAGGTGTAGAAGACAATGTCCACTTCCACCCAAGTGCTAAGCAAAATTGTCCTTCCGAAAACATTCAGCGGCAGATCTCCGTAGTGGCTTCTGTAAAGAAACATAAAGTGATTTATGAATCTTTCTCTAGCATATCTATAAAAGTGTGTCTTTACACAGGTTACTTAAGTAATTTATTTTGCACTCGTATAATAATGTAACATTTTACTTATAGCCTGTAATTCAACATTTTAAACAGCGTAAAATGTTTTCAGAAATTCTAAAAGCGTAGCACATTCCCATATTTATTTAAGCATTTTACATCACAATACGAGTATATTATGGCTTCTATTATAGCTGAGCTTTGATTTAACTTGAATTATTTGTGCTGTACGTTCACGTTATAGTACAAGTTATGTAAGACTTAAATTTCATAACCATTTCGGGCACTTCGCTGTTTATCCTCTGGAAAGCCATTTCTAACGTCATTTTCACTAGTACCCTTGCTGTCTATTTATCAATAGAGGTTTGGAGAACTTGTTTAATGGAGGCATAAAAATAATCGATTGCCCCCCATAATGCAGCTAGAGAGAAACGCACTGAAAAATTATCCCTGCTCATTGTACTATTGATGTCTGTTTTAATTTTACAAATACCCTGAAGATGTTGATCCTCTATTTGCAGAGGATCAAATTAGAATATTTATTTCGGTGTAAGTTTTGAATGGATCGATCCAGCACTGAAATACATCATCAGAAGTCATGAATAATTTGGTAAGGGAAACAGAGCCCACGTGCAGTTAACAGACTTTAATGCTATGTGAAAAACAGATGGGATAAAAATGATTCTACTGTTTTCTGGTATTATTTCGAATTGAAAAATTTCATTTCCATGTCCGAAAAATGAGAAGTGTTATTTTATTTAAAAAATGATTGTAATAAACTATACTTCTTAAATAAATGGCCATTTTGAACAATCTTAGACCATTTTTAATAAAGTGGCATTTTGCTATTAGCAATTTTAAGACATTTAAAATGACCGTTTTATTAAAATTAACTTCCTTAATAACTTGAGCATTTTTAACAAAAATGGTCTGTTTTATTAAAAAATTACAAAAAAAAATCTTTTAAAAATGTTGAGGATTTTTCCAAATCCTCACATTTTGGTTGTGCACAGAGAAGCTGAGAGTAAGCCATAAACAGACACCGTACACTAAGATCAGCATTTAATTCTTAACCTTCAGAAACGGCCAAGGACGACGCCGTGGTGTGAAGGATGCTGGTAGAGTATGTGGCTTACGTTCGTGTTGGTTGGGTTCTGGGAAGAACATGACTTGCGTTTCGCGTCATTAGACTTTCCGATGGTGACCCAGATTTCGTTTTGCTTCTGTCATCCATTCACTTTCATCTTCCTTCGTCTGCTCCCTTAAAATATGCACGCAAACTGAAGATCGCAACCAACCAGCACAGCTTTAGGATGACAACAGTTTGCAAAACACGCTCACTTAAGGATCCACGCGAATTAACTGAATACCAAACATGAAAGATTTGCAGCATCAGTCGATCAGGCTAAGGCGTTTACGTACGTGTTGTCCCTCCGGTTGGTTAATGTCACTGCGCACAAAGAACATTCGCTTCACTTTCTTGCTCCGAAACTTCAAAATTCCAGAATCGCATTTAACACAAGACGCTCGTGAAAGGTGCTTACACAAAACACGTTTGTTTCCTTCACTTGGGTGAATAGTGCGGCATCCGTCTGACCCTATTCCGTATCGCGGAGTAGTTCAAAAATCCTCTTGCAGTTCCAAGAACGCGGTTCCCTCGAGCGGCACGTTATGTAAAGTTGGGAGAAGAGGGGTGAGAAAGATCAATGGGATAACGTCAGAGTAAACTTGTTGACGACAATTGTGACGTCACAAACAATCGACGGAGAGAGCCAGATACATTTTCCTCTTGGTGTGTGTGTGTGGGGGGGAGGAATACGAAACCGCTACGACGTA
Organism: Typopeltis vanoorti; assembly: GCF_054136105.1. Classification (NCBI taxonomy): domain Eukaryota; kingdom Metazoa; phylum Arthropoda; class Arachnida; order Uropygi; family Thelyphonidae; genus Typopeltis; species Typopeltis vanoorti. The sequence goes on along the minus strand of NC_143566.1, from coordinate 15,414,789 downwards.
CAAGAAACATTTCCGAATTTGTGACCTTGAAGAGCGATGGAGAGAAAAAGAACAAGACAAGCAGGTGAGGAAATCTTATTTCCTTGGAATACAACAACAAGAAAATTTCTCAGTAGGAAATGTCAGATTTCCCAGAATGATACCCAAACTTCTCCCCGCACCAACTTCTTAATTGTAAAGTTAAAACTAAATTAGATTTCGTTGTCGTGTGGAAGGAAGAAAAAAAATCTTTCTGTAAAAGTATTGACGAGAACATGCGTAAAGTTTTTATTTGAAAGTTCGACTCGTTTTGGTTGCAGAATTATCAGAAATAAATAAACATTAGAAGGGAATATTCCTAATTAGGGAATTAGAATTCCCGTCGTGCTTTGCAATTGTGAATATTTTCCTCAACATGAAACTCTAAGAAAGTGTATACGGTTTCTTAGAGCATTCTTAAGATTACCCAGACGAATACTCTCGTCCTGCTTAAGATGTGTTATTTCAATTACTTTAAGAACTTGCATTGACAGCCAATCATTCTGCAGTACTGTTACTAGGAGTATGAAGCTTTAATTGCTTATTACTAAAAAACGTATACACATGGACGTTTTATATAAAGTAGAAGTGTTTTGTTTTATTTAAAAAAAATGGAACACTGAGTTTTTGTGATTTATTTTGTTCATTTAATGTTTTACGAATCATAAACTTGAAGCCTCTTTTTCAAGTTCCTAACACTTAATACTTGCTTGTTAAAGTATTAAGTTTTCTCTAGAGGCTCAAATGATTTTTTACATCTGTTGACACAAAGTAAACAGATGCGAGTAAACTTGAGTCTCTTTACACAGACTCAAGAAAACTCGCATTCGAAATACCGAAATAGCGTAGTACCAACATCAAAGCAAAATAGAAAAAAATCATCTTATCAGTTTGCCTTACCTGGCTAATCACGTGAATATGTGATTATATATATGATAAATATATAATCACACGTGCTGTACAGTTTCACCCAACCGGGGGAAGTAGAGTTCGGAATGAATAGAAAGATGAACGCGCGATCCCATCACGAGCGGCACAGCAGTGGCCGCTCGAAAGTCCTGTTGCCGTCTCGCATGTTTTTTCACGCGAACTCTTCCGGTGCACACCTACGCCGTGTACGGTTTTTCTTGTTTGCACGTGCAGCATCGTCTCCGAAACTCTCGCGCGTTTGTGTGCCGAAATGACAGCGCCCGTAACGCCTGCGATTGGTCGTATCGCGAAGAGCACTTCGCAACCAGGGAGTCCCCGTCAGCGACACTTAGTTTTGGTCAAGAGGTGCGGTGGAGCAGGCCTGCCGGGAAAGGGAGAGACGGCCAACCTATCCGGTAGCGGGGATAAACTGCGGTGATGGAGACGGCGCCGTAACCAAACCCCGGACCAGTTCGTTCCTGGGCAACAGCAACGCTGTGAGTTTGAGTTTTCGTGTTTTTAAAATGTCCTTCGGAGGCCCGAACGGAATAGCGATGGCCACAGCACCTCCTCCGACCTCCAAGCATGTCCGGACCCTCACCATGGACAAGGCGGCTTTTCTGCTCATCCGGATCAAGAAGGCTTTTCTCAAGAAAAGAAGCAAGGGGTGAGTAGCGCAACCTTTTATTGATTTCTGCGTGACACGTCAGCTTCTCTCGGCAGGGTTCTGGTGACGGAAGCTCATGTTCGGTTTGGTTGGCGGTAACTTGTGCGAAGTATCTGGAAAAGGTCGGATGCATGTAGAAGCGGAGTACGGAATGAATATGCAATAGATAAATATTATTAAAGACATGGAGTGTTTTCTTAGGAATAGTGCACACTGCTTCTTGGATTTCTGTTTTATCCTTAATAATAAGGAAATTGGTTGTCCTGCGCTCTTGTTGCAGGACACATCGAAACAATACCAGAAAATGAATACAACTGATAGTCTTATGCTATAATAAACACCAACGAAATGACGTTCCATGTACCATGACAACCATTGTTTATTTGATTAACGCGATTATGTTCATTTTCAAGCATGGAAGAAATTCAAAACATTAAAATATTTTTAAAAACGAAAAGTGTATAATTTTTTGTTGTTGAGTAGCAAGTGAGTGTTTATTTTCGTAGTTTGATTACTCTTTTGCGAATGTTTTATTTATTGTAAGGCCTTAACAAATAAATTTATTTTAAGCTTAAACAGTTTTAACTTATGATTTCCATTTTTGTTTTTCAGTGATGTCACAGTAAAAAGTGAAAATATTGTTAAAAGTGTGTTATCCTACCAAAAGAATGTTTTTTTTTTTCAATTGTTGAATGTTTTGTTGAAATCTTTAAATTGTTTAACACACCTTTAGAAAATCACTGTTTAGTTTTAAGTATAAAAGAAAAAGAAACTAAGAACAAAATTAAATATGTAATATTTTGAAATGACTAGATTTTGTAATTTTTTCCTTTATGTATCGTATAGTTGCTCTGTTTATTTGTGAAAGTTTGTTTTTAAGCCTCGTAATGGCAACGTTCTTAAATTAGAAAGAGTCATTTATAACTCTCCTTGAACTACCAACTTAGACGTAAATATTTGAAATAAGTGCGCGAAAGAATCCACCCTTTCTCCTCCCCACATTCCATCCTTGTTTCTGTGATATATTTTTCCAGGGCATCCAGCACATAAATTGGTCATTAAACTCAGTTCCGAAGTAGGACATTTAAGCAACCTATACAGGTGGCGCCATCTATTTTGGCATTTATTCTCGAATTCAGCTGTCGTTACTCCTGACTGTTGGAAATTAGCACGTGGTTTTAAGCTGCCCAGAATTGTTATTTTGAATTATCCGATCCCTGTTGGCACCCTTTTGTGAAACTTCGTCCCTTGTAATGATATTGCAATAACGGAATAGTCCGCAGGTTTGCGGTCTTTACTGTGGTTGATAGCTTTCTTATAGCAAAATAAATATCGGACACCAGATGGCGGTGGCGAAGCTACTCACAACATTACTTTGCGTGGATATTGAATAAAAACGAAACAGGCCACCATTATTCTGTCCTTAGTCGCTCGATCTCCGAAACGAACTGCGAGCTATTATTACCCTACCCGAAGAAAATTGATTCCGATAACTTGAATGATGCATTGCAAGAACAGCTCCTAAACCATCAACGAATTTAGAAGGTACGCAGGATGATCGGACTTTCGTACGTAGGATAAAACTTAGGGTTTTGCACTCGGAGAAAACAAAAAAATCCAACTTCTCGGACATGTTTCACGGGATAGGCACCTTCCTTCACGTGAGATTAGCTGTTTACCAACAGCGTGATTGTTCTTAATATTGATGCCATTTTTGTTAGCAATCACCTTTAGCCGTTTCCTTTGAAATCGTCTTCATCATGTCAACAAAACCTTTAACAGCAATCAGGGTGACGAATCACCACAAACTTACGTTTTGTTTATCTGAGCCGAACTGCTTTAAGAGCAACTTCTTGCATACAAATCAAAGCCTCCGTTGTTTTAGCTTGTAAGATGCTCATTGCTCTAAGAGACGCGTGAATAGTCGCCATTATTCTTTATATATTCCTTATAATTTACTTTGTATATAAAGTAACAGTCGCAGTTAGCCGACATCATTTCATGTATTTGAAAAATTGTTTTCTGAAATATTTTTAAAAAATGCCATCGGATACTGAATCACGTGCACCGATCAGCTTTAAAAGATGTTCACTTATGCGAAAATGCGTAGTGATGTTGGTATTGTAAAAGTGACTTCATTACGGTCGCTTTTTTCCGTCAAACATCTTGTGCTTGCTATCCGTGAACTTATTACACCGACATCATGCTGTTTCTTTGATTACAAAGCTATTCGGAGCTCATTCAGCAATGCGTAGCCCATTCGTCAACAATACGTAAGGATAACTAGTGACATCCTTTTGAAAGAGTAGGAAGAGTTTTCCTTTAATTGGTAAAATCCTCAAAATATTTAGATCCCAATTACTCCCCCCCCCAAGGTACGGAAGAGACAGTAATTCGGAAGCGCTTCCTGCATAAACATCATCAGCTATCATTGAGGTTGCGAGCAGCCAGCACTAACCAAGACCTCTCAAGGATCATTTCCTGAACCTGCACGAATAGTTGATCAGACTATCGATAGGTAAGGTCACGTGATTCTTTCCTTCGCGGTTTAATTAAGCGAAAACTAAAGTGGGAGAAGAAAAAAACGATGTGATATACAGCAAATATGAAATACCAGATAAATATTTTCTCTTTCTCATTTACGCTTACACAAATATCTAAAAAAATAACACAGTTCAATCTCGTTTTATCCCGAATAATTTTAACTGCGATAGAAAGCAACTTTGGACGAATCGCTTTGAGCTCTTTTGAAAAAAATCAAATAAGAAAATATTGAAATATTTTTGTGTCTGTCTGTGATATAATCTTGAGTTTTCTGTAAACACTGAAATGGTCGAAATATATTTCGAAGATAATCTCAATTATTCTCTTTTCGATCCTTGGTGTAACGTCCAGAATAAATTAACTTCGGTGAATTCGTACAAATACTCGACGAAACTTCCGTCATTTGGATGGCGACTGACTTTTTTTCTCGTTCGAATAGAGCCAAAACCGGAAGATGAGAGATCGGAATATTTAGGTCGACCCCAGATAGAAATCACGAAAACAAATTGTCTGAACTTGTTGATTGACGTAGGCGAGTACGTCGTGCAGAATAATCTCTCCCAGAGATTATTAACGAGGTTAAAAACTCTGCAGTGCACCGCCCGTTGTAAACCCTCTTTGTAAACCCTGTCATCGTGCTTGAGATGTGCGCGAAAAACTCGCGCACATCACAAGCACGATGACACTTCGCTATTCTTCCCCAAGTTTACTCAAAGTTTCGGCGGACACGAATCGGAAGAGCGCAAATATTTCCCCCCCCCCAGCGAAACGGCGACAAAGCACGCGCAGGCGCCGCATTTTGAAACGGGAACGCGCATTGCGGCACTTTCACGTGAAGGGAGCACTTTTGTAAAAATTTTGCGCGATTCGGCCAGACAGGGGGGGGGGGGATTAAGGGAGGTCTCTCGCGATCGTGGCTCTACGCGCTCCTGTTTTGTTTCCGTGTTCTTTCATGCGACGTGGAAAGGTGGATTCGATGTAGGTGGGTTAGAAGCCCGATCTGGTCGTATACCAGCTGTCCCGTGTCAGATCGTTAACGCTGCCTCTGCAGAGATGATCTGCCCACCTTCGCCACCGTATCGATCCGTTTGGCTTCTGATGAGGATACAGCAGTCGGCCAATCAATAGCCCTCCGTCTTTCTTCGGTTCTGGAAAAAAGGGTGAAACAGCTTGGTAAAACATCTTCTCTCCTCGCGATCTGTTGGAATTGTTAGAGTGCCAGTTGCGTCTTCAATTTCCAAGGCCTGACGGAAGATCATTGCACGATAACTCAGGTGCTCCAAAGGCGCTTCTTGGTGGAGGATTGCATCGACTATGAGGCGGTCGTGATACTCGAGGTAAAAGAATATGCATGAAGCTCTTAGTGATAAAGTGGCATTTATTGTAAAACCATAATAAATTCAAGAGACATTTTAGGACCTCCAGGAAAAAGACATTCCCTTTAAGTCAGTTTTACTTTCTTTCTGAATCCACAACTCCAAATGAATGAAGGGCGGTGACCAGCAACCGACGATGGTCTTGTTAGTTATTATACTGAAAGAAAGAAAAATCATCCCACACTACTAAACGAAGTATTTACAGTTGACTTGAAATTAATTAATTCTAAAATAACTCAGATCATCACCTTTTTTTCTGTTTTCTTTCCAAAAAAACGCCAATTGTTTCTGTGCTTTGTTCTCCTTCTAAAACTATTGTATGAAACTTGATGCGTAGCAGCGGCTGCAACTTACTTTTTTGTTTCCTCGAGCATTGGCGATCTGAACTGAATTGAAATATTGAAGAACAGATGAAAAACAGAACTTGACAACAAAAAAATTCACGCGGTTAGTGTGCGTATCACGTGCCTCCAAAGTAATAGAAAAAAAAAAAATTTCCTACTGCATAAAATGATCTATTGAGAAAGATTTGATCTGAAACGTAGTAACTCAAGTAGCGTATAAGAAGAAAACCAAGCACTAATCCATGACAACCACAGGATCGAAGGCGGATAAGAGATCTTAATTCCTACATGTGTCAAGAGAATGGGAAATTCCCACTAAGGACAAATTCGCTGCTGCTTTACGCTTGGTGAGTGGGTGGCAGCTGGAAAGTTGCCAACAGATTTACTCTGTAACTTCGTAGATGTCAAGGGTAGGTGTAACCGCACTTGGGTTCGATTTCAAGTATCGGCAGTTGGTTGTGTCAAGCACCAGAGTGTGTGTTGGCAGCAAGGATACACATTGAAGATCCCAGGGCGTGGTGTACTAGAATATATGCTGAGCACTGCATCTTGAACTCGACGCCACGACATGACATGCTTTTGTTTCACTAAAAAGTGTCAAATGTTGCTTTCTTTTATATATACTGCTGCAGTGGCACACTCATTTAATCTTGGGGGGGAGTTGAGTAGAAGATTTTGAGAATACACACTACGCTTCGCATACGACCTATGACTGAGCATCTGCAATGATCGCTCATTCATAAGTAGTACAGAAATAGAAGAAACGACTCGACATTAATAAAAAAATGAATTTTAATTAGGAAAAGATTTTTGGAAAATTTTCTAGTGTTTTTTTTTTTTCCTTTTCTTTGGGGAGTGCCAGGACCCCTTGCTCCCCCTCTGGGTGCGCCACTGATATACTTTATACATATACACACAGTATATAATTTCCGCAGATGTGTGTGCAACCACACAAAGGAAAAGAATTGGTTTCATGCTGCGTGCTATATATGCTCGCACGTCATGTCTTTCTATCTCTCTCTCAAAGACCATCATCTATAGAAGGCGTTGTAAAAGAGATTTTATTTAATGTGCAGGGACATGTCGTACTAGTGTGTACGCTACCGATAATCTTTTAAAACAAACTTTAAAGATCCTTCGTGTCTCGATTCGTTCTGAAGGAGGAAGTATTAAACGCACGCGCTGTTGTTTAATAACACGTAACATAATGCGCGTTGGCTTTCCGACTACTTTTTTCGTTTCCATGACGAAACCCGATTGTATGGTACAACTTATGAGACGATCGTTTTTCAAAAAGGCAGTAACACCTTCTAGAATGTGCATGGATCGCTAAACTCTATTGACCAGATCGATAATCCTAAGTATGTTAGCAGACATGCGCAGTGTATGAGTTGGCTACTAAATATCAGGAATAAATGAAATCAAAAGCTATTTGCATCCCATACTCCTCCATATACGGTTGCGTGTGCAAGTATTATAACATGCCCGTGTTTGTATTGTTTGCTACGAACCAAAGCATTAACCCCTTAATATGTCGCTTTCCTGCTTAGCTGCTCAGTTATACACTGATGCGAAGAATGTCATATTAGTATTGGTGACGTTACCAGATATTTAGAATCAGTTTTTGTCTCTTAACGAAGATTTATTTGAGACCTATACTTCTAGAATTGCAGAGTACCAGTAAAGTTAGTTAGTTTTAATGTTGGTTACTAGCACCGATCTCTTTAGAGATTACGACAGCTAATGGTTTAATTACACGTCATGAATGGGTCCGATAAACAGATCCAATCCAAACATAAACATGTAACGTACACGCTATGACGGTACTCAAATTCCGTGGATTTGTTTCTGTCGCAAGGATAAACGCGAACCGCATTGAAAGGGTTCAAATATAAAATGGAATGCGATTTAATTATTCCGCTCAGATCTTGAAAACGTTTATATTCGATGGACGGGAAGCACAGTAAAATACGAATTAAATGCACATGATTTATAAAAAGAATTTCTATAAATAATTAGTCTTTTTTTTTATTTCCCGTAAGCTGTAAAACAGAAAATGTGAAAATTTAAAAAATAATAAATAAAATTACATATGAAATGGAAGACCTTTTTTTTTGTTTAGCCAACAATGAAGTTTGTTTGACAACAATGAAGCTATTGTTAGAGCAGCAAAAGTCAATCACTTCCATTGTTTTATGACACCATCGTACTTAAGACAGTCGATGAATTATACAGACAATTGAAACGCGTCAAATGATTAAGACCATTTGCAAGAATGATTAAAACTACTCTTAACTAAACATCATCGAGAATTGCATTCATATATGAGGCAGTAATTCAAGACATTTTACGTGAACAGAAAAAAGAATAGAAATTCCTTTACAGAATTCTTCCGACTCTTCGTATGTTTTTCTGAATGTTTAAATGTACAAAACCAAGCCTCGAAAGCATCTGGGAGACAAAAGCAAAGTTAATTGAATTGCCACATTTTTGTTCAATCATTTCGCATTGCAGATCGTTGATGCCTTTAGGCTTTGATCAAGTATTTTCATGCCAACAATTAACGAATAGAAATTATCTAAGAACATGTATAAGTAACCGAAATCAGAGCATCGCACAATTAACGTTTCTTTAGATTAATAATTCGGATTAAAATTCACGCATCAATTTACAGATCGCCATGGACATGTCGTGGTGTAGTTGGTTTGCAGTAAATTCAACGTACCAAGGGATGTGTGCCATTTTCCAGATACAAATATTTCCAGCAATATCCAGTTCAGGTGTTTGGAAAATGTATTGCAAACGTAATCCTGTCTGATTTCCAGTTGCACGTGTTCTTGTTTTATTTATATAAAAGTCTTGCCTTGTTACTACATCCAAATGGTTGTTACAAAGTTCCCTGACGTGCGCAAACACGACCCCGTTAATGATTGGGCTGTTGAGCACCGTGACAAGCCATCACTACAGGAAGTGGATTGCCGTATTTTATTTCCAAACACCTTTCCTCACCTCCATTTTGGAACTGCGTGTACGGCCCCACCCGGAAAGTGACAGACCAGAACGCCTTGCTTTAATGGTGGGGTGTGGATAAAGTACTTCATCTGATGTTAAATTACTTTAGAGATTTAACTAATAGTTGAATTTGCTGTGGGTTAAATAACACTCTCGGAGAATGTAAATGCACTAAAACAGATTGGATTTCGAGGGGGACTGGTAACCAATGCATACTCTCAGCGCATGCGTGCATATTTGAAATTTCTTAGTACGCAGTTCGAAGTTAGTCATTTAAATGAACACATACGTAAGATTGCAGAAACAAGAATACGTGTAGAAAATGGTGGAATGCGGTTTGATTTAATAATGGTTCCCTTACAGCTCGCATTACGTTACTATTTTGATAAAGCACACTAAGTAATAAGTAATTACTGTACTTATGGTGTGAGTGAACCATAAAAGTTTTATCACCAGTATATGCAAAAAAAAAAAAAAAAAACGATATTTTTTTGCATTTTCGTTAGGGCTATCTTCTCATAGCGTCATATCGTGTATGCAGTAATATGCGATCCATTAAATATTTTATTGACATATTCGTCATGGTGTGCAATTATTGTTGATCACTGGATTGATGCAGAATCGGTAACTTCAGAAACAAAATTTATCATCTCAGAAAAGGCATCCGAGACAGGAATTGCTGCTTTAACCACCAGTTGAAATGCCGCTTTTTAAACCTTTTTTACTAGAAGAATATTTCTCGTGCGCTATTTAAACAAAAGGAACCAAAGAAAACATGATAACATTAAGAAACAAATTAAATACGACAGTTAAGCATTGATAAGAATTTGTTATTCCAGCAAATTTATGATTTTCACATATTGAAATGCAACGACCAAACGTTGTCGTAGCTTTGACACAAGTAATCAATTAGCGTGTAAGAATAACTCTCCCCATCCCTCCCAGAATTTCAATAGTCCAGAGATCAAACGGGCTTCACTTCTTGAAGAAGGCTTATTAGTAGTCGCGGGGATTTATTCACGTCGCAAGTTGTGCCTCGCAGCGGCTGGAAATGACGGTCGACAACGACGAGAACTAATTACGATCGGAAAAGAGAATCACAAATGCTCTTTTAAAGGTTGCTTTGGGTAGAAGAGTGGCGGACAGCCTCGGGTTCATTAGCGATGCCGAGTTCTTCGTTTCATTCTTTGTGAGAGGAGGTTGCTCGGTAACACACGAGAGAGTTGATCATCTCAGGAATGTTTGTTTAGTTTTCCCCACTCAAGAACCTCATCCAACCCCATCCACTATCGCATTTCTCCCCGCTCCCTCCCACTCCACAGCAAGATGAGTTAGCTCAAACGTTCCGTAATAGCTTAGAACTTTTTCTTACCTTGAGGAATCAACCTTTTCTTAACCGCGAAATGTTTTCTAAATGAACGATTTATTTTAAATCTGAACCAAGTTGCTCCATGTTGTCATGGCGACATCGGGGTTTCCCTTCGTTGTTTTTGCCTACAACGGTTCCTTTCTGTCCTCCCTCTCCTTCCCAAAATTAGCCAACGAAGATCCCAAAACAACGTAAGGGTTCCCCTTTTCCTTCATGTCGTCTTTTTCTGGAATTTAGTTTTCTTGAGATAGTCTGAAGGAAAGCATCACGAGACACTGTTGATGTTTACTAAATGAAAACATCAACTTTTCGTTTCTAAATGTTGTTGTTGTTTAGAAAACATCAACTCTAAAAGACTTTAACGTGTGTTAGTGAGGAATGTTCAAGTTAAGGAACATTAAACGCAAAATACAAAACAATCGAACCCTGAGAGTTTGACAAGAGGTTTTCTACTGGTTTCTGAGGTACACACAGTCTTATACTGTATAAGACGATAAAACTGTTTTGAAGAACGTCCCGAAACGTTGGTGAAAAGCCCTCCGAATTCTATGGCGACATCGTGTCTCTTTTCAAAATTATCCAGGGAACTACAAACGCACCGAGCCTTTCCCGAGAGCTCATCGGAACATCCTTAGGACTGATTCTTCTGTTTCTCTGGCTTTACGTTGACTTTCGCTTTCGTGCACAAGGGATGCGTTGTCCTGGAAACCCAATTTGATATGGGATCGGTGAAGGGAAAACTGGTTCGCTGAATGAGCTCTGAAGACATGATTTGTTAACCAGAAGAATTGGTTTTGTCATGACCAATATCATTCGACATCAGTACCTGCTTGTGAATTCCCACCACCATCCCCAAAGACATCATAACCATTCATTCTTTCGATGTCGCATTACGTGGACGCGGTTGGAAAAACTCCGATTTAAAATTGTTATTACTGCATTACAGGACATTGTTATTAGAAACTGCGCAATCTTCCAAATATCTAAACAATTTTCAAATGCATTCGTTAAAATGACTTCGCCTTATTCGATCCCAGCTTTTAACTGTGGAATTTTATAATAAATTCCATTTATACTTACGATTACGAGCATATAGGAATGCACTAACTGAGTAATGACAGACTTATGAAAATAAATAGAGTTACCGCAGTCTTTTGGGATATAATCTTTGAAGCAATAATATAAACAAACCAATGACGTAACAATTAACTCGTGTAGCTGCATTTAACGATGAAAGTATTACCGATTTAACAAAAATCACGGAAATCCAGGTGCAGTATTAAAACTCAAAAGGAGAGGAAACAGGAAATAATATTCAGGTTTTGAGTAGTGTGGAAAAGCATGAAAATTCATGCTTTTTTTTCATTTAGCCTAACTCCGTCAAGTTGTCTTCGTCACATTTTAATGAGCAACTTGAACACCAGATAGGTGGGTTGGTAAGTGTCAGAATGGATTCAAGATGACACTGCATAAGTATCATCAATGATGTTAGTGAAACATCCGGAAACAGAAGCACAATCGAATGACTGCTAACATAGATTGCCATGAATATAAGGAAAATGTGTTGGAAATATAAAAACTAATCTCTTAGCATTTCTTCTTAAGGGGGCTAAATATTTAAAGTGTTATCGTTCTATGATTTCATGCGGAATATTGAAAAATAGTAAATATATCATCACTTCTGCTACTTTTCCTTAAATGACCAACAGATGGCGCTGTACTGCTGGAAGTGCCAGCCTTCATGCAGTCAGAGTTTTAGATAGATTGCATTGTGAATCTTAATTTAATTCTCTCCTCATTCTACGCGATGTGTTGTCAGAAAGAAACGGCCTCTAATCGTGATGTTGGACTTACGTATGTTAACAGTGTTCGGCGTTCACGAGTCGAATACGACTTTGGTTTTTAGATATTACCTGACCAGATAGTGTATTTTCCATAAAGTACACAAAAATGGGGGGGTGTTTCTGTTTGTAATTGTGTGTGTTCTATGGTCGATTTTCCTGGAGTGAGGGGGGAAAACCCCCCTCACCACCCCGGTCCAAGACCGACTAACTCGGTACCAAGAGAAAAAACCTGGGAAAAAAATCCTCTGCTGGATTTGAACCGAAGTTCTTCCGCTTGGCAAGCGCACGCCACTGACGCTACGCTACCGGGGCTCAGAGGAATGTGTGTCGCATTAGCTACTTGTAGTTGTGGAGTTTCTAAGCAAAGGGCCGAAATTCTGTCGGTGACTACGGAAAGGTTTCAAGGTCGGAATTTCCTTGAATATTTTATAGGATTAAAACAGACCTTCGCTGGAATTTTTTGAATTGTTATTTACTTAATGGTGAAACGAGATTTGTAAGCAAGGTAGTCGCGATTAAAGAAGACTTTTCCTTTTCGCTGCTTTTAAAACATCCCAACACTTACTTGGATTTCCTTGTGCACCATTTGTCCCTCTTTGACATTCTAAACTGGTTTTGGATATCTTAATTGAGTAACAATCGTAGGATGCACTTCACTACTACGACAACCATAATAAAAGCTCACTTCCACGTAGTTATCGTAATCAAAAGCCATTTCCAGCATTGTTCACATTCCCGCTCCAAGCACGTGTCACTTTTATTTAATTCGGGGGGGAGAGAACAATGAAAGCATCTATGTTATTTCCGTATCGTAATGTTTTTGACTGGTACTTTTTTTTTCCTACTATGTCTCCTTGATTTCCTTTTCTGGGAAAGAAGTATGTGTAATCTTAAAAAATCCTCATCAAAACCTTAAAAGCATTAGACATTCCATTTTAAGATAGAATAAAACACATAAAATATTATTCTAAATTGTTGCATGGCTAATCCCATGAAGTATTAAATCAATACGACAACTGTCTGTATCAACAGTTTTGATACAACTTCAAATTTTTATCTGAAAAAAACTTTTTCATTCTTGATAATCATAAAAAATGGAAATTTATATCAAGTTCCTCCCCACCCCGAATGATGCTATCATTTATTATTACATTTTCATCAGATAACGTAATAATTTATTGCTATCGCAACAGTGGGAAATCCAATTCACAATTATTATAAGCAGCACGCTATTCTATTAGTATTGCAATTATCTTGACGTAATGTGTATGCTAACGAGGAACAAATGCTTAAGTGGAGACGCAACCGTGCCAACATAAGTCGTCCTGTGTTTCTCGTTTAAGACGTTTTATGTTGGGTATTAATTTCGGTTGTGTTTCGAATTTACATTGGCCGATCGGTTCTTCCAGAGGCGGCCTCTTCTACCGTTCTGTTTCCGTTCACACTTTGACCCTTTCAGGTAATTCACGAGAACAACATTCGGATGCTCGAGGGATTAATTAGTTTTATTTGGGGGGGAAAACCTTTCCGCCTAACCTATTTAGGGTTTTTCAAATATTTGAGGTCATTCATTACGCGAGTCGCTATCAAAGCGAGAGAGATCTCCCGTTTCAGTTAATTACGAGGCAGTAAAAAAGATAAGAGACAATTCTTATTGAATGAGGGACAGCAAGTAATTATCGGATGGGACATTTTGTAGGCTCGCGTGAGTCAAGGCTGCGAATTCTTTCAGTTTGTTTTGCTTCGTCTGACGCACTTCGTTAATTTTCTTCATCGCAAAAACAGGAAATGAGGTCAATGTTGCCTCTGCGTCACCCGCCGTCTAATTTAGCAACAGCGAACATAAAATTACCTCGTGATTTATATTTCTTGCCTTTCTTATTCATTTATTTTGCCGTACTGGAAAAGACACTCGGCTGATTTTTGTTATGAGAACTATGCTACGGACATGTTTATTTATCTATCAGTAAACGAGACATCTCAATCATCACTGATAATACAAGCAAATTAAACTGTATGAATGAAAACCCTCCTTAGTATCCACCCAGAGATTATCTACTTAAGAAACTTTATTCTTCTGTTGCTATGGGAACCGTAACTTTTTTCAAACAAATTCAGCTATTTTTTTAACGGAACAATTTCCTCTTCCTGGACAATTTCTTGCATTCATCCTTTACGAAAAACGTAACAGATGCCACCGATTTAGAGGAACGTGGATCACTGTAGAAGCTCCAGGAAGCCCCTAAATTTTATTATCATTGTTGAAAGGAGACGTGATAATTGGCTGGAATTGTCTTGGGGGCGAGCGTGAATGAAAGGGAACCACTTTGCTCTTTGCATAGGACATGGGAAGGCAGCATGTGTAACAGGGGTTAACCTTTGTGATGTACTGATTAGCCAGAACTGCTGTCTCAATGAAATCAGTGTCGAGACGGACTTAAGAATTCATTATAAAGTGATTATTACGATGTATCACTTTATTGTGACGTAACAGATTATTTGACATCTTTCAATAAAGACTGACAGCAAAGTGAATTCCTGGTTTTATTTGTATTATCTTTCCTTCTGTTCGATTCACGAGTTAATATTGTCGTTGCATCCTATGATATTAATGAATACAACGCAAACTTGTGACAATATTAGTCGCTTCATTAGTGTCTATCCGAACCACTACTTCAGACAGTTCACTCCCCCCCCAAGAACCTTAAAAGGGTATTAGCGATTAGGGACAGCGTTTCGTACATGGCATTGGAGTGGGAGAAAGCACATTTTTGGACCATTCTGCATCTAGGAGTAATTTGCAGGTTCACGTGGGAAAGAGCTCTGTTGATTATGATGGTTGCGAGGGTTAATGCGGCTGTAAAGAGAGGAATCCGCCATCTGACATCACGCTTCCGGTGACAAGGAAGTTTCGAGAATGTTATAAAGGTCGTTCTGCAGCTGCTGTCTAGGGTGTCAGTTATGGCCGCTGGATCCGGAGTCTGCTCAGTAGTCTTCTCTCCATTACTTAAAGATGCTTTACATACGTTCAGACTACTCCGCTCTACAACTGGAGGCATAGCGCGGAATATGGTTTTCTTAGAAGGGATTTTGTGCTTCATAAATATTCTGATTTCGTCTCCGAGAGAAGTGAGGAGCAGCGGGGACCTGATTAAAGCAATTATTGTGAAAACAAAGACAATCCCTTTCTTCGATGAACGTTTTGCCGCTAGATAGAGTTAGTATCGGAACAGACGCAAAATAGAAACTTAGTCGCATTATTTTAGCTGCTAAAATAATCGAAAGATGACGAATACGTCATCTTTCGATTTTATGACTCACGAGATATTCCAGTTTACACTCAGGAGAGCGGCACGTGGAAAACCTAGAAGTGAAGAGGTTGTTATAATGGCGGTTCCACAACTGTTATTCTCGTTCAGCCGAGATAGAGCACGTGACCGCCTCTAAAATGAAGTCGGATTAATAACTTCGACGTTCTTCGGTAATCCTGTTCATTTATCAGTCACCAAAGTATTAGGAAAACAGCGGTGGAAATTTTTTTTTTTTTTGCTGTTTCGATTGCATTTCGGTAAAAACTTCTCGCCGCAAAATTTACGTGGAAAGATGGGAATGCGCGTTTTGAGTATTCCGTGAAATCGGGGGGGGGGGGGGTTCTTTAAAAGAAAACCGCAATTAAATATCCTCTGTTTACAGTAAAGCAAAAGGATTTAAGAAATAAATCCTGCTACATAGTACGTTCAAGGAGTGTTCGGCAATGCACTCTAAATGCACTGGGCATTTCCTTTTTTAAATCAAACTTCATTAAGACTTCTGTGCGATATGATATATAAATTAGAAATTTAAAAATAATTTTTCTAAATATCAAAACATAGAGAAATCCCAAACATATTTACTAACACACCTTTTATTTATTAATATACAGCAACATTATATTCAATGTGCTACTGTAAACAAACATAGGACCCCGTGTGGTGGCCGGACTGAGAATAAGAATAGCGCCGCTCAGTTTCGCTTTTGAGTCTCTGGGGAGGGTGTGGTCCGTGAGGGGTGGATGCTTTTCCCTGGAATATGAGCAGCTGGTGGGGAGGAGGTTTCGTCACTGAGTGGAACCAATGCTGAGTTGGACGATCTTTCGGCCACTCGTAGGGAGTGGTCTGGGGGATGGTCGTAATTTTTAGAGAGGTCTTTACTTACATACCAGCCTCCAATGTAGCCCATGCATGTCGTACGAGACGACAATAATGGGTATCCAGGGAGGGTAATGGATGGCAATGATGTTTTAGTGGAAGAGCTCGACCATGATAGTAAGCCTGAAAAAAATCACCATTGTGGTTTAGGAGAAGGAGGGGGAAAGGTGTTGATTTTAATACTGGTCCCTCTTTCTTGAACGGAGTTCTATAACAGAGGGCGTTGAAATAATGACCGGGTCATTCCCGTGTAGAACCATGAGGCCTATATTGTTAATTGCGCGTGGAGAGGAATCTACAGCCTGTGGAAGCTTCCACCGGCTGTAGATTCTTCCGTTTGTGATAAAAGTTGCATCAACCCCCAAATCGATTTCTGTTTCGCTTGGATACTGGAAATGTGGTCAATTCGAAAGCAGAACACTTTGTGAAAGAGCTCCATGCTCGATTGCATAAACCCAATTTTGAAGTTCGAAGGTGTTTCTGCTCGTGTGCGTACGCGGTCGACACTTTGGTTATCACAGTGATTGGAAGGATTAGTGCCGTGCCGACTGATACGCAACATGCTAAATGCTCTTCTTCCTATATTGAGGTAATAATTTTACGAAACAGGCTCATCATCTCTCTCTCTCTCATCATCACAGCAATGCAGCATATCATGTGCTGTCTGGGTTATAGAAAACCAGCGCATTTTTTTGAACAAACAAAACATCTTTGGAACAAATCGAAACGAAATGTATAGACGAGACCAGGGAGTTCAAAAAGATACATGCTGGCCTGAATGGACGACACTGTGGGAGTACACCCACTGATCCATCTAAGGTCATGTATAGGCGCCTCATGGCTATAGATGACCTTAGAGGCATCATACTTCGAGTTCCGCTTACGCCGTTTAGGAAGGGCTTAAAACTATCGCTTAATGCAAAAGACGTCTTCCTGAAAGGAAGCGAATATTTGATCGAAATGGTGAAGACAATGAATGGATAGAAAATGGAAGTATAGTGGATTGTAAAATTACTAAGCTGAATTTCGGAATTTGAGTATCAAATGAAAAATGGAATACGTTAGGGCCAAGTGATGTAAGATGATTTGTTTCTCAAGAGACAAAATACTGATAATTTATGGAACGAAATTTTAGAATATATAAAATAATAACGTAGTTTGTGTATACGAGTTTTTTTAACCTTTCATTATTTGTTCTGCGAATTTTAAAGGAGAACACAGAAATTTAGATTAATTGCTGTGAAAATCAGATGAATTTATTCTTTTAAACCAAAAGATTTCAAAGATGTTTTCAGTTGTTTGAGCCAAACTTGAAATGCTGTTGGGTTTACTGGCGAAAAAAAAATTAATTTTTTTATTCTCTCTATCTGAGATCGCTCTATTATGCTATGAATGGAAACAATCTTGCGTCGGAAAAAGAAAAAATCTTTGTTCTTTAAATATAATTCCTTACCGCAAATCGTTATTTTCTTTTCAGATACGCCAGTCTCGTTTCCAGCGGAAGGGTCAGCCGTGACTCCGCTGATCAGACGAGTTCCATAATCGGAAGGAATCGAAGTGGCTGCGGCTTGAATTATTCAAAGCCGTTTGCACATCTCCCTGCGAGAGGCTCGTTGAACCACGAAGTATTCCCTGAAGTCTAATCCGACAGGCGGGAAACAGAGCTCGTGCAACGGATGGTAATACGGGTACAGAAATACGAATCTCGAACTCGCAAATTGCCAGACCTCTCCAGACAAATCTCGCACTGAAATACGTCCTAAGCTAAGCAGCTATCACCTGTTTTGTTGTACCCGATTGTTTGAAAAAGTATTCAACGCTATACGTTCCCAATTCAACTTTCTATTCGTATACACCTAACGCCACCTGTCGTAATCTAACAAACTAGCAAGTATTACGCCTTCATTGTGGAGTTAGCAACAATCACGGATCGACAGCCAGAGATTGATTGTTAGTTCAGTTGTGAAACTGAGATCGCAAATAAATATCCACGAATAATCTATTGACTTGTGCTAAAATACAAATGAATCCGTTGATCCTCACGAAGCAAATCTCGAAAGACATTTTGCAATATCAGTCTTTGGAATGATCTCATGATCAGCAACGCAGAAACACTGAAATCGAGATCACCCATTTTGTGTCCAGAAACCGATGCTGAAGTTGATTCAAACCAACGCTCCGATTTTCTGCACGTAATTGAAGACAGGCATAAAGCGTGACTGCAGAACGAGTGTCTCGCGCGCGCGCACATATCGAATACATTGGGTGGAAATCACTGGACAAGCTGATATTGTGCACGAGCCATTTACGAGTACTGCCTACACCGGCTGTAGTCGAGTAGCGTGAAGAAAAATCTAGACAGGTCAAATATATCTTCTGCCACACGGGCTTGCAGTGCATTGAAACGACTGACCTGCCATCTGCCGGTTTAGTTGCACTGGACAGAAATAGCGTAAATGGGATTTTTGAGTTCGTACTGGTTTCACTTGCTGTGAAAACGATAGTTTTCTGGAGGACGAACCTGTCCAAAAACATTTAAACCTTTTAGGGGGTTAAAAAACAAATCTTTATCCCATTCAAAGTGTCAATTTACTATCGATTTACAAAAGCTTTCGTGGGTGGTAGCCAGTACGACACTGACTGATTTCGACAGAAAAATCTAATTGAAAGGCATCTTTCGCCGACGTTGAGCAAAGAATTACCAAAACAAAACTGACAACAGAATACACGAAAGTGTTAAATCATTATCGGATTTACTAAAAAATGTCAAAATATAAATGTGTAATAACTACTTTAATGCTCTAGTTTAAATTTTGAATATCCACGTTTTTCCACTAAATGCCTCCAGCAAACAAAAAAGATGTCACACCGAAAAAGAAAATCATTGATCGCTTATGGAATATTTTCAAATTCATATACGTCTATAAATTGGTTTCTGAAAATGCTGGGGAGTTTAAGAATCTAAAACGTACCAAAGGCATTATTTTAGTAGATGGTGCTTGTTTTTATCCTTCCATAAATAGCAAATATGAATAAACTAGTCCTGTGGGATGTTTCAACCCTTTTGGGATACGTCAGAATGGTAGCTTAATGCTTACAACAGTACGAAATGATCTTCTAATATGCATGCATAGATCCTTGTTAAGCGTCACGTGCTACCAGTTTTCATTCTGCACCATTGTAACAGGAAGTGCATTGTTTTGGTAACAATTACTAGTGTGGAATAGTCGTCATCACAACAATACGTTTGGTAATAATTAAAAAAAGTATCTTTACGCTTGTGGACATTCTTTTATTTGCTAACATCTACTTCTCAGATTCTTCGAGGGGAAGTCTTAGAAAACCAAATATCTCCCCTCTTTCAGATAACTCTGCGGAATCGTCTATCCAATGGAATGGCTTCCGCCACGTTAATACCAACAGAGTTATCGCAAAGCTCCGATTCCCGTTCGAATGAAGCCGCTTCTCGTGAGTGAGACTGCTGTAATTATCTGCCGCAGTTACAAGCGTCTGTGTTTCGCAAACACACCGTACTTCGCTCCATACTGCCGGTGGAGGGGTTACTGCAGAATTACAAGTCGAAGTTAAAATAAACGAAGTTTGCTTTCGAAGTCAGTTTTGGTTCCTTGATGTGTTGCGAAGACTTCTTTGACCCAAACAAACAGCAACCTTCGTTTGGCGGACGGAAAGTAACAAAGGTCAGCGATGTCTTGGGAAAAGGGTGTGGAGAAAGCCGCCAAATGAAGTGTTGATTTTTTATCGAGACAGAAAGGTTAAACGATGTTTAAAAAGGAGTCTCACCAGCGGGTTTCGTGGGCCCCTAATTGAATAGCCACAATTAGGGGCCCACGCATGTCTGCGTGATAAAGACAAAACACTTCTCTCATTTCCCGATCTTATTCAGTAAAATTCTCAATTAACATTTAAAATAAGCGGAGTTCCAGTTAATCTCCCGGGAAATTGGCGGTCAAGGTTGAGAAGAATCGCATCCGATAGAGCAAAGAACCTAGAACAGTTATTTTCACGACGTTGGCGTAAAAGCCTCGAGATGAATGACGTTAAGAGCGTTGAGAAGTTGGGAACAACAGCAGTCTATCTGTCGTTCTGGCGTTTGGTTTTCAGCTGAATAAGCCAGAGATTTATGAAAACACCGGACAATATTAAGCGGGAGAACACTAGTTTCATGGCTTTCCATACACTAGTATTCATTTCTGTTTTTACCCATTGTCGATATTAATAACAGTTTCCTATTTTAGTGCATTATTGCAATCTATTGCGTAACAATGAATTGCTCACCTTATTACGTTTTCCATTGTTGTGGGAGTGTCTAGCATCATTGATAAGGTAGCCTATTAGGATTCTGATACGTATCAGCTCTATTAGCGTTAATGAACAGTTAACATTGCTCAGTTTTCTATCGAATTCAGTTTCATTTAAACACGTGAATCAAAGCGACTGTGAATTTTACATTCACACACTGCAACAGAAAAAATTGAGTGGCCTCACTTGGATTTTTAAATGTACTTTCTCTTTCTGTTTATTAAATGATTTTGGAATGCAAACTACAATCTAACACGATAGGAATTTTCGCCTTCAGTTTAAGTTAAAATAGAATACATCACGATAACAACTACCAGTTATAATCTTGATTATAAGCTTTTTCCCATTCATTCGGAGTTCTTTACAACATCTCCCCCACAATCTTCTATTTTTAAGCTTCGAAGAGTTGGAATCTTCCTAAAGAAATTAATTCAGTTCACATTATTATACGAAGGTTCGTTTACTGGCATTTGGATTGCCTCCCACATCAGACCGTTTATCTCAAGGTTGCTTTAAAGGCCTGTAAAAATTCTCCTGAACGGACGACCAGTTTTTGTATGTGATCGAGGCAGTCCACTATATGAGGCTGAGATAGCGATCGTAATGGACGTAGCTTTTGGCGTGTCCCTAAACAACCGAGAACTATCTTGAAACGGGAGGTGTATACCTGGAAAGTAACCTTCAGAGGATGTCGTCCGGAGTGTAAGAAGGGCTAACGATTAAACGTGATCGATATACCTCCGACTTGTAATTATATTAAACTCGCAGGTTTCTCATAAAAAGAGGATGAAGTCAAGAACTTCAGTATTGGTTTTCAAAACGCTTCTGTGATTATTTAGAATACGCAGTTTAACGAACTCCCTCCTAAATTGGACATAACGATCGTAAGATAAAGCACGTGCTCAGTCAGCAAACGGTGCGGTAGTCTTTCTATTTTGAGGTCGATCAAACATGCGGAGGCGGTTATTGGGAGAAACCCAAATTCGATTGAATGGATTAAGGTGCTCTGCACGGAACCGAACTCGGTTTAATCTCATTTCCACAACACACGGAATCATTGAAACCAACTTGTTAAGTGGCGCAGAAATTTAAGAGAGGGAAGAAAGAAATCAAAAGAAAAAAAGATGGATGCGTCATAGCGCGACTGCTTATTCCAACGACGGGATAAGTTTAAAATTCTATTTTAAATTTGTCATTGGGAACATTGACCTCTTCCCAAATGGCAAAAAACATTTCTTTAAGCTGCGTGGAACAATCCTAGTTTTTTGATACCCGCGGGATCAAAATGATGGATGAAGAATTTGTGGATGAAGACAGGAAGATCTGCTGTCAGATCGTAAAAGGGTGAAGCTCTTCTCTTCGTTAGTTTTCATCGCACCTTCCTGTCTTCTGTGTTGCAAATCCACTCATGTGTCGAGGAAAAAGAGACTTTGCAGAACTCCTCGAGTTGTCTTTCGCTTGACGGGCGAATCATAACAAATAGAGTTGCGATACGAACAGCTGGTGTGGCATTGGAATGGCCGTGTCATCGCATCAGTACGGTAAAAGACGAGACACTTGCCATGAACTAAAGCACATCAGGAAATCGAAAAAGAACCTTGCAAGTCCTTGATACGATTCTGCACAGTAAAGACGAAAACAATTAAGAACTCGCGACTTGAAGGCTCCAAGCTAAATTGTGGCATTCTACTCCAGCCAGCCCGAGAGGGTCGGGGTCACTTGCGCCATCGCACAGACGATGCGTGAGCCCCTGACGTCGTTAAAATCCGCTCCATTCTTTCTCCAGAAAATCCCCTCTAGTCGAAACTGCCAAATGAAGGGCACGTGACAAACACGCTGCCTACAACTGCATCCGATCATATGACTGCAAGCTTAAAATTAAGAAAAGAATTCCGGTGTACATTAAAGGACAAGTCAGCCATTTAAACCTGCAATTGCGACTTGTCTGGCGAATCTTGTTTTTGCAGGCATTTGAACATCACACTGCCGACGGATGTGACGTAACACTCACAACAATTTTAAATTTGCAAAACGTTTGAAAGGTAGAAACCGGTGTGACGATAGGTTCTGTGTCATTTTCGGTATAGTGTGTACTTCGTGTTTTCTTTAACACGTTCATTGCCAAGCTGAAAATTGGAATTTCGTGTGGTGGCCAAATTTTTTTTATTTTTTTATTTAGTTAGCGACGTCCACGCGATAAAGCGTGATCGGCCGTTTGGTGAGAACTCGCATCGCGCGATATCGCGTGATTTGATTGGCAATGAACGTGTTAAAGATAACGACTGAAAAAAAAACATAAACTGATGAGCTTCGCTCGCGAAATATTAAAACTCGAGAATCGCGGTTGATATTGAATGGTTTTAATTTTGAAGATGACTTACACGATTCGTTATTATTCTGTATCAGCTTAGGTCGCTCTGTGCAGTTGTGTAGAACATGAATGTTTAATAAAATCAACGTAATAACTTCAAATAAGGCACCGAATGAAGCTTTAGCACTGTTCGTACTGAATCCCTTAGGATCCTTTCCACATCCTTATTTGAGGCACCAGCATGCATCCGGGATCGGAAAGCAGTGAATGAGGGATTTGTAACTTGCTGCTTTCACTGGAGCTGGTGGCCGTTTCGTGTGGGTCGTCTTTTCTCGCGTGGTTTAGTTTCTCATTTTAAAAGAAATCAGAGTTATTCTTGATTTTTTGAGCTCATGCTGCCATGCTCACTGAATTTCATTGAACTTCATTGTGGAGGCAATTTATGTATTATGAAACGGTGTGTGTGTGCGCGCACGCGTCACTTCTTGTCTTAAATGAAGATTTCCAAGCGATGCACATCTCGGATGTGAGAACACGTTAAAATATGGAGACGAACGTAAAATGAACTTTATTACCAATTTGTTTGTAGGCGTTGGCCTTCCTCTCCTCCTCCTTCATATCACAAACATTCCTATTGACGCGTTTCCTATGATTTGTTGCCAGTTTAATATCCCTGAAACTGCTAGCACTTAGTGTGCGAAATGGCGACCTGTCGGGTTTAAACCGTTTAGAGAATGTACAAGAAGTGCTCGCGTTCAAAGAGTCACTGAGACTTCCTCTTAGTTTCTCTTCTCGGCCTGCTGCATGTCACGCGACAAGTAAAACAGGTTCAGAGTGTCGCAAGTTCTCTTCTGTTCGGCATGTGCGATAGTTTTCGGAGTGTCATTCAAGATAGAAAAGAACGATTCGCATTCGCCATGAAAAGTAGAACACTTTCGACCCTTAGACCGGAGGGGGTGGGTAAGGTGGAGTAGAAGTTAAAGTGCGAATGAATAAGGCGGCCGTGAATCGCAGCAAATAAGTAAACACATCACAAGCCGCATTAGAACAGCACCACCTTGGGAACTGTTTGCAAGCGAAGACGCATCGAGATGAACTCCGCTCTGAAGCAAAAGGCAACCGTCGTCATCTTTTCTTAAACACATTAACGGCACTAATTTTAGAAAGAGGGTGTTTCTTTGGCCATAAACATCAGGAGTTTCTTGAGACGCACCAGATTATCAATGACATGTTAAAAAAAAAAAAAAAGATAAGGTCTCGTATACTTCCAGCGCCCTCCAGTTTATACGTTTAAGGAGAGAAAAATATTTATAAATACACACGTTTTAATAGCGTTCGATCCTTGCTTAAACTATCTTTTATTTCATTTAAAGTGCAACAGCGTCCCCTTTATTATGCACGCGCTATTTCGCATCGCCAGACATTCCCTTCCTTTCTGTTTCGAACTGAGGGGAGTCTCAAAATAGAAAGACATTCGTTGCGAAAATAAAATTATATTTTATGCATCGAGTTAAAATTGGGGCCTATTCTCTCGCACGTGTTGCATAAAGAATTCCCTTTCTGTAAATTGAAAAACTCCAAGTTCGATCTCCTTGAATACGTCTCGTCTCAGAAACACGCGATGTTTCTTTTAGCCCACGCACCAGAAGCTGTGTTCCCTGTGACGTCACAATAGTCGACTGCTAACCGGAGAGAGAATCGAGTCTTCTTATTGTGGATGGAGCAGTTCTGAACTAAAGTGGGATGAATTAATCCGATTTTATTCTGATTGCGACTGAATCTCCCATCTCCTCCTCGTGATTTCGTTTGAACAGATTTCAATTTTGAAGAGGGTTTCATGTGTGTGTCATTTTTTTTATTACACTTTATGAAGTTTTAAACCGAACTTAGGGGCCATGTTTTAACTGCATCTTGCATCACAAACCAATGACGAATAATTCTCAGATCAATCCCCTTCCAGGAAGAATGAAACAATTTGCAATTTTCGTAAATTGCAAATTGTTTCAATATGGAAAATAATTATCTGATTCGTTTAGTAAAAGTGAAAAAAAAACATAATATTATCAGTCACATGACTTCGAAAAGCAGCAACAGTACGCATGGCAAACATATTCATTGTAAATTCTTTTTTCGCGATCCATCTCGTTGAACGTGAACAAGACTTCAGAATATTTGTCATGCGCACTGCTGTTTTGGGAATTCAAGAATTGCAATTTCAGCTAATACGACAATAATAGGAAATGATTATTTTGACATTGTTACCAGAAGTCATTGTTTCGTCATTAATCATTAAGCAACAATGGCTTCAATTTTCTTTAGTTCAAATGGTTTTGCTTGGACTTATAAATTATATTTTAAGTAAAAGGGGTTTGTTGCATACCGCTCTATTAATTTTAGATGGATGCATTTTAAAATAAAAATGGATTTTACACTCCCAGAAAGTTATTTTGCGAAAACGATGGAAAGTGTTGCGATCCAAACTGCAACAGTGTTTCATTTTAGATGGCCCCGAGTGTGCTGGTTCATTAATAACCTTGTTAGTGAATACACGAAGATGAAGACGACGTAATCAACAAGCGCACCGCAGCTAGAATTTCTTGTGGAGCATTATTTGGCACTTTAACACAACTCAACAATTCCGGTCTACACTTTAAACGGAAAAACAATTTTCGTGGAGGAAAGGTCAGAGAAGCGTTGCTTGTCACTGCGGAAGACCCGCTCTGCATCTCCGATGAAAGCGAAATCAAGTGTGAAACGCCTGCTTTGCGTTCACACTCCCAACAGGGCATTCCCGGCGAATCTTCTTTCTTAAATTCTGTCAACAAACATCTCTTCGGTCTCCAGCTCGGATTGGGGATGTCGGAGAGGAAGTGATTATCGTGCTCCCCTGGCGGATACTCTGATGATGACAGAAGGGAGCGGAGGAGAGAACCTGACAAGAAAACAGGAAGGAGTCGCTTGTTTTGTGTCGCTTTCCTGTCGCTTCTAGCGGAGAAAGACATAAAAGAAAGCAACGGAATTAAAGTTCGGCCTTCGGAGAGGTTTTGTCGTGCAAATTCTGCGCTTGATTTCGTAAATGTTGTTTGAAAATTCCAGTGAGAGGGGATTTCAGAAACGAGTGATCTGATTGGTTTAAACTAGTTACGTCACAGGTTGTTCGTTTGTTATTTCAATTTCCTTATCTCGCTATTCGACAAATATTTTGCAAAAAAAGGCAGCGTATTAAGGAACATTGGGATCAATCATTTGCCTTTCCGCCAAAGCCCTTGGTGATCGAGGGTCATGAGCGGTGCCGTTAACACACAGTTGAATGCGTGTGTTCTTTCGCTCGTACACATGTTCTCTCCGCTGATCGACCACCTCGAAGACTCCCACCATTGATTCTCCCCTGAAGAGATCATTACCCACTGGCGGACTGTTCTCATCGGAGCTTTTCCATTGGTGTGAATGTGCGAACCCAATTGTATTTTAATGCAGAACAGCGTTAATTATAATGGATGGTCGCCTTTTTACTGGCGATACGTTCAGGTACAGGGTCAATATTATTCCTCTCTCTTATCAGAAATCTGCTGTAAGGAAACGAGGTAAGTTTTTGTCCTGTTATCCTCTTCGGATACTGCAGCTTACATTGCTTTCTCGAGTGGTGAGTGCACCTTCTCTCCTAAATTTTCGTGGATTTTTGTGAATGGCTTCTAGATGGCAGATGGAATCTACCCCGAGAAGGGTTTCCGGATTATGAAAGAAACAGTTAAAAAAATAAATTATAAGAAAACCTTATCGGCTCGTAAATACTAAAGCGTAAGAGGCTTATGACATTTGTTGGGTAGCAGTCATAAAAATAAGACGTTGGTGTATATGAATAGCGTCTGATGTCTCCATGAGACATTGCAGAATTTTCTGTTTAATTTAAATTTGTAAATTCGCAGCTCAAACAGTGTTCTCCCCCCCCCCCACTCATCAAAGACGCGACCGTTGTCTGGCTGTTCCAGTGCGAAGCTGCTCTCGGAGTAATGGGCAAATATTTATCCAACGGTTGCCTATTTTTATCCAAACGTTTCTATCCAATTATGGGTGAGCGAAACACGCACGTTACTCCGAACATATTGTACGAGGGAAGTCATTAGGCTAGCACGGCGAGGCTGGAAACCAGCGATGCTGTCTCTGTGTACAAAAGTCGCTTATACTTCGCCTTGCGTCGACGTTAATTCTGTTGTCGTTTACTATCAGGTGGTGAACGCATTCACAGTTTGAAACAATTCAGATCGAGTCCGGGCTGCAGTAAGACGAGGCTTCGTCCACCCGTCGGTAGTTTCCATAGCTTCCTATCTAATCATTCTATAAGAACGAGGCGGCATCGGAATGAGGGTGTTTTCGGATTCATTAAGAATATACCTTTATGAGATTTGTGAGCAAGTTGTCTCCACCGCTGAGAAATGCAATCAAGAAAAAGGGCGTCCTAACTATTAACAAAGCAGTCCTGCCCATAACGACACACCCGAGCGACGTGGGCCGCCTCTCCTGCTTGCTTTATATTCCTGTGTTTACGCGAAACAGAAATGGTGGGGGGGGGGGTCAAATTTGCTGCAAACTATGTCGGATCCATCCTATGCTCGCTTTTGTTTTCGCTTCGACTGCGTGGGCATTCCGCTCGCCACGTGCAGACAGGGTGCAACCAAACATTGCGAGGTGCTGTTTTTACATTCAACGCCCAGCAGTTAGTAGGATCGCCTAGCAACATAAGCAGCGTCGAAAATGCAACCTTTGAGATGCAGTTCCTTCCTCCCCGCCCCCCTCAAATAAATAAAGCGTATAAAAGGCAAAGAGGGATGGTAAGCTTGTGTGACAATCAACTTCTGGATGTTGCTTTCCCGAGCAGAGCATGCCGTGACATTCGTCAGTGGGAAGACCAGTAGAAGACTGTCATGTGTGTCTTCCCTTCGGGAAGCACCAACCAGTTCCACTGGACCGGCAGAAACTTGACGTCCTTGCAAGGGAATTGTGGTAGCCGCACTTGACGCGATCTCGTAGTGGTTCGTCGAATAGGAAGTTAAGCTAGTATTTGGAAGTGTCGTCTAACTGACCGTGCACTTGTAACAGAATATTGGTAGCTGTAAAGGTCGGAACGAGGAGGGAAACCCCCTGGCGGTTATTTTGTGAAGCTGACACATTTGAAAAAAGTTCGGCGTTCAAAATGAAATACAAATTAGAAGGGAAAAAAGCCTTAAATAAATTTCAGGAATTCGTTAATGCACCGAATCCACCTCCCCGTGCACAGTGGTTATGGCGTGATGAATCTGCAGAGTGTGGACAAGCGTTTCCAAAACTGTTGTTCTCGCAAGGTCCGTTGAATCAAGATGACTTCTGCAAACGTCATCCCGATCCAGTTTTGTTTTTTCATGTTCTGACTTCGCTGCTCTCGTAGCGTTTATTATTAGCACTTTCGTGTTGTTTTCGCCTGTTGCGTCACTTCTATCCCCTGAGAGTCATCGAGAAGGTTTCACATTACGGATATTCCCCGAGAGATGATTAACTACCTGCTTGATGAAGGAAACACCTTTATTACGAGGTTACGTGACGCAGAAAATAATTAATCTCCGGCTTTTAGCAGTAAAGCTCATTTTTATCACCCACAGTTGCATGTTTTAAGTTGCACATTCATTAGTGTTGCGATTGTGGTGTAGCTCTGTTAGAATGTTTGTCTAAATATGCGCTACTTCAGGCTTTTAAAGCCGTTTTCCTTGCTTCATGCTTACATAGTGAATGGCGTGACGCCATTTCCCGTCCAGAAATGACCGGATGCTCCATTCACTGTCTGCTGTTAACACCGGGTGCAAGATCACGTGCAATTAATGACATTGTTAATGCATTTCTTGATGCGTGTTGCGAGCAGCACATCCAAACCTGTGGGTTTATAATAAAATATAAAGAGCTACTACTGTGTGGTCGCTCGCATTTTTTTGTAACAATAACACGCGGCTACTAAAAATAAATAAATAAATAATACGCAAAAGTCTTTCCGGCTTGAAAATTTAAAAAGTTTTATGTCTGCTTTCTTTGCCAGTCAATTGATTGCAACAGAAGCCATGTGGTTGCCTCGCGAATATTCGTCGATTGCGTGCACGCACATGCACACAAAAGAGCGACAGAAAATTTGCCTTACTTCGAATAATAATATGTGGTATGCTTATCGTTCCATTTTCTTACTAATCTTCGTCACGAAATCGGAGGAAATATTCACATTGAGAAGGTTCGGATTCAGATCCAATCTGGGACCCTACGAATTTATGACTTAGAAGATGAGAACTGAAATTTCGAAGCAGAAAACTTTAAAATGATGACACACTCGCCTCGTAACTTGAATCGGTTTGTTGTCTTTATAACAACCAATCAAACGTGTACGCGCATCGCATTGTTGAAATTCCTTGCAACAATGCATGCATCAAAATTATTTTGAAATGCGCATCTCATTCTGGCTCTAAACTTGAAAAGCAAACTAAATCGTCTTTTAAAAATAATAATTCAGGGTCCTAATATCCCACTGCAATCTTTCGGTGAATCTTCTTCTTAATTCGAATATCATTTTTATTGTAATCGTGTCCTATTTGGGTTCTGCATTGTTTGATTTAAATTAAAAAATTATTATAATAGGCAAATGCGACGTATTGTGAGTCGCACCCTCTCGTGTTACTTAAAATGACTTTTCTCCCCTTAAGACCCACACATCCCTTAATTTTTTTTACAAAATTCAAGAAATAAATTCCTTTTACTGATTTATTTCATCCACATTTCTTTTCCACCCCCATTTCATTTGATTGAATTCGTGGTCGTAATTATAATAATTTTATAAACTTATAAAATTCCGAACTAAAACAAGAATCGCCCAATCGCTAGATAAATGAATAAAAACACCAGCTGGTCTGCTACACGCCATTTTTCAATTGTTAGAGCCTCTACATTGTTGGACTTGATGCACGTAACAATTCGATGTGTACACAACAGACATTAATTGTACCTTCTCATCTGCGAACTGTTTACTAAAACTGACTTCGCCCCAGTCTTTTCTTTTTACTGCATAAATTTAATTTCTTCTTTCTGTCTATTACGCCCCTGCTAATGCACTTCTCCAAATTTGCATTTCGTTGTTAAACTGTTGGACTGAAGGCGTCGCAACCTCCTCGAGCATTGTACGTATGAGCGTTCACTTTTTCTTGTTTTCACGTCGTTCGTTCCATCCCATGACATGGATGTGCTTCGGTTTTTTGCACATCTAATTACTGTTTGCATTAAAACTCCATCTATTGCTGTCGGGTAGATACAGAACCTGACAATAGCGATGTTACTCTGCGACTTGTGTAACCTCTTACACCCGTGCGTCCCCTCCCCACTCTCCCGTCTTCATTCCTGAAAGCAGAAATTGTTTAGCAGTGCCATCTACAGCTCATTGACACACCGATGCAGGATCGTTTTAATTTTCTAGTTTTCCTCTTCTAACAAAGAATGCGTGTGCGTATATAAAAAGGAACTTTTTAATATGGGGAACAATACTAAAAAAAGTGCGTTTCCCCTTAAGATTGTGTGGGTGTCAGCTGCGTATGCTCACAGTGGGATTTCAACCTATAATAAAAAATGATTTCTATATATTTTTTAAATTATACCACGTAAACGTTTAAATATTATTAGTAAAGAAAGTAAATTAACTTAGTAAAATAAATAATAAAAAATATTTATCCATCAACCTCCTTCCACTCTCTCTCCGAAAAAAAAAAAAAAAATCTGGATTCATGCCTGTAAAGCATTGTGGGAACACTTGCTGTGGATTAATATACCTAAAAAATTCTCTGTTGTCCATGTTTAAACTACTGGAGGGTTCAGTCATACTTGCATCCAATTTACACTAGTCAATTCTCAAAATTTTTTTTTCACTCTCTGTTACCACTCAGAATTCTCGCATGCTCACGAAAGAAATACACCCTCTGTTCAAAAAGAAACCGAACTTTTCGAAAATAGAAGAAACTAGTGGCGCCACCTGTTGTATCTTTGTGTTGTCGAAAGCGGCAACCTTCATTTGTGTTGAGTCATGTCGCCTGTTCATGATATTTGTTTCATTAGAAGCCGAGTTCTAGTGCCAAGAGTGACGGTGTGTTTTGACGAACGGTCGGAAAATGAGTTTCAAATCAAATGCTTCGAAAAGCATACGGTCATGAATGCTTATTCATCTCAAGTTTACGTAATTTGAGTTGACTCAAGTTTACGAGTGGTTTAAGCGATTTCAAAGTGGTCGTGAGACGCTTGAGGACGATGAAAAGCCGGGCCCTCCAAAACTGGATTAAGCAAAGTTAACATCCAAAAATTGCAGGATTTCATCAAAGAAAACCCGAAATCCTCCTTAAGATTGATTGCAAATTCCAAAATCTCGTAAATTGAATTCGCGATTTGTTCCCCACAAGTTGACCGACTACCAAAAAATGTATCGAATTGAACACTGCAAGGACCTCATTAAAACCGCTTGTAAGGACTTAAATCTCCTTGAAACGATCGTTGCTGGTGGTATTTTGAGTATGAACCCAAAACAAAGCGCCACAGTGCTGAGTGGAGACCACCAGAAGAGGGACATCCGAAAAACAGTCGCTTGGAGAAGTCAAAAGTAAAGACATTGCTGATTGATTTCTACGATTCAGGGCATTATCCACAAAGAATTCGTTCCACCTGGCAAAACGGCCAATGGTGACTCTTATCTCGAAGTTTCGAAGCGATTGATAGCGAGAATTCGTCGTTTACAACATGAATATCGTGACGACCGACCGTACGTCAAAACACCCTGTCACTCTTGGCACAACATCTCGGCTTCTAATGAAACAAATGTCATACATGGTTGACACAACACTAATGAAGGTTGCCGCTTTCGACAACAAAAAGATACAAGAGGTGGCGCCATTGATTCCTTCTATTTTCGAAAAGTTCGGTTTCTTTTTGGACAGAGGGTGTATATTCTTGATCATCTCAGCAACAATAAATATAATAATTATACTTAAAATTGGAATAAAATATGCGGATCAAGTAAACAAAAACAGCTGAGCTCTCATTAGATTGAAACGTTCTATAATAACTAACACAAAATATTTTATTGGTTTGGCAATTTGAATGAAGATGATATTCCATTTAGTTTTTCTCATCGTGTGTGTGTAGGAAATTTAAAAGTGTGTTTTTCATCTTGAACCGCAACGCCCACTGATATCCATTCAATCTTGTGGATCGGATCTTTTCTAATATGGCTTCCACCCACGAAATGTTTTTGTAAACATAACTTGTACTATGGGTCGGTCAAGGAGTTTGTTTTTTTTTTTTTTTTTAGTTTTATGCTACTCTATTGGCCATCACAGCATCCTCCGCTATGGAATTCCTGTTGGTGGAAATTGAGACGAACAACATGCGCCGTAGGGGATGGTGGATTGCATCTATTGAAATGATACAAAGAGTAATTAAATGGCAGATCAGAGCGGAATGATCAATCTAGCAGGAAGAAGGCGAATCGCGAGTTAATCTGAGAGGGATAACCAAAGTCAATGATTAAAATGACACCAAAAAAATGAAGAAAAGAGTTAAGAGGAAAAGCAATTAGCGG
Organism: Typopeltis vanoorti; assembly: GCF_054136105.1. NCBI lineage: Eukaryota > Metazoa > Arthropoda > Arachnida > Uropygi > Thelyphonidae > Typopeltis > Typopeltis vanoorti. Next base: position 15,382,266 of record NC_143566.1, on the reverse strand, counting down.
AAGCACAAATGTGAAGAAGGAAGAAGCTTAAAGAGAGGCAGAAAGAATTCATTAAAAAAAAAAAAAAGGAAGATCCTCCGGAAGGCCTTTGGAGTCCAAATGGAAAGGCGTGACTCGGAAAATAATTGAATACGAGCCAAAGGGGTCCAGAAAAGGAGGGAAGGTGGGATATTCGTGTTACAATTCTACGCTAATAGAAGATGCAAAATAGATACGTTTATGAAAGTTGGTAGTAATTGGAAAGGACGAAGAAGAAGAAAATAATTCGAAATGGAGATGTGAAGTAATTATGTTCTTACGATCTTATTACAACTCGGGCAGCCTTAAAAAGATGCTTTGGGTGGAATTCAGGCAGTAAATCAGGAGAAACATGACTGCCTTCACCTTAACGCAGATTGTCAAAGGGAAAAATAGTAGCAGAAGAATATTCTTGGCGCATCTAAAAGGTAGCTGCTGTTGGCTGCATGAAAAAATAGAGAAAGTGTTTCATCGAAGGAGACTGCGGTTCCGATCCTGCAAGGAACTTTTTAAAAACATTTAAGCGAGTGCCAGATGACATTATTGTAGTGGTAAGATTCTTAACTTGTTGCAGAAAGTGGCACAAAAGCATCGTTAAAAACTTACTTTTGGCGGGCATGGGGATATGTGCGAAGAAAATTACCTAAACTGGTGTTTCCCCCACGACAATGCTCCCGCTCATTCTTTTTATGTGTAGTAATTACTTATTAAATTAGCAAGGCGTTCACTCACCCTCATCATCGTAAAGCTTCTTGGATGAGTTGGCAAACAGAATGTCCATGCCATCCACCTACGGAAGACAATATTCTCAAACTATAAAGATACAGAATATCTTTATAGCGATTATCTCTCTCTTCTGGGAAATGCGTTTCAACCAGAGAAAGATAATTTAACTTCGAAATTTCCTGACGTTCTCTCTGTTTCCATGGCAACAGTTCCAAACCATCCTAAGAAACAGTTACAAAAAATATGTCAGGACCTGAGGACAACTCCGGAATGATTTTCATTTGCTTCCTGTTGCTTACACTGAGAGGATGCCACAGGACAGGGGTTGCCTCGCAAGATAATCAACTTGCTCACATTAAGAACAAGATAACTTGCTTTGGGGTTGAAGAAGTAGTAAATCTTTAAGTTCGGCACTACTCAAGTGATTAAGCATGTAAAGACTTAATGACTTGACTCTAATTTGCCTGATGAAATATCCCCTGAAGGTACAAATTACACCTTTAGATAGGGAAGCGTGGGATTTAAAGAATTGCCGATTTCTCAAGCGCATTCTCTGAAGACGTCTCACTTAATACCTCCGAAAGGAAGGGATCACTTCTTAGATAACAGAAGTGAATCGACTTCACTTCCGCTAGAATTGAATGCCGAGAAGGAATTAAATTAAAATCTCACTTCGCCTCTTCTGTAATTTAATCCTTAAATAAGACTGACATCATCGCCTCTTTCTAGTCGATTTTCTGGCGACGCTGCCCGGATACCCGCCGCTTCCTCTTTCGTCAGCTCTTCACTCGTTCAAATAAAAACGATGGTAAAAGCGACACTTTTTTTTCTGTCTTAATAATTCACTGTTTACAGCAGAATATCGAAGGAACGCAAACAGGGAAGTCTAAGCACACGCGCATATTGCTGTGAAATGCTCACGACAGCTGTGGTTAATTAGCCTCAGGTGTGTTGTATAAACCCCTTAGTTCGAACGTTCCTCCCATTAAAAACAGACTTCACTGCATGAAACAATGCGTCTTAATAGATTCCATTGTTGTGAAATATTGATAATAAAATCTGATTGTAAACACTTTCATTGTTTGAACTGCATTTGGAGCTATTTTTACAATTATTTGAATAATTGAAACAGTGTGTAATTTGTATTACAACGAACGATACAAATGGAATTTAGTTATTTAAAAGCCTCTGGTCGAGAAATAATATCATTGCTATACATGGGGTTTTTCCCCAGAGTCTATACTTAATTCTTAATATCATTGCGTTATGTTTGTGTAGGCGAAGCATCTGCTTTTCTCCTGTAAAGGGCGCTCTCTGGCAATACCCACACGCTTTTAATCAAGATGGGCGTATTGTTTTTGCAATTATGCCGAAGAAAATATGTATTAGAGTCATTCAGAACGATGAATCAGAAAATGTGTAGGAAGGATGGATTTTTATTGCGCCCACACACACACAGTTATTTTAATGGAATAAACAGCGTATTGAATTTTTAAACAATGTTTGTTCAGTTAATGGTAACTGATGGTAGCTGGTGAATATTTCACCTTGACGTTGACATTGCACGAGGATATCCGCCTTAGAGACAAGCAGTCGCTTCATTTAAAATATTTGCCAAAAGCAACCGAAAAAACGTCTCGCTATTCTTGTGCTTGCGTTTTTTCCACTGCACTGCACTGCAACGATCACGTTACGATTTACGGATAAGTGCTTCCCCCCCCCAAAAAAAAGGAGGATGGGGGAAAGGAAACTTAACACGTGATGGCTCGGGAAAGTGAGCTAAACTGACACATTATTTTTGCAGGCGTCAATTTCCCAATCATCGGTGTTAATTTCTTCAAGTGAGGTTTATTAATATGTCATTGAGGAGGCTGTTCAGAATCTTTATCAAACCGTTCGTGGGGATATCTTTTCTTAAAGTTCATTAACTGACGCCGAAGGTCACCTTGAAAGTAAAACCGGTAAGCTCTGTTGCTAGGAGACCGATCAAGTAAAATTCCTTTGGAAAAGAAATCCCTCCCTCAACATTCGTATTGCACGATCGAAGGTGACACCATCGCAAACTGACATGACCTTCATGTCGGAGGGTGCATTTTGAGAACTTTCAAAAGGGGGAAGAAGAACGCACCTCTTTCCACGTACAAGAAAAATCCGACAGGAAGTTGTTTCCTTGTTGAAAACGTTTGTAATTCTCGTCCCTTCTAGAAGATGATTTTCTGGACTCAGCTATTAACTTCAGCGCCACCTGGACTGCCTTATAACTCCTGAACAATGAAATAAAAAAAAGCCAGGCTCAAACGACATTCACTTAATATACCAGCTTCACCACTGTAACAACCGCCTAACGTTAACGCAAGACTTGTTTTATAAGATTGGGTAGTTCGGCTTCTCTGCTTTTCGAAATGTATTATTATCTTTTTCTGTTCCCCGTATCAAGATCTTGGAAAGCCCAATCTCCAAAAACTCGCCAAGGAAAGGAGAAGAGATTATTTCTCTTTCGGAATAAAGAACTTCGAAGTTTGTGAAGTCTTTGAGATATTTTTCCTCTTACGTCTTCACTCGTTCCAGGTGATGGTTTCCATGCCTCGTAAGCGTCCGTGTAGCGAGAGAATTGCCGGAATTCTTTATAACTTCCAGGGAATTGTGTGCAACCGTTTTTGCAAAAAAAAAAAAAAAAAAAGAATTGCGCTAACGGCTACCATCAAATGTGTATGTTGGGGAGGGGGGGGGGGCTCTCCTTCTGGTTCGTTGCTTTGGGTTGTTTTCTTCTTGACAGTAACTTTTTTACATAAATTTAGATTTATACAAGAAGGAATCGATGCTACAAAAAACATCTCTTCACGGTTTGCTGAAAGCAATTTGGATACTGCGTTTTACGTAAGGCTAAATATCGTCCGAAATTTGTCTCTTTATTAGAGAATAGGAATATTAATGACCCGGATGGTATTCGGAGTAATAGACCGAAATATACACTATTTCGGTCGTAATAGCACACATTAAATCGTACTCCATTGTTTAGATATCGATGTTTCTGATTGTTTCGCAATCGGACGTTTTCGGTGCCTGTGACGTAATAATATGATAAATGCTGTGTGTATTGTTGTGGAATATGCTACGCTAATTGCATTTATCAAACAGTAATGGAGTTAGTTCATATTAATCCTCTTAGATTGGACCTGTTTTGCTAATATCTTTGAGAGTTTTATTTTTTCTCATGAAGTATTGCAAAAATTTGTTGCATAGCATTCTGTAAAAATAGAAACCTTTAAAATGATTAGGTTATCGTATTGTTTCAATTTCGTGTAACGTACTGAATTTCCAAACAGCAGAATGCATAAATTTGCTACAAAGGAAACTCGAATCCACTTTTCATTCCTTTCACAGACAGGTCTCGTGCTCTCTGTCATGTAAAGTTCTCTTTCAAAGAAACTGCCTTATTTCCGCTGAAATTCAAATATAAAAGGAGCTTGCTCTTAAAAACGTCAATGTCATACTGCGGCAAGATCCGCATCACACTTTTCCATTGAAAGCTGCTTCTCTCCGAAAGGGTCTTTTGTGAAGGAGCATTGATTGAGTTCTGAGTAATAAGGTGGTCTTATTTGAAGTACGGATAAAAAAAAGAAACACTTATGTTGTGGATGCCGAGACGTGGGACGTTAGAATGAAATGCGTTTGTTGAAGCAAGTGATGAATTGAAAACGGCTTAGGGAAAACCTTCTTCCGGTGTTGCTTTATTCCGGTTTTGCGAACAGTTTTAGATCCAAATTCAGAATTCATGAGTTTTATTTCTGTCACAGGTTCCTCAGTGAATTCTGTATTCGGATTGGGTTTCTTCGTTGTGGGGGGAAATAATTCTTTATGCTGCACTCCCATATTATAAACCGCTTCATAAAGTGCATTAAAATTGAGTTTTACACAGAATTCGTCTCTAATAAAATTAGTCATTTCTGGGACGTTCTACTGAGTTTCGTCTTGGGGAATAGCCAGAAACGCTTTATGGTAACAGGATTAGAAATCCTTCA